>NC_060259.1:96699830-97353501 GCF_921293095.1 Ischnura elegans
AAAATTCGAATTCGCAAGAATCGATGAGCCATTTACTCCCATAGTCAGAGATTCCCGCAGAGACAGAGCGGAATTCCTACCATATGCTTTAACATGAATGATATAAATGCAAATATGCCCTAACGAGGAAAAACTTTCCGCTATTAAAAGATTAAATAATATTTTTTCCTGCAATTTCAAACCTAATAAAACCGTACAATAAATATCTGTATTACATTGAACATGATTCGTGCTGTTTTTTTTTGTCAGAGCTTCGCATCAATCTCAACCTTTACGGCGTAAAACAAATCTATTAAGTCAATAATAGGAAAGTAAGGTATGCATATTTGAAACCCCTGTCTCCATAATACTCATTTAAAAAATAACCACTGTTTTCCGGCGTAGAAAATTGATTACTTGAGCCAACTCTTAACGTAGCACTTTACTTAAATCATTCTCTCTTATCTATACATAAGATCTCCTGTACTGAAAGCAAATATAAAAGCATCAAGACACTCCGAAAATTTCGTACATGTGATGCACTAATAGCGCAGGAATTTTGAAATATAGTTGATGTACTAACGGAAACGAAATCAATATTCGTCACATTTCTAAAATATTTCTCTACAAAAGTGTAAAATTGCATGATATCCCAAAGTTTTATATATTCAGTACCAATTACCTAATTTTAGATTCTCTATCTCATAAAAAATTGATAAAACAATCTTCCACCCCATCAGAGAAATTCTCAGGAGTAACTGATTCGCACAGACTACGCTTTAAATTGGAATAACGCGACGCCTATGAACAACACCGCCTCATCCGCCTCCTTCCTAACCACCTCATTTTATCATTTGCATAAATAATGATTTCGTTCCAGTTCCCGGTATTTGCAATATAGTTGGCACATAGGTGAGACATTTTAGCGGTTGAAAAGCGCGCTAGGGGGGAAACGAAGCAGCTAATTAGCTTCCGTGTGATTTGTGTCACATCCAGGAACAATTAATATCATTTTAGACACCCAATTACACAGTTTTCTCGGATAAAAATACATTTGCAGGGAGAAACCTGCTGAGAAGCAGAGCATGCGATGCGTTAAATTGGTGCTGAACAAAGCGATTACGCTATTGGACATCGCCACCACACACAGTCTAATGGACTATATCGCGATTCATTTTATAATTGGCATTAATCACATCTAATTTTCATAAACTGGCCCTTATTATAGCTAGGATATTTAATACAGGCAAAAAATCATATAATTATTTTTAGAGATAAAAAATGAGCTATATGAACTATTTGGTGCCAAGAATTCTCATTAAGATCAAACGCATTTGGGAATCATAGGTCAAGATTAATGGTAAATTTTATTAATTTTCTCGAAATTTTAACTATAAGTAATTAGTTTCAAGGATAAAACTAACTGCAGCTCAATAGTAGAAGATATAAATGAGAGCAGTTGGGATACCATTTTTTTATAAAATAAATTAAAATTATAGCAAAAAATCAGAGAATAAAATTTATTTAGCCAAGGATGGAAGAGAAGAGATGCCAATTTCCTATTCCAGTGGCCCGAGAAAAAAATCCCTCAGGGAAAAGGACGGTCACAATGACCCCGGCCTCGGCATTATACACCACGCTTCACAGGCGAGGCTTTATTCCCGTTCGACTGGCTATAAGATATAGGGACTTTCAACTTCGCTTATAATGGACATATGACGAGGAATATCACTGCCCACGTCCTCCATTAACCACATGATCATGCCTGAACCAATATAACGACCCATTCTCAGCGGAACATACGACCCTACGTGTCAGTCATCTCCGATAACTATTTACGTTACGACACCTCTTCGGAGCTTTAGGCCCAAAAAGTTGCCTCACGTGAGTAAATGCAGGTCCTCACCTCAGGTTTACCCGCTTGAAATACATGCTCAAGGACTCCGGTGGGCAATCGAACGCGTGAATAATAGCTCGCCTAAAGACGGCCACCAAGGTTGAATACAGAGTGACAAAGAGGGGTGGGGGCAAAGCGACATGCTCGCCCTGGCTGCGGCGTTGCACGAAATCAACGGGAGTACCAAGAGGAGGCCCCATTCCGACTCTTGGATAGTGATGACAAAATGTCGGTCGATATCGATTTTTAATCTCAATGAAAGGCTCGACTTTTCAACAAAAATCGAAATTTGAACCGAAAGATTGTACAATCGAAAAAATCGACGGTTATTTTTCTAAAATACTGTTTGTACGTTTTATTGTACATTTGAAAAACACTCAAAATACCCATTTGAGAAGTACAAAAATTCTCAAAAATTTACTTAGAATACATTCTTGGATTATTAGTAGGAAACATTTACAAATGCACGAACATACAAGTTTTGGGATCATCGCTTTGAGGCATTCAGCTTGACTAAAATTTTTAAGAAAGATCTACTGATTTAGATGCTTTATTGATGATTGTGACTTTCCTATTTTACTGGCCTCAGAGAGAAGTCTTTGGCTAGGACGGATGATGTTATCATAGGCCAGTAATGATGCTATTGAGCTCATCGAAATGGCCAAAATCGAAGTTGAAAAATCGAGTTCGGATCGAAATCGAATATCAAGGCTCGATCTCGATTTCCTTGATCTTTGACTACCTGTGCTTTCATCCTCCGTTGTAGCTACGAATTATTTGTAGTAGTCATTAAGCATCTCCCCAAAATTGATGGAGTTGCATTCATCAATTAGGTAATATTGCGTTTTGATTTTACAGCTACATTATTACTTTGTGATCACTTATACCGTCAATAATATCGATTTGTTTTATCAACTTAGGATGCCTTACTGCTAAAAGGGGTAATATCTTATTTCCTCTCGTAGGCTTGTCAGCTACTTGGGCGAGAGAGTGATTTAGGTTGAGTAAGATCTAGCTGATTTCTCTATTCCTTGACTTTGGTTTTCCAGTGTAAGTATCCCAATTTACAGATGGAAGATTAAAATCTCCCCCGATAACTATTGCAGTTTTACTGTCTCTCAGAGTTAATGCGAATATCTGTTTTTCTAGTTGGTAAATGATATCAACTTCGGAGTTCAGAGGTCCATCTTTTTCTTTCTTATCTCATATCGGCGACGTACGCCCCTTCCAGCGAGGGCCTAGTTCTTGTGGATCGCGAGTCAACCCTTTAGAGTTAATATCTGAAATTCGCCAGATTCATTCAATGGGTGAGTGGAGCATAGATGCACACAGAATTTTGAGGCATTTTTACGCGATATATTAACAAATGTGAGTTAATAAGTGATCGCATGAATGATTTTGGTGGACCGTAACGGAACGTGAACGAATGCATGAACCTAATCATAACGGATTCTATTTTCTGTACATTTCTTTCGTACAAGTTGGGAGGTTACGCAGTGCATTGTGGCATTCATTCTCGCGTTTATACATATAGACATCAACTTGTAAGAGCTGATGTAACGTGTAAACAGGCCTTTGGAGACAATAGTACACCTTAGTTATTGTGCATTTGCGTACCTCGTGTAAGACGGCCTTTAAGATTATTGTTTCGTGTGATTTCATCCGTATGAAATGTGATCAGATTTTTTGGCTTCCTTTATCGTCGCGCCACCTTCATTCCTGCCCTTTTCGCTTGACAACGAGAGACGCCTCGCCATGGGAACTGCTGCGTGCATCATGCCATGGTAGGAGGGGGAAATTGGCAGGGGGAGGGGGTGTCGTTAGCGGTGGCTGATGTGTGGGGCGGAGAGGGGGGGAAGGGGTCAGGGGTTGGGTGCGTTGGCGACGCCGGATACGACGCCAAGCAATCGACGTCTCTCCGCGGCAAGGTCCGTTATGGTGGCCAGCCTGATCTCCGACACCCATCATCGCGAGCTAGGGACCCCGCTCACAGCTTCGAGCCACGCGACGTTTGGTGCGGAAATTTCGAAGAGGAAAAATCATGTGAGTTGAAAAGTGGCGATAGAGAGATCAATCAGTAGCAGGGATCAACTCTTACACAGAAAGGAATTGAATTCCTTTGAGAAATGGAGTTGGAGGACGCCGAAATGAGCAGTAAAGAGAGAAAAATGGAATGGGTACAGGAAAATAGGAGAAAGAAGGGGCTGGAGCATCGTCCGCCGAAAAAGAGCACGATCGAGAAGTGAACCCACGAGACTCGGGAGTTACTTAAGAAACAATTGAAGGACAAATGGAAGGAAAAATCCACCGAGCAAGTCCAAGATAAAAATGCTGACGGGAGAGCCAATGCGGATGCGGCTAGTAAAAAGAATGGAAGCGGATCGGGGAAGGGATAAATGACCAACAGCCATTGTTAGTATTGCATGGATAATTGATAGTATTTATAGGAAGCAAAGGGGGATCGGGTTGGTGTGGTGGCTAGAGTGCTGGCTTCCCACCCGGCGGACTCGGGTTCAAAACCCGGCAGCGGCAGAGAATTTTCAGATATTGCCCGATCCCTGCTTGAATATTGTGTGGAGGACATTTCAAGGACAAAACTCCGTCCGTAGGATGGGACACTAAGCCGTTATCCCCTTGGCGCCTTTCGTTAAGAGCAGGCTAATGCCGACGCCGCACAGTAGGCTGAAATCGAAAAAAGCTGGCCAAAAATGATTTTTTTCACTTTTTAATTTGGAAAAAAGTATTATATTTTCAAATTACAGAATAATCAGTGACCACATTACTGAAATAATTTTATTCATAACTAATTTTTTTAAAGCAGGAGACGTCTGTGAATTTAATGAAAAATTATCTCAAAATTTTTTTCCCATATTTTGAAAAAATTGACTGAAGTTTTTTGATACTGTTGCGTTATGTTTTAAAATGCCTAATTTTAAACCATTCCATAATAAAAATGAACATTTTCATAATTCGTTGTAGTGAAAGTTTTTATTATATCGATAATTTTTATTGCTTTTATTTGAACAATTAAAATGTCCTATTTTTCATGTATTTTTAACATAATGTAGAGAAAAAGTTGATGTTTTTCACTTTGCTTCACGAAGTGTTTAGCACCACATTGTAAAATAAAGTGCCAACTTTAGTTATCAATTGAAAAATCCTGCCCCAATTTGCCACCCCGCCTCTCCTGTCAAGTTATGTGCGTGTATGTCCAACCGCCCGACGCGGTGGTTTGATGCGAACATTTGTTCAGACTTAGCTGTGGCAGAGGATAATTCGCTAAAAGTGAGACGAAACTACACTTACATGCACTGCATACATTAAGCATGCCATATTAGTCTTATTGTTCTATTTTTCTAAGCGCACATTACAATTTCCTTCATGAGACATATAAACGACTCAACGATTGCGCTGGCAGACCAGATTCTTGTCTCGGGAAGCGGGCGGCTGCAAAGCATTAATTCTTGGAAAACCCAATTCTAACCACTATAAACTC
Organism: Ischnura elegans; assembly: GCF_921293095.1. Taxonomy (NCBI): domain Eukaryota; kingdom Metazoa; phylum Arthropoda; class Insecta; order Odonata; family Coenagrionidae; genus Ischnura; species Ischnura elegans. Next base: position 96,705,203 of record NC_060259.1, read on the forward strand.
GCATATTCTGATATCCGTACTCTCCTAGGCCATACGTAGCAACAATCAGCTCAAACACTGAAAAGGGCACACGTGTGGTGGAGCGCCGCCGCGCCGCAACGGCGAGCACTACCCTGCCGACCGCGTTAATCCCTATTGTACCCGAAAACCCAACCACTGTGTTATGATTCTTATCTAGCGTTAAAGAAGTTCTGTACTCGTTTCATAACTGTCCCTCTCTAGAAATGCCATTTATTGCTTTATAGCCTCGGTCTATGAAAGGGTTTTTGGACTGTTGAGGATCGCTTCCCTTCGACATCCGTGCAAACAATTTTCTACGAAGTAGCTCACACAGGGTTTTCCACAAATGCATCTTTTCAATTGGTTGAAAACTATTATCTTTTACGATTTTACCGAGAAAAGTAGTGATTTTGTCTTCGTAAGTGCGAAAGGATGTGAGTGCTTGCGCTACGGATGCGAAGAACCAGGGTTTATTTTCCCTAAGTATACCTTGAAATTTCAGCGTTGAGGCCGAACTACTACTAGCGAAGGATATCTCGGAACGATAAAAAGGTACGTTTTCCAAGTAAAATCTCTGTGATCGTGTGTATTATTCAGAGAATTAAGTTCTAATTTCGATTTCCTTGCCCGGTGGTTTAAATTGTTGATATTTTGGATGAGAGAAAACGGAGCGCATGAAAGTAACCCGCAAAGAAATACATGACGTTATTGTTAATGAAAATGTAAATTCGCCGTCGTCAAAACGTAAATTGGCCCTTCAATATCTTTATGGTAAGTTAAACTTGGGGAAAGACGAGAAGACAAAGGAAATGTTGAAGAACTTCATGAATAAATGCTTTTTCAATAGGTATATCTAGAAATGGAAAGAATGCAAGAGAACCAGTTTGTAGTAAAATTTCGATGTTGATTAGAGAAGGATAAACCGCTCCCAACAGATATGCATGAAACTCTTCTTGAGACCACTTGTTAAAGCATGGTCAAGGCATGACTAATGATGGGAACACTGCCCAACGTTTTTTTTCTGAACCTAAGCTAACATCAGAAATTACCGGTATGTTTACCACCAAAAACTCAAATTATATAGATTTTTATTTATTAATTCAAAAACTTGTTATGAATATTTAAAATTTTTGGAAGAAGGATTTGGTGAGGACTTTTTTCCTTTTTAAATAAGCATTAGCGAGGAACTCATCTCGAGGTTTGCCTAAATTTTAAAAGCTCTGATATCTGGACCTGAGATAGATTATGCCAATTTCAGCGAGTACTGCTCAGAAACTGCATACCTTTTCGTGGATTTGTATCCGTGGTACTACACGCCCCCCACGGTGCACAAATTGCTGTTTTATGGAGCATCAATTGCCAAGGCAGCAGTGCTTCCAATTGGCCAACTTTCGAAGGAAGCTTTGAAATATCGCCACAAAGATGTCAGAAGATTCCGAGCGCACCACACGCGAAAAATTTCGCGCTGAACTGAAAGGAGATATCTTTTCCGAAGGCTTCTCCTTACTTCGGATCATCTAATATCCAATAGTTATGTACGTACAAATGTTAAAAGAAATGTTTCAAAGGATATACGATACTTACTTGTATTGGAAGAGCCAACTGGTAGTGGACAGAGATGAGGACAGTGACGGATGGGAATCCGATGAAAACTGGTAGTGGCTGGCAAATTTATCCCTTATGTTTTCTTATGTTTTATATATTTATGTTAATTTATTATGGTTCTTAAATAATTTTGTGGTATTTTGGTTTATGGTATAAATTGTTTGCGAGGTGCTTTCTTATGTGTGTTCTTTAGGACAAAATGTTGACGCAAAGTTAGTTGACTAAATCACTAATGTTTAAAAAATAATTTTATGTATTTATTATGAACATTTTTATTTAAATTATTAAATTTAATGTTAAACTACTTACTGTTTTATTCCTAGCTATTAATTTCAACTAAATGTTCCCTCTTTACTGAAGCGGTCCAAATAGTCGATTTTTGGTTTTTATCCGTCTCCGCGTATTTGTTTAAAAAAACTCCCCGGATTAATTTTTCGGCAAAATGTCTTTATAATTATGTTATATAGCCTAAGTAAGAATAGGAGGAAAAATTTCATCGAGCTAATTGTAAAAATATGGAAGATATGATTTTTGGCCAGCTTTTTTCGATTTCAGCCCACTGTGCGCCGAGTTTCTCTCCACCCTTCCTTCCATTCCCTTGCCTCATGCCGCAAATGACCTCAACTGTCGGTCGCCTCCTCCAAATACCGTACCAGGAAGCAAAGGAGGCGGTGAAAAGAGAGGTGAACCACAGAATACAAGCTGGGTGGACAGACACACTGTAAAGATGTCAGGGATGTTGTGTGCTTGCAGGAAAGGTTGGTTTCCTATTATTTTTTTATTGCTTTAATCGAAAGATTGTTACTCCTGGAGTACATATTTCACGCTTTTAGATTTTTCAATGACGAAATGTATTTATCGCGATTAAATGAGATGTGAAATTTTTCAAGGGCGCGAAAACGCGACGGCTAAGTATGAATGCTGGGAAAAGCCCGTGTGACGTCTGGCTGCTGCTGTGTGAGGCCACCTGGGTGCGAGGCTATGAACGCCGCTACGATGCAGGCTGCTTACTGCCGAGCATGGTGGTAGCGTAGAGTACCCTGCTAGCAGATAGCGCTTGGCTTAAATAAGGATTATCAATGCCCTATCAAACGAAGAAAGCTTTCCGACCTTTTCCAGTTTTAATAGGTGATTATTAAGACATATTTCCCTGAGCTCTGTGCCTCATGCATGCATTGGTAATCTCAGACGATGTAAAACTCCTATCTACTCCTGTTGGCAAGAGGAATCAAAGTAGGTGACATCTGGTGGCCAATTTCAGAAATGAGACAGAGGTGATCGGCCTGTTTGTTTACTAATGCTTAAGCCTGGCGGTGAGCGAAGCGGGTTTGTTTTCAGCAATTTTGTGAAGCGGTTTACTAATGTATATCTCAGTTGTGAATAATGGATGAAGTAATTTTCTCCACATCCAACATGTTGGAGTTCAATAGAGAATTCAAGAGGCCCTTCGTTGAGGGCTATGAAGTGGAACGCTGTAATCACATATTGGAAGTTGTCGTGGTTGAAGCACTGGAGTATTTGGTTCTTGTAATCTACATCTACATAATACCCCGCATGCTGCCTAAAAGGCGTGTGGCAGGGGGTGTTAGGACAACAGCCGTTTACAGCTAACAAATATGAAAAATGAAGTGCTCTAACGAAGTTGGGACTAGCGTGTATTAAAGTCGTTTATGGTTCGGGGGAAAAACGAATTCCCATATCTATCCGTTCGGCTAAACATCTCTCTTAATTTATCCCTTCTGTCGGACCTGGAAATATAGTGTGGCTCTAATATTATGTTCTCCGTGTCGCTCTTAAAGATATCCATTCTCAATTGTTCAAGCAATCCAAGCCTTGCGCGCAGCCTCCGAGTCTCCAGCGGCTCCCAGCCTAATTCGCTTAACTTCTGCGTAACGCTGTCTGTACGCCCGTAGCTGTTTTTGACGAAACGCGCAGCCTTCCTTTGTATTTTATTCAGTTCGCGGATTTTTTACATAAAAACAAGCATTATTAATGGCATGTTACACGAGATACATTTTAGGAAGAAAATTGGCACTTCCTTTTCCGTTTTCGTGTATATAATATTTGACGATTTTATTAACCATATATTACGATAGATCATTATTAGAATCACCAAAAAATATGATAGGCATCTCCTCATATTTGCCATCCGTCCTCAATAAGCTAATATGTTTTGTTTTAAGGTTGTTAATAGTGATCCAACCTGTATCACTTAAGGGAATTCCCTCTCAGAAACCCTCATTGACGTAATTAACCAATGTCCTTAGTCCTGTCTCTCCTGTTCTGCTTTTGATTCCCTTTACCAGAATACCTTGCTTTTTTATGTTAGAATAAAAATTTAAATCTCCAGAAACAAGTTCTGTTACTTAGCCTACATTAAATATACAGATGCGTAGCATTCGTGATACTTGAGCACAGTATGCATGCTGAGTTTTGGAATACTAATACGAGTTATTTCTTGCTCTTAGCCGCCTCACATCATTCTCAGTTGCCACGATTCTAATTATTTCCCCAACCCTATCTTTCCTGGCTTATTGGATAGCTGAAAATTCATTCATAGTTATTACAAATTTGATCAACCTCTCTTCTGTCTGCATTCCCTCCTCTGGCACTCCCATACATATGCGAACATCTTTAAAGTAGGCATTAAATAATAAATTGGCATTGCCATGCCCTACATATATTTCTGTATGACCCATTCTAATTTTTCAAAAGTAAGCAAGCTAAGTCTTGCCCATCCTCAAGACGTGCTCCCACTTCTTTCTCAAATTAGGGGTTTCGGAGAATCTATGTAGAGAGATAGCTTTTGTCTCACACTGGTTAGTGCAATTATAAACGCCGCACATTTTGTTGCTCATGAACTTCTCCTTCTATTTTTTTCATCATAATGGTATTGATGTTAAGCTTAGAGAGTATACTGGCACTGTGCTGGCTAGCTATCGCTTCACATGAACAAACGTACTAACGCAACCGATCACCTCTATTCGGCCATGACACCTAATTTAGTGCTGCCACCTGGATTCCCTTCCGAATGCCAATAGAATCTAGGTCCCTGTGACGTCACGTGGAGTGGCATCGCATGGGCGCCAATCTGGCCTTTTTCAAATGAGGTTAAAATTGACCGTTTTTCTAAACTGAGATTTCTAAAACCAAATAATTTGTATATTATGAATACACTAATGGTGGGTAACAAATCGCAATCAATACCTTTCATTTTCTTTGATGAAAGAAACTACCATACTGGGAGCAGGATCAGAGGAAAAGAATATAAAACCAATGTGCGGGCGGCCAGCACTGACATATGGAAGAGAAACCTGGCCTGCTGCTTAAGCCCACGAAAAGATAGTTGATATGGCCGAGATGAATATTAAACGATGGATGATGGGAAAAGAGAAGAGAAGAGATAAGGAATAAGGCAATGAGGGAGATGGTGGGAGTGGTTGAGATGCCAAGGGAGGGGCGAGAGGGAAGGATGCAGTAGTTTTGGTCATGTTTTCAGAAAATATTAGGAGTCTGTGGGGAATAGAACTCAAATGTTGCGAGTAGAAGGGAATAGAAGGTGGGGAAGATCACGGAGAAGATGGAGACTGCGTCAAGGATAATTCGAGGGAGATGGGCTGGACTGACTGGGATCCCAGGATCAAGTGACTTGGAAGCGACGAATAGGGTAGTTTCCTTCATCAAAGAAAACGAAAGGCATTGATTACGATTCGTTACCCACCATTAGTGTATTCATATTATACTAATTATTTGGTTTTAGAAACCCCAGTTTAGACCAATGGCAATGGTCAATTTTAACCGCATTTGAAAGAGGCCAGATTGGCGCCCATGCGATGCCACTCCACGTGACGTCACAGGAACCTAGTTTCTATACGAGTAGATAGGAGTTTTACATCGTCTGAGATTACCAATGCATGCACGAGGCACAGAGCTCAGGGAAACATCTTTTAATAGTCACCTATTAAAATTGCCTATGGTCGGAAAGTTTCCTTCGTTTGTTAGGGTATTCATTTATTCGCTAACAATAGATATCGTCATTTAAAAATCTAAAAGTGTGAAATGCATACTCCAGGAGTAATAATCTTTCGATTTAGGCAATAAAAAAATAATGGGAAACCACCCTTTTAGGAACAGCGACTCCTAGCGGGAATTATGGTGCAGAGAAAAAAGAAGAACGAGGAGAGAAGCGCCAAGGGGCTTGGCGTCCCAACCGACGGACGGAGTTCCCCAATTGCCCTCCTCACTAGTCACAACATCTAGGTAGGGACGAGGAAATCTCTAAAACATCTTTACCACCGCCAGGATTGGAACCCGGGCCCACGGGATGCGACATTCATGCCACCGCAAACACCAGATCCCCCAATTTAACGATAATGATAATTGACTTAAGGCCTGGTTACACGGTGCAATCATTTCCTGGTTCAAAAGTTTGGGTGCACGTTTGCAATCGTTTCAGGGTTGACGTGGTGGAATCCGATACATTCATGGTAAAATATAAACAGAAAATGGTAAGTTCCACATTTTAGTATGTAACTCCATTACCGACCATGGTTTCGACACTCTTTGTCACCTTGAAACTGACATAGAGTGTCGAAACCATGGCCGGCAATGAAGTCATGCATTAAAATGTGGAAATAACCATTTTCTGTTTATATTTTATCATGGTCTGTGTGCAGCTATGCTCCACTCGCCGGTTGAATGAATTAAGATAATTTCTGGAAAGAATTTTAGGTAAAATCAAGTCCAATTTACGATTGATCGAGTTACAGCCAAACCCAAGCCCTGGATACGGCATTATCCTCAAGTTCGACTTAAAAAGTCGACCTTCAGCTTAATAGAATGAGTATTTGCACGTTTTTGGGAAGTGATTTTAACCTCAATTAGGCTATATTCCGAGTCTGAGAATAGTGAGGTACTTTTTAAGTGAGATATTAATTATTAAAATTCGCAAAATTAATGATGCGCTGAAACACCAGGCGGCCATATTCTCAGAGCTGTGATGTCATTTTGTTCTAATTGTGTTTTCAGGCATACCTTGTCCATTAGGGTGAGCACCTCTACAGCGTATACTGAGTTTGGAGAGAGGCCATGGAATGGCTTATGGACTAGGTTCAACGTGTGTACCTGCCATCATCTACATCTTATATTTCATTTATTTCTTAGATTACGACTTACTGTTAGATTAAGATAATCGATATTGGGTAATTGTTAACAATGCTTATATAATGTGTGGTAGTAGTGCTCTGCCTATAGAAGCGAAGGAAACAATATTAAAACATCGAAATATAGTTAGTATGTGATGGAGACTGTTGTTGCTGGAATGAATTACTGAAATTATCCTTGAGATCGTATATTCGTTTTTTAAATATTGGTACCGGATATTGCTATTTATTCAAGATTTGGTAATATAGTTTTCATTTAATAAGTTCCGTTTAAATGTTATCAACGGAAGGTTATGCCATTGGCACCGCTGCAGACGAAAATCACACACCATAGAATGTGAACGTAGGATTCAAAAGCAAACGTAATTGTTATATTAGAGGAACAAGTAAGGTAATTGTTATAAAAATATGGAGCTTGGAGTAATTAAAAGAAGTGTAATGACGAGGGAGTAAAGAAATAGTGATTGGTGAAATATGCCCAACATGCCTCATACCCCAACAGCACTTGCTACACCTAATACGCCATAACACAACCACATAGTGAGTTGCGAACCTCTAACTGCAAGAATTTTTGAGGCAAAGAATGCATCTAAAGGAATGCTAGACAAACGTAGCAATTAAATAAACACTCAAAGCACATATAAAAATTACGCGGCCCTACAAATTAGATAAACGTTGCGTATAATTGAAAAATGAGAAAAACTCACGTTCTGTCGTCCGCTGTCTTCCAGTGAACGCACCCCTGTGTTACATTTGTTCCCGTAAATGAAACTGATTGGCTACAAGTGGCATCATCCAGGTATTTAAAGAAATATTTCGGAAAAGGAATCTTGCCCCATACGGCCTCTTGCCCTCACTATCCTAATTTTCTTGGAATCCATACAAATCAATTCCACAAAAATGTATTTGGTCGGAGTATTTTTTTCAAAAATTCCTAGCACACAAATTTTGTTTGCAGTAATCTAATGTAAAGGCTGAATAAAATTTCCACTATTTCTTAGGACTTGGTTAGGATATTATTCCCTATGGATATTACATATCTCTTTATCAAAGATTTTAAAGCTGGATGCAGCTTCATTCAAAAGGACTGGAATATTCACTATTTGAAACCATTTCTTCTGCACCAAATTTTAATTATCTGTCAGAAATGAAATCTGACCGCAGATTCTAAGATTAAAATATTTCCTCCTAAAGGGAATATGTATAAAATATTTGCGCTGAGTTATCCGTTTGTCATTTGCATTAGCACACGCTTCCATCGAATCAAATTTTGATCTGTAAATTCGGTCAATGCGTGGGTTTTACAGTATTTGAACTTCGTTTCAAGGACTTAGAATTCATTTCCGGGTTGAATACCTACAAAGTAGACAAGAGTTCAATGATATGATAAATTGATCCTTGCGACATCCTAATCGCAAAGCTGTTAATTGATCGAGTGTAGTAATATAAAAATGTAGGGTGCGTCGCTCGAACGGAGAGAGCCTTCCTCCATTGGATAGCTTTTGTGCATCAATGAAACTAAGCATGCACGAAATTTACGCCATGATTTGAGAATATTCCAAAGTCCATATTAGTTTTATTCGCCATTTACTTCGTCAGCGGAAAAGCTATCCATATTGTTCAGCGGTTGTATGGTCTGAAATGGTCTTTTCATATCATACGCATTAGAGTTTTGGAATATTCACGCCAGTGTCGTAGCCAGGAGTTTAGTTCGGGGTGGGGGGGGGGGGGGGGGAGGATCAAAAACCAGGGGGAACTTTTTTTTAAAAACAGGGTACTAAGTAGATGGTTTAAATGAATGTTAACACTTTTCATGTTAGAATAAACTTCATTTTTCAAAGAAATCGTTAGTATATTCATGATTTCTCAACACTTTGTATTCTTTTATGAAGCAAAGTAATTGCGTTTTTCTAATTCCGGGGGGGGAGGGCGGATCCCCCGAACCTCCCTCTCGCTAAGCCACTGATTCAAGCAAATGATTCCGTCCTCACCGCCCTACTCCCAAATCCCATCCTCCAGGGTGCGAGGGAGCAGCCAGTGCGGCGGCCCACCCCTGTGCCCTCCTGGCTAGCAGCCTTGTTGCGGGCCCGTAAGGGGAGGTGCCTCTCGGAGAACAATGGGTGCGGTACGCGAAACTTCGGGAGCTAATATCTTCGCCTAATAGTCTTCTTGGCACGTGAACATTCACATTTGTACTTTAATTACCAAACACTACCATCCAACCAAGTTTTAGCAAAATCTGCGGAGTACCCGTATCAGTCCCGATAACGGCCCTCACTCCCTCTTTAGATTCCGATTTAAGACTACTTTTGTTCTTGAATAGATATTTGATCATTGACGATTTTATTCTCCTTGGAAGCAGATTTTTTCGGACTTTTTAAAAATCCTGTTCCCTCTTGTACTGCAATCAACACAATTTCGACATTAGTCGTAATTTTAATTGCCAAAAGTATTTAATTTACTGATTAACTTTGAAGATAATTCCATCACATTGTTTTTAAGATATTTAATATTTAATCTGGTAGTATTTGATTTTTTGGCCGCGACAGAAGGACTCGCATATCTTCCTTGGTTAAATACCGATTACTTATTCCGGCATATTTCTTTCTTCGTGAAAATATGTTCGTCGTACTTTGCAGATCGTATTAATTTCAATAACGACACCCACTTATTTACAAATAAATGCATAAAATATTGCTCTTCAATACATGTAGTGCTAAATACAGAAAAAATCTAAGAATAGCAATACCCTTTCCATAGTCTTTTTCCTTTCTCCATATATAATGGACTTATCCTATGTATTACCCGAGAAAGGGTTAAGCAAAGGATTCTTCTGGATTTGGAAATCCTATGTAGCAGCCAATGATAACTTAAAATAATATACCAGAACATACGCGATTAAAATATATGGAGCAGGTAAAAAAGGATGTGAAAGAGAAGGAATACTTAGGCGTGAGAATGTTAGCTGACAGGAGAATAGGGTGGTTTCCTATTATTTTTTTATTGCCTAAATCGAAAGATTATTACTCCTGGAGTACATATTTCACGCTTTTAGATTTTTAAATGACGATATCTATTTTGCGCGATTATATGAAAAGTGAAAATTTTCAAGCGCGCGAAAACGCGACGGCTAAGTATGAATGCTGGGAAAAGCCCGTGTGACGTCGTTCTGGTTCCCGCTGCCGCCAAGTGAGGTGACCTTGGAGCGAGGCTTTGAGCGTTGATACGATGCAGGCTGCTAGCAGGTTGCAGAGTACCCTGCTAGCAGGTAGCGCTTGGCTTAAATAAGGATTATTAATACCCTATCAAACGAAGAAAACTTTTCGACCTTAGCCAGTTTTAATAGGTGATTATTGAGGCATGTTTCCCTGAGCTCTGTGCCTCATGCATGCATTGGTAATCTCAGACGATGTAAAACTCCTATCTACTCGTATAGAAACTAGATCCCTGTGACGTCATGTGGAGTGGCATCGCATGGGCGCCAATCTGGCCTTTTTCAAATGCGGTTAAAATTGACCATTGCCATTCGTCTAAACCGGTATTTCTAAAACCAAATAATTTGTATATTATGAATACACTAATGGTGGGTAACGAATCGCAATCAATGCCTTTCGTTTTCTTTGATGAAGGAAACAATCCTATTGCATCAAGGCATTGATGCGCTGATGCTGATGCGTGATCTGGAACGGCTTGATGCGATACGAGCGGGAAGTAATCCGCCGTTCAAAATGCCCGCAAGCACCGGTGATGGGAAATAGTTCGGGTGAAGCGGTAACACAATGATTAATATACCGAAATTGAATATGCACGGTACCTATGATGACGAAAAACGCTTGATTGATACGTATATTAATACTTCATTATATTTGAGACGGTCGTTCGTTAATATATAAGTTCCAAGTCGTTACTTGCAACTCTTATTTACTTAATAATGATAGACTGAGCGTTTTTACGGGAATTAACTGGAGAAACGGTCGACAAGGAAGCCCAGTTTATTGTATAGTTCAGCCATCAGTGAGTTTTATCGGTCAAATTGTTTTGAAGAGATGAGTTTTACGATCAATAGTACGTGGATTTAGCTGCTAGACATCAATTTATGGTTTTCCGAAAGGTTATGCGACTTGGAAACAATTTTATTCATAAAAATGGGGAACAAATACTTAAAACATCGATAAAATTTTCACAAACGTGACTTCATTTATTATTTTGCGAGTGGAACGAATGGTAAATTACATGAAGTTTGAAAATCAGCGAAAAGACTCACAATTATTATTCATCCGTAATATTTAAAAAATAATTGTTAAATAACATAATATTTAATTTCACCTTGACATACATATTTTGTAGGTACATTTAACTAAAGAAAAATTATTTATTTAATTGTTAAAATAGCTCTTAAAAAGTCATATGTATGACCATTGAGTAAGTATATGACTTTCTGCAAAAAAAAGCAGTCCCTAAACAGAAAAATGATGCACAAATACTACTGCATATATAATGCATAAAAATAAACTTCAAGGCATTATTATTTAAGTATTCTACCGCATTCTACCGCATTCAAGTATTCTACCGGTAGGTTTGCATGGAGCATTCACAAAGTATTCCAAAAGTCCCCCTGCCCTCATGGACAAGCAGCAAGGTCATTCGTTAGTTCATCTATATCTTTGCTGGAACGGATTTCTCTGTAAACTACAGCGTCGTCTGCAAATAATCGTAACTTACTCTGCACTACTTCGCCAATGTCGTTTATATAAAGAAGGAATAGGAGTGGGCCAATGACACTGCCCTTTGGAACGCCAGAAGTGACTCTAACCTCATTGGAGACTGCATCGTCTAATACTACTCTTTGGACGCGGTCGCTCAAAAATTCTCTTATCCAGGAAATGACATCTTCGTCTAGACCATAAGATTTAAGTTTTATTATTGACTTTCCGTGGGGTACTTTATCAAATGCCTTTTTGAAATCAAGAAAAATCGCGTCTACTGGAATGTTGTCTTCCCCGGAGACTAAAATATCGTGGGCGTAGTATCGTGAGTAGTATTAGACGGTGCAGTCTCCAATGAGGTTAGAGTCACTTCTGGCGTTCCTCAGGGTAATGTCATTGGCCCACTCCTATTCCTTCTTTATATGAACGACATTGGCGAAGTAGTGCAGAGTAAGTTACGATTATTTGCAGACGACGCTGTTGTTTACAGAGAAATCCGTTCCAGCAAAGATATAGATGAACTAACGAATGACCTTGCTGCTTTCCAAGCTTGGTGCGATACTTGGCAGTTAGAATTAAATTTGGAAAAATGCGTCGTAATGAATTTCTGGAAGAAGAATAACTCCCTACAGCGTAACTATATCATTCGGGGCACCCAATTAAAGGCAGTTGAATCCGTGAAATATCTAGGGGTTAAGCTCAATAATGATCTATCGTGGAATAAACATATTCGAGAAATAACCGGTCAAGCTAATCGTAAAATGGGTTTTGCTAAAAGAATATTAGGAAAGTGCGACGACAAAGTGAGAGAAATTAGCTACTTCTTCCTCGTTAGATCCCATTTAGAATACGCTGCCAGTGTTTGGGACCCTCATGAAAAAGGCTTAATAACAGAGTTAGAACGCGTGCAAAGAAGAGCTACCAGGTACGTGAAAAGTCGTTACGATAGTCTTGTTAGTGTAACTGACCTCTTAGATAAACTCGGATGGGAATCTCTGTCGGACCGTAGATTGAAAAATAGACTAAACCTTTTAGATAAATTCAAGAGCAGTGTCTTTTCTGACGAAGTTAACCATATCTTGCGGACGCCAACGTACTACGGAAGATCAGATCATATAAATAAAATAATAGAGATAGATTGCAGAACAGACAGATTCCGAATGTCATTTTTTCCACGATCAATAAGAGAATATAACGGCAGCAATAGAACTCGTAAACAGATTGCATGACTTGTAGTGTAGCCTACTAACCTATGTAAAACTTAATGCATGTTTCTGAATTTCTATTCTATTTTCTATTTCTAACAGCATATAGTAGTATAGTTTGTTATTATACGGGACGTTTTTTGGACGGTGTGGTGTGCATGTGGGAGTCCAAATGCATGCTGCATGCTGGTGATTGATCACCCCCTGCCAAACACCCAAGAGGTGGCTCGCAGGGTATTATGTAGATGTAGATGCAAGTAAATCCAAAGTGATGCAGATCTTACCTTATAGGCAAAACAAAGTTAAACTAAATACCTATTTCCATGAGGACAAATGTTTACATAGCAATTGCAACTTGTCTTCCTGTAAGTGCGTGCCACTAGAACAAGCTTGTCTCACTCCCTGGCCAATGCTTGCCCACCCAAATTCTGCGCCCACTATCCTCACTTGCACAGTCTTGCATAGATTACGAATCAGTCACCTATCCCTCCAATCTACACCCATTCTCTTGAGTATATCTATTAACTTTACCAAGTTCACCCTATCAAATGCTTTTTCAAAATTCAGGAAACATGCATTCACGTCCTGGTCATATCGTATGTTCCTCTCCACGAGGGACCTCATTATTGCTAATGCATCACGAGTTGACTTCCCTTTTCTAAAACCAAACTGATCTTCACCCAAATACTCTTTTGCCCTCGCCTCCATGCGTCTGTTCAATATCCTCAGTACAACTTTCGCCGCGTGTGCGATATTTGGCTAATAGTCTTATGATCTGCGCATTCCACAGCTTTCGTCTTTTTCGGTAGTAGAATTAAAACCGTCTACACGAAATACTCCGGCCAACATTCCTCCTCTTAGATCCTGCGTACTAAATCGAAAAACCTTTTCTTGCTATCCTTCCCTAGATTCTTCAAGACCTCACACGGGATATTGTTCACACCCACTGCTTTTCCAGCCTTCATATCACGAAGTGCTCTCTCGATTTCCGAATCTGAGATCCCCGGCCCAAGATTATCCTCATCCAATGCACTTCCCTCCGCTGAAGTCAATCTCTCCGGCCTGTTTCTTCCGTCATACAGATCCTCCACGTTTTCCTTCCTAGATGGACCTATACTTCTACTCTGTACCTCTTCTCGCTCGGTCAGGATCCTCCCATCTTTAGCCTTAATTCTAGGCATGGCTTGTCCTCTTTTGCCGTCCGATAGCGACTTAACTTTAGCGTACAACGCGCCTACCTCTCCTTCCTTCTGAAACTTTGCCATTTTCTCGCACTGCTTTTTCCACCAAGCCTCCTTTTCCCTCTTAGTTTCACGTCGTAATCGATTATTAATTTCCCTATACTTTCTTTTGCCATGCTCCGAGTCCACGTTCTTCCACTTCCTGCTCTCCTCCATTTCTTTTGCCATAGCGACCGTAACCCAGGCTTCTTTGTCCTTCCACTATCAACGTAGCCAATTGACTTTTCTGCTGATTTGACTATTCCAGTTTTAATATAAACCCATCTTTTCTCTACAGTCTGTTTGCTATCAATCTCCCGCATGCTATTGTCCACTAGTTCCCGATATTCTCTCCTCATAGTCCCCTTCAGAGCTTCTACATTCCATTTCCTCGCCTTCCTGACTTTCATAAGTCTTTTGAATCTTAATTTGCATTTCATGAGCACTAGGTTGTGGCCTGAATCCGCATCCGATACAGGGAACCTCCGCGAGTTTTTCACACTATTCCTAAACCGCTGTCTTACCATGATGTAGTCTATCTGATATCTCCCCACATCCCCTGGACTTTTCCATGTTTATCTTATGATGATTGAACCAGTGTTTGTGATGAATTATTTGTTTCTCCTGCAAAATTCTACTACCGTCTCACCCCTGTCGTTCCGCATTCCTAGTCCAAAATCTCCTATTGCGTGTCCATCCCCTCCCTCCCCGACTGAGGCGTTCCAGTCCCCCATCACTACTAGATTTTTCTTAACCAGGGTTTTCTTATTATTTCGTCGAACTGTCCATACACCTCATCTACTTCTTCCTCCCTATGATTATTAGTAGGCATCTAAACTTGGACCACCACGAGGTTGGTGGGTCGCGCCTCAATTTCTACCACCAGGATCCTATCGCTTACCTGGTCTACATTTACCACACGCCTACTCATCTTCCCGTTTGCGACTAAAGCTACCCCTCGCTGGCTTTCCTCCCCACCACTATACCCATCACTCCAATAGTCCCCACCATCCTTCCACCTCACTTCGCATAATCCTTAGATATCTATCCTCCCGATATCCATTTCCCTTTTGATATTTTCTAACTTCCCCGCCCTCATCTCTACTCACATTCCACGTCCCTATATTTATAGCCAACTTTTTCTTCCCCATCTTTATGGTCCTCTTTTCTTCTTTCTTCATTGCTGCTGCCGCTGGTGATGATGATAAGTCTCTGCAAGTATTTCGCATGTTGACGACCCCGAGGACCTTGCCGACCTCGCTGCCGTGAAAGACACCCGTCCTTTGCGGAATAGTCCCGTTCTATGAGATTCCGAGGCTGATTTGGTTGTACTCTATGTTTTCCGGGAAGAGATAGTTGGTAGGGCTTCCCAATTCCATTCCAACAGTATTTTTTACATGACACCATCACGTGGACTATCTTTCGTCTAGCTCCTGCCCTTCGACCTATCTCGCATGGGTGGCCCTACCGGGAATAATTTAGAATTAATCCTGCCAGTACAGCTCCAGGGGTCATAGGAACGTGCAAGCCTTTCCACCGCGACATTCTACATTTTATCTCGCAATTTGATCGTTGGATTATTCTTCCTCATAGGATAATCCTCTAAAATCACTGGCACAGTAATGGATTTGTCTGGCTTCGCTATTTGGTGGGCCTTTTTCGCTTCAATAGCGTTAAGGTGTTTTCCCCGTCCCGTCTTTTCCTTCCCTATCCTCCCCAGAGGCATCGTCGTGCTCCTATCGCGGCGGCGCCTCTTTCCTTTTTCCCTCCTCTCCGCCCCCTCCCCCGAGTGATCGGGCGTATAAGTCTCTGACTTGGTCCCCGGCCCCGGTGCGTTGTATCCCTGAAAGGCTCCCCTTGAGCCCTCATTCTCTCTGTAGCCCAGAGGAAAGGATAAACTGTATAATTTCAGAAAATAACATTGGCATTTAGATCCCGAACATCACTCCCGCGATGTCTCCTTGTCAGTTAATTCCACGTTCCGTCATAATTTAGGTCACCCCGGTGGCCGACCATATGTTGATCTCTAATGAAACCCTCGCTTCGATCCCGATAACCGACCCTGGGCTAACACACTCACCGTCTTCCACGAGTTGAAGAAAAAAATTGGAAGGAATATCTTTCCCGTAAATACTGCAACGTAATGGAGCGTCGAGGAGAGGAGAGAGGCCTAAGAAGCAATCAATCAGTGATCGAAGCGTGACCTCAGGAAGAATGGACGGGGTGCTGGCAGAGTGACGAGGCACCACGCCGCATCACCGCGGGGCAGAGGAGATCGGGTCGGGATGGCAGGGCTCGGGGCGGAGATGGGCGGCCCCCAAGCGCGGGGCCTTCCCCGTGAACGCCTTGCCGAGCGGGGACAATATACATCCGAGGATGAAAAAACCTACCCCTACCCGCCGAGAGAGCATTCATCCGACCCTTTTCTCGCTTTTTTCTCTCTAAAAGGGTACAGATGCCCTCGCTGCCTTCTGGACCATGGTGTTCGCCCGGTTTTTTCGCTTTTTTTGCTCTTATTTAAAGAAAGCATGTCGCCCTAACCCCCATCCAACCCAAATCTCCGGTTTACTCATCCTACCTCAACATCTGAATCCCTTAACGCACTCACCCCATTACCACGAATAAAAAAAACCCTCGTCCCAGGTGTCCCCTACTCCCGGAGTGGTACCCCCGGATTGGTACCCCCGGCGGGAACCCCCTTCGGCTGCCTTTCAGTCACAAAGATTCCAATCAGTTATAATGGGTTACGCGAATCTTGCCCACCGACTCACACCTGCCACCCGTATTAGATTCCGGAAAGTGTGCGCGGCGCGTTCGGCGATGGGGTTTTACCGCTCTCCGCCGCCCCCAGCACCACCTGGTGGGACCCTCTCGATCTACGCCGCCCGCGTCCGCCACTGAGACAGTGTGAGGGGATCTACTGGCTGCAGCAGTTAGCCTTGTTCGACGGGCCAATCAGTCGTAACCAGTATCGAGGGATTTGGACATCGACGATGCGAAACTGCCTACTTCAATGGCAATGGATACATTATTTTCGACAGCGGGCGGTCTTCAACATAGGCATGCGCGCGCGAAGTGACAGTGGTGCACCTAATGACTACGAGTAATTAATTTAACTACCTAGACATTAGTAAAATTCCAGCTCGCTCATGTCAGGCAATCTTACGCAGCACCAAATTAAAACGTCAACTCTAGCACATAGGCGTCAATTATTGATGGTATTCGATTCCATTGGGTCAATTGCTGAAAACTTTTAACCAACCACGTTTGAAAATCATCAGCAGAAAAAATGAATCGGGCATCATCAGCGATATAAAACCATTGAAAATCGCCAAGCTTCGACGACTATCGTTTCAAATTCGATATATATTTTCCGATTCCCATTGGAATTGAATAATTCATCAACCTGTTAGTGGAAATCTATCAGAAGCTGGAGAATGTGCTCCAACTGGTTGAAGGAAGGGCAAAGTGAGCTTTCATGGCGGAACAAAGGGATCTTCTGGAGGCCTTTGAAGAATGCCTTCGAGTCCCACTTTTATGCTCCCTTCACCCTTTACCTCGCTTATCGATCGCCACCTTTACGTCACTTTTTGCGAAAATTAATTGACCACGCCACCACTGACAATGGTATAAATGAGGACGACGGCAATCTAAAATAAAGTAGCCGATCACTGCTATGGCCATCGAAATGTCGGTATCTCAACGGTTGGACATGGAGTAAAATTTTATAAAATTAGATTTCCTTGAACACGAATGCTGAGTATAGACTAAAATTCAATATATTTCCCACAAAAATAGGATCTAGCATAGCATATTAGCATGCTTTCCCCTACAGTTATAATTATGTAAATGATGCACTTGTGATAATTTAATCATATAATACCTCCTTAACACTTTCCTCTTCCCATACCTTAATTTTTATATTCATTTGTCTTCATTGAGTTATTGCTGGAAATTCTAACAATAAGAGGCACTGCATGCCAGGTTCAAGTTATGTCGTTGATCTGTAAGTTTCTGGTCGATTTTTTATAACAGCTATGTATAGTTTATCTTAGCAGGTTTCAATTTTTTTCTTTAGTAAGTGTGAAAACATATAGAACAATGTCCGGAGTGCGTTAATTTATTTAAGTGAAATAACAACCCTACTTTAACTGTGATTAATTAAAAATAATTTCACTTACATGGCATAAAACCTCGCAATCCTTAAACTGCCAGCGATCGCTGCCGTAAATCGTACAGCGGATGGGCAACCCGCAACTACGAATCACAATGGCTCGCCCATCCCACTCTCGACACTCCATTCATGAACTCAGCACAATGGCCCGAGGGAACATTTCTGTCCAAAAAGTTTCCCTTCACGATCTTGGAGACCTGGATGGTGGGCAAGATAGGAGGAAGTAACTCAACTCCGGGAAGCCGAAGGTCGTTAATTCGACTTCAGCTCTGAGTAATTTATTTCCTTATGATATTCCCTGTCGATTACCACAATTAACACAGAGTATTCTAGTGATAGTTTCTATTGGATTATTTTAAAGTACCTTCGTCACCTTTTATTCAAACTAAAAATTCAAACGCACCGAATTTGAGTTTCCAAGAGCAGGTATGAACCCGGTGTCATAGACTAGTAACACAGTTTTCTACCCACTTAGCCACCATGACAATATTTGAATACAAAACCTTATATTTTGTAGTGTTTGTATTTCGGTGCATACAGTATAATATTTGTGAACAGATGAATTCTGGCGAGCAGTATGGATGCATTTCGAGGCACCTTGGCCTTTTTTAATATAATAAGCCATGTGAGCACAAGATAGCTCTCGCATCTTTCCAAACTCTGGATTCTTTTTGTCAATAAGCATAAATACAATTCCCTTTAGCCCCAACTCTAGTTCGTCTCTCACGCATTTATATCCACTGCATTCGCAGTATTTCTCACTTTCGTATACTCCTTTCACAGTCTCTTTCAGTCAGGAGGAAATCTCATCATCTGATCACACCGACAACAATCGGTTTTTCATTTATGGGCCATTACTTGATCCTTAGGCAATATTAATTTGATTTAAATAAATGCAAAAATCAATTTAATTTTTAACCTATAATTTTGAACTTTTAGGTAGATTTCATCGACAATATTTTTCTTATTTAATAAGCTTATCCACTGTATAACATTTTTCATTAAGATGACAGAGAAGGCAAAATATTTTTTATTCATCGATTTTGATATGATTTTACATAACTCGCTCCTATCGGGTTTTAGACAAGAATGCAAAAGATCATAGATTGTTCTCCCGCAAAACACTGAAGCATCAGGAATAACCGAGTTTAAGAAGATATGGCTGATGGATGCCGTTAGATAAGTATAGAAGCTAATTAAATTACCGCGATAGAGTCGAATTATTAGCTTTCCAGGAATATCTTTCCATTGAAACTCTCAACTCTTCACACAGCGTTTTGAAATAGCTTTCTTCCTCTTTCCTCAAACCTAATTCTTTCAAGTTTGATCAAAGAAAATAATTTTACTTCCTATATAAAATATAAAATAATATGTAAACCTCGACAAGATTAAATAGCGAGGGTAATTAGGGAAATAATTACCTATCTATGAGAAGGTTATAGTTTCAAATGTTTTAAATTGGACAGAGGAGTACATTGCATCAGATCTACCTTATCTTAGTGCCACTTCTTAAGCTACAGTTCCATTTAGATCTTTTAACTTAATCGATTGATGCTTACGATATCGTCAAAATTACCTATGCATAATCATATCATGAAGTTCAGCTCAATCTCTCCTATAACCCCGAAAGAAATCCTCCCCGATGTAATTCTCTCCTTTTTATATGCACACACAATTCCATCTCCCTCGATTTATTAATTTTTCTTAGGAGCCTGATTCACAGTTATCCCCAAAATGTGACGCGAAAGACATCCGGTGTTCTTAAGACCAAGCGCAAAATTAAGCCCAATATAATGATACACACAAAAAGACCATATCGAAGCGAATATGGAATGCCTTACTTCGAGATAAAATCGCAGCTTTGCTCATGAATTTGTTTGAGCATGTTAAAATAGAGTTCCAGTGAAAGATATATAAAGAGAATTCGCGGAAAAAACAGATTCGACATTCAGCCACGCACTTGAAAATTCGTTAATTTGATATAAAATGTTGCGAAAGTTATTACCCACTGGTAAGTTCGCGACTTCGTCAGAGATGCGGTCCCCCACCCAATTTGCTTGCAAGAATACCAAAGAAGGGGAATTGTGGGTCGCGCCTATCTTGTTAAAAAGCACTACAGTAACAAACAGCGTCAACAATGCCCAACCCTCTTTTCTTCGAAATTCGATCTTTTGACACCAATAACTCAAAAAGTAGCAAAAATAGGAGAAATAAGTCTCACATTATTGATCAAAATTCTACAGGTTCGGCAGTTTTTACAGCAAGACAGTTGTAAAATATCGCCTGTACTTCACGTTTGCCTGAAACTCGCGCTTTTGATGAGAGAGAAACTCGTAGTGAGAGGATTACACTACTGTTCAGTTATCGAAACCACGACGTCCTGACCGACTGATTCATTAGCTTATCAAAGCGAAAACCTATCTACTCGTGAAATTTTCAAGATATACCCCATCCGTGATGAAAAAGCACACTAAGGAAGTATTATCTCGAGAAATAATTTATGAGGTTGCTTTAATTCAAATAAATTTAAAGTTTACTTTTAATCAAAAAGCAAACAGTAAATTAATGATTTTTTTATAATTTGTCTGTGTGAAGCATAGGCATCATTAAGAAAGGATTGCATTCGCGAGGAAAATATTTCTGTTTCTCAAAAGAAAACATTCTAAATGCGGGATTATCCCGTTCTTTAGAACTTTCTAACTTCCTATGCAATACATAGGGATTTTTTAAATCCTATCACTGTTGAATTTCAATGAACATTATTTTTTATTAAAAAAGAAAAGTCTTTCTATCACCATGAAATTGTCCGACTATAATATCAGGTCGACTATACAAGCATAAAAAGCGCAAAATTCTCCAAGGAGTTTCTTCCATTACTTATCAAACTTACTCACGACATTACTGTAGGCACTGGATAAACTCTGTTGTTCAAAGCGTTTAAATGTTCAGTAACTTTAATTTAACTCAATAATCTCATTCGCTTCGTTTTCAAACTGAGTTTTAATCTCCAAATACATAATTGCTCCTTTCTTTTCCATGAAAGACTCATTAAATTTCATTTCATGTGTTTTATAGACACATTGACACATGAATATTCCAAAGGTCAAGGTGCAATAATTTTATATCGTTTCTTTTTCGCTTTAATTCCCCGTTTAATTTCGACAGATGACTGTTGCTGTAATTATGTAAGTGGAATGAGTTTCTCAAGCGCGAAATAACCACTGGAATGCGAGGAATTCCAGAAGTTTCATTATTCTCGTTGCATTCATCACAACGATTTTACATCGCAAACGATGAATGAAAACTTAGGAAACAGTCACTCAAAACTCAGCAGAACTCTAATTCTCTAATCACTAAAAATCTATCTTAAGCTGATTAAAATAAATGTCACCGTGCTTAAATTTCGTCGCTCCTCATGAAATCAGGCATTCACCTTTACGTAGGATACTACCGTTCACTCTCTCACGCAAAGCCCGGTTACAAATAAAAATTAGCAATTAATATAGATT
Source organism: Ischnura elegans (assembly GCF_921293095.1). Taxonomy (NCBI): domain Eukaryota; kingdom Metazoa; phylum Arthropoda; class Insecta; order Odonata; family Coenagrionidae; genus Ischnura; species Ischnura elegans. The sequence goes on from NC_060259.1 coordinate 96,726,784, forward strand.
AAGATTAACGAAAACTTAAGCTTCACAGCTACGGAGTGCTAATAGAAAAAAATTGTGTGCACCGGACGCCATCCAACATTACTCTTAAGAACTACAACAGCAAACAGCTGGACATTATGCACTGGAATTGAGTTGAGCTATTGAAGATAAATGTTTCTGTTCGATAAAAGACACTCCGCAGGCGTGATTTATTTTTAATAGTCATTTTTTTACAGAAACATTGCCATATGAACATTCAAAAGGTCAGGATGCAATAATTTGATATAATTATCTTTACCGTTATTACTCCCCATTTAATTTCGACGGGTGACTGATTAATTATTTATAGTTTATTTTATATTTTATTTCATTTCTTAACTGCATCGATTTCATTTCCGGAGTTTACTTCTATATTATATCCACGATATTTTGATTCTTAGGTGTGCACTTCCACGGTTTGAAATAACAGAACACGTTTGAAATGCGCATGAAAAAAAATTATGCAGCACTGCGGGCTTCTACGCATCACGCTGATTTCCCTTTCGATTCAAAATAGATCAAACTCCACGCTTATTATCCCGCTAATACAACGAGGTTTCGCAGTAATATTTCCTATGAACGCCGCCATTGACATATGGGTAATAGGATCTCACGCCAAGTGTTCCAGATGGATAATCTATTGCTATTTTTTCTATGAATCGGCGTTAACTCAGCGTAATTAGCGCAAATCAGTGGAGTTGTTCGCTGCGTAGAGAACAGGAACAAGCTGAAACGACAAAGAAATGAATGGCCCAGGCGAGGGAGTCCTCCTGGGCAGCCAGTGGTATGGCAATCGAAAAACAATGCGCATTTCATCCTTCTTGCTAATCATTCCAGACAGCTTCGTGAGGAGACACGCGCGTTCGGGGGAGAGAGAAATAATGTTTTTATTTTTCCGGAGCAGCCCGTTTGGTGGAATTGCCTCTCGAGAGCGACGCGGGGAATAATGAACCAACCGGGCTGCGCGAGGCCTCGTCCCAGGGCCAGTTAAGCCGCAATCCACTCTTTTGTAATCCGGCCGCGTCCTCCTTTGTCACGCAAATTTGTTTGCCCCAGGTGCCGGAGCAGATGAGGGCGGCAAGTAGCGGAAGGAACAGGCAAGGGGCAAGTAGCCCCTGACACCTCGGCGCCCGCTCCCCCTCTCCTAATGGACACGAAACAACTGAGAGACGGAGCTTAGGATCGTTCCCGAGCCGCTGTCAACAATACTTTCTACACTACGCTTACGATGAATAAGCAGGCATTTAGTAGCTTGCGCCACTGCTGGGACTAGATCACTAAAGGGGAGAAAAAGTCTCATCAGTGGGAAAAATAAAGCTTGCTGACATGTAGGAGGGATTATGAATTTGACCACGCAACTTCCTTCAGGATAATTGGGATAATCTTTTTCATATTATAAAATAAAATTCATCATTTTTTGCATTTTTTACGCAATTCTTTAAAATGTGCCCGCAACGTAGATTTCGATTTAATTTGACGGCGACACGACTCTGGAACTTCCAGAGCACGCTCACGAGATGAATTTTTCGTCTTCTTGGAGTAAACCCCATTGAAAAAGTATTTATTGGAAACTTTACACGCATATGAAACCAAAACTTCGTCGATGCAAAGGTATACCTGTAGTGTAATTTTTAAAGTGACATGCTGGAGTGATTGATTTTAAAAACTAAAATAGGCATGATTTTCTGAGGAGAATACCATGGTAAATCTTAAGAAAGTCAGCATGAGAGCTTCCAAATGCCAATAACATATTAGAATGAACTTGGAGCTTTTTACTAGCAATGTTTATTCGACAACGTCATTTAACGCACATAGTTTCTTCATGTGATTCAGCGGGAGCGGGCTAAGAATGGAGACGCCCGGAGGACAACTAAATACGGTCTCCGGGTCAATAAAGCTCAGGATTTGACTGTAATTCAGGAACGAAAATAATGTGCTTAGTCTCGTGGCCTATTTTCCAGAATATTTTGGCTTAATTTGCTGAATTTTGAGCATCAGTAATAGGAGACTACAGCAGAAAGAAAAGAGCTAGTAAAGATAATAAACGATATGAAAGAATTAATTATCACATGCAGAGTCTAACATTCCTTCACTGCTCTGCCCAAGAGAAAAAAATTCGGTCCCAGCGTTGCGTCCAATATTCCAGCAGCGAAATACTTTCTGTATCTTTCAGCACCATATTATAAAATTTTCAAATACTGCAGGATTAAAAATTCTAGAGACAAAAATACTACATGTATCCACCATGCTGATGAAATAATCCAGAAAATTTGCATCGTAATCCATCCTCGGGCAGAGGAAATAGTGTAGGAGACATTCCACTAGAAAACAACAAACGATCAATAGAGAATATATTTTACGTTTTAAAAGGTTTAGAGAAAATGCCGTTGTGCTCAATATTTCACGGAAGGAAATTTGATTAGTCTAGCAATAAAAGTGGCATTTAAAATCTGACTAAAAATTTCAAATATATTTCGATAGTACTTGGCTCAGAGATCCCAAAAATAGTGCCTACATATTACCCCAAAGTTTTAAGGTACGTAAGTAAGATATTACCGACTTTCAAATCGAAAATATCACTACGAGGGCCACAGTCTTTATTCACGTAGTAGAAGCTCAGCAAAAATAGGCAAATAATCTTTATATGAAAAAAGTGACAAGTATACCTATTAAAATATGGCTGTAAAGCATATTTACACTCGAAACTTTTAAAATTTTAAATAAACGAAATAGTGGGAATTTTTGTCATCTGGCGAACGATACTGACTTGAGGATATTATTGTGGGCATTATAATGAAATAAATGCTGCTTTTGGAGATGTAACAATAACGAGGATAAGCGATGCCCTCTAGATAAATTATGTAATTTTCACGGAAGTGCCTGTGATCATTGTTACAGTGCGACCCGGCTTGGCAGGGTTAAAATCTTCGACAGCAAGCAAGGCTCTTAGGGTGAATCAACAACGGTTCAAAAGCTTTCAATCAGTGTTGCCCTCCGATGAACCCTTTACTCTGCTCTCAGCTTGACTGGATAAATGACTGGCAAGTAGAGTGTACGCTTCGACTACGCACTCAGTCAGCCCGATGCGGGTAATACCATGTGACGACCCACTTTTCAGCGAGTGCAGATATAAGTTGATTCGAACGTAGCAACCATCTAAATGAATTAAATTGGAAGACGGGGAGGCCGCCACAGCACTGAATGGCGTATGCCTACTCACTACCCGCCAGAATTATCGCTGACGACAACCTCGCGGATGCTTCAACACTGAGATCAAGAGTTAAGCTAACGTAATACTGAGAAATTTATGAAAATAGTCGCAAAACTTGATGACATTCGCTCATTTTAAGTTCGAACTATGGGATTAAGAATAATGTATAGCAAGAAGGCAGAAAGACGGACCGAATTTTTTTTCCACACAATTCTTACAATAACTCTATCCGCCCGGTTTTTTATTGACTTGGGGGAGGAAACCGACACCGTGGGCCAATGAAGATTTCTCTGGTTTCACACCGGGTCATGCCCTCCATATCTTCTTTCCAACGTTTCGATGAATAACTCGGCTATCGTACTCAGATGACCTTGAATCCAATGACCTCACCCGGTGTAAAACCCAGAAATCTTCACCACCATTGTTCGCCGAGAAAAATAGCAGTCATTAGGACTACGTAGGTCATTTTCGCCATTTCTCGCTCATTTCAAATAACTTTATGACGGCTGAGAAATCGCTCATTCTGATCCCAACCCAATCTCAGGAATGCGGGGAATTTTGAGGATGACACAAATTAACATCATTGCAATTACCTGGACGATTCCGAAAATGTTCTCACATGCACGAGTATCAACGAAAGCTGACGATAACCGGAATAATTGCTGGAAAGGATTGAGATAAAATCCGTCGCAACATCAGCTTGATCTTTCCATTTCCATTCACGCTAATTTCCTGAACCTTACCTCTCTGTCTTACATAAGTTTCAGTTTTCAAGTTTTTAAGAATTGCATTGCGCATTATAAAAATGAGACTTCTGAATATGAACAAAATTTGAAGCAATATAATGGTTGGTTGTCCAAAAATGAAAGGAAAAAAACCGTATAGAATTACAGACTCGAAATACTGGACTCCAAAATGTAATATATTCCGAATATGGAAAGAATTAGAACTTAAAGCTTCCTACATATATTTAAATATGTTGTATAAATATATATCGACGCGGTGCTGTAATTGAAGTTAAATGAGAACTTAGAAAGCTATAACATCAATTTACATAAAAAATAATTACTTATATCCTATTTTTAATCGGAGTCGCAGTGCCTACGTTATTGAAACAACGCTTTATCACAGTGATTTTCCTTAAATATTTGTCTTTATATTATAATTTGCACAATCCCTGAAATTTTTTCGCAGTCGATGACGCTGCTATGCAGGAAACCATACGGATGAAAGAAACCACATGAACGTCGTCGCGTGCTGAAATTTTCAATGTCACGACACAAATTTAGTACCGCGCGGGAAAGCGCTTCAATCAGACTGACAACCCGCAACACGACCTTGAGGCGCCAAGCTAGTTTAACTAGTTAATTATCTACATCTACATAATACCCTTCAAGCCACCTCTACGATGCTTGGCTGGGGGTGATCAATCACCAGCATGCAATTGGACTCCCACATGCAGCCCACACGGTCCAAAAAACATCATCCATACTAACAAATTATACTACCACATGCTGTTAGAAATAATAATAAAATTCAGAAACATGCATTGAGCAATTCATAAGTTAGTAGGATACCCTACAAATCATCTAATCAATTTGTGAGTTCTAACGTTGCCGTCATAATCTCTTATTGGTCATGGAAAAAAAGATATTCTGAATCTGTCTGTTCTACAGTCTATCTCTCTTATTTTATTTACATGATCTGATCTACCGTAGTATGTTGGCGTTCGTAGGATATGGCGAATTTCGTTAGATAAGACACTGCTCTTGAATGTATCTAAAAGGTTTAGTCTATTTTTCAATCTACGGTCTGACAGAGATTCCCATCCGAGTTTATCTAAGAGGTCAGTTACACTAACAAGACTATCGTAACGACTTTTCACGTACCTGGTAGCTCTTCTTTGCACGCGTAGTAATTTTCTTATAAAGCCTTTTTCATGAGGGTCCCAAACACTGGCAGCTTATTCTAAATGGGATCTAACGAGGGAGAAGTAGCTAATTTCTCTCACTTTGTCGTCGCACTTTCTTAATATTCTTTTAACAAAACCCAATTTACGATTGGCTTGACCTGTTATTTCCCGAATATGTTTATTCCACGATAGATCATAATTGAGTCTAACTCCTAGATATTTTACGGATTCAACTGACTTTCATTGGGTGCCCCGAATGATATAGCTAAGTTGTGGGGAGTTATTCTTTTTCCAGAAATTCAATACTACGCATTTTTTTCAAATTCAATTCTAACTGCCATGCACCGCACCACGCTTGGATAGCAGCAAGGTCGTTCGTTAGTTCATCCCTATCTTTGCTGGAACGGATTTCTCTGTGAACTACAGCGTCGTCTGCAAATAATCGTAACTTACTGTGTACTACTTCGCCAATGTCGTTTATATAAAGAAGGAATAGGAGTGGGCCTATGACACTACCCTGAGGAACGCCAGAAGTGACTCTAACCTCATTGGAGACTGCACCGTCTAATACTACTCTTTGGACGCGGTCGCTCAAAAATTCTCTTATCCAGGAAACGACATCTTCGTCTAGACCATAAGATTTCAGTTTTATTATTAACTTTCCGTGGGGTACTTTATCAAATGCCTTTTTGAAATCAAGAAAAATCGCGTCTACTGGAATGTTGTCTTCCCCGGAGACTAAAATATCGTGGGCGAAAAGCGCCAACTGGGTTTCGCACGATCTGCTTTTCCTGAATCCATGTTGAGTTCTCATTAATAAGTTTGGCGCGTCTAGGTGTTTCATTACTAAGCTGACTACCATATGTTCAAGGACTCTGCATGAGATGGGCGTTAAAGATATCGGTCTGTAATTAGATGGCTGTTCCTTGTCTCCACTTTTGAATATTGGCGTTACATTAGCAATTTTACAGTCATTAGGTACTTTGTGTTGCTTGATGGATTTACTAAATATACACTGCAAGTAGGGGCCAATTTCTGAGGCTAGTTCCTTCTACACGCGAGAAGGGATTTTGTCTGGACCAGGTGATTTATTTGGAGTGAGCGATTTCAACATATCTTCTATTCCGTGCGCACTAATGTCAATAGGCGGCATCTTTCGTATTGTCAACTGTCTCGGATGGGTTCTCGGAAGGCTCGATGAACACGCTCTTGAAGTGGGAATTTAATAAATTGGCTTTATCGGAACTGCTTGTCAGCATGTCTCCATTATCGTTTTTCAGCGAACATAAGGTAGATTAGATAGATAAGATAGATTGCCTTGAACTTCACTAACATAAGACCAAAATGGTTTTAGATTATCCCGTAACAGCTATACTAGTGTTTTCCTTTTAAAATTCGTGAATGCATTCCTGAACGCTTCCTTCGTTGCGGCTTTAGACAGCCTATATATTTTAATTATTAACTCCCATAATTATCTGAAGAGGCGGTCAACAACCTAATTCATTCGCACCACTTAGGATAAGCGGGTTGGCTGGCATGGGAAAGACTAATGCACTGAAGACGGGCATGTGAAGAGGATCCACGAGACATCACCGCCCTACCCTAAACAAAACCCTGCAATGGGTACACAGTATAACTCCCCTCACCAACGAACGGTTTACTGCACAAGTATTCGGCGTAATACCTAAGGGAGGAACTAGCGGTGCCAACTGCCTGTTAGACAGCCAGGTTGACTCTGCTGCGCTACTGGTCGTTGCCTTGTCGCCTATCGTTGTGGCACTGTTGCCGGTCATAGTGTTGCATCTGTTGCTGGTTACTAGAGTTTTGCAAAAGAAAACCACTGTAGTGGAGGAATAGGAATAAATTGCCACTGCCTGCGTCCCGTTTTGTGGCCACGCTCATTTCGGTCCGTTTAGGCGCGTTTTCTGCCCGCAACGTTACGTAATGTCGAGCTGCAGCGCTGGGATCAAGTCTTAACTGATCGTGCAGAGATTCTGCGTCGAACGCACCAAACCCAATCCCTGTAACACTTGGTACGACTGAGATAAACCCTAAAGTGTGACAACACAAAATGCAGGCAGACAGACACGCTTCAAACTTAATACATATAGATCAGGATCCCACAGAAAAATCTCCAGGGCTTTCTTGCCCGGGTACCTGGAATGAGAGGCGAGCATTTTAGTGACCACGCCAACCCGATTTCGTGTGTCTCGTGGAACACAACGCAGAGTTAATTAGACAAGAAAGAGGAAGAAACCGATTATGCGTCACATGAAGGCTCTCCTGGGTAATATTTACAATAAAAATCGAAGCCCCCGCACCACCTACAGAATAAATAGAATATATCCGACCACTGACAGGCGAAGTAATTGGGAGCTGAGAGTGGAACTTGGAAAAAAATGTGTCCCCATCGAAGTCACGCTGAGGAGCCGGTAACTTGGTTCATAACTTCTCACGTGGCTTGTTCGTGCGGCCAAGCATGGGAAAAGGAATACCGCGAAGCAGATGTTCACCCTATCCGGCAGTGTGAGGGGCACCCGACCGCCGGCAAGGAGTTGGAGCGCCCTCTAGAGGCAGCCGAAGCCACAGAACCCGAACTGCGCGGGCAAGAGGAGCAAGTACTAAGGGCTCGCTTCTCGGGGGAGGGACAGGGGGGGCTTGGGAGTCCCGGAGGACTTACGACCGCACTCCGCCCCCTGACACGACGGCCACCGCCGCCTCACATTGGCTCACCCACGGGGGGAAGACAGCCCTCTGGAGGGCCACCATTGGCTGCAATCGGCGAGTCTACTCCTAGCGGGGGCGTCAATTGGGGATTAGGAAGGCTAAATTGCCCCAACCCCTGGGTGCATCCATCGATGCTCCATGGGTGTGAGAATGGGACGGGGCGTTGGGGATTGGGGAAGCTCCATTCCGCCATTATGTCCGCCCACAGCCTAGACTAAATAATTCCTAGCTAATAGAGGCACACAACACCTAGCGAATCGCCTCAAGGTGTGAATTAACAATCGCAGAAGTTTTATCTAACGCACTTAAAACTGAAATGAACGACGCGACGTTCATTCACTGCTCTAAATGCAGGGAACTTTGGCGTCACCAATTAGCCACTTGAAATCAACACTGACCGCGGTTAAGCATAAATATTTGCATACCTCCTCCGCTTCTACGAGTCTCCCATTGAGGTGTATGGTATTGATGAACTGTTGAAATTAGAGAAAACAATGCATTAAGGATTCAAAAAGATATTCATAGCGCTTTGAAGTTGTTGCAACTAATATTTACGTTGTCATAAATAAAAACATACAGGGAGACTTATCAATAAGCCAACTGCCGATATCATAGGCCGAGCCTAGAAGAATAAATTGGTGTGCGAACTATTTGACCCTCGAAGAGTCAGCAATAGTTGAAATACAATCGCTCAGTATTATTCCTCAACATTAGGGATGTGCGAGTATTCGAAAATTCAAGTCGAGTCGAGTAGTTGGTACTCGACTCGAGCGCTTCGAGTAGCATTACGAATGTCGAGTCGAGTAGTTACGGTTACAGAGCTTTCGAGGCTAGCAGGTCCAGCGATCTGCCGACAGGAAGCGCTATCATGAAATTCATGAAATAATACAGTTTTTAAAGCCGAAAAGTCATTCTAATGCCTTGGCCTGGTAGTTTCAGCTTGCTGTATACACTATAGTTGTCGACGTCGGCGCCGAATACCTTTACGTCAGCCACGGCGGCCGATCGTCTTCCGACCCGGCGCAAAAATCGGAAAAAATCCGAAATCGGAAAAAGCTGGAATAAAGTCCAAAATGACCTTTGTGGGGGACAGAGACTTGAACCTTAGCGTAAATAATCATAAATTATTACCAGATATTCATATGCCATTTTACATTAATACGACCCTTTTGGGATGATACAATGGCCCAAACATGACCAACTTTTCAAATCCACGCGCGATCTCATTTTCCCTCGAAAATCTTTGAATTTATCAGGGTGGTGTTGTGTTGGTATGACTTTTATGGGATAAGACACGCAACATTCCTTTGACCTGGTGCTAAGCCTATACTTTCATGGCTTTTGAAGATTTTGGCTCTCGTCTGTCTGGTTTTACAACGCTAAATGGCCGACCCGTTTTTCACGTGAAATTTGACATCAAGTAGACATCATCTTTCGTTTACGAAAAAAATAACTCGGGAAATTTGAACCACAATATAGAGATTTCTAAAGAGAATTAATTAGAAATCTTGGAAAAAAACGTTTGCGACGAAGGAAATGAGAGCGATTTTACAATCGCGTGTCAAGGCTGAGCTACACGCCGCGGGACCCTGAGGCTCGGTAACTGAGGCCGATTTTTCAGGTTTTTTAAAAACTCTATTCTTGAAAGTCGTCATTTAAAGCACGGAATATCGTCTTCATTGATCTAAAACGCTAAACAGAGGATGTTAACCCATTATAACCCAATGTTGCTTCTAAGCAACATCAAAAATATATACATTTTCATCTCTATTTTGGAAATATCCAAACTACGCATTATTTTGTGGTGTAAATTTTAATGACGAAATGTTTAGCTGCCAAGATAATTATTATTGAGTGTGAAATTTTCAAGTTTTCAAAATGGAAAATCGTGAAATTTCATTTCTCCCAGAAGTAGCTCTGGGTTAGAAAGTGTTAAAAAGGATTATGTATAGATCGACTAGACCATTTAACGCATTACTCGAGTGAAAATACTAAGGATTGGATATTTTTCGGAACCATCCAACGCATAAGAAATATGGCTCGGGTATTGAAGTAGAGAGAAGAGGTTAAGTCGGCATACTTAGGAGAGAGAAAAATGAGCTGTTTCCGCGAAAGGCAACAATTCCGATACCCTTTTTCCCTTTCCACCTTCGCCGAGGTGAGTCGCGCGGAAAGGGGAGTTTTCACATCACAAGGCATCTTTTAGCCTTTTTCATTACTGCGTCCGTCCGATGTGATATTCATTTGTTGCGTTTAGTTTCTTTATTGAAATTAAAAAAACAAGAGTTTTTAAGGTTGATTAAACCACGTGAGAAGTATAGAACTTTTTTGGCTCTACAAAACTATTTATTATAGACTAAATTATATTATTATAAACTAAATTAGATTCAGTTTTGTAGAGCCAAAAAAGTTCTATACTTCTCACGTGGTTTAATCAACCTTAAAAACTCTTGTTTTTTTTAATTTCAATAAAGAAACTAAACGCAACAAATGAATATCACATCGGACGGACGCAGTAATGAAAAAGGCTAAAAGATGCCTTGTGATGTGAAAACTCCCCTTTCCGCGCGACTCACCTCGGCGAAGGTGGAAAGGGAAAAAGGGTATCGGAATCTCCAACATGGTTATCACGCCTATTCCAACGCTTTCATATCCCCTTTCTGCCCAAGGCCAAGTCCAACACTCCTCCGTTTTCTTTTTTTCGACTCTTTAATGTTCAAGTGGCCTCCTCAGACAATTTCGACAGCTAAAAAGGACACAATCCTCCTCTTCACAAGCTTCCACAGTTGTTTACATAAATACCGTCTTTCGTTTGTTTTCCATATTTTGGTCCAAATGAGATGGATCGTGGGAGAAAAATTTTGATGCAAATTTGACCGTGGGACACCGGCTTAACGGAACATCCAAACTAAGAGGTGCAACTGCCTCCCTCCCTCACACTCCCCCTGTCAATAAGTCAATATGGTAATTATCTATATAAATAAAAGAGGATTTATGTTTGATTGTCCGCTATACTTTTCCATACGGCTACATGGATTTTAACCAAAGGCGTTACGTAGGTGCAGTTTATGCTCCTAAGCCCGTGGTGCTAATTCTGGTCGTGTCCGGCGCATCCTTTGCGTCTTTATTTATTTATTTCATCATCAAAAACGGCACAAAGGCTTTTACATTGGCTGTTCCTTAAATAAATAATACCTAAAAGATAGCAAACAATAGCACAATAAATAAAAACTAACAGAAAACAAAATTTTTAAACATAAGAAGGGGCACTATTGATTAGACAATGGTGAATTATTCAGACGGCATTTTAAGGAGGCTTTATAAATAGTGGCAGAGGAAAATAGGTCCAGGGAAGGGATTTTTCTCATTACCGTTTGTTAAGTCACATCATAAGAAATCAATGCGAACTGCAATGCGAAAGTTTAAGAAAAAAGTACTTGGTGAATTACTCGAAGAAAATCCGAAATCCTTTTGGCCGTACGCGAGAGAGCTTCAGGGAAAACATTCAACCGTAGATTCGTTATTTGATAAATATGGTAAACTTGTCTCCGAAAATATTGACAAAGCTAACACTTTAAATGCCCACTTCGAAAGTGTATACACTACTGACGATACTCAATTCAATTTAGACATCCCATATACTGAGGATTTGATGGAAGAAATATCTATAAATCGTGATGGGATAACTAAACAACTACAATCGATTAAGAATAGTAAATCTCCGGGTCCGGAGGGAATACCCGCGCGTGTCCTCAAAGAGTTAGCTCCACAGATCGCGCCTTACTTAGAGATCATATTCAAGAAGTCACTCTTCGAAGGGAAGTTACCGCCCGACTGGAAAATTGCAAGCGTTACACCCATTTTCAAAAAGGGAAACAGAAATGACCCAGGCAACTACCGTCCAATTTCACTAACATCAATTATAGGCAAGATACTTGAACATATTGTTGTTAGTAATATCATGACTTTCTTGGACAGACGTAACTTCCTCCATGACTGTCAGCACGGATTCCGAAAAAATAGATCCTGCGAAACACAGCTCGCGCTCTTTCTTCACGACGTTATAAAATCTGGTGAATCGAAAAGACAAGTTGACGCACTATTTCTAGATTTTAAGAAAGCTTTCGACACTGTACCTCACAACAAACTTTTATACAAATTACAGTCATGCGGATTAAACGAAACAGTTGTAAACTGGATACACGACTATCTCAGAGATCGTAAACAAAAAGTAGTTCTTGACGGAATTAGCTCTGATGTTGTAAAAGTTACATCAGGTGTTCCACAAGGAAGCGTAATCGGCCCCCCGTTGTTCATTATATACATTAACGATCTCTGCTCCCGCATTAGCAGTAAAATACTTTTATTTGCTGACGACGCTGTCATCTATCGCGAAATTAGTGATCACTCTGACTATGGAAATCTATCATCGGACTTAAACAACGTTCATTTGTGGAGTCAAGAGTGGGGACTCGAACTTAATCTGAGCAAATGCATGGCGGTACATTTTTTGCGGAATTCGTCCAACACTAACAATGTTTATGCAGTGGATGGCATTAACATAAAGGCAACAGACGAAGTGAAGTACCTGGGAGTTACGATAACCTCGAACCTCACGTGGGGAACACATATAAAGAATATTTGCGGCATAGCCCTGAAGAAATTAGGATTCGTCAAGCGTATTGTGGGAAGATTTTCGGATGAGAAAGTAAAAGAAAGGTGCTATTTCGCTCTCGTCCGACCGCACCTTGAATATGCAGCGAGTGTATGGGATCCAGTGCAGAAAGACTTAATCCGCGAACTGAATAAGATACAAAGGAAGGCTGCGCGTTTCGTCAAAAACCGCTACGGGCGTACAGACAGTGTTACTCAGATGTTAAGCGAATTAGGCTGGGAGCCGTTGGAGACTCGGAGGCTGCGCGCTAGGCTTAGATTGCTTGAACAATTAAGAATGGATATCTTTAAGAGCGACACAGTGAACATAATCTTAGAGCCACACTATATTTCCAGGTCCGACAGAAGCGATAAATTAAGAGAGATTTTTTGCCGAACGGATAGATATGGGAATTCGTTTTTCCCCCGAACAATAAAGGACTTTAATAAACGCTTGTCCCAACCTCGTTAGAGCACTTCTTTTTTTTTTAATAGCTGTAAACGGCTGGTGTCCTAACACCCCCTGCCACACGCCTTTTAGGCGGCTTGCGGGGTATTATGTAGATGTAGATGTAGATCATACAACTTCTGCGGTTGTACATCCTACCAGTTAGGCACACCTTTCGACACGCTCAGAGGGAAAAAAACTCGAAGGATTCCACGCGTAACTATTTTCGCTGACCTTTATGCTGCACACGACGATTTTGGCACGCACGGACGCGCAAAGCGATCAACGTTGTGGAGCGGGATATAAGCTGATACTGTGCGGAAATCATTTTTTCCATTGCCATGCGATCATGAATTCCAAGTTCCAAATTTCCAACTTCTCTGGATGCTATCCTTCCCACCGGGTGGCCTGCTAGTTTCAAATAAAACTCCTACGGTAACCGGAAAAAATGAAGGTAAAATCTTTTTATGGGTACATACAAATCTGACGAGTATAAATAAAAACATACGTGCTTGATTTTGTTTGAAGCAGAGAAAAGAAGAAAAAAATGGGTGTTTTTAGTTTGGTGCCACTAAAAACGGATCATTCAGCTTAAGCAGACGTCATGTCAAGTATATTTCAGCTAATCAATTACAACATTTGTCGTTTCATAAATGGATACGTGAAATCTAATAAATTATGAAATTAAAAACAAAAGAAAGCTAACACGTTACTTAATTTTCTTAAGGTTTCTGTGGATTTGAAAGTTAACAACATGTTAAGCAGTTATTCATTTGAAATAATTAAAATGCATGAAGTAATCATTAATTTCTCAGCTGAATGAATAAAAATACAGCTCTTGAACACGTGAAATAAGCCAAAATTGCAGCTAAGGCTGTTCTAGTTTTAAACAATGAATTCACTGGAAAGAAAACTTGTTTCAAGCATAACAGACGGAGACCATTAGAATGCAACATTTTTTCGAAATGAAAAAACCTTATGTTTCTCATTCGCTTTATACTCTCTCCTGGTCATGTTGATTTTTAGCCAAATGTATATTCCAAGTTATTCCCAAGAAAAAAGAATTGTTTAATCTCAGGAGCAGATGGGGACACTCAAGATCCCAATTCCAACACAAAATTTATGTAGAAAATACAAACACAATAAACACTGCGAAACAACTCAGCGTGGTTCAAACAAACCATCCTCAAAACTCTTTACACGCGTATGTTTTTTCTTGATTGCGGACAAAATTAGAGTAATGATGTTAATGTTTATGTTTATTTTTGTTTTATTAACGTCTACTGATAAAATGGAATTTTCTGAAATGATTACGACGATAAAAACACTTTTAAAGCCTATTGCGGTGAAAATGGCTCGCTTTTTGTCTCTCCCTGTGAATTTGCCGGTATTATTGAACGAAATGTAAATTACGGCGACAGTTGGACAAGCAGACAGCATTTGAAAATGCAAAATATGTAGATTTTCTGCAGAGCGCCCAAGGATATGGAGCTCCTATTGCTAGAGCCTTGTCGATTGAGAATTGCTAGCTCAATTACCGTCCGTTGACCTCCTCCATTGCTTACCTGCCAACCACCCTCACACCTCTTGCGCTCCACCAACATCCTCCTGCAAAGTGTCAACGGCCCTGCTTAATCAACTATTCCGATTCGAAACCCCCAAAATCATTGGGGATTAGGATGAGGTGTAATTATGTCCGTCGCCGTCGACCGAATGCACATCTCCCTGGAGCATTCTCGCTATCGTTGGTCCTGCGTTGAAGCGAAAATCGTCCCCTCCTGGCTACGTGCGCTTATGACTTGATCCAAGGACCGCCGGATCAGCCCATTCGAATGACCATGATGGGATTGATGAAGGACTTAAGCCCATAAATATCATTCCCGAAGGGTTGCAAACTCAACTTACCGAAGAGTTCATTTTTTCCGAACCATAAGACTAATTATTACTCAATTATCCAAGATACCTTGAGACCGGGGAAAATTAAAGAAGCACATTATATACTTTCGAAGATTGTATCATTTAGTTATCCGTTGGCGATGTTTACCTGGTGTACCCCGCGTATTGGTTCTGTTTTAGCCCGACGTTTCGTGGCCATTACTAGCAACTTTTCCATATGAAATATACCCAATGAAAAAGTGACCAGCAACGGCTACAAAACGTCGCGTCGCGTCGGGCTAAAACCGAACAAATACGCGGGGTACACCCGAAAGACACCATCAACAGCTACAATGACCCGCAAGAGCTTCAGCCAAGAAATACATTTCGTTATCATTCGTGAAACTCAGATGACGTTCCCCTGCCTGTATATTTCTCGTCGCCCCAAAATACGCTTTGACAGCCCCTACAGCACTCGGGGTGCACATGCTTCTTACATTCCAATCGTCTTTTATCCAATAAATATTCGTCTTTTTTGCTGTGGGTAAGCTAGCTCTCCCTCGACTTTTGTACCGCGCACATCTCATTTTCGTCTAAACTTTTCGCTCTCAATGACTTTTCTAGCAATGAAAACGTTAATGAGTGGATTTATCAGTCTAATGCGAAACAGTCTTAGAATACATATATGTAGGATCATATATACGGATTAATATTTTGTGCAGCGAATTAAAAAATATTCGACAGAAATAGCGTCCCCCTGGTGCTCTATACGAAGCGTTGGGTGAGTGCAGCGGTTAGATTTTCTTTTTTAACTACTCCTATATACTCCTTTAATACCCTGTTATTCCTATTATTTCCCTGATATTGCATTTAAATCTCATCACCAGTTACAAATTAATGTCCAGCACTTAATATTTTATGGCAGGAAACATTCATACCTCAGCCCGGGTAATCGTATTGGTAATACTAATTATATCCATTATCATTATTTGAAGTTTTTAAGGAAATCTGCTAGTGTTAAATTTAATACTAGCAGATTTAATTAAGAATTTCTCCGCTAAAACAGTAGTGTTAAGAGAAAGTTTGGGAGTTTATAGCTACTTAAATTGAAATAATTACCTATAATAACCTAATTTATAAAATCTAAAATAAAAATTTTTAAACCTAATTAATTCAACCCTTTGACAAAAAATTTCGATCATAAAGAATTTCTATAAGAAGTGTCGGTCCTTTAATTCTTAGCACCGAGGAGGCTCTGACAGCTAGATATTGCAGATTTAGGACCCTGAGGGCTAAATATCACAGATCACAGAGAAATAACTCTATCATTGATGCTATGAATACGATCAAAGTCAAAATTTAGAACGAAAATTACTCAAGCCCTTAACTGGAAAAGATTCTTTTCCCCTATATTATTGGCTGTTAGGGAGAAAAACCTCTGCAGCGCGCTGGTTTTCCTAAAGGAAAAACCAATACGGATGTTATATTTTGCCTTTCAAAATACTGCGCAGTTTTTCCTCAAACATATTAAATAATTAATTCCCTTTGGATGCACTATCATCACCATTTTCTGAATAAACTCATCGGTTCGTGGAAATCCACAACCGTCAGTTTCCATTGGTGGCGATTTACACTCGGCTATAGTTGCTCACTCCACAGTACAGGAAAACTTCCAGATATCGTACAGTGAAATACAAGATTATTACGGCGACATGGATAAAGAGGAAATTTAAAAAGTTACTCCGGGTCTTCATTCGACACTTCCAATTGGATTAATATTGCCTTTGGTTCCCGCGATAAATTTCAAATTTCATGACTTTCCCCGGTTTTCAGACCTGAAACGTTCCTGTAATAATAACTGCATGGGAAGACCACCGAAATATCACATTTATACACACACATATTAATTTTCCGCAACCTTAGTCTCCTATGAAAAGAGCCAAGCAAAATGGAAATTAGCGCCGAAGGCAATGACTACGACGTGAGTCGATCGGAGAACTAGAGGGAGATAAGAAAAGACAGGCTCACGACATTGGAGTCCCTTATCGAGCACTTACATCACAACCCACGAATCTTATCACAAAGGATGTTTTATTTATCGCTCAGTCAGAATTTGCTGAAGCAGCCATACATAACTATGAATCGAGCAGACCTCGAAGCAGTAGCGGATACAGAAAAACCCAAGGTAGGGGACGAAAAGATATTTTGAGCTATCTTTACTTTTATAGTGATGACCAATAATTAAGTCACATGCAAAGTTTAAAAAAGTTTTATTTAAACTTATAATACGCATATACAATACAATTCCATCGCATGATAAAAGAAAGTTACGATTTTGGTACTGCAATGTTTGGCAATGCGGACGGCCCCGCAAGGGGGGGGCGCCCCCATATGTATCCGCCACTGCTCGGGGCATATGACGCCCAAAATAACCGATTACCAGCAATGTATTACGGAGAGAAGTGACGGGTATTCTAGGGTTACAATAAGTCAATTTACTTCGAAATCGACGCTTTCGTATCATTCCCTCTCAACCGAACACATTTTGTCTTATGTCGCGACATATTACTCGTTTAGAGCTTACGCTTTTATGATTGGCTGCTTCCAGGTTCTCTCGCGCGTCTGTTCATCTCAGGCGACGACATGTTTCGCAAACGTTACAGTTTGCTTCTTCAGGTCCTGAGATGAACAGACGCGGGAGATAACCTGAAAGCAGCTAATCATCAACACCACTCCGCGGAAGCCTTCTTTCTTCAGTTATTATCTCTAAATTTTCTCATTTTTTTACAACTGTTGCCTGTATCTCAAATTTATAAATTTTAAATCTGAGAAAATACAGAGTGTAATTTTTCGAATACGACAGTCAAAAGCTGAGAAAGGTCTGCTATATCACCTGAAAATTTCAAGATGATAGTCTAGGTTTTTAAAGGTTATTTGTCGTCATAGAAATGCCAGTGGGACGAGAGTCAGATGTCTTTTCAAAACGGTTGAGGAAGGGGCAGGAAGGTGTGGACCAATCAGAGCTTTTCTTACTCCAGTTTGAACTGTGAAGCATACATGAACACTGTTCATTGAACAGGTATTACGTTCGATAATGCGTAAGAAACATAACTACCCAAATCATTCAAGCGACGTTCAACATTGTGGAGGGAGTACTAGCTAATCATGTGGATTACATGGGTTCAAATCCCGTGAGAGAACGGAAATCGTTAATGGTCATTCCTCTCTCTGCTTTGGTGCTCGGGGAGTACTTGATTACTGTCTGTCGGAAAGGACTGTAGGCCAATTTCCTCTCGCCGGCTTTCTAAAATAAAAGGCTGGACTTTTCCTAATGACCACGTCATGCCAATTTTCACAAAAGTTATTCATTTTATAAATCATTATTTTTCACAGGAAACGGTTGAGCCGCGCATAAAAGTTAAGAGAAAATGACATAATCTGAAAGAGCCATTAGCGGCCTACAGAAAGAGCCGCGGGGTAGTTTCTCATTTCATACAGTGTGAATATGCACGGCATACGAACGGGTTAATCCTCATTTGACTATTCTACCTTTGATCATCACATTCAGGGGCGGTGTGGGGTTATAGGGGGCCCTCGGCTGGAGCTCATGATGTAGCCCCCCTCAGCCGAGGATTTATCCCAATCTCCCCCCCCACCAGAAAATTTTAGGAATTTGAATTCCCGGAAATGGTTTTTGACGCTATTCTGGCTCTTAAAAACGAGATAAAATTTAAGAATTAAAATTTTGCAAGAAAAAATGCTATGAAAAATAAGAACTTCATAGCTTATAAAATGTACAGGTACGAAAAAAACGATAAAATAAGAGAGATATTTAGGCGAACGGGAAGGTGCGGGAATTCGTTATTTTCCTCGCACGACAAGGGACGTCGATATAAATGCTAATCGTAATTTTGTTAGAACATTTCCTTTTTATATGAATAGGGCGGGTGTCTTGACATCCCCCGCCACACACCTATTGAGGCAAGTAGCGGGGTGGTATGTAGATGTAGATGACCACCATAAAAATTTTACTAACAAAACTACCTACTACATGTGCACAGTACTGTCTTTCTTCAAAAAGAATTAGCCAAAAACCGCCGTCTTGAAAATCCCAAACATCCCCGAACCTCCCTTCGGCAGAGGGGAATTCCCCAGACCCCTGGTTCCCCCCAACTTCTTGGACCCAAACTTAGATCCGCTTCTTGCATCAGGCATATCACTGCAGGTTTTGCAATGGTGAATCGTTTCTTTCCTTCTTTGCCTTTGACACAACGTATTGAAAATAGAAACTAAGCGGACAAAAATTAAATATATGTCAGAAACGAACTAAAAGATAAACGTGATTATGGAGAGAAGAAAGAACCGCTCAGCAAGTTCACTCGAAGCGCGTCACAAGACGGTATTTTTTTAACTATTAAAATGAAAATACGAATATTCCAAAGTACCTGAATCTGTATCTAATAGAAGTGGGTTTAACTGTTCATTCTGATGAACCGTTCACTTTGAACCTGTTCAGTAAAAATAACAGTTCAAAATATCTGTTCGTGGCGAACAGTCAGGGTCATTCAGGTAGAAAATACTGTTTTTCGGACGTTTGGAGTAAATTAAAGCTTAGTGTGGTATCATTTGGTTTGTGCAGCTTGTCATAGTAATTTCAATTGTACCGGGCCTTAACTTGGTTTTCCGTGTGCGGGACAATATCTGCTCTCCACTTGTACAATAGGCCAGAATTTTTTATTTTTTATAATTTTTCTATAAGAAATGTATCGACCCAGCGTCTAATGTTATGCGCGTATTTAGCACCAGAAAAGTTTTGTAAATGCTTCTCTTATGAGCAATTGAGATTTTCATACACAGCTAACTGTTCTTTATAAATATTTTAGTATAAACGTCATTTGTGAATCTCTCTCTTAGCGTCCCCGGTAAGATATCGATTTTTTTCTCCTCGTTACAGCCTGTGTCAGGTATCTATCCACTCTAACGATGCCATTGACTGTCAATAATAGCATGCATAAGACGGTAAGAATTAATCAGTTTCATTGCTAAATTAGTACTTTTATAACCGGTTCATTACAGTGAACAGTTCGGTTCTTTTTGAGCCATCTCTAGTATCTAAACTCTCATTATGTAGTAAATTGATACAGGAACCACTGTTCTCGTTTAGCCAAGCACTCAAGTTTTTTGAGATATTATTAACATAAACGAGTTTTTTCTTCTTTTCATTTCTTTTCTGCGCACCGCTTTTGCGAACACGTTTCATAATAACACTTCATAGAGGATGAAACTGTCTCACTAACCAAACCAGCATTCACTGAACTACTTAGGGTTTCGCGATATGTGTGAGGACAAATAGAGAATATTTGTGCAGAGCGCATGCAACTTCCCTCCAATAACGCTTTCTTCCCTACTTCCGTCCACGGCACTGAAGTCCACGGTAATAGAAACCCCTTATTCAAAAACTCAGACAAGCGAGATGCGTCACTATACCCAAACATTTTCATCTGATATTTTTTCTTTTTACGTAGACAGAAAAATATGATAATTACTGAGAATACGAAAAGGGAGGTATCAAAGGGTGTCATCAAAGGGCTCCATTTTGATGGAGTGAAAGACTATACTTTTGTTTGATGAAAAAAGGTAAGAGGACTTATCAATCCAAGTTTAGAGGGGAATGTGTGGTGTTAGTTGAAGAAACAGGGTCCCACTTTTGGGGGTTTGCCTCCCCCGTCGAAGGATTAGCAAAAGTTATAAAATCTGCGATTCTCGATTCCTTTCCGAGTGAAAATTAAATACACAAAATTAAAAAGGATTGGAATGCGATGGTACCAAGTGAATACCGCCCAAAAAGGAGGCATCATCCCTCTGCTGCAAGCATAATTCCAACATCCCTTGCTGTGTGAGTAAACTCTTCTCGGGATTCCTACCGGGTTAATTTTTCAATGATGGCCAGCGTTTCAAGCTCCGACTCGGGGCTCATCCTCAGGGATAAATTTTGTTGAATCCCGAGAAGAGTTTACCCACATCATTCGCCGGGATAGCATTAAATCATATTTCATCCCTTACGGTGGTCTATTTGCTAACTGCACTAAGTTGACTTAGATTTGCGTCATAAACATTGGGAGAGCGATCTAGGGACCGAATTTGCGTTGTTGCAAGGATGCGTTTGGCGACCAATCCGAGATTTTTTTAACTGCTGGATTTTAATATCGACTTTAAGGACTACCCGCTGATGACATATTGGAGAAAGATCACAGTACCTCCGGTTATATCTGACCTTAGTGCTGCGGATTTTCAAAAATTGATTGATGAACGTTCAAATTTGAAGTTAAATATTTCTTTTTATTATACACACGGACGAGAGATTCGTGAAGAAATTCACCAAAACTTTGTTGAGTACAGCGAAAAACGAGGAATGACTTTGACATAAGAAATATAGATTGGAAATCAGATAATTGAGTAATTATTTCGTGATTGTTCCTCCACAGACGATACTGGAGCATTAAATATTAGTTAGACTAACGAAGAAGACGCACTTGGTGTGAATTTTGGTGCATTTGGGGCGTGGGAGAGGCGAGCGGGGAGGGGACGCGAGCGGCCTTTTTCGATTTTTCCAATCCGCCCTAGTGGACAAGGGAAAAAATGGAATGTCACATGATCCGTTGTAGCCCCCAAAATATACTGATACATACAGGGTCGCACATGCGGTTGCCCCCGTGGTCTCATCTCACGAGGGAGATTAACACGAACTCGTCGTCGTATTTGGCTTAACAATCAGTGGCGCGGCGAGGGGGGGTTTTGGGGAATAAAACTCCCCCCAGAGCTCAGAGAAATTTAAAGTTTTATCCATTTTAGTTCATTGGATTGATATTACTAATAGAATAGTGAAAGGATTAATATGATATCCCTCAGAAAGCCGTAAAACTCACCATTTTGAACCATTTATCTTAAAATTCCGCAATTTATTAATCTCGCCCCTACCGCTTATCCTGGTGAGTATTCCATACCCCCACACACCCCGGTATTAGTTGTACCTAAACCTCCCCAGCCTTAATTCCTAGCTGCGCCCCTGCTAACAATAAGCGTGGGACAGGAGAGAGAGAGAGATGAGACGCGACCAGCGCCTCAGAGCATGCCGGCCGCTTCATGATATACGTGAGTGTTGTGTGGGCCCCCTGAGTCCTCTGGAAGTTATCTACAGTACTCCCTCATAGGAATATGAACTATATAGTGTATTATCGACAATCCAGAAGACTTTGGGGCCCTCGGCGATCGCCGACCAGCCGTCCTGGCCAGACCGCCCCTGATCACATTTCCATAGGTACCGACGTGTATATCTTGTTATTTCTTTTCCCATAATTTCCCTTTGTCACTATTTCTATGTTTTTAATTGAAAATAAGTCCTAAAAGATCTACTTCAAAGCGTCCTTTGTACTAAGCTCATGAGCAATCACTGATGCCCAAAGGGACTCTGAAAAAGCGAATCTACAAAACGAGACGCAAGATACCGATGTTTTCGAAATAGCCGTTCGACACTATGCATGAATCCCTGAGGCTCTGGGATTCATGCATATCTGGGATGGATCGAAACATTTCGTACCGACCAGGCGCGCAGCTAGGAATCAAGGCTGGGGGGGTTTAGGTGCAACTAATACCGGGGTGTGTGGGGGTATGGAATACCCACCAGGATAAGCGGTAGGTGCGAGATTAATAAATTGCGGAATTTTAAGATAAATGGTTCAAAATGGTAGGTTTTACGGCTTTCTGAGGGATATTTCATTTATCCTTACACTTTTCTATTAGTAATATCAATCTAATTAAGTGAAATGGATTAAACTTAAAGTTCTGGGGGGGGTTTTATCCCCCAAAACCCCCCTCGCTGCGCCACTGGACTACTGATGAAATAAATCAGTGGAAGTCAACGAAGTCTTCTTTTGGTTTTCGAGGATTCTAATGACCAGTGCATAATATAACATGAAAAGTATGTAACACGAATGTCACCTAATACCAAGATTTTTCCGCAGTATCAGTACTTCTCAGACAGAAAAAGGGGAAAAAACTCAAGTTAAAAACAGTTAAACTGAAGTAAGGAGGCGGAACACCCGGAGACCGGTGCTGGAGCCCTTTTTAGGGCGGTGGATGGCCATGGCCAGAGGGCGTCAGCATCATGCAGGGGGAGGACTACCGGAGTGATCCAGAATGAATTATATTAATTTAAATTTTTGTTTTGATTACTCAAGACGGTATTAATTATGCTTTTAAATGATACATCATTGAATTCAAGTTAACTACTAAATGTTGGTATTCTGACTGTAAAATAGGTTAGTTTCAGAACAGAAGGGCACCATAGATTTCCAGCTAGGCTGGAGGGCGAACCGGGATACGTCCCGGTATCCCGGTTTGCCCTCCCGGCGGCCCAGCACGGGCCTGGTCAAGGCGAATGCTTTTTATTTCGTGGAATTAGTAGATGAGTTGATTAGATGAATTACTATAACTCTTTATTTATTTTCTACCAAAAGGCATACAGGGTGTTTTTGATCGATGGCTCTCTTAAGAGCCATTAACAGCCAGATACCAAAGAAATTTTTTATTTAGTATTCATGGGATTCAGGGAGACGGATGGGGTTCAAGCATTTCCAGTGTCGATCAGTGAAAATTCCTCAAAATATGCTCTACTAATGACGTATTCAACTCGTGGGCGACAAATTTCACTTTTTCCAATTGCTTAAGAGTTTAGGAGCCTTAGAAGTTAAATCGGAGTCACACCAAAGAAACTGCCTCCAGGACCTGCGCAAAGATAATCACAAATGTGGCGTAAGCTAATGATAGGCGTAGACCGTGGTTACCAACTGTGGCCCGAGACCACCCGGCCCCGCTGTACTCCACGCATAAATATATTATTCACTGAAAATGCCCACGCTTTCACTGTTCAATTTCGTGTTACTTCTACAGCTTCTTCCCTCCAATTGAGAAATTTATGTGTATATAAATAATCAAGTTGAAGTTTTGGGACACACATATTCTTTACCCCAGAACATGATTCAGGAATATTAAATATGAGATCCTAGGAATATAAGTATAAAATAGGACATACCACAGTCGCCATCCCCATATTTATAATATTTTAATAGAAACCTTAACTATTCATATCTATAACTCGAATTCTTTGAGGGAAAAAATGAGATGATCACAATGGAGCATATGCGAGTCTACTTAGGGCACCAGTGCTCACCTCGATCCAAGCGGCGCTACAGTAGCCTTGAAAACCCACATAACCTGATATAAAATATAATTGACAAGTTGAAAAATACTGGGAAGTATTTATTTTTTTATTATATTTTATATTCATTATATCACTTGCTCCATAATCATTCACACAAGAGATATGGGGGTGGTATATGGAGGATATGTTATATGGGGGAGGGGCACTAATGAGCACTATTAGAACTCACACAAAAAAATTGTTAAACATATCAATGACTCTGGAACAAGGATGTTTCCAGGAAATCTGTAAATGTAGCCATCAGTTAAGGAGACGCAGAATAAAGATGTAGGAGTAAATTTTCTTAGATTCCATTGGCAAATGTTGACAGAAACATGGTTTTCCATCCAAAATGGTGGATAGAGTAACAATGGAATTGTTAAGCATGGGCATAGAGTGGCACCACTGCAATTAGTGGCCTCGAGAAATACAGAGAAAAAGTTTACAGAGGAGGGGCGATTCATCTGGTTTTGGGGGTGAAGCGCATTTAAGGTTTAGCAGAGTAATCTATTGAGCCACAGGGAATGAGCCATTGAGCCGGGTAGGTTAGAACTCCTGCTTAAGGAAATAGCTAATGAGCAACCCCTCCATGCCTGCGAGCCAGATACACCGGCATCGAGTTACTCAAATACCAACTTGAAATCATGATTGGAATACTTCCAGGGGAGGATTAAGCATCAAATGGGGGGGGGGGTCGCAAAATGACCTGGGTTCAGGGAGTATGGAATACTTCCTGGGAGAGAGGAACTGTCTCCCTTGAAAAATGTTTTGTAACAAGTGCCACACTCTACAATAAATACAACTCAAAATTTCTCTCACGTCTCAAGCCATGCACTTGCATATACACTCCCACTACTCCTTCATAAGGATACAAAAACTACTATATTAAGAAAAATAAAAAGTTTTGATAAAATTCGGGAACGAGTCATGAACCCTGTGACCCCTTACCCTGAATCTTCCACTGACAACTTCCTCTCAATAATGTGCATTTGATCCTCAAAAACTCCTGTGTTATGCATATAAGAGTTGTTTTTATAAATGCTAATGACAAGAATTCAAAAATAAATATCACATTTCCTTTCAGTTTTCAAAATATTTTCCTGCAAGGATACATCATAAAAATTCCAACACAATGATATTAATGAGATAAATATCAAATTTTTCTTGAAAGAACAGAAATTACCCCCTTACCTTTCCAGGTAAATCATTTAAATTCCTATAACCCTTAGAGCTGCTTGGAGGGAGTAATTATCAATTACTACTGGTAGGGGCACCCATACCAGATAGTTTGAAGGGTAGGAGACTAACAATTGTTGCCACGTAAAGAAAAATTTAAAGGGGTATGGGAAACCCTAAAAACTATCTCTCCCTTGAAAATAAGGAGTATAAACAAATGAGACTTGGAAACTCAACAAACAGGACCCGGCCCTTAAGGGTGCAAATCATTCACATTAATGTATTCTAGATTGTGAATATGTGAAACCCATGCAGAGACTAATCATCAGCAGAAGCAGCATCCAAGAAAGAAGAAATGAAAACCAAGAAGATGGAGAAGAAGAAGGCAACATTGAATACATAATGGACAAGGAATCTATGGATAATGATGAGGGTAGATAAGCAAGAAAATATAAAATTAGAGATGACAAAGGGAGAATAGATAGATATCTTGGGACTGTGTGAGGTGAGGTGTAAGGACAGTGGGAACTACTCGAGTGATGGGTTCGGGATAATGCAGTCAATTATGCAATCAAGGAAAGTTGATGAGGGGTAGCTTTGATACTTAAATAGAAGCTTTGTGAGAGGGTGGTAGGTATACAGCAGGTAAGCAATAGGATTCTGTTGATAGAAATTGAAGTGCAACCCACCAACCTTGTGGTGGTTCAAGTGTACATACCCACTACCAACCATAGGGAGGAGGAAATAAATGAGTTTTATGAAAAGCTCAAGGAAATAATCAGGGAAATCCCAAGTAAGAAAAATCTAGCAGTGATGGGGGACTTGAACACTTCAGCCGGAGAAGGGAGGGACAGAAACGAAAGATGAGAATTTGGATTAGGGATGTGAAATGACCATGGGGAGAAAGCCGCACAATTTTGCAGGAGGTACTAGTATTTATCACAAACAGATGGTTTAAACATCATTATTGGTGGAGGTGCAAGTGGAAGAGTCCATGAGATATAGGAATATATGTACCAAATAGATTATATCATAGCAAAACAAAGTTAAGCAATAAAGAAATCTCTAGAAGGCAAAGAGGGCTTTCTACAAAAATAAGAATCTACTAACAGCTGAAAAAAGTATGCATAGAAGTGAGGAAACAATTCATCAGATGCTACATATGGAGCATATGTCTCTATGGTGGTGAAGCTTTGACATTCACAGGTGCAGACAAGGTACAAGTTGAAGCTAATGATGAAGATAAAATGGATTGACCATGTAAGTAATGGGGATGTATTAAGAAAAGTGGGAGAAAAGAGCAGTCTTCTAAAAACCTTAAGGAGAAGGCGTGACACCTTAGTTGACCACACTATGAGGCATGATGGCCTGATGAAAACAATCGTAGAAGGACAGGTGGAAGGGAAGATGGGCAACGGAACAGCCCCAAATGAGTTTATTAGGGTAGGTTATAAAGGATGTGAAAGAGAAGAAATATGCATGTGGCCATGAAAAGGCTAGTGGATAGCAGAGCATAATGGAGAACTGTATCAAACCAATCTTAGGATTGTGGAATTATCATGATGATGAAGACAAAGGTATAGGAACAGTGTGAAGAACTCACACATCTTCCCTGTGGTGGATGTGGATTCAGACCACAACCTAGTGCTTATTAGATCCAACGTAAGATCCAAAAGATTGAGAAAAATCAGATAGGTGAGGCCATGGAATATGGTAGATCTGACGGAGATTAAGAGAAATGAATACCAAAAACTATGTAAGAATCGTATTCGTGAGATGGTTGACAGGTAGGCTTTAGAGGAAGGTGGTGATAGGATAAAAACTGGAATAGTGAAGGGGGCAAAGAAGTTGATTGGATATGTAGAATGTAGACAGATTAAGAAACCGTGAATCACAAAGGAAATGGTAAAGTAAATGGAGGAGAAGAGGAAATGGAAGAACGTGGGCACAGTGCTATGCAAAAGGATGCAAGAGAAAATAAATTATCATTAACAGTGAAAAGAGAGGTGGAGGAGGATTATCCCGGACTGTGGATTTTAGTGGAAAATGAGAGAGACCTTTGGTTTGTGAATGCTAGGAAAGTGGTGGGTGCGGACGATATCCCGTGTGAGCTTCTAAAGAATTTAGGGAAGGCAGATATGAAAAGCTTTTTCAAACTAGTGCATAAAATCTATGAGGAGGGATCCTGGCTGGTAGAGGGGTTCTGACTGGTGGCATGAAGACTGTTTTAATTCCAGTATTGAAAAAAAAGGCTGTAGAAAGCGGACTCTATAGGACTATTAGCATAATATCACATGCAGTGAAAGTGTGCTGAGGATTTCAAAAAGAAAAATCGAGGCGAGGGCAAATGATTATTTGGGCAGAGATTACCTAGTTTGGCCACAGGAGAGGAAATTCAACCTGTAATGCGGCAGCAGTAATGAGGACCCTAGTGGAGAAGAACCTGCAATATGACCAGAATATGTACATGATTCCTGGATTTTGAAAAGGTATCTGACAGAATGGATAGGGTATAGTTAATTGGCATTCATAAAAACATAGGCATGGAGGTATAAGTGACTCATTCGTAATCTGTATACAACTCAGACTGCTCAAGTGAGTGTACTGAACGGAGGGGCAAACATTGGGTAATGTATGAGACAGGGGTGCTCCATATCATCATAGCTGTTTACTGTGTATGCAAAGGAAATGGTTCTGGAGGCAAGAGAAGAGTTAGTGGCAGCATATCAAGTTGGAGGGTTGATGCTTTAATGTATGAAGTTTGTGTATTTTCAGGCAGTCTGGGGAAGGGTTGCACACACGTGTGAGAAAAAGGATGAGAGGAAATTGGCATGAAGATTTATCACAGGAAGACCACAGTTAAGAGATTTTATAAAGCATCACAACCTAGGAAAATGAAGCTCAATATAAAGTGGGTGGTCACAAACTTGAGTAGGTGGATTAATCAAACTATTAGGGCAGCATAGTAAAAGAAAACAGACACAGCAGTAGCAACATCAGGAAGAAAATTGCATTAGAAAAGGAGGCATTCACAACTAGGAAAGAGTGAAAGAGAGGATCGTTATGCAAGAGTTTCAAAAAAAAAAAGGCTAGCGAGGAGCATAAATCTGGAGTGTAGGGATTTACAGTGCAGAAAGTTGAATGTTGACGAATGAGAAAAAGAAGCAAATATGAGAAGCACTTGAAATGTGGGTGAGGAGGAGGAGAATGGACAGGGTGAAGGATGAAGGGAAGAGGAATGATAATGTGCTAAAACTCACTGATGAAAAAGGAAACATTTAGACGTAACCCTGCCTTCATCAGTAAAATACTTTAATATTACTATAATTATAATAACTTTGCTAATCCATTAGGGAAAGCCCTGGAGGTCCACTTTATTTTGCTGGGGAAGAATTTCTGATAATCCTATCAAATGCTGAGACACGAGATGACAGAAGTCAATCCCTTCATGTACGAGCAGCAAAAGTAGAAAATTGAGATGGAAAAATATTGAAGTCCATGACAAATTTTGATTCCCAAAGTAAAAACATCGAAGGGGTTTACAAAAGAAAACCAGCTTAAAAACTAACAATTAATGTATTTTTCATCAGCCCAAACCATCATCCACTGATTTATCCATTTTAAGACCAAAACTTATCCAGTAAGTGTAAAATAAGTGATCTTAAACGCCGCTTAGGGACAACACGAGGGAAATACACAAATGGTGAAGCCCAGATTTAGTTGACATAGTGGAAGGAAGGCAGAAAATCTCAGGACAGTAACTATGGCTGATAACTTTTGAAGTAATGCCTAAAAAAGGTTACGCACACAAAAAAGGCATATTAACTCATAATTCCAGTCCACAGCCAAATAATTTCATTACAGCACTTCACCAAAAGAGATCAATTCAAGGCTTTGGCCATGGGGTGGATAAAAAGTCACGTACTAATTAATTCTATCATGTCTGGGGATAGTTCAATACTTTTTGTGGCACCTACAGGGTGTGCACATCCTCTAACTACATGACAATTTTGGAGATCCACTGAAGGAAATTTTATGGACATGAAACGCAAAGTCAATACATGTACATATATTGAACTTGTGAAATAAAAATCTGAACTAGAAAATTATGCTTATGATTTCTATTTTTCTATTGACCAAGAAATATCTGCGGAAGCAGCCAACATTTTCTTTAATCATCCACAGTTCTAGCTCAATAAAAAATGGATGATTTCATGCCAACAGCCCGACATTATACCCTAAGGAGTATTTTTGTGTCCCAGGCCTGGCCGTTCCAGGCCTCTGGCCCTAACCCATATGTTTTGATTAGTGTCAGCTGACATCCCTGAGTAGGGTCCTTGGGTTCCTATCCCAAATGCAGCCACAGGCAATCACGGAAAATCAAGAAATGGTAGCAGCATCATCAGCATATTTCTGTGGCATGAAGGGTGCACCTTTGCCCAAGCCAATGATCTGTGAAGTGAGAATTGGTCCCTCATGATTAACACCTGGGCTGCAGGAGTTTGTGATCTTAGCTATCAGCCTGTGTGGGATAGGACCAAGAAATATTTTTCGCCTCCATCCTGGCAGAGTGTCTTGCAGGGAGTATACCCTTATAATCTGGAGCAACCCTTCCTCGTTTCCCACCGCCTACATTTGGCCACTTGTCGCAGGCATGTTAATGGGCCTCCCCTGCCTTGACGGGTGGGCCAGGACAGTCCCTTAGCAATCCTTACAACGAGGGAGTGCCCAAATGCAGAATATCCAAATAACGAAAAAATTGCACACTTCTACAGGTAGACCAGCAATGGTTAAACATTTAAAAACCTTTTTGCCACAGTCAGCACACAAATCGTATAAAAACATTACCATGGTCTAAGGGCTACAATAGAATGCCAAGAAATGCATAGTGCAAAACAAAGACTCATCCTTTTGGATGCTACTGAGTATATTCAGGAAGATTAACAAATTGAATTATACCAGTTGGTACAATGACATATGAGGTACTGTTGTAGGAGTCAGAGGTATGACAGCTGTGCACGCCTCTATGAACGAGACGTTCATCCCCAATGAACGAATTTGAATTGCAAGGGCAGGGTTAGCTCTACCTAAATCAGTAAAATTTTACTTCTGGCGGAAGCAATGAGACGGGAGCTTAACATATGAAACAATTGAGTCACTGCTATGGGGGCTTAAATGGCATAAAAATTTTTAATGATAAGCCAAGCAAAGAACAACAATTGAGGGCTCCCCTAAACAAGTTCCCTTTGTGCCAATTAATCCATGAATTACATATCAAGCTTCACAAGTAAAAGCATAGAAAGAATAAAAATCAGGTGATACAGTATTTTCACTACTGCAATAATGCAAAAGATTCCATCTGGGCTGCCATTATGTTTCGAGTTGCCACTTATTTAAGGCAAGTCTTCAACAGCAGAATTTCATCAAAGAATTCTCCCGAGTTTTCTCCAGTTAACTGAGATAGACAACTTTTGGCTCAGGCCATACACATATGGCATTTACAAACAATCCATTCAAGAAATGAACTTCTATGAAAAAATGAATTTGTGTATTCTCCCTCGACAATATGGGCTATCATCACCCATCTCTCACCTCCTCCATTAACTTTAAATCAATAAAACAAATATAGTGAATTCCCTAATGCATATACATAATCTACATTTGTCCCTGGGAGGGTAGCCAGAGGGCAATTTGGCTATGCAATGATAAGAATTTATTTAATGTGAACTGTTGTTTTCTTCATTAGCATAAACCTAGGAGACCAAGGCTTGATTAAATTTGATAGCTGGCACTGAAACTTGCGACGATAGACCAACATAAAGTTGTTGTGAAACACCATTTGTTCAATTATTCTTACCACTGCATATTTAATCTAAAATTAACACACTATCAGAATTCATTAAATGAATTTTTCCGAATCTGCTTGAGGCTCAGAGAAATATAATTTTAATGCTGTACAGAGTTTCCTAAGTTTTTGTGCTTTTAGTGCTCCCTCCTCTTTCATAATTTTAGATTTTCGTCTAATTCTCACTTAGCGTTCAATAAAGCATTTCAGCACTCATGCATGCACTTCATGGCATGCTTTGTACTAATGGTCCAAAGCCCACTGATCCCAAAATCTTCCAATTACCAGGGATCTGCAGTAATAGATCTATTTTAACAGTGCTAAGTATTCCATGTTCATACACATAACAACCAATAAACTTTTCTAACAT
Organism: Ischnura elegans; assembly: GCF_921293095.1. NCBI lineage: Eukaryota > Metazoa > Arthropoda > Insecta > Odonata > Coenagrionidae > Ischnura > Ischnura elegans. The sequence goes on from NC_060259.1 coordinate 96,758,278, forward strand.
TCCACCAGAAAAGTAGGCAGCAACTTGCATATTTTCTAATTTTTGAAATTACTAGAGAATGGCTGAATGAGGAAGATTTTTTTCCTGTGGTAACATACCTTCCCCTTCCATCTAATAAATTCTTTCAATGAATTTAAATTTCAGGGAGGCACAAAATGATTGAGATTTTGGGGGCTGCCCCCAAAAAACTTTCTTTGAGCCAATAACCTACCATACATCCCCTGTGAACCAGCCTTGAGACACTAATCCTCCAACTTTCTCTTCACTATTAAAAACATTGGACTGAGATCAGGGTGTCAGATCGAAAATTATCTCAAAATCGGATAATATTAACTACTGCCATCAAAGCCCTTCACTCTTGCACGTCTGCAGCACTCACTATTGATTCCACACTATGACCGGATGACATCAGTAGCATCATTTTATGTTCACAGAAGAATATGTAGCTTCTTATGACACTGTGGGTGAACTTCCTTTATGGGATTCCCCTAAAGAGATGTCAGAATTAACCCTTTCACTGCGGTTCAATATCCGAAAACCTTCTCCTCACATGCAGCAAAAATGTTAAAATGCATTTCGTTGGGACATGGAGCAGAAACTTCCACGATGGGCGTGGTACACCCTCCATAGGTTCACTAATCCAGAACCCTTTCCTTGATGAGCTCACCCCCGCTGGCTCGTATCTTGGACCCTCCGAGTGGGGGCCTCCCTACCCAAACGTGACCGCTCTGACTGCATTTTGAAAATCTATCAATCAATCCGATCATCAAAAAATGATTGTTTACATCGCACTCCTGCCAATAAAGCTATTATTTTTTAAAAAGATTTAATTTAAAATAAAGCTATAAAGATTTTATTAACTTTACTAAAAAAGGTGGCTGCCGACCACCAGAAAATGGCCATTTTAGCAAAGTTAACAAAATTGTTATTTCTGATCGCAGAAACACGGTTCAAAGACGTACTTGATTGGCAGGAGTGTAATGCAAACAATCATTTTTTGATGATCGAATTCATTGATAGATTTTCAAAATGCAGTCGGAGCGTGCGGAGTGTTTGGGCAGCGAGGCCCCCTCGCTTGGAGGGTCGAAAAGAGGGGCCAGCGAGGTTTACCCCGTCGAGGAAAGGGTCACGGATTGGGGGCTCTTCGAAGTACTCTGGCGAAAGTGCTGAGCGCATGGCAGGGAGGATGAAAAAGTACGTTCACACGGCAGGCTGCCATGTGAACGTACTAGGCATGTTCACACCAGTGAAAGGGTAAAAGGTCTTTGATGATGATTAAATTTACTGGGGTGTTTGGCAAAGTAATAAAAAAAATCCACCACCACCAAATAAACATATAGACACTGAGGACTTTTATGAGGAAATGACCGTCATCCACTGGCCTTTACCATGAACATATGGAAGTAATTGTAATGATAATTAGGGCCATGTATATGGTGAAGGTTCAAAAGTAACTCTCAATTCATAATTCACAAGAAAGATAACAGCTAACTAGGCAGAGTCACACATGCTAACCAGTGACATCATGGCAAAATTAGCAGAGCCGGAACACCCCTTTCTTAACTTTCTTTAGAAGTGAAATATTGCTCTGTGTCTGTTTTTTTAATTACAAGTCATTATTTACATTTTCTTACTAATTTTTTGTTTTGATTATGAATGTATAAATTAGAAATTTTGTGGAAAAATAGACAAAAGTATTATTTGACCATTACGTCAGAGTGCTGGAACGTGCTGATATGCCAGAGTGGCATATCAGCACGTTCCAGCACCATGACACCACTGACGCTAACCAGCAAACATGATCACATTCTGAACAGCTACCGAAACAAGATGAGAACCTTTGTCCAAGATGTGCTAAATCTGAGGTGGCATAGATTGGTGTTATAAAATGATATAGCAGGACAACAAGTATGCCAACTAAATAAGGAACAAGTAGTCCAATGCATTTAATAGAGAGGAGAATGGCATTACGCATACCCTGAGCATGTCAGCAGTTAGGTGGCGCATGAAATATTCCAGAAGACTCTCTCACTGAAAATTCCCCAAATTTCCTTCCTTTTTTCAGACTTCTTCCTGACCTCAGTCTTCTTCACATTATCTTGCACTCGGGCAAGTTTCAAGGATAGAGGTCAGCTCACGACTTATCCTTCATTAGAAATACTTTACTGAAAATTTATCTTCCTGGTTTGCCATTCAGTACCTTAGTCCCAAATCCTTCACCCTTGCAGCTATATCAAGTAACAGTTGCTTAGCATAACTATGTTGATAATTTTAGTGCTCTAGGGTAAGAACTCTCTGTGGACCGCCATAATGTGCCTTAAGTAAGGATCGTACACTTTCTTTAAATCAATAGAATCAACCAACTTCCATTTTAATAACTCACCAACAAACTTGTACCAATAGCAACCGTAATAAACTAATGTTTACAAATGTTTGGTTTGCCAATCTGTGGCCTTTCTGAGATGATCCAAAGAGTGCCCATAGTTGCGCATGTGCTTGGCACGCCAAACTATGGTGTGCCGGATGGCACCCACAGTCGGGCCATAATACGGCAAGCTGTGGCTAGCCATAGCCATAGTTGGCACAGGTAAACCACGATGCGGCCACATTGTGGTCATAATTGTTGTGTTGACTGGGCAGCCTTTAAACCCACCCGCATCAACTCCAGCAACAAAATTAAGAGTACAGACAAGCCTCTCCAATTTTCATCCCGAGACTTGCCCTAAAGAACAATATTGCCCTAAAGAACATATGCTAGCTATCATCGGAGGTACCGTAAGTTGGGGCGAGTTCGGACACTTTTTTACATATAGATGCGATTTACGCATCGAAAAACTTGTCAAAATGCGTGAAAATCGAAATTTAAAATCCTTAATCCTTTGAAAATACTAAGCAAATGAATCATAAGATATTGTCTTAGATTTAACTTCGAAAAATGATCAATAACACCATTCGAACAAGCCTCACGTTTTGGGGCGAGTTCGGACGCATGCGAGTTGTTAGCGTTAATGTTGTTGTGAACGAAATATTTTTCTTAAAACATGTTAATTTATTAAAAATATTACTTTCTACTTATCTTGGTGATGTTAAACGGCAACTATGAGCTTTTATTTTTATTTTACTATCAGCAAATTTGTTGAAATTGAAAAGCGAATCGCATATCTCGCGAGCGTTGCATTGATAGATGTGGACTAACATATGGTGGCATTTCGCGTCAATTTTATACATTAAATACAGACGGAGTTTTAATTTAACTCTTTGGTATGAAATAAGTATCATTGAAACAAGAAATTTCTTTAGGTTAAACTCTCAATAGGACCGAATAGCTCAGGTTAAATTCCGAGGCCTCGAAATGGTTGTCGATGAAAACGGAAATGAAAAAATTTACAATAATATCAATTTTTCACCAGTTTTAATAATGAATTTTTAATGACAATCAGATACAAAATTTGACACATTAATCGACATCATTAACATCACTTAAAGAACAAAAAACGAAGCGGCCCCTTCGCAAGTCCCTTGGCGGAGCAAGCTGACGAACAATTTGCGATTTTCCCACTATGCACTCGTCAGCAACATCTGGAAACCTGAAATAAGTTTCCTTCGCTGTATTTTTTTTTCGAAGGCACTGCACACGGATTTTTTTGTTGGAGCAGACTTCAATCACTTTCCCTACAAACAGCCTATCTCGTTTATTGGTCCCAAATTTTAATAACACGAACGAATTTTCTGTGAGAGAGCCGGGAATTTCAAAATCGACTTCATTGTTGACATGCGATGCCAGAACCTCATCAACAGACAGATTTTTCGCTGAGGAAATGTCAACCACATCATCACAAACAGATTCATTTTTAATTTCAGCACTCACACTTTTTCCTGCTTCAACATTTAGTTTCTTCCCCCGCGATTTTCTACCCTCTGGTGTTTCTGCGCGGGATGATGCTAACATCTCCAGAAATGCGTTGGACCAAGCATCGGAGGCTGCGTCAGAATTTTCCTTTGGATTTAAAGAGGGGACTTTACTAATGACTCGACTTTTGTCGAATGGAAAAATTCCCGTGGCTCTAAACCCTGCACAAATATTGGGAGACAATGAAGATCCCATGGACTCAAAGGCAGACTTTAATAACCTGGGGAACTCACTTTTCGGAAGAACGCCACGATTTTTGCGCTTCCACTGGTCTAAACATTTTTGCCATGCAATTTTGAGAGGTCTAAAAAAAGCTACATCGAGGGGCTGGCATAAATGGGTCGAATTAGGTGGAAGCATGACAAAGTCTATTCCCATTTCTTCACACTTCCTAATTACTTCCACCGAGAGGTGACTCGATAGATTGTCCCCAATCATAACTTTCGGCCCCTGTCTGTTTTTGAAGAATGGCACGCACGTCGTGGTGAACCAGTCTTCGAAGGTTGTGATGTCAAACCATCCACTAATATTCCTATTGAATCTCGATCCCTCAATGCCGCCTTCTACCCAGGTAGGATACAAGTGAACGGCTTTATATACCGTGTATGGGGGTAAAAGTTCCCCGCTCGCTGATGCGGCGATCATTACAGAAACACTCGTTTTGCTGGTGTCCTTAATCACTGACGGATGTTTCTCCCCCCTCTTAACAATCACCCGGGACTTTCCAGGATCGTCACTGAAATTAGTCTCATCGTAGTTGACAATATTTTCCGGAGGAACACCATTTAAAACCACCTCTAAATTATTAAAGTATTTTTCCAGAACTTCCCTTGTCACTGCTGCGCGGACTCTCTTAATGTTCTCTCCCAAACGCACGGTGAGTTCCCGCCGTCTTGACAAGAAACCACGAACCCATTCCATTCCCGGAAAGTTTTCTTTAAAAACTTTTTCTTTTCGTCCCATCCTGTTCAGGTATTCCCGAACGACTAACCTTAAGTCTATTGCTCGCAAGGGAATGCCCCACTCGGGACATTTGAGAATCCCTTGCGCTAGCTGGTCCTCTTCCTTGGCGGATAAAACCGTTTGTCCTCCAGATTTCTTTGGGTGTTTATCCTTCAATATGTCGTGAACTGTGGATTTTGGCACTCCAAACTCCTTGCAGGCCCCCCGAAGACTCATTCTTCCAGATTTCACAGCCTCAACAGCCTTCTCAATTTGTTGGTTGTCGTGTCCGTGTGAGCGCCGGCCTCCAACGACCCTTGCGTAATTTCTCACCATTCTGCCCTCGGAGCTAGGTGCATGAAATCAAATAACGCGCTCTAATAAATAGAGTATTCGAAATATTTACACGAAAATTTTCACACTTAATGAGAAATAGCACAGCTTTTGGAGGAATTGAGTATTATTACATTCAGAAGTACTTACCAAAGAGGAGAGATGTTTCTTTTCGCCGGTAAGATTTTTCACTCTAATGTTGCGCTGCAAACTAATCGGATGAACTGCGACCAAAAGCGACAGATCCATCGCTTTTATACGTAATATGATACATTGTACCTTTCTTTGTCTTAAAGCCATGATTACAGTGTATTACAAAGCGAAAGTCGGAAGGAAATACAATGTAAGCATCAGCCGGCGCGATCGTCCGGACTCGCCCCGCGTGTCCGAACTCGCCCCAACTTACGGTACCATCTATCAGCGTAAGATAACATCACCATTATTCAGAGCACAACTAACTCTAATGATATCCATGTCAAAACTGATTGTAAAAAAATAATTGTGGAACACAAATAGTTAATGAGATAGAAGTCAAATAAGCGATATTAATAAAATGGAGAGCATATCCTAAGAAATATTGCCGGCATGTCAACTGAACAAAATGACAGGTAATTCTTGCATAGGACTTCGATGATGCTACTAATGCGGCCTCGTATTTAAAAAACAAAAGATATTATAAGAGACAATTCCTCTTGCGATTTGGACCACCCGCTATGCCTGCACTTCCTTACTCATGACTACTAGTGATGGGCAAAGTCGATCATTTTAGTGATTCAATCATTTTGACTCGAGTCACATAAGTGATTCAATCAATTGATTCAATCACTATGATCGAAAAGACTCAAATCAAGATTCAATCACTATGATCGAAAAGACTCAAATCAAGATTCAATCACTATATGATCGAAAAGACTCAAAGGAGTCATGATTGAAAAGACTCAAAAGGAATCATGATCGAAAAGACTCAAAAGGAATCAAGATCGAAAAGACTCAATCAATGGATGTAATAAATCACTTTGAATAATCGAATAAATACTGCCTCATCTGCTAAGAGCATTGGTAACGCTGATTGCTATCCATTTTATCATTTCATATACTATTTTAATTGTGAATTCCTAGATGAGTAAATTAGATTGCAAAAATGAAGGAAGCAGTGTCATGAAAATATTTGGGAAGGCGAAACTGCCACAGTTTCTTAACACTAATAAAATAATTTCTAACTATAGTTGATCAAAATATAACACAAAATACACCACACACTATGCATGAATCTGATCTGCAGGATAATTTTATGAACGGCACAATAAAATATAACCAGCTTTAACTTCTACTTCTTAACGTTCTCCTACAGGAGTCATCTTAATATTTTCCTTTTACGTGTATTGGTGTTATTAATTCTGATAACTGCTGGAAAACATTTAAGAAAAAGATTACACAAGTATTCAGTTCTTCATAACATAGTATTTAATTTTATCACAACTATTTCTGCCCTGACGAAAAGAGATTAAGCATCGGTCGTTCCAAATTTTGAATCAAACCGGAAACCGAGATGATTGATATGAAACCGGAAGTCGGAGTGATTGATGATTGATGATCGACTTGTTTAACGAAATGAATCATGAGTCATTTGATTCACCTAGTGATTCAATCTTTTTGATCGAATCGTTCATGATCGACCCATCACTAATGACTACAGACAATCTTGAGAGGGAGCGACAGAATTTCTTGGCATGCCGCATCCCACACTCAAATGAAGACTTTCACAATAATTTATTCCTGCCATTGACTACGACCATGATTAATACATTACTACAAACATTATATTGTATTTTCCATGGCTACGGTCTTCGTTTATTTCCCTTGGAGCCCTACCGCCATAAGTTGCGATGGTAATTCACACCAAGTGTTGGCTAGAAATAAACATCTTGGTAGGAAACCAACATAATTGGCCTTGTGGTCCCTATCACCAAGTAGTAAGGCGACATGTATAGCTACCTCCAAGAAAGTACACCGAGGGCTAAAATAAAGGGGGGCTCGGAAGAATAAACCTTGGACTAGCGATCAAATTGAGAAAACAATTGTCATCGAAAATACAAGTACATCATAACAAAATCGCTAGCATAAGCTGTCACTCACTTTTCATCATATGCGTGCCCAGCTTCGTGGAAGATTTAAAGCATAGACCTGCGCAATTATATCATAATGGCTATTTAGGATATTGATACCTGTTCTTCTTGGCATATATTGGCGTGTGGCGACCAAGTGCACCCAGAATTTTCCCAAGCGCAATACTAAAAATAAAGGTCTCCACAAGAAAATCATCGACTGCATCATTAAATTTCTGGAGCCTATTTCTATCAAACTTGCATTTCGGATCAATATCCTTGCAATAAGCACATGTATTATACTCTACTGCGTCTATAAGATTGCTAGAGACAAAATATGAGCGAAATCTAATCAGTCGGAATGAGAATTACTTTCATACGCAAGCGCAGCAACATTTCGATGGCACTTAGGAGAATATTGCGACTTTGTACCACAACGGAGTCTCTGGCCTCAGCGCCTTAATTCCCATGGCAATCAATGACGATCTAATTAAGTAACACCAATTGGCTATTTTCTGGAAGGCCATGACAGCCATGGAGGTCCGCCAAAATATCCCAAACCGCCCCCTGCCGTATTTCGATTGTCGTTTTCAAGTTGTGCTACGGAAAATTCAAAATGGCTTATTACGTACGGTAGTCGAGCATTAAGGGAAGAAATGCTCGTCTTTAAGCCAGTGGGACAAGCTTTGGAAATGGGCTGACGGTGGGTCGTGAAAATAACACCAATTAACACCATAAGGTATATAAAGCAGCTTCACGCATTGTTACTTTAGAGTCATTGTCGTATCAATGCTCGTTTCCCCACCGGCTAATGCGTAACTGCATAACATTTTTGTTTTTATCCCTTGATTATAACGTGTCTTAGGCGACGGTAAAAGAAAATTTTGTCGAAAAAAACTGGGATTTGTTAATTAATATTTAATGTAGTCTTATGCTCTGAATTTCCGTTTCTTTCCAGGTTATACGTCTGAATATGCGGTTCCAGAACATGTTCCTCTTTATAATGATGATGATGATTACAGTTTCATATTTTGTGTGGATATCTCAAGGAAAAGAAACGAAGAAAGTATCAAATCGGGAATATGTCTTCACGTGCCATGTATCATTTGAGGTAAGTTAGAATATTTAATATTAAATCTTAGTGAAGTACAAGAACAGCTGATCACATCTCGGTTTTAGTAATGTTTGCTGTTTTTTAATTAACTATTGCATTGACTATTTACCATGTTGTGAAGTGGAAAGTGGAGTAATAATTCGTTCAGCCGCATAGTGAGTTATATTTATTCGATTTATCTCTTAGTGTTGAATTATTTTCCCTTGAGTCATAATTATTTGGCTCAGCGTCCTTGTCTTTGATAGGTTAAGGTGGTGTCCCACGACCTTTTTGTGGATCTGGGCTATGTCCATTGAAGAAAGTGTTGGTTTTCTTCGCCTATTTTGCTATGCAATACCATTTTTCCTCGGTTGGTCCACAAAGTGAACTAGATATTGCTCGTGGAATGCATCGACATATTTTACATCATTTGAACTGATTGATGGTATCATCGCCCTGTCATCTCGTTCATTCCACTAGAGTCGCTTTTAAGCTTGTGTCTTTTTATTTACTGAGGCTCAGTCTACTTTGTTCGCAAAATTATGTGTTGTGCAATATTTTTTCTAAGTCAAAATTACATGTGCTAAATAGTATATTCCCTCTTTATTTACCTTAAAGTTATTTTCGTTTGAAATTCCATAATCTATGCTGGGATTGCTTTCTCAAATTTTGAGGAAATCACCATTTTTTCTGTGGAATTAGGTACATTAAGTTTGTTGAGCCATAGTTGAGTAGGTGTTGATTTTTATGACATTCTGCCTAAAACTCTTTTCTGAATGCAAAATTGTAATATTATTGATATCAGTATTTTTGCCAGTGGCGAGTGAAAGGGCGCTTTCGTCCCGGGATGCTCATCATGGCTCGATTAAAATTTTTGAAGTCACATTGCCCATAATCTTTGTGAGTAGTTGGTTTGTACTGGGAGTTAACCTTCTGTTTAAATTATGTTTTATTGAAATGTTTTGTGTGGCAGGTTATTGCTGATTTCCTATATTTTTTTTTGATGGAGTGAGAGTGAAGGCGAAAAATTATGACACATTTAGCCCTCAGCCAATAAAATTACAAGGATTAGAAGATTAGTGATTGAAGAGTAATGAATTGCTGATTTAATTCCTCGGCGGTTAACCTTCATATTATGAGTCTAAACTCGGTGTTTTGCATGAAATAAATCATCTTCCTGTAGTAATATAAATGAAATTCATTTTTGTCTTTAGGATGGCCGTAAAAAGAATCAGGAAGGCCTTCAGACTATATATTTTGTCACTCCTACTTATCCACGAAGAGAGCAAGCGGCTGAGTTGACTCGAGTTGGTCACACTCTGATGCATGTTCCCAATCTCCACTGGATAGTGGCTGATGACAATTCATCTTGTAATGACATGATATTGAAGTTGCTCAAGAATTTCGGTAAGAAAAAAAACCTCTTTATGCTTGCAGCTTGAAATCTAGCCCTAATGTAAAATCTGTTATTTTTTTGTCTAAATTTAATCAAATGGTTGATTTACTAACTGTGTTAGCCATCTCATCCTAAGTGCCTCAGTTTTTGTATGAAGTCATCTTAAAATGTTCTTTTTGCATTTATTTTCATACGCACACAGATACAGCCGTTCTTTGGAAAAGAATGGCATTAATCAAATATATTTTCTCACTCATGCAAAAACAATTACTGTGCTACATTTTTATTTTTACATGAATATGCTTTTATTCTGTTCCATTTGAAAAACTTTTATTCTTGATCTGATCACCAGAATTTCATTTGGTTAACAGGCATTTATTCATTATTTATTCATACAGGCATTCCATTTACGTACATGGCAAGCCCAATGCCGTCCGAGTATCGAAAGCTTAAAGCCTCACCAAGAGGTGTATCAAATAGGAGGGCTGCAATGGATTGGATCCGAAAGAATGCCAATGGTGGTGTGCTTTACTTTGGTGATGATGATAATACATTTGATTTAAAACTTTTTGACGAAATCCGAGACACCAACAAAGTATCTATGTTTCCTGTGGGCTTGATCGGTGATTTTGGTGTGAGTGCACCGGTTGTTAAAAATGTGAGTATGACTGAAAATACTTTCTTGTGATTGACTGCATTTTATTATGGATGTATTGGCTGTGTTGAAGGTTACCTCACACATTCTGCACTGAAAATGAAAGTCTACCATCATAAGTGTTACCATGCTTTAGTGATAGCATATTTCAGTCTGTGAAATAAGCTTTTAAATCTAGGTCCAAGGGTAATGGTAAATTCATTCACATCTGCAATGATGCTGAATAAATGTTTTGAATGAATTAAATGAATTGTACGAAATTTGTTTTACATTTGCTATCATTCCTTAGTAGTTCCACACCTAAAAGTGATTTTACCTACTACTCTCCTAATTGCTTTACTTATCCCATTTAAACTGTGCTTGACGTCATCAATAAATTATCTGCTCATGCATTCATTTCTCTTTTACATTGTGTTTTCCTTTATTATTCTTTGTAGTTTTGCATTTTTCCTAATCTAGTGCTAGAACCTTCAAGTTTGGCTAAAAAATAATTTCCATGTGATCAGTCAATGCAAAAATTAAAGAACTTGAATATGGTGTATTTGTTTATTTTATTATTTTTAAACAATCTATGATATGTTCGTCAAGCTTAGATGACTAGTCTGTGCCACTGAAAAAGGAGAAAGATATTAAGTATTTCATTTTCCTCATACAGCAATTGTGTTCATTAAATATTATGTTGTATTTTATTCTAAAAATGATACAGTATGGGAGTTTATGAAGGCATTCACTTTAAATTCTTCATCCTTCTATAATGGATATGCCAATGAAAGGATGTGATGTTTACTAAGGGATTCGACCCCTGTGGCTGGCACTGCACAAATTCCTAGGCATACTGTTGGCAATGGGAAAGGTTATCACTTCAGATATGAAACATGCTCCAAGTATTATAAGAGTAAGCATGGCAAACAAGCTGTTGATCATGCATATAGTGAAGTCGGTTCGGATACCTCAGATCTAAATATCCTGGGATAATGCCTTCACCGTATACTTTGGATCCAAATTCGATAAAGATATCAAATCTAGATTTCAAATTTTGAATTAATGCTTCAGTTGCAGCATCCCATAAGAGGGAGTTGAAAGAGTTGTGATCCTCTCTTTGCATGCATCAGAGCGTCAACTATGGTTCTTTCTTTAGTAGGAGATACTTCAGTGTCCACGCAACATCATATAATAAGCTTCATTCCTGTGAAATCATGGTAACCCACTCATTTGCGGTCGTATATTGGCTGTATGATAAGTTCTCTTCTGACGAACATTCGACTTTCAGAGATACAAACATTCGAAGAATTCAAGCGTGCCCAAAATTTTTAATTTGTCACTTATGGAGTTGGGCGATGCAATGTGGTGTAGCATAGAGGGACTTGCACTTTGGGCACAGTCCGAAGAAAGTACCAATATATCCGTTGTGAAGTCAGGAACTGTTCAGCGTTTTGTCCATTCATCCTTGCCGCGGATAGCAAATTTTTTTCGGCTCCAGCCATGTCGCACACACAGTTAGGTCAGTTAGTCACAATTGTGAGTTAACGCAATATTGTAATGCAGTGTTGCATTCTGCACGATAACCCAAGCGTGGAAGCGGCATGTGGATCGCAATAAACCCAATGATTCGCACAGTCTTCAAACCCATTGTCCTCGGGGGGTACCCCTTTATGCAAACAGATTTGTTCTGTAACTTTGAAGACGTGCAAATTTTTCTATTTTACGAATTGGGTTTTTCCTAAATATGCTGTCTATGCAATTGGCTTGCTCATTTCCCACCGAGTGTTCAACGTGTCTCCCTTCAGTATTCTTTGTCGAACAATAAGTTTACTCTGAAGGACATTCACAGTATAGTTGCTCAGTTATTGATACCAATAAATGAACACAATTAGTGGGATTAACATATGCATTTCTGCTGCCCACCCCTTCCTCACGCTGAGCAGTCGTCTCGTGCTGTTCCCAAACCTCACCACTAGTGGCATCAATGTTGTTCTAAACATCATTAATTCTGCTGCAGATTGTAAATTTGCAATTTAATTTTATAATATACTGATGAAAATGTCTTTCATAGTGTGGAAACATTTTTATTGAGGTAAAAATAGATCAGTGTATGCCATGTGCGTGCACTGTGACGTAAAACTATCAGGAGGAAGTGCGAAATCCACCTTACCACTGCTGAAGCATCTGCAATGGAAACGCAAGTCAGTATGCGATGAGATAGTGACATAATTCAGGTGAAGCTTGTGTGAAGAAAATATGAATTCAGTTGATAATTTATCCAAAGATGAAACCTATTTTCATTTCCAAACACAGGCATCCTGAGCGTGCAAAGATATTAGTGTTTTAAAAAAACAACTGAAAGTTTATAAAAATGATTTTTAAGCACTATAAATATTTAAATGTGTATGAAAATCAAAATAGCATTCCTTTGATTGAATAGGCCAAGAACCTTGAATAGAATAGAACCTTGAATTATTACCTCATTTTATTGCAGGCAGTTAAAAATGCATTTGGATTCGAAAATATCTGATTCCTTAAATCAAGTATCCGGTCTGGATCTGGACCCGAAAAAAATCCTGAATCTGTCCATCTCTAGTGAATACCTAGTCTTCCAACATTGAGCTTAATTCATTCACTCGCAATGAAAACTACAAATGGTAATTTCCACACTTCAATATAAAACTCCACTTCCGACCATGATTTCAGTATTTATGTGATTTTCAAGAATGTCCAAAGCATGTTTGGCAGTGGAGTTTTATGTTAACGTGTGGAAATAACCTTTTGTAGTTTTTAACCTGATTTATCAAACCATTTCTATTTGCAGATAAGGTGAAGATGGTATGTCATAAAATGTGATTACATATCGAAAAAGTCATGCAAAAGTTTATCGATGAACCATTTTATATGTTTTGACCAAAATCAACTGCAAACAATTACACCAAGAATATTACAATTACAAACAATTATACCATAAGACTAAAGAAAAGGAATTACTGAACTCAGTGATCTCTCAAAAATTAATCCAGGGAAAGCTATTGATTTATTTTTTGTGCTTGACAGAGCAATCTGGTAAAATTATGGATTTATACAGCATGAATTATACATTCCTACATTAAACTTCAGGAATTTTGCTGGAAGAAGAAGTGGAAAACAATTTTCAAATGATGAGATGATGTAGTGTGCATCTCGTCCTGGATTTAAATATAACCTGAAGGAATATCTATCTATCATTAGATCCTTTGACCTATACTCATCAATTGAATTCTTCTTTATATGCGACATCAACATTGTCAAGCCCAAAAACATATGCAAATCATTCTCACTATAATCATGCCAACAGCGTTCTCTGGAAAATTGTGGCTATGTCCATGACTTGATACAATTATTGGCATAACAATTAGTTTCACTTGCTGAGTGTGCCACGATACTTCTGTCCTAGAAAGCCTCAAAATATTCCAACACATTGTTTTCATCGCGAACAACAAAATCATTATTATTCCGGTGCTTGTGAAGTCAAAGTTCCATGTCGGTGGCACAAAATTTCGTCTGCTCTTCCTCTTGAAGACTGGATCAGGGCTCTCTCCTCTAGTCTCATCTTCACTAGGGGACTCAACAGAATCTTCAAAGTTCTCATCACTGTCTTCAAACTCTGAAGAAAAAACTTCTTCATCGCTGAGTTATCAGGAACAGACACTATATCTTGTGACAAAAATGGTCTCTTCCCAGGGCGGGGCCTGCACAACGAACCTGCACGGCTTTCTCTCGACATTTTTCAACTGCCACTGAGGGTTCCTGGCTGCTACTGAAGGGCAATAAAAATAAAAAGAGGGGTAAAAGATGTCCGCATGACATCTCCTTGTCAAAGAAAGAACTTCTAAGCACCTATGGACTCGGAGAGTAGAAGCATGGTTCAAATTGTCAATAGACGATGGGAGCAGTCTGCTAAGGCGATTGCTTGTAGATGATAGAAGCAGGTTAAGGGTTAATTGTATTGCTTTTCATTTTCTTTTCAAAATTTATCTTTATCATTCCTTTGCAAAAATTTTCCTAAGTGTAAGTTGAACATTTATTATGGAAAATTCCGGATGTGAAAAGTCACCCTCGTTTTCATCATGCATTTACTCCTTACGTTGTTAACATCAAGGTATAGTTTTTTTAAATATCCACTCTTCATAAAGTTTGAAGTTTCTTTTTTACTTTTGGTGATTCTTTTTATTGCAGGGTAAAGTGGTTGGATTTTTTGATTCTTGGCCTGCTAAGAGAAAGTTTGCTGTAGATATGGCAGGGTTTGCTGTCTCAGTTGATTTTCTAATGCATAAGCCAAATGCAACAATGCCTTATAAAGCTGGTTATGAGGAAGATCAGTTTCTTAGGAGTTTGGGAATAACATATGATGAGATTGAGCCAAAGGCTAATTTATGCTCTCAGGTATGTATGCATTTTTTTAATCCCCTTCTCCAAAGCTTATCACACCTGTCTTTTTCATTCATGAATGGAAAGCTCTTTCTACTCTTTTATCATGGATAATTAAGGTGATTTGTGCCAAAAAGAAGTGCATTCTACCTAAGTATGTCTTTGGTTTGCTGCTGAGTCTGTATGACTACAATTTTCTAATAATAGTATCACCTATTTTTACTTTTCTATGTGACTCCTTTTATTTACTTTTACTCAATTGAAATCTACACAAATAGTAAGAGTGCATGTGTCATACTATGAATTGAATTCTTTAGTGGTGTGGGAGGTAGTCCATGAAAAGTTTGTTATGCAATAAGTGCATAGACATATATTTGAGACACTTTTGAAGATGAGTTTTTTTTGTAGAAAAATGTATTAGTAAAATTCAACTGAGCAAATGTTAAGTACGTATTGCCCTTCCTCATCAATTTTCTATGCTTAATTCCTGGATGTAATTTTTACAGGCATCAATTGGAAATAAATTAGGATGTTTATTCATATGCTCTATTTTTCCCTTGTAAACATTTTTTTATGCATGCCATGACAACATTTTTTGATAATTTTTAATGGTGTTCTTTCACGGTAGATAACTGGAAGCATCTTCCAAGAACGTTATGCTGAAAATTTTCACATCCCTGCATTGAGAATAAGTAATGTTAGGAGATTGTAGGATTACGCAGTCAGTTTTCTGGGGAAGGCACCAAAAGCACACTTGGGAATAACGTTTCTTTGTCTCCTAAGCTATTGCTTGTCAATGGTTGACTACCCTTGCCTTTGGCAGGTCAGCATTAATATAAAACTGCCAAATTATCTGGAGCTGGGCTCTTGAAAATTCTTCTCTTTTATTGAGCTCATATGAGGGAGGGGTGAGAGGAGCCAAAAACGCTTGTGCAAGGTTGGTCGCCTTGAATGATGCTTCTAGTTTTTGGCCAAGAATATCTCGCTCAATATCACTGGCCTTCAAAAATGCCCAAAAATACTTTTTATTTGCACTTTTAAGGCCATAAGTAGCAATGTCTTTCATGATGACAATACTCTTAAGGTCAAATTCAGATGTAGCACAACAAATTATAATGTATATCTTTAAATTTGTTAACCAGTGTAATCAGTATTTTTTCATGGAAAAAGGTTGCCACTTTTACATGTATGGAATTCATGCACTCTTAATTGCAATGACTACTACCATAATTTTCATATTTTGAAGAGAAACTTAAAAATTTTTGGTTGTATGAATCTATTGGAGTCTGCAAATTCAGATTTTTTCGGTGCTTTTGTCTTAACTGCAAGCATAAGGTCATGTGGATGCAGTTTATCATTTCATAGTCTTCGTAACGTAATAAATTAGTCTCATCTCAAGGCAAATATTTGTATTTCAGGTACTAGTTTGGCATACTCAAACTAAGAAAAAGAATGCTCCCACTATGAAGTTGACTACCGAAATAGATACTAGTCTTAAAGAGCTCCTTCAAGAATTGGAATTTCTTGGAATGGGGCGAACAAGTAGAAGTGAAGGTATTGCATTTATTAATACTTTATTGTACTGATGCCAACTGATTGTGTTTAAAGATTGTACTAATCTGTCTTCCTTGTATCTGTAGGAATCAAGACTTTCATGAGTACCGATGGCCGAGATAAAGTCCTGTAGGTGGGAAGGGAGAATTACATATACCACCTGGCTGAGCTATCATTGCAAATGCAGCTAGCATGTATAAACCATTGCTCTGTGATACAAGTTAATCTTAATCTTGTTGTAGAAGTCTAGTCAATAATGTTGGAAATTGCTGTATATGGTCTTATGAAAGTGCCTTTCATATGAATATTTTACAATAAGATGATAAAAGTGTCTCAAATCAATATATTCCAAAGACATTAATTGAACATGATGTGTTTCTAGGGTATTCCTTTGTGTAGGATGTTCATCATGGAGTGTTATCGTCCTCATTTACAGTGGAAGTGGTTTATTGCAAGTAAAATTGACTGAAGGAAAAGTCATCTAGAATGATGATACACCAATTTTTTTCTTATGTTTATCTTGAATGGCATAGTAGCCTCCAGGCTTGAGTTTGATGATATTAATTTCAGTCTGGAAGATTCTTAGTTGCTATCTTACTTGCATTACTTTAGGTTAAGTAAACAGTATTTATGGTGGTTAATTACTAAATGTCGGCTTAACTACAGTCACAAAGTATTTTTTACTTCCAATCTTGGAATATCAAGTTGTTGAGGAAATTTCTCTGGTCAAACAGTACCTTCTGAAGTGATAATCAAAATTAATGGCATGGAATGTTGAACTCTGAAAATATTCCATGGTAATGTGAATTCACATGGATATTGCTGTTAATCCAATGTCATTTGTTAATGGTAGCAAGTGTGAGAGAAGGTAACTGACTTTAGGGTATTAATTTAACTTTTTATGCAGTTTCTGTATTTTAACCCTTTTAAATTTTTCAGCATGAATGAAAGTTTTTTAGCCTCTAGTTATGTAAGACTAAATCATTTTTACTTTGTGGTTACCTGCTCGCAATCCTGTAAAATAATTTACCTGAAATTTTTGTTCCAATGTTGTGTCAATTCTGCAAATCTCTTTTAAACTGTTAATTCTTCTTTATCTAATAACATACTGATGGTGACCACTCTTCTGGTAAACTTGAAAATTCAGAAAATTTATTTGGGTGGAGAAAGTCAAGGTTTGTCAGGGCGAATGGCAAAATGCATAACCTGACGAAAAAATCATCTCAGACCTGAATCAAATTGTCATTTTCCCTCTGCCTCTTTCACTTATATCCTTTAATTTTTTAACCCAATTCCAAGCATACCATACATATGGTGCGTCATAACTTCATTTTATTTCGTAATTTGTGCTAGGATTACTACTTAACTCACATTTATCATTTATTGTCACCAATGAAGTTGAATTTTTCAATTAGTAGATATTAAGTCCAAAATATTGAAAAAATAGTAAGGAAAAGTCATGAAATTTCAGATTGATATTTGAGTGGTCGCCCTTATGTCGAAGCTGCCTGTATTTTAAAAATGTATTGTCTTGTACATGAAAAATAATCAAAACCTTCATGGGCTTAAATTTGCCGTTGATAAATTGAAATAGTTTTATGATGTACAGCTTTTACAGAAAAATTTATTTTAATTTGGGATAAACTTCTATGGCCTCATCCGCCATGTCAATATTTGATATTTTCTCTTCAAATACTGGCTCAGAGATAGGGGCATTGCTGTTTATACCTTGTAAATTATGCTGTTAATCTCTCATTTTTGAGAATCATAATAATTGCATGGATTTTTTAGGTTTTAATCATATCAGTTAACTAATGGTGAGGTTGGATGTGAGTTAAAGTCACAGAAAGGTTATAGTGAATATACCTGACCGTTGACGATAATAGACCTTTCATCAACCTTTGCTAGGATAGTCAAGGTATTCTCAGATCTCAATATGCATAGACTTATCTTGAAAATCAGGTATGGTTTTCAAATGTGTTTCAACACCTTCTGCATTAGTTTGCTTTACTTGAAGTACATTTTTACTTCTTCCAGCGCTCAGTGATATGGTACGATTGTTCATTGCAATGGCTCACCATCACTCGGTCGGAAACTAGTGGTGAGCCATAGGAAAGAATACACTTTGCTATGACTCAACATTTTACAACAGATGCATGTGAATTTATGTAACCTATAAGCTTCCCTGTAAAACCTCTGTATGCAGACTATGCATTGTGCCCACATAGTAACGGGTACTGCTGTTGCCAATACCTTGTAAATTCCATTCTCTGTAGACCTTATCAAAGTGCAGAGTATCAATTTGGTGGCAAAAATTTACTTCTTTGTCCATTTTCTATCCTCCAGTATCAGCATGAATTGTGATAAATCCAAATCCATTCTACTTTTGATGTATTTCTATGCTTAATATCTCACCAAGCGTACACATGAGCTAAGATTGCTTTGTCATTCATATTGAAAAAGCCTTGTGTGGTTTCTTCGAGTTCCGTGAAATTCCTAAAATGCAGTACGTATTATGTCTATGTAGTTTTCAAGTTGTGAATGCTGTCCCTTAGCATTGGGCACTGACTGCAAAAACTGCAAATGATGGTTTTAATAACTGGTTACGCTTGTAGTAAATTTTCCTGTGTTAATAATTAAATCTATGTATTCATATGACTAAATATGTTTCAAAAATTAAGCAAGACAGCTGATCAGGGTTTCTTCAGTGTGAAGCAGTTGTGCTGAAACAAGCCAGTAAATATTTTACTGTTGGTTATTAAATTAAAACTAATCATCTTTCATTGGTGACAAAAATTGATTATGATTAGAGTCCTTAATTTTAGTTTTACTATTGTTTAGTAACTATGTACATAATACCAAAGCCGTCTGACTGTTTCTTGCCAGTTACTTCATAATATTCATAAGGTGCCATAATATGCTGACTATTGAAATGTCATGCCTTTCTATGTATACTGTATTTTGCATGTCCCTAAGAAAAATAATCTCTTTCTGCAATTCTCTGTATTTCCTCCCATAATTTTTTATGAGGATGAGAATCTGGTTATTTTCTGCTTCAAATATTACCATTTCGGGTTGTTATAATGTGGAGATGTGATTGAGGCTTTTATTTTTACTTTTGTCCAAGGGTTGATGAAAAGTTTCAGGTTAAGGTCAGGCACATGTAACTTTAGAGTATTATTTCATTGTTGTTGACCTTATCTATTAATGTAAGCTTTCCTAGTTCCTACATCTGATAAAAAAACCTAAACTGATATCATTAATTGTGATCATATTTCTGCATGTATGGTAGTGGATTGTTTCTCTGGATGTAATGAAGTCATTTATATTTTAATATTCTATAGAATATCTATTTAGCTCAATTTGTGACCTTTCAGAGTTGTACCATGAGCAACATATTTATCATTTTTTTGTAAAAAAGCTTTGCTATTACAAATCTTTTGAACCCCTAATGTCATAAAAAAGTTTATTTTAGAAAATGTGACGTATTTATATAATCTTAATGTTATGTAATAGATATACATGAGTTGGTGCTATTGAATCACATTGTCTAAAAATGGATCAGATGAATGTGTGGTGTAGTTTTACTTTAGGCTGTATTCAGTTATTGTATTCTTCCAGATTAATATTACCAGGTGATGCTTTTTATTTTTGGCCATTTCATTTATGGATTTTTTCTCATATTGTGGCTTATTTAGATGTCCCTCATCCTCATGGTACAGCTCCATATATATATATACACACACACACACACAGATATAATATACAATCTCTGTGTATATGTATATTGCATCTGTGTATATGTATATTACATCTGTGAACCTCATGCCTGTCTAAAATCACACCTATCAAAAGAGCTTGAAACTAATGTGCTAAAGCATTAGAATGTCCACTTATTGCTGAATGTGTTTGAATACACTATTTTGGCATGTAGTCATGCATGCTGTGAATAGAAAATTGTGTGTTTCAGCCTTTTTGGTATGCAAACGTTACTTTTGAGGGATGAAGAGAGTTCAGGAATTTTAAGAGTGGATGGGTGCTGTTTCTTTTGCTAGAGTATAGCAATATAAGATAATATGGTGGGAGTTTCTCCTGACAATGTGCAGTCTGTGATAATAATCACATCAAACATATTTTCAATTTGTGAAATCTCATTAAGTTTCTCTCGATTGGCAATAAGGGGTGAACTGAAGCCGAGTCACTTTATTTTTGGAAAATTTCCTTGTTCCTTCTATTTTTCTCAAGCATGTCTTGATTGAAATAGTTATTGTGTGAGTTTCATTCCATGGGCCTTAAGTTACCCACGTTGTATCACACTGTCTTGTTGTAATTTTTTTGCTTTCTTGTGAGTCATCTGTGTTCAACTAATTTTTTGGCCAGCAATGGTTACCATTTATTGATTTTTTGCCAGTGTTTGGTGTGTAAGTATTTATTTTTATTGTAGTTATTTGATTTTAAAGAAAACGTTCATCTTTAAAAAGATTGTTATTAAACATACATGATTTCATGGAATGAGTTGTTGATTTTATGTTGTATCCCACTTATATTTTATCAAATATTCACTTTGCCGCTAGTATCAGTGTTTATCACTTATTACTGCATTTTGAATTGTGTTTCAGTCTACGTACCAAATTTATTTTAGCTAAAAGTATGTTAATTTTCTTCAGATATTTTGTTGACAGAAATCCGGAAAAGATGGATTTCATTCAATGCAAAAGGCTTACATCTTTCTCAAGTCTTGATTAATGCATATTCTGTCAGTAGCAAGTTGTCAATCAAGGATGAATGTTGACTATTACAAGGGTGTACCCAGGGTCAAAACTATGGGGGGGGGGGCAAAGCCATGGGTGTTCAAGTCATAGGTAAGATTTAAGCATGGCAAAGGTGAATGAAACCATCATTTTAAGGAAACTGTAACAGCTCTATGTATGTTTTAAAATTATTTTCCTTAAAGACATTTGTGATTTTTGCTCCTTGGGGGAGGCAGGTGCCCCCTCCTGTCCCTCCCTGCGTACACTCATGGACTATTACCTCCTCTTATTATGGAGTCAGGATAAATTTAATTTTTCTTTAAGGAGGTTTGTTCCACTAAAGAAGTAGAAAAGCAGGAAGAGAAAGATTTTGTCTGTCATTGGTAGGTTATTTTTCATTAAGAGAAGTTTGTGTACATAATTTCCCTCCTATCTATTAAACTGATCAAGTAATCTTTCCCCCATGCTGTTTTTCATTGATTATGATTTCACTCAGACTTCTGAAGTTAGCAGCCTTCTCGTGATAATCACTCTCACTCTTATTCTGAGAAATATTAAGGAACTGATATCAAACTCCATTTTCATGTTTCCTGCTCGAGTAGTGGAAGTAGGTTGTCTAACTCTGTCAAGTAGTGCACAATGAGATGTCATCACTATACTGACATGCTTGCAATACTCATTTTGAAACCTGCTTTTTTACCTGGAGGCAATGGATAATGAATTTCAGGTTTCATTACTTGACTTCATGCTTTGAAGTCCTAATCAACTTCCACCAGGAATTCAACTGCTATGACTTTTTGTGGACTGGTAGTTGAAGTTGAAAAATGGCAGGAAGTATCTTCATTAGGCCTTGGTAGATGAAAATAAATAAACACCTTTTTTTATACACGTAGTAGATTCTAATTACATTCTGTCAGTGTGTAGGATTAGGGTGGCAGATGTGT
Source organism: Ischnura elegans (assembly GCF_921293095.1). Lineage (NCBI taxonomy): Eukaryota > Metazoa > Arthropoda > Insecta > Odonata > Coenagrionidae > Ischnura > Ischnura elegans. The sequence continues at coordinate 96,780,356 of NC_060259.1, forward strand.
TTTATCTCTCTCATACATATGTCCCTCCAAATTAATTTTTTCAAATGGCTTAGCACCTGTTTTATTATGAGGTGAAGTCTCTTCATCAGAATTGTGCCTATTTAGATGTGGATTTTTTTTCTTCAATAAATGGGTATTGGTGAATTGAGAGGCAAATGTAGATTTACAAAATAATTATTTGAATTGTCATATATGATACATTCCTCAATGCAATATAAATCTAATCTATCATATAGGCTTAAGCAGCCTAAAATTACCATTGCTTGTTTTGATGGAGGATTAATTGGTTGTACAATTTTTTAAATGATGTAGTTGTTCAAGTGCCTCATGTTATACAGTCAAGGAAACTCCAAAATGTTAGTGGTCAAGGTCCGTCCTCTCAAATAAACTATAGGAAATCTTTCATGTATTTCATATCTCTTTTCTTGAATATTAGCACTTGCCTCTTGAGTTGAAAGCCTGGTGCATGATATTATATTGACTCCTCTATATATTGTGGCTGAGGGCTGCTGGATGCATTCCTGTTGGATGCATTTTGAGTAATTTGTTGAGCATGGCTGTTGCTTTTACTGTCTTCATCCCATCACAAATCCCTTTGCAGCACTTTTTATTGTCTTTTAGGAAACTAGCCATCCTATTAAGCATTATCTCATCAGTTGGTTATTCATGATTCTTCGTTAAGTGATACATATATTCCTGCTTGATAATATATATTGCTGCTGAAATTGCTCTACATGTTTATAACCTATTGGTCTTCTTTAGTGAATTGTGGGATCGTATTTATGTCAGTGAATTTTATCACCAATTTAAATCCATTTTGTCATGGATAACTTATCATCCCAATCAAGGAATCTGTGAACATACTGAGCTTCTGTGTGTTACTTTTTGAATTACTGAAAGAATTTCTCTCCTGCTGCAATAACTTTAAAAGAAGTTGGGTTTCTTGAAAAAATTTTCTATAATAATGTTTTTATAAGGTTTTGATAGTTTTTCTCTGGTTTTCTCTTATTAGAGATATGTATACATTATGTTGTTCATGGGGAAATAAATATTAACCATTGAAACTTGTTGTTAAACTACCCTGGTACTCATGAGTTGTTGCAATTTACCAACTCTGAGACAAGTTAATCTTCTTTATTACTTTGTGAGAAAACACTTCTTCTTTTACTGATTAACTTCTCATGAAAATCATCTGTGTAAAACTCAAAGGCTAGGGTCTCCGAGTGGAATAAATAATTTAATAGGGTAGTTTCCTTCAGTAAAGAAAATGAAAGGCATTGATTGCAATTCGTTACCCACCATTAGTGTATTCATACTATACAAATTAATGGCCAATTTTAACCTCATTTGAAAGAGGCCAGATTGGTGCCCATGCAATGCTACTCCACGTGACGTCACAGGGACCCAGATGCTATATGAGTAGTCAGGAGTTTTACATCGTCTGAGATTACCAATGCATACATGAGACACAGAGCTCAGGGGAACATCTCTTAGTAATCACCTATTAAAATTGCCTAAGGTTGGAAAGTTTCCTTCGCTTGATAGGGTATTAATAATACTAATTCAAGCCAAGTGCTACCTGTTAGATAGGCACTCTGCTACCTGCTAGCAGCTTTCATCGTAGCGGCATTCATAGCCTCGCACCAAGGTGGCCTCACACGTTGGCATCCAAAACCATAATGACATCTCATGGGCTTTTCCCAGCATTCATACTCTGCTGTCGTGTTTTCGCGCGTTTGAAATTTTTCACTTTCCATTTAATCGCGAAAAATAGAGATTTTCATTAAAAAATCTAAAAGCGCGAAATACCTACTCCAGGAGTAATAATCTTTTGATTTAGGCAATAAAAAAATTGCAGGAAACCACCCTATTAGTGCACTTTATATTTAATATTTGCGGCTAGTCTTGCTGTTTTCCAATGCTCAACTTTAATGCCTTAATTTTCTTTAGAAAAAAGAAAGCCCCCCCCCCCCCCCCCCCCCAGACCCTTAAAAAATATGCAATGTTAGATTTTTAATACGGTCTCATTATCATTATGCTGGTATGTATAATGAGGTATCCTTGTGCCCCCCCTGGAACAAAATCTTGGATACGGCCTTGCTTGTGCCCCCCCAGAAAGAAATCCTGGATCTGTCCCTGGGTTTGAATATGCAAATATCGATATTATATCGATGCCCAAATATGCATATCGGTATCATGCTGTCTTTCCTTTCTTTATCTCATATGGGGTTTCTGTGTACTCTGCGCCCCAGCTCGTATGCTTCAAAATTTTCTAAGTGCGACAAAATTGTCTTAGAGGCAATTTGCTTCAGAAGATGAAAATACGCTTTAAAAACCCCATATTTTAATATATGTTCGGGGAAAACTAAGTCCAAATAACACTCCGCTAAGTGACCGGCAACATGTCGCAACCTTTCTGCAACCTATAGTGAACATTCCACCCTCACATACAATCAGTGTCTTACGAATAGGATGAATCGCATTGAAATATGTATATTCTCTGGCTAAAATATTACGCGATACAAATTATCAGACCGAATGAGTATATCAGTGAGGTAATTAAGACGTTGCAGAAATGTTGCCAAAAGCCTAGCTGCTTCCTGCAACCTCGTGTAACCCTTTTGCAACGTTTTCGCAACACATTGTGTTTACTGGGGAGCCCTTTCTCCACCTCCGTACGGGACTAATATCCACTTCTGAGTCTTACGATCATGTACATGGCCTTTAGCAAGCTTCCCTCTTTCGACCCGTGTGTGCCATTTGTAAATAGCAGTATTTGAACGGAAGTTATGGCACAAAAACCACTCTATTTTTCTTTCTTATTTTATCTGCCGATTCTGATGACTTTCATGAAAATTTGGCCCACATTGAATGTGCTAAGAGTTAGTTTCGTGGAAAAATTGAGCAGGTTCTGACGTGTGGGCTTGCCGTTTTAAAAACATAGGTTATCTTTTTCTCTCATGGTTTTTTGACATTGATCTATTGTTAAAAACTGCCTTACTCTTAACTTAAATACCATACTTGTGTATTGAACATAATACCCCCAAAATGAACTATATTTCATGCCAGAAAATATTTAATAATGGTTTGAAATATGTAGTTCTTATGACAGTTCATGCGTATGAATATGTCTGGTATATGGGGTTTGTTCATAAACAGGGTTCGCCATGTATGTTATCATATAGGCATTCTGGTTAATTTAGGTTTCCTCCTTCTGTACTTAGGTACTCATAATTCTTCCCCCAATCACTTATTTCATCAACCCCTCTCCGATTAGTTCACCCTCTAAGCCTATCATAGCACAAATTCACGGTCAACTTATTGCATTACCAGGGTTTTTGTCAACCAAATACATATTGTGATTGTTATATTTATGATACTGAAAGAGAATGAACAATACATAATCAAGAGATTCAATATTTACGCTGCACTTACAATTAGACACAGGAGTGATTAATGAACTCTATCACTGTTACTCACTCTCCAGAAACCTTCCCATCACATGCGGTGAATACGTTGAGCACATAGCAGGGAGGAAGAAAAGGTACGTTCATAGCAGTCTGCCATGCAAATGTACCAGTTATGTTCATAACAGTGAAAGGCTAATGTTCTTTTTAAGTTGATTAGTGTATATTGAACTCCTGTTCAGGGGCCTGGTAAATTAACATAATGATAGCAATGAACTCATAACCAGTGAGTAGAAAGATGAATGAACACTGTGTTGTAGATACCAAGCACTGAAAATAGACTTATTATATTGATTATATTTTAGTTTCCAGTGGGGATGGCTAATTTGTTGCAAGTTAAGCCAAATTTTATCACATAGTGGACTAAATCCAAAAGGAGGACTCTACCTCCCTAGTTAATCAGAAAATTTAGGAGATGTAATCTTTCATGAGGTTTTTCAATGAAAGTTTTAATTTCGACAGTTTAGTTCGTTCTCAAAAGACAGCTCTTACGAAAGTAAGTTCCGGTTGAGTAAGGTTTAAAAAGTGTGGAAAATTACTAAAGCTGTCTCAATTATTAATATCAATGGATTTCCACAAAGTCAACTCGTCGACAATCAGTCTGACCCTTTTTCAGATTTGTTTCATGCTGTCAACAGGATTGAGGAAGTGGAAAGCCCTGGGTCCTTCACCAGTGGCTTACCAACTCAAGTAAAAATTTCTCCCTTGAACTTGACTGAAACTGGGCTGAAACTACCTCAAAACTCAATGCCTTGCTTCTATGCTGAAACTGCATTGAAATTGAAACAAAACCAGTGGAGTTTGGAAGAGGGATGGCAGTGCAGTAGCAGTGTAATTAAGAACTCCAGCTACTCCAATGAAACTCCCTTGGCCGACTAAACTGAAACTCCCTTGGCTAACTACACTGAAATTCCCTTGGCTATGAACTAGACTGAAACTCCCTTGGCCAGCTAGACTGAAACTCCATTGGCTAGCTAGACTGAAACTCCCTTGCATGCCAGGCTGAAACTCCGTTGTTTGGCTGAATACAAATTCCCTACCCAATCCATTTAAATTCCCTTCAGTGGCGCCGACTCCATAGGGCCTGAGGGGGCCTGAACCCCCCCAAAAATTCGTTACAGATGTGAGGAAAAAATGTGTCAGGCTTGTCGATTTTCCCTGGAGTGTCCAGATATCGAGATTCGAGTGATCAGGGTTCTAATGTTGATCATATGACTTCTAAAATGCTTAAAAAACTAAAATTCACTACTTATAAAATTTACCGGGGAAAGGTCCCAGGTTTGGGACCCCCCAATATTTTTTATAAGTCGGCACCCCTGATTCCCTTGTCAAATCATATGAAACACAGTAGGTAAATTAACAACTTGTGCAACCCAGCCAACAGTTGATGATCACATAACAGGTTTCTCCCACAGTTTTGCATGCATGATAAAAGATAAAGGATAGACAGGTGATTGCGATCAACAATACATAGTTTATAACTGCAATACAATTTATTAGAACATGAAAATACATCAATAAATTAATAACTGTTAAAAGCACATACAAAAATATTCTAAATGAAAGAAGTCATGGAAGTTAGATGCTCCTGCAATAGAGAAGAAACATGACTGATGAGAGTCACAAACGACTTAACTCAAAATCAAATTAGCAAAATTGCACAGTATAAAAAACTCTCCTTTACTTGGCTTAGTAGTTACATGGTGCATTATTGTGAAGCATTCAAATTATAGAAAGCAAAACTTAAATTATCACTGAGGAAGCATGAGCTTTGCATTATAGTTCAATGAAAAACAAAGCGATGACTCGTTACTTAGGCTATGTGTGAACTGGCAAGCTTCCAAAACTATCAGCAGTAACTAATAAGTATAAGCAGTAAATATACATTTCACTATAGCAATACCCACCCGCATTCCTTATTTTTTCGAAAGCCTGCTCAAGCTCACCGATTCCATTAGTCCTCCGCAGGATGGCGCGGCATCCGTGGTATTGATGACCGGTCGGTGTATTCTCCTCCTCGTCTGGGGTATCCATGAGGCAGGTGAAGTGGACGGCAGTCGCCAAGGTGTTGTAAGAAGAATTCGTTATTGGCTGCATGACCCCCAAAAAAGGAGCTCGAAATCCTTAAACCTTCCTGGATTAAAACACGAATTCAATGTCAACGTTCTCATGGCTAAACATTGGAAGGAATAAACATGCCATCAGAGAAGTTAAAACGCTTACCTCCAATTTTGACTGCAGTCACCACCACCGACCTCTTTCTCCCCTTCACCTTAATTTTGATTAATTCTTGCCTTTAAAAACCGTCGAAGTACCAGGAAAATATTTAAGCCATCAATCTTTTCATGCCAAAACCCACGCTCACCACTCGTCTTTCGCTCCTAACAACTTGAGAGAAATAACGGCAACTGACAGCTTGACATGCGGGAAAAGATATACGTGTTGCCAAAAGCTAAATTTAAAAAATACATCGCCGCTGAAAACAGGCGTCGTGTATATGTTTGGTAGATGGGTTCCGTATGTTGGCAAAACTTACAATGGGTAGCACACGCGCAGCAAGGGAGAAGCAGTTCAAATTCATGAGGGAGAGGGGATACCCAAATGCTGCAGCAGCTCTGTAGCAGGGCAGTAAAGACATGCAGCAAGAGAGATGCAGTGGTGTCATATAAATTTGGCCTGGCCTGAGGCTATTGTCCAGTTCAGTATCAGTGGGGCACACATGCAGCAAGGAAGAAGCAGTTCAAATGCAATGGACTTGCAAGGGAGAATGGCATCAGAGTTTCAGTTGAGTGCTCTTTTTCTTGTTGAGGGCAAGGCAGTGCAGTGCAGTCACAAGGTTGTTTCAAGGCAATTTTCACACATTCAGTGGAGTTTCAGCCCAGAATCAGCTCTGTTTCAAGGGAAAAATTTTTACTTGAGAATTAGGCTCTTTAGGGGGCTAAACCCCCCCCCCCCCCCAGAGCTCAGAGAAATATTTAAGTTTAATCCATTTTACTGAATTGGATTGATATTACTAATAGAATAGTGTAAGGATTATTAAAATATCCCTCTGCAAGCCGTAAAACTCACCATTTTCAACCATTTATCTTAAAATTCCGCAATTTATTATTCTCGCACCAACCTCTTATCCTGGTGGGTATACAATACCCCCACACACCCCGGTATTAGTTGCACCTAAACCCCCCCAGCCTAATAATTCCTGGCTGCTCCCCTGCCTGTTGAAATTCAACAGGTATTAAGGACAAAAATATGGCTTCACAATTATTGAAGCATTGATTAAACATTCATGGTAGGTTTAGATAAAAGCAATTTATTTCACTTTTAATATAAATAATTTGCAGGTCATTGGGAATTCATTTCTATTTTTGGATGGCAGTGATGGCAAAATTAGGATAGGTTTTCATATTTACATGAAAGACTGAGGTATGCCTGAAGTTAATCCTTTCTCCAATACCAAAAGTTCCATATATTTTGCATTCTGAGGATACATTATCATGTTTACATTAAAAACTAAGGTATGCCCCAAGGTTATCCTCTCTCTTCAATAGCCAAAGTTGTCAATGATTTTTCATTCTGAGGATAGATTTTCATGTTTACATTGAAAACTGAGGTAGGCCTAAAATCATCCTCTCTCCAATAGGAAAAGTTCTCAGAATACTTTTTAATTTTATGGTTAGATTTTTCATGTTTACATTGAGAACTGAGGTATGCCTGAAGGTTATCCTCTCTCCAATACCAAATGTTCTTAGTACATTTTGCATTCTAAGGATGTACATATTTTCATGTTTACATATATGGCATACTGAGGTTATGTCTGAAGGTTAACCTTTCTCCCATATCCATAATTCTTAATATGATACGCATTCTATGGATAGATTTAAATGTTTACAATAAAGAAACAAATAAAATAAATGTTTACAATCACTTATGGGATATTATTCTGGGGAAATGACTCTCTCTCCAGAAAGATCTTCTCTCCAAAAGCAAGCCTTAAAAGCTATGCTTCGCCTTCCCTCACGTACCCCTGGCAGACCCCTATTCAAAAAACTGTCAATTCTTACTGTTCCATCCCTCTACATTCTAAACTGTGCCCTATTTGTTAAGCAAAACCCAGAAGATTTCCCAACTCACCACAAAGTACACTCCTACCACACTCGTAATCATAGTAACATTCACCTGCCCCATTATTCTCTGTCCTCATCTCAGCACGGTCCACTTCACTCAGCTTCAGTCATCTACAATAGCTTACCACCGAACATAAAATCCATTACATCCATATCCAATTTTTTAAAATGTCTAAAGGAGCTCCTAATTAAGAAAGCATACTACACCTTAGCAGAATATTTTGATAATGACTGTGATTGTTGTAAAATGTGACCCTCTATTTTATGCCTTGTATATATTTATGTATGTATGTACACCTGACGATTTCTATGTTGCATAATGTAACCAACAGAAATAAAATTATATTATTATTATTATAAGACTGAGGTATGCCTGACATTTTTCAGTGTTTGTTTATGCCCGATATTTTGTGTCGCCTATTTGCGTTTCTTGGAATTTATCGCATTAATTAGTATTAACTTGAATTTTATTTACCTACTATTATTTATAAATAGACAGTTTATCTATACTGATCGCTTTTACTGCATTTATATCGCCTATTACCGCGGCAATCCACTATTCACGAAGCCCTGCCGTCCAGTGAAAAAAACACTTGATGGGATGAAGGGGTTGAGGGTGTATTTATATTAGAAGTTTGACGTTGGCCGTATTCTTCACAGTGGCGCTAGTGTCAGATATGCCAAAAAGGTTATCCCCCCCTCCGATCTCTAAAACTCCGGCCCAACGGTAGGTCTAGTTGCTTATATGGTCTAAGACTACAAATCCTTCAAATTTAAACAAATATTCCGTTTGCTATGAAGCGATGTTTAATTTCATCACATGGTATTGGCAAGAGGAATCAAAGTAGCTGACATGTGGTGGCCAATTTCATAAATAAGAGAGAGGTAATCGGCCGGTTTGTACTAGTGCCTTATCCAAGGTCTGTAAAAGCCTTTTACTGTTTTACTGACCTTGGCCACCTTGGCCTTATCCTGGCCATCCTGGCGGTGAGCGAAACGGGTGGGTTTTCAGCAATTTTGTGAAGCGAATACTGATGTATATATCAGCTGTGAATAATGGATGAAGTACTTTGCTCCACATCCAAAATTTTGGAGTTCAATAGAGACTTCGTTTTGAGACAAAAGAGGCCCTTCGTTGAGGGCTATGAATTGGAACGCTGTAATCACACATTGAAAGTTGGCCGCTGATCGCGTTCACGAAAGCCCAAACCTCTTCCTCCCCACCACCCGCTTGAAATTTTTATCAACTGTCTCCTCTCTAGGGCTTCGAGTGAATCTTTCCTACGCTCCCTCCACCCGCCGCCAAACCTTTCCCCCTCGGAGTCCGCCGCCATCAGAAAACTCCAAAAAAACCCCAACATAGTGATTACCTCGGCCGACAAAGGCTCCACTGTCGTTGTACTTGACACCAGCGACTACATATCAGAGTGCAACCGACTACTAGGAGACCCTTCCTCCTACTCCCCTCTCTCATCAGATCCTACCTCTGATTTTCACACAGAATTGAATGCCCTACTAAAAACAAAAACTCCCTCCGAGGGCCTAAGCCAGTCAGACATTTCCCTTCTCTTACCAGATCACCCCACTTCGCCATCTTTCTACATCCTTCCAAAAATTCATAAAGCGAATAACCCAGGCCGCCCCATAGTTTCCTCTCAAAACTCTCCTACGGAGCGCATTTCGGCCTTTGTTGATTTCTATCTCCAACCCTTCGTTCAGTCCCTTCCATCATACATCAAAGATTCCCATGACTTCCTTTCTAGACTCAATTCCATTTCCCTCCCCCCCAATCAGCCCATTATCATGGCCACTATTGATGTAACCTCACTTTACACTTCAATCCCTCATTCTGAGGGACTCGCTGCTCTCCGCCACTATCTTTCATTACGACCCACTCCTCAAAACCCTAGCACTGATTTTCTTCTTGATCTTTCCCATTTCATTCTCACCCACAATGCCTTCTCTTTTAACAATAATTACTATCTGCAAATATCCGGCTGCGCCATGGGAAGTAGGTTTAGCCCTTCTTATGCAAATCTTTTCCTTGGCCTGTTTGAAGAAAATTTCCTCACTAATTACCCCCTAAAACCTCTTCTTTGGCTCAGATACATTGATGACATTTTCATTCTCTGGCCTCATGACATCGACTCTCTCAATACCTTTGTTTCTTCACTTAACGCTTCTGCCTCAGTCTCTTTCACCTCTTCCATCTCCAAAACCAATATCAACTTCTTAGATGTGGACATACACCTTTCAGATAATAACAAATTCAAAACATCGGTTCACATCAAAGCTACTAACAAACAACAATACCTTCACTACAGCAGTTGCCATCCACCACACACCAAACGTTCCATCCCTTATTCCCTCTCTGTCCGGGGACACAGAATCTGTAATAACCCCGAAGACCTTCAAAAATTCCTCTCCAAACTCCACACCTCTCTTCTTCACCGCGGCTACCCCGAAAAACTCTTGATGAACAAAATAAGAAAAAAACCGGCTATTCACAATAAACCCCGCGCAGACAAACATTGCTCTCCTTCTCTGCTCACAACCTACTTCCCTGGTGCTCATTTGCTACAAAACTTATTGAAGGACCTGTACCCCATCCTTTCCAAACACAAGTCCACCTCTCAGATTTTCCCGTCCACTCCTCGGATAACATTTAAGAGACCACCGAATTTAAACACCATATTTAAAGCCACCCGCCCTCTCCAAAAGTCGCAGTCAGGCACTATCTCCACACCCTCACCTTGCAATCGTCCCAGGTGTAAAACCTGCAAGATATTCTCTCCACCCCCTGCCTCTTTTCTCCCCAAGCTTAAATGCCTACCGATTTTCCCCTCCACTACTTGTACTTCCACCAACATCATCTACCTTCTTCATTGTAATTTCTGCCCTGCTTTCTATATTGGCCTATGCACTACCCCTCTCAATCTCAGAATTAACAATCATCGCGCCTCCTGTTGTCCATCTTCCCCCCACTCCTCTCTACCAGTTCCTACACATTGTCTTTCACATGATTCCATTTTCAATCATTGCTACAAAGTATCCATTATTGCCTCCCTCCCTCCCACCGACTCCGCCCTCAACCTCCACACCCTCGAATTGGCGTGCATTTGGCACTTTCAAGCCAATAGCTCTCCGGGTCTGAACGTTGCATCCTAACCCCTATTCCTAACTCCCCCTCCCCATACACCTCTCCCCTTACCCCTCTTTTCCCTTTTCCAACCCTCTCCTTTCCTCACCATTCATTCTTCAGCTGACGAAGAAGCCTGAAGTGCTTCGATAGCTTCAAGTTTATTTATTCAATGTGAGTGTTTCTTTTTTGTGTCTCTGTGTGTATCGACATTAACTTAAACTATTTATATTACGTGCCACGTGCATTTCGGATTTTCCAATACATTGTGTATATATATATATATATATATAAAAACTGATACCATATTTAGATTCAGTGCCCTAATCAGTTAAAAATTTTCGACACAGCAAAAATATTTTTATGGACCAATGTAATAGCTTGTCGATGAAAGCTCTTAGGTTGTTGACATCTCAGTTACTTGGTAAGATAACTTAAAACTCTGTCTTCTAATTGTAGTTGAATGCGCACGGAATGGACGATCTGAACGGTCCCGCGGCTCCCTCCCGTGTTTGATACTCAGCGCCATCTCTACTTGACTCATGCACTATCTGCACCGATAAACGCCATTTTTGACGAAAAGCGCCGTCAGAAAAGTGAACTACGTTGACCGAGTAGTGACGTCAAGATTTTCAAGAACGTTCAGCAAGTTCAGCATACAATTCATGGGGGATGGCAGAGAAGTTACTTCCGATGCTTCCGTTAGCACGGTAGTCCTGGTTCTGTACTTAATTGGTGTTTGGCGGTTATCCGCTCAGAGTGGTATTGTAGGTGTAATCATTGCTAGCTCTTAACCAGAAGAAGACATCAAAGAATTCTTTCAATGTAAGTGATTTAATAACGTGGGGTATTCTTATTTTTATTGTCAACATAGTCCAGTTAACTGTGAATTCGACGTGATTGCATCACTGTGGGGAGGTTGATACATAAATGTTCTGTCTTGTGTTTACAGGTTGTTTGCTCGGAATTGATTTTTATTGTAAGTGCTTGGTCATTAAACTGTTCAGTGCTAAACGGTGAAGCCAACAATAACATACAATATAAAGAAATATGGCTGAAGGATGGGGTCTGCCTCATCGACAAAGGTGAGAATAATACTTAGCCCTCTGGAATAGTGTTTAATTCCTTATTATTCAAATATATTGTTAATAATTTCGTTGGAGGCTGTGCTAGATCATTTATAAGGAATGTCATGCCTTCAACATTAAATATATCGATGATGAGTTGGGAAACGTAATTGGCAATTCTTCATGGGAAATGTGGGCGGTAAGCCTGTCATACTCTAGTTTTGTGGTAATTATGTGTTGAAAACATTTCCGTGGCGTGGAGCTTATGGGCGGAGAAGCCTGTATAATGTATTTTAGGCCGTATATTAAATCTTTTTTGCATTTAAAACTTCCTGTTGTTGGTCCTCCACGTGTCATATAGAATGTAAACAATGACAGGGCTGGGTGTAATGCATTGATCTGCCGTGCACACTTTGGTCAGTAAAGCTCAGAAAAATGTTGTTACCAAGAGATTAGAAACTGATGTTATTCGCTTTACAATGGGCGCGCCCGACAATTTTTGCCTCAACATCGGCAATACTTGTTGCTGTCTGGAAATTTTATTTTGCTCGTGATTTTTACCAGATTGTTGTTCAAAGCATGCACAATTTCAGTAATTTAACGCCGTAAGTGTCTTGTATGTGATGTTGTTAGCCGTGTGCACAACACAATTGCATTTTCAAGGCAACGCCTTATTCGAAAATATTCCACTCGAGAGCAAAGATTTTCTGGCAATTAATTTTACCGTCAAGAGAAATCAAGGTTGAGGCATTTCAAGCAGGCAATTACAATTTTGGATGCATTCTATTATATTTAATTAGGTTTCCGTAAATGACGACAATCGGTCGGGAACGACTGTCTTTTGTCAAAGTTGTCCACAGTTCCAGTGGGAGGATCGCTACTGATTTCAAACTATATGCCTTGACGTTATCCCCTCCCTATTCGTTGCCGTAAGCAGTGTGGAATGACATGCAGTGTTGGAAAGGACAATAGGTTTTCGAAAAGAAAAGACGAAAATACCGAAAGTGAAAACTGCATTGAAGAGTTATTTTTTACGGAGAGCATATGAGGCCGAGAATCGAACCCATACGTTTCGATACGAAACAACTAACCCCAGTGTTATACAGCTCATCTAAACATTGTGGAATCCATTGCAAAACTCTCACCTCATTCCAGCATGAATCAGTGGTGTGGTTGTAAGTTTGGAAAGGTTGAACCCTGCGGTGGAAAAAAAATTAGCAATGCGAGAAAATTAGTAAACAACCGCAAAAGGTAGCCAGCACAACTCACTGAGCCACATGCTGTGAGACAAAGGAAGTAAATCCATGAATGATGTAGGTTTTACAAGTGAGTTCTGCATTCCAGTATTTTCAATGTCTCGAATCGATTTTCCTCTTCCCTTGTGAAGTATCAGTTAAGCATTAGGTACTTTTTTCGCAACTGATTCCACCACCAGAATGAAGAAAAATGGCTAAATAAAGTGAAACACCAAAAAGGTCATAATTGTCAAGCATCTTCATCACTCAATAGCCTTTTCCATTATCAAGGATCAATCTTCTTATACAAATTTAATTCTTGTTCAATGACAAGTTCGTATTTTCATGAATAAATACTTTTAAGAATTCAAGGTAAAAAAGTCAAAGATTTATACACTTTTTTCTTTTGTTTAAGCAATTTAAGTTCCACAAAGAATCTCATTAATCAGTTGTCACTTGGGAGCCAATGAGTATGAATCACTATCTTTAATTTTCTTGCAAAATATTAAAGGCATGACACAAGAAATATTATTTGATACTTGTGATATCAGTGCTTGACAAATTCAAGATCTTTATGTAGAAGTCTAATGTTTTTGAACTGGCTTGAACCTTATCCCATCACAATAATGTGCCTGTTACGATTTGTAGCAGATTGGTCATGTGAGTGAATGGACCACTACCATTAGCTTTCTTGTCTAATTTTTCTGCTAAGTGCTACAATGGTGAATCATTCAAGAGCATTTAGCTTATACTTCAATGATGACTGTGAGGCATCCAGTCAAACATAATGGTTTTGTCATGTCGATTGTTTATTTTGCGTTCTTATATCTACACTAGTACTTTGACCTAGATTTAATGATAATGATGTTGTTTATGTATGTTATGTAAACCTGTACTTGATGGGCTGCAATTTTGGTGACACAGATATCAAGCATCATAAAATATTCACACTAAGTCCATAATACGTGATTTCTAGTTGCAAGCTAATTGCATAGTTTATTCCCATTGATGTACTTTCTTGGGTAAGAGATGCAATGAGCAAAGATTACATTAGGAGTGGTTGAGTTATTCCACATAGATATCGCAGAATCACATGAAGCATACTGTTCAGGGGTTGCCACGTTAGATTTTTGTACCCTTTGTGATAAATTAAATTATTTTTGGAAAGTTGCCCCAAAACACTTGTTTGTGTGAAGGATATGCATTCATACATGAATATGGAATAAATAGCCAAGTTTGTATTTCCCATTTTGGGCACAGTCAGAGGAGTTTATTATCATTAATGCTTTTGCCTTTAATTATTGTTTGGTAGATCACCTAATGTTATTATACCTGTGAGTGTATATGAATATATGTATGTTCATAAAGAAAGAATTTACTGAAATTATCACTTTTTGTCATTTTTAAATTTCATTTTTTAAATTTTTTATCTGTTCTGTATTTTATGGATGAATTTATTTTCATTTTTGTGCTGGCGCTGTGTAGCTAGCTGTGCAACTTACAGACTTAAGTGTTTTTGGAACTTGCGAGAGAAGTTTTTTTTGAAAGGTTCGAAAACATTAAGTTCATAGATTTAGTTACACTTTCTGTATTCAGAGTTTGAATTCTGTTTTTATTCATTGCAGAACCCAGGATCTCACTAGGTCTAGCAGCCCAGATAGGTTGCGTGTCAAAAGGCGTTCTGCACCCGTGTGTCGTTACTTTGCCCGAGGAATCTGCTCATATGCGGACAAGTGTCGGTGAGTATATGATTAATGTAGCAAATTTCTCTTCACCTAGGGATCAATTATGGCCTACTGCTTAATGTTAACAGTTTGCCTTTCACCATAACCCATTCACTTAGAATCATCTAACTATGCAGTTGACCAATCTGCCACATCATGCTTGTACCTAACTTGGAATGAGAATTATCAGGGTTCCCACTCAACCGTGAAAACCTTAAATCCGTGAATAAGCCGTGAATTTCTTCTACCGTGAAAAAACCTGGAAATAGCCGTGAATTTCGTCATAAAACCTTAAAAATATATCAATCTTGATTGTAGAACTACAGTCGACTGATCAAATTGGATACGTTAATCATGTTTCTCGGTCAGGCATGCGCAGACTCATAGTCTACACATTTATCTGCACACGAATATTCGAAGTACAGTGAGTCCTCGTTTAACGTTGTTGATTCGTTCCTGAAAAATACGACGTTAAGCGAAACAACGTTAAACGATGCAGTGTTTTCCATAAGAAACAATGTAAAAAATTTAAATTGGTTCCTAACAATCCATTTCTTCGTAAAGAGTCCAGAATTTCCCGGGCGAGAATGCAAGGAGGCCAATTATCAGAGCCGTAACTTTTAAGCAGACTTCGTGAACAATAGGGAGACACCTGAACCTGGCCAAAATGAAAAAAATCTGACCCTCAGAAGCACGAGGATGAAGTGCAAGTCACTTTTCATGATGATATGAATTCTGTAACCCAGCGGAAATTGCGAGAAACTTTCAGTACCGATTATTCACTTCAGCATGATAACGATTCATGCACAGCGCAAAGATAAAAGGTTAGGAATAAGGCATTATTAAATGAAATATACAAACTAAATTAAGAAAGTATTTTAATGGCGAAACATCGATACTTTCAGTAACAGAAGAAGTTTTAGTATTAAAAACACGACCCGTAAACCTTAAACTAGACCGACCTCTCTAACAGTTGCACCTTCGTCAATTCTTATAATAATATCAAGTTTTTGTTCTAATATCGCAGTTTTTTCTTCACGTCTGAAGAACCACCAGGATAGCCACTCCTCTTCGTGGACATTTTTTTCGGTTGGAATCAGAAAAATATACGGATAATGGGTAAATGAGGCGATAATTATTCGCTCAGATGCATATTTAACATATGCTACCCACGCCAACCTTTTCTGTCGAACGAAAATTTTCAATCGCAATAGTAATATTTAATATACACCAGATGCGCTTGCGTCCTATTCGCCATTCATTTTTTTTCGTCGCGCATAATTTGAATAAAACGCGAAGCAATAACGACGTTAAATGATGAAGGGTTTCAATTTTTGGACAACGTTATCGTGAAACAACGTTAAACGGGAAGACGTTAAACGAGGACACACTGTAATTGTTCCATACCACGGTCCGTACTATATGACTGACACATTGACCGTTATTTTCCATTTTAATGGTGGAAGTTTGTTATTTTGTCTGGGGGTTCAATTTCAATGATAGCTTGGGATAGACTTATATCCGAAAAAGGACAAATGAAATAACTTGCATTTCTAATAGACCCATAATGAACCATTTACGAAAACTATCCGATTTGTAACTCGAAGTTCGGTTCCCACACAAAATGAGGGCACATGCCATATTCTGCTTCGAAATATGAGTTTGCTATTGGAATTTTACTTAAGGAAACATTTCTATGGCAAATAGGCTTTCAATTTATGGCAATAGCTCTTAATAGACTGCACTCACCTCGTTTGAGTTTATGTGAATAATAACGTGAAAGTGAACATTACGTGTTTCAGCAGATATTTATTTTGTCTTTAGATATTTCAAACCAAGTGCATTATAATTATATGAAATTGATTTTATGATTTATTACATTTTATTAACAATTTTAATATTTTTCGCGATCTCAGGAAGATTTGGTAAGGGAAATTTGGTTACTGCGCAGTAATAACAACGTGCGCAAAAAGAATTCTCTCGGCGAGGAATTAAAAAAGGACTTCTGGCATCCAGGCGGAAGAAGGTCCTAAGGGCATTCGTATATTAAAGGATTAAAGGAGGCCATGGTATTCGGCGTCGGGCAAGAGCGCGGTTGGGTTGGGCCTTTGGTCGGCCCTGAATTTTGTAAACGATAGGTGACGTCATAAAAGATATCACTTTTCATTGCTGGGTTTACATTCACGCCGTCTGTCGCGTACGTTAATTTTTAGTTAATATACAGCTGGTGATTGTTTTATTGTTGGCTTATTAACGTGAATTGTTGCGTGAATTTGACAACATTGAGACCGTGAAAACCTGAAAAAAACCATGAATTTCATCATTTAGGTAGAGTGGGAACCCTGATTATGTATCTCCTTTTTGGTGTATTATGTTGAACAGAGCTTTCCTAGGGCCCTTGTATAACCATAAACATCATGTAAAGAAGTTATGACATAGTAAAGTAAACTCTCGATTATACGAAGCAGGATATTACAAAATTTTCTATAATACCAAGTGAAATTGTTGTCTCGGTGAAAAGCCAATAGTAAATACATGGCACTATTCGATAATACGAAGTTATGATAATTGGAAATGTTTTGAAATTATGAACATTGGGCTCCCCAGGAGCAAATGGCATTTGTTTATACAAAGAACTATGGCAAACAATTTGTCAACAAAACTAGTTATTCCGGCAAAAGCAGCAAAAAAGTCAGTGCTTCTGACTCTGGTGCATCAAAGTGTTAAATCCTAAATGGTAATGCAAATTTGGAGGTACAGGTAACACCTAACACTTATGGTAGGAATTGAGGCGAAGTAGGAGTTCAGTGAAAATATTGTGGCTGACACAATTTCCCTATTTACGGTCATGCTTGTAAACATCACGTCGACAATACTTCGTAGTTTAACATGTTAGGATGGTCGCACAGGGTATTTTTAACTCCCACTTAAACCCTACATAAATGAATCATACCGGGTCATTCCATGTCAGTTCACCCAGCTATGGTACCCACTGTCTCGGATTTTAATGAAATTTTTGTTACTAGCCACTACCACCTATTTAATGACCCATGTAAAATATTTCCACTCTTGTTCTCATAGTTTGCAATATATGAGGAGTCAAAGTTTGAGATGCTTGCTAAGAAGTGGCACTAGTGGGAGTCAAATTCTAGAGTGCAGGGCACAAGGTAAAAATTCATAGCTCAGAAACCACTCAATATTTGAATGAAATTTTGACCCTATATCCATCCAAGTGTATAGCTTCCACAGCAATCTTTTTTATTCCCCTTGCATTGCTATGTTAGCCAAAATGATGTCAACAGTTGTTAATTAACCAATTTTTTGAGCTCAAATACACTGCTCCATGTTTTCAGAATTATCGCCAAAAGGCAGAGTGAAATGAAGAATACCTACACAACCTTGGTAAATTTTCACTGGAAATTATTTATTGGTACGACACATTTCGATGCTTGGGCGTCATTCTCAAGTACAGCGTTGAATACTCAGACAATCCAATAATTACCCAAATTCTAGCCGGGGAGGGGGGAGAAGGGTTATGCAGGGGGGATATTCAGGGTGGAGTAGGAGGGTGGGTTAGGGAGTGGTTGGGTTGGGTAACTAAGCTTTGGCTAGGAGAGGCCGGTAAGGTTCCTTGGCCAGGGGAAAGGGTTGTTTTGGATGCGGGGTAAATTGCGAAGGTTAAGTGCAGTGGTAATGAGAGGTGAGTTTCTTAGGAAGACGATGTCATTAAGTACACGTCCCAAACTTAAATTCCTTTTCATCTCCAACTCTTCCAGGACGTCCATCTTCCTCCCCTTGCAACCCTGCTGTATGAATTTCGTGTATAGCTTGAGGGTTAAAAATTTGTGTATGAGTACAATTTCATGTGCTTCAACTTCCTACCAAATTTCAAGCAAATCTGAGACAGTCTGGTTGATAAGTCCACTTTTCTGTGATGATTTGGCATGGAATGACCCAAAATGCACTGTCCGCAGGAAGGAAGAATGGACAAAACACTAACCAGTTACTGACTTCACAATGGATTTCAATGACACTATGCTAAGACTGTGCTTAAAGTGCGAGTTCCTGTACACCACACTGCGTCACATCGGCCAACTCTATAGGTGCCAAATTTGAAATTTCAGGCACACTTGAATTTTTCGAATGTTTGTATCTCTGAAAGTCGAATGTTCATCAGAAGTGGACTTATCATATGGCCAATTTACAATCGCTAATGAGTGGGTTATGATGATTTCACAGGAATGAAGCTTATTATATGATGTTGCGTGGACACTGAAGTATCTCCTACTAAAGAAAGAACCATGGTTGACGCTCTTAGGCACAGTGCACAAGCAGAACTTGAACGTAGTGCAGTGATTAAAACGTAGCCAAGTGTATATCCACCTAAATGCCATTGCTTATCTGTGGAACTTCGTAATAGAGTTCATTTTGTAACTACCGGGACTGAGGTAGGTAATTTTGTAAAAATGTTTCTTTTCCTATAGATTGGATAGGCCTTTCCGTCGGGACCAACGATTTGCTTTGTGATAACAAGAACTTTGTAGTAATTTTGTTCGTATTTACAAGAGTCTAGTGTATTAAATGTGAGAGTATTCTTCAATAAAATCTTTTGCCGTGGATTTGTAGGCATAAATTATGGCCCAGTGTGTATCTTGTCTTGTATTTAGTAATCTATGGTCTGCACATTGTTGAAATCCCTTTGTAATATCAAAATGTAAACAAAACATGTATTTTCCTTTTTTATATAGTGTATGAAATTTTCCCTTAAAATATTCCATACCCCCAGTATTAGTTGCACCTGAAACCCCTCCCCCCAGCCTTAATTCCCAGCTGCACCCATGCAAAGGGGAAGCATTCCTGTATTTTATTATCAAAGGCAGCATTTTTAACAAAATTAATTTTTAAGTACTGATGATTTCAAGTTCCTCTCAAATTTGTATTGGGATCCCTAAATTAATTTTATCTTTGCAGTGCGTATTAACATCATCTGGCAGACAAAATATTCTCTTGCTAAAGAGCCTGTATCCCTAGTTTGTGGCAAAAGAAGGGATTACACTACAAAATATTATGTTTGATTAATAAAGAAGGGTGTAAGAAAGGCCTTCACCAAATTTTACCATTGAGCACTGAATAATTTCACCCCTAGAGCAGTTTGAGTTTGAAAATTTCAGCTTGAATTACGTGCCAAAAACGTATTTCTCGGGCAACGCCATGTTGATGACGTGTGAACCTCATAATATCTGCATTGCTTGCACAAGGAGTGCATCGTCGTATACGTAATTTCGAGTATAAATAAATATTAGATGAAACAGAGAATTTGAAATGAGTGGGAGGAAACCTTATGTATATTGTTGTGTGCCAAGATGTGAATCTACCTCTCGTTAAACACCAGAAAAGTTTTTTTTGTGGTGCCAAACAACCCAGACTGATGAAGGCGGTGGTACAACGCTGCACAGAGACAGCATATTCCAATAGAGCTAGGCTGTTACAGAATTCGTGTGGCCATTTTAATGTCTCTTCTGCTTCGCTAAAGGATATACATAGTGTCCATCACTCCTTTGTTGTCTTTGGCCGCACATAGCAAAAATTTCGTATGTGCTTAAATGTATACGTACTCAATGGGAAAGTTCACTTTTTAATTGCATATATATCATTCTGCTTCAATTTATGTTGAATTTGATGATTATTTAGTGTGCATTTACTGCATATTTGCCCTGGTTTTCACTCTTTGTTTCTATCTTGCGCATTAAATGCCAACCACTGAAATGGAAAGGGTCTTCAATGCTAACCTGGTGATGTGTCAAATATTACAAAGTAGTACTTGATAATCTCAAATTTGTACTCCAGGAAATACTGCGATATCATGTTACTCACAATAAGCAGAAATAAGCACATTTGACTCCTGGTGCCGCCAGGTTTATAAATAGAAGCACAGATAGTAAATAATAAACATGGATAACTTTGCAAGTCTTACAGCAAAACAGAGAAACCGGAGGCAAATGCATACTGAATGAATACTAGCAAATAGTTTGAACTATCATTAATTGAAACAGAATAAGTGTCAAATAATACAATGTAATGTGTGACTCCGTTCGCCAGACTTCAGACTACGTTAACGCCAACGCCAAGGTTTTATCCACCATTTTTTTCCTAATTTTTAAAAGCTGCATTACCATTAAAGGCATAATAGCAATGCCAGTGAAATTATGGTTATAAAAAGCCTGTAAGAAAATGAGAGAACGAGCTGAAAAAATTATAAAAGACAGTCCCGATGCCTTAAACTTCATTACCACAGCTCGAACCCATGGCTACTTGGCCACCTCGGTAACATAAAATTGCACAAATAATAAGTATTGCAAAAAGGAAGGGTGAAAACTGGTTGAAGTATGCAGTAAATGTACGTGAAATAATCATAATTATAATTACCTCCTACATAAATAGAAGCGGAATGATAAATTTGCAGCATAAAACAATTAATCTCTGAGTGCATTTATATTCACTCATAAGTGGAATGTTAGCGGAGCTCAGCAGAAAACTACGGAAGGAGTATGGGATACTAAATTTCCTTGAGAAGCAGAATTGGTGCCACAAACTTTGTTTTAAAACTTTTGAAAGTGACTTTACGTGTAACTCTGATGTAGATATAAGTGAACTTATGGATATTTTCATGTATAAATCCCCATCTCTGAGTTACTCTTTCATTTTGATGACACTAGTTTACCAATTTTTATAGTACGAAACTGACTTGAAGAATTATCAGGAACACTGTTGACCAAAGCAAGGCCTCTGCTTTAAAAAATGCTGTTCCAATGAAATTTGAATGCTTATCCTACAAGAAACGAAGAGAACCCCGAATTTCCTCTCGTCAGAAGGCAAGAAAACAGCTATAGCTATAGCATAATAAATATCTTTTGCTTACAATAGTTGGGGAAAGATATTGATTTGTTCATTTATTTCATAATTTACATCCGGAAACTAAAAAACAGTTATAAGTAAAGGATGTTACGATGGTATGTTCACAAATTAATGCATCCACGATAATTGCCATGATTACTGTCTCTCTCAAAACTAAACATTTCATCTGAAGAAGTTTCATTTCAATGAAATGATTCCTTTTGAGACAAAAAAATTGTTCAAAGTCTCGGTTGATAATGTCAATACATTTCTGGAATCAGCCACAACAAAATTAACATTTTGTTTCACCATGATAATAAACTTTTGGCCATTATTTCCACAAATCCACTGTGTTTATGGCTTCGTCAAGCATTACTCACGCAACATTCATGAGGTTCACATGTCACACAGCATCAGTTAATGGAAATACGTTTCACGTCATGGGCATGGCTGAAGCTCCTAGCAGACTTTTAAAGCTACTAATCTTGGTTAAAAATCGAATTTGAGCTCTGAAATTTGGCATGTGTGTTTTTCATTCATACCGTTTTGGTTTTAAATAATGACAACCAATTTTTAATTTTAGTGTTCCCTCCTATCCTTTTTTGAAAATATAACGTGATATACATGGTTTGAATGTGGTTTAGTCACTTGTTCAAGTCAAATTGAAGTTGATCAATCTGATGTATGTCTGAATTTAATTTAGGTGGATATATTTAAATTATTACATCTCTTTTTTTTGCAGTTTTCTTCACGTTGAAAATGGGCAGCAAGCCAGGGGGCAGCAAAATGGCAATAATGACCATAATAAAAATGGAAAGGGTGACAATGGCGGCCATTCAAAGCGTAAGGTGAAGACTCCCACTGCATCTACTGCCCCAAAGGAAGAAAAAGCTGCCACTGGGGAGAAAAGGTGAAAATGTATTGATAAACTTCAACAGTTCCTTTTCTATTCTTGGTATCTAAGTACAGTAGATTCCGTTTAATGGGTCCACCGGTTACTTGTGGCAGCCGCTTAATTGGGGCAGATCTTGAACAACAGAACCCAATAGGGGAATATCCCAGAGTATTCTCCGCTTAATTGGGACAGCATGCCGCTTTATTGGGCCATGAATCGGTGACATAGACTCCATACTCACGACGAAATTAAATTTTTTTGTTTTCAGAATACTATTTTTTATATTTTCCTCCTTTGATTTACTCTTATTTTTCACAAATGTTCCTATACTTGCCCTATTTTGGAAGCTATTGTTGTTATACTATCCGTAAGAGGATTGGACTTTTCTTTAATAGGATTTAATATAAGACATTCATTCGGTGTCGCCCGAGGCTGTGAAAAATATTTTTAAATATATTGTTATAATTCTTAAAAATGATTCTAAATTAACTAAACTCGCTGATTTATTAATCAAATTAATAGATTAATAAACTTATATTGCATTATAAACATTCTTTAGTCTTCTCTCTATCATTTCAACGTTTGTTTATACCCATATACAGGATAGTTTGCCTAATTGGGGCAGCCGCTTAATTGGGGCAAAGAGCACAAGTACCGATATGTCCCAATTAACCGGAATCTACTGTATATTATATTTTTGGAGATATTGTGCATAGGAGAAACAAGGGAGGAATGGGACAGTTCAAATTTCTCTCTCTTAATTTAAGTTTTTTAGCTCTTGCTTTTCTCACATGTATGATAAGCAGTAGCTGCATTTCCTCCTAAAATGGCTCCTGGCTCACATCTCTCATTGTGAGTTAGGAAGAGGATATTGGTTTTCACACCAATTTTGAAAATTTCGTGAGATGCTTGAACTTTAAATTTCTATTATTTTAATTATGGTGTTCTCTCCCTGGAAGGACTGATGAGAATGCATGTCCTTTAGGTTTATAACTGATAATTATGATAACATTAAGAGGTTTTTTAAAACCTAATAATACATGTGAAATACAACATGGCTCTTAAGGGAGGTCTGGGACATCAGATATGAGGGAGGATTGGGACAGTGTCCCACTCCTTCCTAGCACTATTATTTTTTTGTTTTTATTTTATAAGGCATTTTAATATTTAGTATAACGTAATTAAGCCTTAGAAGTAATCCAGAATGGCAATAGTGAAAAAGTCCAGATATGGTTCCAGTACCAAATGTTACCATTCTGGAAGCTGTGAAGATGGTTTGTGATGAAGGCAAAAGTGTGAGAGAGGTAGTAAGAGTAAATAAATCATCAAAATCCGCAATATCAAGACATGCAATGAAAGCATTTGCTTCCAAGGACAAGGACAGTGTAATTTTTCAAAGTTATCTGATATGTGGAATGGTTTTCCTCTTTTGTATTACACAGGGAAAGGTTTTAGTAATGAGTATGATGATGGATATAATGTAAAATTCGTGTGAAAAAGGGGAGCCAATTTAAAAACTTTCCTCCCTGAACCAGAAGATATTAGTTTCATAGAGAAAAAAGATATTGTTCTGAAACTGAATTCTCCAATTTTGTTTGAAGACACCGAAAGAGTTAAACCTTCCCTAGTCTCCCCTTCTATGTTTAACTTCCTCAATTTCACACCAGAGCTGTTTTTATGGCTACCCAATTTAGATATTAGTTAACAGAAAAAGGAAAATTTATGAGAAAAATTCTCGATCTTTTTTTCTGTACATGTGGGTAAAGAAGATGACGTTGAATCTCTTTTTTGGCTTCCTTAAAAATGCATTAAGATTTTGGATATAACTTCATTCTGTTCCTTGCTACTGTTAATTCACACTACTTAAACTGACAGCATGGTTCTAAATGTTGATATATTTCCAAGTGTGTAATTTAAGTCATTCTTCTCTGAAAAATACCAAATAATGGCAAATTTTAATTTTTGATGATGCCATAAAAATATATGGTCCTAAACTTAAGCAGATGGATTAGTTTATTTATTTTGGCTGCACTACAGAGGAAAACTGTCTCGCCAGTCAGTATACCTGGATATGACTTGTGTTAGCAAAGGGGGTAGTTATAATTAGGAAAGATCTGGTGAATGGATTGGTGTGTAAAAGTGTAAAGAAAAGGTTAGTCAGCAGTCTGCACAGTGCAGAAATATGTATGCTGAGGAAGCAGGATAAGAAAAGATGGGAGGATGGAGAAAAGGGGGTTGGATGGAAAGGACAAAGTAAAACAGTAGACTCTCGTTATTACAAGGTTCACAGGACCGAAAAACCGGAGGTTAGTAATAACGAAGTTCGTATGAACGTTTCTTTTAGGAATATTAAAAAAAAACAGTACATAATTAACACGTTTAAATTATGTGTAAATACAGTAAAACTTCAATTTTACGCACTTTGATTTTACATCGTTTCTCGTTTTTACGCAGCAATACTCAAGTCCGGCCGGAAAGCATAGGGAATTGCAATGGTGAAACTTCGATTTTACATCTTTTCTTGATTTTACGTAGTTATTCGATTTTGCACAGCATAACCCCAGCCCCAAAGAGGCCGCTAATCTTGATTTTACGCAGTTGTCTTTCGACTTGTTTTGAAAATCCCGACTGGAGCAATATGAAGTTAAGTTATTTATTCGTCTCAATGAGTTGCAAAAATGAATACAGGAACGGTTGAAATGATGTCACGCTGTTGAGCGTGAAACTAAAAACATCGCGAATATAATTATTGCTTCCCCCTGCGCCCTCTCAGTAATATTTCAGGCTCCTTTACGAACGCGAAGGTGTTAACATTATCACGAAACGGAAGGTTTTCTAGAATTTTGCCAAAGCTGTTTTCCGTCGCCCCAGCGAAACATAACAGCGAAATGAGCCGTTAAAAGTCCTCCCGGGCCAAAATTTTAGCGTCCAAGGTGATCCAAAAAAGATAGTCGTACTTCTAGTATGGAGGTAAGTCGATGGTGATTCAACACAATGGTAAAAGCAGCATGTATTGTCTCATTCTGCGGGACGAATGGAGGGGAGGGAAAGTTGCTTGCGCGGCGTGCTTATCAGAACTGACTCAACTTGTACATCATTGTCAGTGGGTTTAAATGAAACATGGTTGGAACTTAAATAGCTATTAGCTTAACTCCGCTAGGTGGCAAGCATTTATTTTTAACGGAACAGGAGTTGATGCCCTCGGAGAATAACTCGCGTCTTCAAACGTCATGTAATCATTGAAGTCAAGTTGAAGACGTGAATGATAAGGCAGTCCCTTTAAACTGAGGAATAGCGTAGCACCATTAAATCGAAACACAAAAAGTGTCCGGTGTTGTTATCAGATATGGGGAAGCAAAATATTACGTGAAGATGAATCACACAGCTTGTGAGTCAAAGGTCCCGGTGCTGAATTCGCGGAAGAATGCTGATAGAGAAGCTATACCTGGTAGATTCAATCTACTAATGCTAAAGTTTTATGGGAAAATGCCTTTTTAATGCGTAAAAATTGTAAAGAGGAAAAATTGTTCCGGACTATTACAGTAAAACCTCTTTATATCGTAACGGTGGGGACCAAAATTTGGGCATTATGATGTATGGAGGTTCACTATAGAGAGGTTTTAGTGATAGGCACCATTTTTTCATATCATTCAGAAATGAAAGGCACTACTGTCTATAAAACCATTATATGTATGTGTTTAAACAAACATGCATGGATTAGTGAACATATATTTATTACCTATGTACATAATAATTACAGAAAGCGTGTGCTATCACATGATTTTTACTACGATTTGAGAGAAAATTATGAGATCTCTCTTAATTCAACAGTCATTTAAAATGATTAGGATAGTTAGATACTGTTGTTCTTATTTACTGTTAGGTATGCTCTCATATGGAACAAAATGGCCACAACTAATGATTAACGTGAAAATTACAGCATATTAAAGGTATATAAGAAAAAAATAATAAGGGTGAAACATTTATCACTGAAAATACCATTCCATGTACATAATCGCGGCTGCATTAATGGTGTCTAGTTGTCTCGGTACGATTTGCAGAGGTAGTTAGGCCGTCTCGGGGGTATCTCCTTGGTATGATAAGTGGAGGTTTTACGATATAAAGAGGTTCACTACAAAGAGGTTTGCCGATAAATTTACATGTAAATCTGACGGGACCGTAGGGATGGTATGATGTATGGAGGTTTATGATGTAAAGAGGTTCACTACATAGAGGTTTTACTGTAATACTTTTTTTATTCATCACTGGCGGCATGACGGCAGTTGCGCTGTTATTTTAATAGCTCACTTTTAAAAAGTTATCGAAACACCGGAAAAATCTGAATTTCCGAATACCCTGGGTCCTGTGTGCTCCGTATTATCTATGGTATGCTACTTGGAAGGAGATAACCGACAGCTGGGGTCATTAGCACCATGAAGTTGGGGGGATAGGAACCCTATTTTGGCATTAGCCAGGTTGTAATTAGAGGCTCCAAAGGGACCAAAACTTGACGTCACATCTGCTGGACATAGTGGTGCACTGGAAGTGCCCTCCATATTAAACTCAAAATAGGGATAGAGCCATCTCTGATAAGTTTCTGCTACTGCCAGGACTAGAGCCCAGGCCTACAGGGTGTAAAGCCTTTGTGATGTATAAGCAAAATTTTGCTCGCTGTTAATGGGGTTAATTTGGATGACTATATTCAGACATCTGATTTCTTACATCTCCAACCTTTGTCTGCAGGTGGTTAAACGGATTTCCTGAAAACTGCTTTTAATGAGAATATTTTCGAAAATTAGCTTCCCTGCGAGCATTTAGTATCACCATTCCGAAATTTTTTCCTGGGTAACAGAAGTAATCTTAGTGCTAGAAATGCTAGCAATTCAACCATATTGTTTAGGCTTCATTTTCTTGCCTCCAAATGAGTAATTGAATCCGGGAAACGTATATCTGACACGATTGAAAAGGATTTCATCCTCCATTAGCGTAAAACCTCACATATGAGACTTTTTCTGGTTCCGGTTCTGGATTTAAATCCTATACAACAGTGTATGGCTAAGCATTCTAAAAATAATGAGCAAGTGTTATCCTGAAAACTATACTCCTCCTCAATACAAACTCTTCATTTTACACACTTTGATTTTACACACTTTGATTTTACACAGTGCCCATATTTCGGTCCCTCCAACTGCGTAAAATCAAAGTTTTACTGTAGATGTATACAGGAAAATACATTTCAGTTTCTCTACAGAAGAATGCTGCATGACGCAATCGAGGGTTGATATTTTCCCGAGTACAGTAAGTCCGATATACGAACTAGATGCGTCCCAAGACCTTGCTCCTAAGTTGATAAACCCACAGTCTGGCCGCCGAGAGTTGTCCGATGACAGGCAGTATGATCTAGGTCGGGGTAGGGGGCAAGGTTGCCAGGTAAGAAAGGGAAATGCCTACAAAGGGTTCTATGAAGAAAGGAGCCGAAAGGGACGACAAGCATGAAGGACCCAGAAAATGAATCACTTGGGATCTCCAGAATCACCAGACCTTTACTTATTATTTGCTTGGGAAATGTTAAAAATAAGAAGCTGACTGATAAACTGAAACAGAGGATTAGTATTATTTATTTATTTGAGAATACTGAAAGAAGATACAGTGAAACCTCGATATAACGACACCCCACGGTGCACTAATAAACACTCGCTATAGCGAATTGTCGCTTTACCGGAGGTGGAGCAAATAATAGTCAATATACCTGTTGCGAACAGATATACAGGAACAGGAGTGGTGCGGCGACAGATAAACATCTATCCGATAAACGTAAGCATAAATCCAGACGAAAGGCGATGTTTTTTTGCATCACTAAATTTCCTTACTCAAATAACGACTAACTATTCAAACAATTTATAAGCACCGCACTGAATAAAAATCATGCAAAGCATTGTTTCGTCAATCATTATATTTATCGAACGACAGTTTACCACATAAATTTGAGACTGAGCACTCCATTAACTTCATTTCTAACAGATCGCTAGAAATTACAGAGGTTAAGGAGTGTTCATGAAAGTCTTCCGGCGGTGAAACCCTCGCTATGGCGAGAGCCAACACCGAAAGGGTCTCGTAAAAACGAATTTTTAACACGCTTATTATAGGGTCAATTGACGGTGCATCGGCTATCTCTCGTAATAGCGGGGGTGTCGCTATAGCCCGTACTCGCTTTAACGAGGTTCCACTGTATTGCAAATATGTGCAAGAATTACAATGGCATGCAACATTTCAGTGTTACTTGTTGTAAGGAATCATTGAAGCAATCTATTGTTTAACATGTTTTTCCAAATATCCATATCCAAAAGGTCACTCCCTACCACAGTTGTCACAACACATGAATCTAGTTTGACAAACTATGAAAAAGTACAATTTGTCTCAAGAAGATTCCACTCATTGTCTATAGAATATTTGTCACAAGTCAAGTCAGCTGGAATTTCCTCTACGCTATCAACATGAAATCCTTTGGATGAAGGGAATTATTCGTGGATATTTGGATCTGAGGATCCGATCCAACTGTCCCTAGTAAGCATCATAAGGTTAAGACTACAAGTGAATACCTACTTACCTCTGAGCACCATACATATCGTGTAAATTTAGATGAAAAACGCCGCGTGAATTATTAGTATTGAAAGTGGAAATTTTTATGTCTGTCAAAAGTCCAGGCGTAAGTCTGCAACACCGCGCGATAAGATAGAAAATGCCGGAAAGTTTTTTTAGCTCCGATTCTCAAAATAGGGGTGCGCCTCTTACATGCGCTTATACGGTATGTCTATACAAGCCTACTTATACTGTATTTGTGTAGAAAATTTGATCCAAAAATTGTGTATCAAAGAAAAGTCTCAAGCACTTTCACCATTTTCCATCAGTACTGGAATGAGACAGCAGCTTTTATTTAAACTAGAGATGTGCGAATAGTATCCGCGAATACTCGAATACCTCGAATAATAGAAAGTATTCGATATTCGAGATCTCGAATAGTTATGCCAAAGGTACCGTCTCGAATACCTCGAATACTTTGAATTTCGCGTCATACACTGTCGCTCGCACGTCGTTGGTAGTTGACTCGGAAAAATGAGAACTCGTCTAGTGCATGCAGCGCCGTTTTAGGCAAGCTGACGAAATACATCAAATTCACGGGTTTGAGCGGTGAAAAGAGTTCGACGTGGGGAACCGAAATTGATCGGATGAAAAAAATCCGAAAATCCCAGGTGTCCCCTATCAGGAGAACCTCAGTTCCGTGGGATAGCGACATTGGCGCATTTCCCACGATCCGCTATCCCCATCCATTCAGCTTTCGCCCCCCCCTCTCAGACGATTTCCTCTTCCCAGAAAACAAAAAAAAGGTCCCGGCTCGTGCAGGGATCATATTACGAAGACCTCAGCTTTGAAAAAAATATCAAGTTACCAGAAAATAATAGAATCGTGTTTCACCCTTCCCTCTTTCTCCCCACTGACCATTTTCCCGCATCCATCTTATGAAAAAATGAGAGGAGGTGTTTGCCGTGTGTCCTTTGTGGCTAATAATGACAAGCACTTATTTTGAATCTTCCCCAGGAGATGAAACTACCATAGGGAGGAACTCAGTGCCGTGGGATAGTGACATTGGCGCATTTCCCACGATCTGCTATCCCCCTCCATTCAGCATTCGCCTCACCCACTCTTGACGATTTCCTCTTCTCCGAAATCAAACAAAAGATTCCAGCTCGCGCAGGGATTGTATTACAAAAACCTTAGCTTCAAAAAATATCAAGTTACGCGAGAAAAATAGAAACGTGTCTCGCACCCACCCCCTTTTCTCACCCACTGACCTTTTTCTACCTACCTGCTTCGAATTTCCCCCTTTCTCGAGGTCAACTGCTGCATGAGTCATCTACTAGCCCGAAAGGTGTCTAACAATGACTTTCGGCAATTGTTATTACACCTTTATTGGATTGAAATATTAGTGATGTGCGCGTAATTTAAAAAAGAATAAGACCAAACACGACATATTTCTGACTTTATTTAAGCATTTTGCGCAAGAAAATAAATACCGGGAAGAAGAAGAAATACGACGGAGGCGTAATGCTCAAATAGGGTGGTTTCCTATTATTTTTTATTGCCTAAATCGAAATATTAATACTCCTGAAGTACGTATTTAACGCTTTTAGAGTTTTATAAGACGATATCTATTTTTCGCGATTAAATTAAAAGTGAAAATTTTCAAGCGCGCGAATACGCGACGGGTAAGTATGAATGCCGGGAAAAACTCCGCGTGACGTCGTTCTGGTTCCCGCTGCCGCAAGTGAGGTGACCTTGGGGCGAGGCTCTGAGCGCTATTACGACGCAGGATGCTAGCAGGTAGCCGAGTACCATGCTAGCTGGTAGCGCTTGGCTTAAATAAGGATTATTAATACCTTATCAAACAGACTGTGTGATTATTAAGCCATGTTTCCCTGAGCTCTGTGCCTCATGCATGCATTGGTAACCTCAGACGATGTAAAACTCCGATCCTCTCGTGTAGAAACTAGGTCCCTGTGATGTCACGTGGAGTGGCATCGCATAGGCGCCAATCTGGCCTTTTTCAAATGAGGTAAAATTGAACATTGCCATTAGTCTAAACCGGTATTTCTAGAACGAAATAATTTGTATATTATGAATACACTAATGGTGGGTAACGAATCACAATCAATACCTTTCGTTTTCTTTAATGAAGGAAACTACCCTATTGTTTACATAAAATTAAAATATTCCATTAATCAGCTAAATTCCTGTTTGAATCCTTTAAAGGCAATCACAGTTACTCGCCAAAATCTTGGGTTTCCTGCTGCATAGGCGACCTAGTCAAACATTTTCACATTCATCGTTTAGTATTCGAGGTATTCGAAATTCGAGGTATTGGAATATTCGAGCAATGATTTAATATTCGAATTCTATATTCGAATTCGAGAAATCTACTATTCGACCCATCCCTAATTTAAACCAAATTAGTTGTAGCCATTAAAAGTATGCCTGTTCTGTTTCTTATCATATACTAAAGTTTTTTTCTCCTTTCAGTGGCTGCCGAAATGAAGACTGGGTTAATGCACCAGAATTTTATCCCTCAGGTGATTGGGAGTATTGCAAAGGTAAGTCAATGTTTGCTTTTGTCCCTGACTGTCTATCATGGCCTAGGCTTAGTTTTTCTTTAAATATTCGGAGCTCTGGATCACTATCTTAGCATAACATCTCTAGGCACAAAACTCTTACTTTTATGCCCAATGATGTAGTTGCTTTGTAAAAACTGGTTGCAAATAGTGAATTTTTATATTTATTCTGAAAAATTGATGTAATTTTAACCAAGCGTTATCATGAAGGATTTTCTCATTTTGAATCAAGAATGATGTCTTACCCAATTTCTATCTTAAATACTTTCATTCTGTCCTTGCTCCTTCTGTCCTCAACTTAACATTGTTAATGTGGGCTACAAAACCATTGTGCAATGTCAGAAACTGCACTTTCAGGCACCACGCCGCGTAGTCCCGTTCCGCACTAGTTACCAGGGTTGCAACTGGTGCGGGACGCATATCTGTGATCACGGAGTGAGGTTGCACACTGCTAGGCTTGGAAAACAGGAAAACGGAGCTCCCGTCAATGAGGCTAGCATGTGATCGCTTCTGTTTTATGAAGGGGATTGTATAGGAAATAATAAGTATGGTTTGTGTTATCATTAAAATGTCGTAATTCCGGTTAGTTTTATTTTTTTATAAAGATCCGGAAAAATATTGAGTGAGAGTGAAAATTATGCATGGGAAATCTGCAACATGGATGTACCGCAGGCGGATGATCAGGAGTCAGCTGCATTTCAAAAATTAATAATTATAAAAACATAATATAAAAGGATGTGACAGTGATTAAAGGCTAAAAATTTAAGAGCAGGAAATGTGGAAAAATGTTTCAAATGTAAACAATTATACTCAATTATAGAATCAAACTTACTTCTGCTGAAGCATTTGCTGAATGCTTTCACCACCATTGCCACCAGGAATACATACAGTGAAAACCCTCCACTATTCTTGAAACTGAAACATCATTGGGCTCTCGAATCCAAATCCGGGAATCTGTGAACATTACAGTATGCAGATTTGATTGGCAATTCAATCAAAATTTGTCACCAAAAAGTGGAGGAAGACACTAAATATCCTAATGTTTGCATGGAAAATCTGGGGAAAAAGGATATAGACACTTGCCGGACATTGTGATATGGTATTAGGATTTAATTTTAAGGATTTGAGCAATTTAATAAATTACCTTTTAAGAAGTATAGAATGGAAATTCTCTTGTGACACATATGAGAAATGTCTTCAAATTGTAAAATTTGTCTCATGGTATTGGATGGTTTGGGTGGTTGGTGTTTTTCAGTGCCATTTAGGTTATGCAGAACTTATAAGACTTTATTTCGTCTTGTAATCCTCTTAATAATGTGTGAAGTAATATCATTGCTCATTGGATTCAACAAGTGACATTGAAATTCCTCATTTTTGTCATTATTCTTTGAATGCAACTGATTCTAGTATGATTCGGAGGTAGACCAACATATTATAATTAAATGTAATTGCACTTTTCCACAATTATTTAAATGCGTATGACATGTTTCGGGTCACTGAGCCATTGTCTGGAGCCATTGATCTCTGTGCCGAAGCGTGTTGTAAAAATGAAAATAACTGTGGAAAAGTGCAATTACATTTTACAGCGCAACCTCGATGTCTGTGGTGCATTGTTGTTTTATCGGAGGTGAAGCAAATTTTAGCCAATAAACCAATTGTGAGCACTTACATGGGAACAGGACTGGTGTGACGACTGAGACATTTCTATTCTGTAAAATTAAGCAAAAATCCCGATAAAAGGTGATGTTTTTTGCATCACTAAATTTCCTTACCCTAAAAGCAACATAGCCATAAGCACCATACTGAATAAAAATCATGCAAAGCATTGCTCTGTCAATTATTACCCCAATGCATAATCGATGAAGCCACCTTTCTATGTACTTAGTGCATACACAAGATCATTCCATTAATTCGGTGTTTTCGGTAGAAAATACAAACAATTATTGATAAAACTGTATCGCAGTTATTTAATGCCTCAAATGCTTCCCATTGGTGCTTGGTTGTTGTTTCTGTACTTTTCGCGGAAGTTGTGTAAAATAAAATATTGCATTTGTTTCTGGTAAAACGATCCTGCCTCGGAAGACCTTTTCCATCATCCAATGTAATATCTTCATTATCCTCACTAAAAAGTCTGCTTGGCATGCATGATGATGCCATTGAAGTTGCTGTTGCTTCAAAAAAAAAGTTCTATTTTGAGTGTTATGCCCACAACGTTGTTGAAATAATACACTTGAGTGTATCCATGGCACTGTAATAAAAACGATTTGAATTTAAATTGGTAAAATATAAGAAAAGATATTTACATAATTGATATTATTTCACGAAAAATATAATGCAGATATTATGCTGATGTTACTTCAGTAAAACAAAAGCAAGCTGCAAAAAAACTGTGACTAATGTAACTTGCATGGGTAATATATGCAACAAAGAAATGAGAAAGCATATGCATCTGATGGATCCTAAGGCCAACAAAACTTTCAAGTATAAATTTATCGCTATAACATTCTCAATAATGGCTGCGAAACATGAAAAAGAATGCAGAATTTTTTTAATTAAATAAACTAAAAGTACAGCATCAGCTTTGCACGTACGTTATCGCTAACAGTGTATTGCCTGCCTCTGGAAGCATTATTGCAAGAAACACCCCATACTGTGTGGGTTTGGTCGGGGAGTAGGCTATAAAAAGAGTTCTGTTTTGTCTGCATCATATCAGGCAGGGAGTACTTCTTAAGATATCCTGCTAGGATCGGAGTCCTTACTCCCACGGCTTCGGGTTTACACTGCAGGCATTACCAGCAATTATGAAGGGAGATAGCGCTCTAAATTAGTGCAATACCTTCCAAACACTTGGAAGTTCTCAATTCCGAAACTATCACTGACATACTCTGCTGTAGCCTTAAGCATAGCCCCTTTCTCAGTAGTTCCCAAAGATTGAAGTGGGCAAAACTACCCAAACGAATTGCTCCTTCTAACTCTTCATGTTCTTCATTCCTTGGGCACTTTTGCTGTGATGATTAGCCCTCCCACACCACGGCAGACCTAATCTTCTCATTGTTATTTTAAATTGTGAAGAGCAAAAAGGAAGATAAATTAATTACACCTCTCGTATTGCTCTATCATTTTCATTTTCTCACTTAGGCGTGTTTTGCCTTTTTTGGCCATGATGCCAACCTTGGAATGCTCTCTCTTCATGTAACTCGCGGATGCAGATGGTATGCTATCAACTGCTTTCTGCCGCCCTAGCAACAAAAGAGGATTGAGCATTCGCAAATGTTAATGCCACAATATTTTCACCAAAACAAACTACATATTTAGCGAACGACAGTTTACCACATGAATTTGAGACTGAGCACTCCATATTAACTTCATTTCTAACAGATCGACAGCAATTACAGAGATTAGGGACTCTTGGTGAAGGTTATCCAGCAATGGAAACTCTCACTATGGCGTGTGCCAACACCGAAAGAGCCTACTAGAAAGGAATTTTTGTACACTCTAATCATAGGGTCAATTGATGGTGCTTGGGCTATCTCTTGTAATGGCGGGGGTCTTGCAATAGCCTGTACTCGCTTTAATGTGGTTGTACTGTACATATTTTAGTATTTAAAAATGATATATTCAATTGGCTTTTCATATTTTCTCTGAGTTCCTGATTTCCTGAGTTCCAATCACATCCAAGAAAGGCAAATTATATTATTGTTGTTATTATTGTTATTGTTGTTATTATTATTATTGTTGTTTTTATTATTATTATTGTTATTATTATTATCATTATTATTTATTTTCAAAATTTTTCTAGCTCCCAAAACATATGCTCAGGCTGTGAGTTCTCTGAATAAAGATTCTTCTGAGGATGAGAAGATCGCTCCACTGTGTCCTTACAGCAAGAATGAGGAAGATTGTGCATATGGTTTATATTGTCCATTTTCTCATCGGCTCCTTTGTGATATTTGCAATTTATTCCTTCTTGATCCAACTGATGAAAGTGAAAGAAAGAAGCATATTAGTGTGAGTATTAAATTTTTTCACTCTTTTACATAGTATTTTAAAGGTTTGAGAGTCATTCTGCTCAGGGGCCGTATTCTGTAACTCCAAACCGATCGGTGCGACACCAATTTATCGGTTGCGACGTCACACTGACTCCCGGCAAGCAATGGTGTGATTCTGTACGAACCCGATCGGTGCGGCACCGACGTGAGGATGGGAGATCGTTGGTAGCCGTACCGACAGCAAAAAGGTGTCGGTACGGCCACTGACTAGTGGGTTTCATGAACTCCCCGGTGCGCATTGTACGTTTTATTTTGTTTTTACCTCATCACCGAGTAAATAATGAGGTTTGCTGCAATGTTATCTTTTTCTCCTCCTTCGAATAGGCCACTATTATTCACTGTGTCATCATCTATATTGATTACCTTGACAGAAATATAAGATATTGGCTAATAAACATGAGGTTTGCCACCATATAATGATTTTCTCTCATTTATGTTACCACTTTCACTTGCTTGTAATAGGATTTATTTCACTCTATTATCATTTATTTGCTCCTTTGACATAAAAATATATTTTTGATTAAATATGAGTTCTGTCGCAATGTTATCACTTTATCTCACTCTGATTAGGAAACTATTATTTCCCTCAATCTTCATTTGGCGTTTCTCTCGACATAACAATATAATCTTTTTATTTAAATATGAAGTTTGCCGCAACGGTATCAGTTTCTTTCATTTGTAATAGGCAACTATGTTTCATTTTATCGTCAGCTATTGATTCCCTTTACGATAAAAGAAGATATTTGTAAATAAGTATGAGGTTTGCCGCTACACATAATATCATTTTCTCTCACTTGGAATGAGCAACTTATACATATATGTATTTCACCCAATCACAATTTCTTTACTTCCTCGTCATTACACTTCTTTTAATTACACCCAGCTCCATATTTTTATGACAATTTCCTTACTTGTTCCTCTCATATAACATTTACATTTGCTTTTGAATCCTACGTTCATGTTCCATGGTATATGATTTCCGTCTGCTACGGTGCCAATGGCATAACCTTCCGTTGATAACATTTAGATGGAACGTACTTAATGACAAATATATTACCAAATCATGAATAAATAGCAATATACGGAACCAATATATAAAAGAAAGAAACTACGATCTCAAGGATAGTTTCAATAATTCATTCCAGCAACAACAATCTCCATCACATACAAACTATATTGTAATGTTATCTTAATCTAACAATAAGTTGTAATTTCCGCAAATAAAAAGATTTAAAACGATGACAAACTGTGCCAGTGAGTCTTCACTTGTTTTTACCCTTCTTTCATTGGTGGAGACACGTTAGATGACTTCTAAATTCGGATATATTCGGATTTTCCCTGTTTGGGAAGGAGGGGGAACCGTACCGACTGGTTTGAAACCGACGACCTTACAGAATCGCTGAAAGTGCCGTCGTCGGTGAGGAAACCCTTGTCGGTACGGAATGATGTCCAGTCGGTGGGCTTGAAAGGGAAACCGATCAGTGCGGTACCGAAGAAATACAGAATACGGCCCCAGCATAGGTGTGACTTAGGTAGGAACAGCATGCTTGTGAGCATGAGGCATCTTTTGGAGCTTTTCAAATGTTATTTTTGTAATTGCCTTGGATAACTATTGTAGTGACCTGTTATTTATGCCTTAGGGATGAAAATGCAACACCAAAAAGTCATTCTGCTTCGATCATCAATTTCTGATGGAACATGTTTTCTGTAAAGAAATACTAGTGTGTACAAACTTGTAATTGGAGTTGTGTTGAAAAAACCACTCCACTGCTTCCAGAATCATGGTCAATGAAGGTGGTCTTTGTAAAAGGTCAATGCATAACTACAGTGGAATCTCGATCTATCATTTTTCAGAGGGATGGACGAAAAAAAACGATGAATGCGGGAAAACGATCGATGCGGTAATGTTTGGCTAGGTTGCCTATGTCCCAGGAAACACAGGATTTTTGGCACGTAATTATTATATTCGTTAAAGGATTCAAACAAGAGTTTAGCCAATTACAGGAATACTAGTACTTTATGTAGACACTTAGGTCATATTGTTGGTTCGAATAATATCTCTTTCAAATATCCTGAAGGAGCACGCCACCTCGCTAAAAAAATGATTGCTCTCCACTCGGCATTTACTCTGCTATTATAGATTTCATTCTGATGTAAAAATCCATGAAACGCCATTTCCAGTACACGCATTAACGAGAGCAATGTGCATGTTATGCCTATAACAACCGCTTTCGCCGGCACAGTGATTGGTTGTGAGATGGATCATATAGGCCAAAAATATACAATTATTTGTAATGTTCCTGTCTAATAAATATATTTTTCATGTAAATTTGGCAATGTGTAAAGTGTGAAAAATGTTGCGTTAATCGTCAGCGGCACGCCTGCCTGAGCCTCGGCTTCATCCCACTTCTTGTTTTCACCAGGTAGCTCACTCTACCCCTACCCCTACCGTCATGTGCTAGCGGACAGCCTGAGGCTTTCTCCAATATCTTCTATCCTGGATGCTTTTCTTCATATTCAATTATTTTCATTCCATATTTTAAAGTACTTACTTGTTTCTTCGGAAGGGCGATGGACCGAAGACGGATAAAAATAAAACCTATAAAAATGAAACCTCACTTTGTTTAACCCACACGGAAAACACTCGCTAGTTTGAAGTCAACCCACACTGGAAAGTACGAAACCACTCGTGCGAGGTGAAGTTCGGAACTGATGCTATCGTGTACGTCTTACACAGAACATACTGCAGAGGGTGAAGCATAAACATATGACTGCCCCATGAAATTTTCTGTCGTAAAGAGAAGGCAACTTACACATTCTTTTCTAATTAGCATAGCGCCAGATGAGTAGATGAATTAGGATTGTTAGCAGGGAGAAACAAAATATTCTGAGAAGATATCTCTACCTCAGTAAATCTTACAACTGAGAGAGTATAACTCTTAAATTGATAACTGATAATAACCTGATATCATGTTTTCGGAAAAATGCCATATTAACTGCCGAGAATCTCAGCTACGAGGATATCGAGTTTTGCCTGAAATCACCATTGTATTTTTCCAACTATTTCCTTGTTTTAAATGCTTAAATAACGTTAGAAATATGTCGTGTTTGGTCTCATTCTTTTTTGAATTACATGCACTTTACAAATATTTCAATCTAATAAAAGTATAATGCCAATTGCCGAATTTCATTGCTAGACACCTATTGGGCTCGTAGGTGATTCATGCCGCAGTTGACCTCCAGAAATTGGGAACTTTGAAGCAGGTAGGCTGAAAAAGGTCAGAGGGTGAGAAAAGGGGGGGAGCGTGAAACATGTTTTTAATGTTCTCGTGTAACTTTATATTTTTTTCGAAGCTAAGGTCTTCGCAATACCATAGAGTAAGGACTTAATACGATCCCTGTGTGAGCTGGGACCCTTTTTTTCATTTCGGAGAAGAGAAAAGCATCAGAGGGCAGGAGGCGATTGCTGAATGGTTAGTGGATCTTGGGAAATGCACTAATGTGACTCAGCTTCTCCCTATGGTAATTCAATCTCCTGGGGGTGTCTGTCGTTATTAGCCACAAATACATAACACTTTGTAAACACTTCGTCTCATTTTAGTCAAACAATGGATGCGGGAAAATTATACAACGGGACCGTGATCTTCAAACGATCAGTGTGGGAAAACAATACTTTGGGGAACGATGGATGCGGGAAAAATTACATTGCCTTTATAGAACTTTATTTGGTACCAGGAATGGCGAATGATGAATGTGGGAAAACGATCAATGCGGGAACAATAGATTGGGGTTCCACTGTAGATAATCTTATTGGATAACTCATAGGAATAATTATAATTGAGTAAAGGTAAATGAAACAACCTGAACATCACCACTAGGTCTTAAAGTATAGCATTGTGGACTGTATATGTTATAATAGAGTATGTGCACCCGGGAGGAATACGATTGTAATGCATTTGATTCGATAAAGTGTATCATAAATACCATTACTTTTGATTAACAGCATTAATTGTTGCTTAGTTTGTGTAATAATTAATGTATAATATGCATTGTTTTCGCAACGATATTGAGCAGACGAAAACGCTCATCTATTGGCTCCTCAGTATGTGATGTCATTCTGTTCTATCTCATCAGCGTGCAAGGTGTTTATCGTGTTATGATCATATTTATAATACAATGAACTACGTGTGCATTGGAAAACGTTGGTGGATCTGATCTGTGTAAAAAGAAACACATTTAAGTGCATATCATGGAATCAGGTTTCGTGAAGGTTTCTTCAAATAATATTCTGAAGGTGGGTGCTTCAATGATTGACCATGCTGATTATGTTGGACTATACCTACATGCCACGGCACGAAGTTTTAATGTTGCACTGGAGCTTTTTTGTTGTGTTGCCTCATTCATAATAAAGAGCAATCGACGGGAAAACTCATTCGAAGAGAGGATCAGGACTCTTTCCACTTGTATGGGGCGTTGCATTCACTGAAGTTGTAATTCAAAATTTCGGATCCAGATCCGAATTCCGCGACTTTGAATCTGATGTATCTGATGAAGGGCAATGCCGCGGATATTTGTATCTGAGGTATCTGATCCGACCATCCCTAGTTTAATGTTTTTTGATGCATTATTTCTTCATTTTGACATTGTTTTGTTCCTCTAGTATCTATAATTGAGCATTAAAATTGTATTTGTCCATTATGGAATTTGTTGTGTACATCATTATTAAGGTTTTGAATTGAGATAATGTTTTTAACAATTTGCTGTGGTTTCATTTGCAGCATGGTGTGCTGGTAGAGAGAGAACATTATACATACCTTTTTGTTAAAGTTTTTTGTGTAATTTTAATTGCTGATAAAAGTGAAATGCCTTGTTGCAATATATGGATGTGTTTTCTAGAATCTTAAATGCATTAAGGATGTCGTATTGCCTGTCAAATTTGTTCTTTTTTTTATTATTTTAATTTGCCTTTATGTTGGTCACAAAGCATATCTCACATTTCAATTTGTAAGATTCAAAGTTAAAATGTGAGCCAAAGTCATTAGACACAAAATGGTGAAGCATAATATTTATGCATGTTATAATTAAAGAGGTTTTTGCTTGTTTTCTGAATTCATTAATATTTTTGTTTGCATTTGCTTGTGACTACAATGCCTGCTTGTGGTCTTACCTAGATTATGTTAATAACTTTCATCCCTTAAACAATGAATAATGTCAAAAAATTAAGTAATTAGTGAGGTATTAATTTAAATCAATCCATTGATGAAAGTTCTTTTTACTTAATGTCATACGGTCAAATCAATGATATTCAAGTCTAGTTTACTACTTTTTACACTGTGTAACCAATATTTTTTGTTGTCAAATGTGAAAGTGGAGCCTTTTTTAATTTTTTGCAAGTCGTTATGAATCCTATTAGATCCTACAATTTCTTTGGTAATTTTCACAAATTAAGTAGCTGACCATGTGTTAGATCTAATTTTATCATTGTGAATTATTTGAATGAAACCTAAGTTTTCTGACATAATATTTTCTAAATGAAAAATTTTAGCTCACTTTTGCAATGGTATAATAATGTGAAGATAGTTTGTGTGACTCATTGTGGAATTTTTTCTATCTTGTGGTATCATCTACATCAGTTTTTTTTACTTTGTTCTGAGTATCCTTCTGTTAGTCAAGCATAAAGTTATCCATTGGTCTATCATTGATTCGGAAATGAACTTTATCACCACCTCAAATTTAAAAATGTAACTTTATTGATATTTTTGTACTTCATTGAATTTTGTTTTAATATACAATATTTTATTTGATTTCCAGGAATGTATAAAGAAACATGAAAGAGATATGGAAATCTCTTTTGCCATCCAGAGGTCAAAAGACAAAACTTGTGGTATTTGCTTTGAAGTAATTATGGAGAAGGCCCTGAGGGACCAGAAGTTTGGTATCTTACCTAACTGCAATCATTGCTTCTGCCTTAAATGTATCAGGCAGTGGAGGCAGGCTAAGAATTTTGACAGCAAACTTATTAGGTGATGAGCTCCACACCATTTTATTCAGTACATGTAGTGTATTTACCTTCATTTTTGAAAATTTGTAATATTTGTGTTAAAACATGTATAACAGCCTATCGTGTGATTTTTTTAAATATTAATATTTCGATTCCCAGTTCCAGAACCTATGTTATTTTGGGATTTTTTGCAAAGCCTTTCACTTTAATCAAGTGAACAGGGTTCAAATAGGTATATCCTCCATTTTTTTGGTGTCAGTTCATTTTAGTATCGGTCCTGGTCGCTACTTCAAGAACCAGTGGATTCAAAGAAGTGAACCGACCCATCCCTAGTTTTTATGTATGTTATTTTTGTCAAATTCAGAATAAAAGTCATTGCAAGATAAAAAGAATGTGTGTTCAGTGCAGAAAAACTTAAGGCTCTGAATGGCCTTTGCCCAATCTTTTAGGCATTGTGTAACTCAAACCCTACTAATCTTCATAGGGATTTACTGTAAAAATGTCACTATTGGAAAAGGTATGGTTTTGCGAGAAATAACATAAGCAGTTAAGCTAAAGATCCGCGTGAATTAACTAAAGAATTGCCTTGTTCAGCACAAAGATCGCTCTGATCTTGCACCAACTTAATGGAACGCAGGCACTCACATTTGCTCACTAGCCTCACAGCCTTTCAGCTACAACTAGCATGCGCATGTGCGCACAACACACACCAGATAGCACTGATATCTCACATTCTTATTACTAAATTATTCACATTATAAATACATTATTAACAGTCACTTATAATTGTATATGTGCTCTTTAATTTGCTCTCAGTAATGTTTTTATTTCTGTTTATATTTCAGAGCTTGTCCTGTGTGCCGTGAGTCATCAGATTTTGTCTGTCCAAGTACTTATTGGGTCGATAATAAAGAAGA
This sequence comes from Ischnura elegans, assembly GCF_921293095.1. Lineage (NCBI taxonomy): Eukaryota > Metazoa > Arthropoda > Insecta > Odonata > Coenagrionidae > Ischnura > Ischnura elegans. The sequence goes on from NC_060259.1 coordinate 96,823,032, forward strand.
TAAAGAAAAGCTCATTGTAGATTACAAAGATGCTCTAAGGTAATTTTACCCTCCAGTTCAACCAATTATCGTGAAATAATATAGCCTATTTTGCTTGATTGTGACTAATGGCCTGTAGTAATCTGCTGTTCAGCAAGAAAGTGCATTTTTCTGTGAAATAATGGTTAGATTGATTTATTTTTGTTGATGCCTTAATTTGAGATATTGTTTGAAATCTCTCATTGCTACATTGCACAGTGGCATTGAGAATTCTGAAAATTTTCCTCTTGAGGAACTAAGTACACACTATGGTAAACTTCTAAATTTCCATACCAACTAGAGGTGGAGAGTTAGTGGATAATAAGGAAACCAATAATCAATGCAAACTATTTTCACATAACCAGTACAGAGAGCTGTTTTCTTGCCCTGAACCCACCACAAAACTGGTAGATTCTCATTTAGAAAATATGAACATCTGCCAGTGTGTGAATCCAAATCACCCATGCCAGTACACCCATGCCTCGCTTAGTGCAAGGGATGCATTCCTTGGGGTCTTTGCACGATACGAATTTGCATTGTATGCGAGCGTTGTAACATGGGGAAGAACAGGATGCATAGCATAAGTTTTGGGTATCGAATTTCCTATAAACCATGTATATTCCTATTAATAACCTTAGAAGACCTTACTTATGTAAACATTTACAGTTTAAAATATCTTTTAAGGTTGTATGCATTATAAGATTTTTTTTTTCTTGCTAAAATAAATTTGTACATGTTTTTGACATTTCCACCTTTGGAGCGGGTGGCCTAACATTCAGGAAAAATGCATGTTATCTCAGGGGTTTACCTTTAAACGTAACTTTGGTTTTTCTTCCCTGAAAATGAATGAACAACATTGCATTCTCTTCTAAAACAATTCTGTCTCGTCGACATTAAAAACTAGTTGAGTGGGAAAGGATCCACTCTCAATCACAGATTGGAGTTCATCAGGAAATGTTGCGGCGACTATGCTATCAGCACTTGGGGATTCCCTGATATCGTAGCACTAAAACACCAGCACCAATTTAAAATTCTGGAACCAACTGGAGCTTCCACTAAATGTCTCGTAGTAATCACCACCCTCATCTTTTTTTATAGATTCAAATAAAGCCACAGCTATTGCACAAATAACTGCCTGTGATAGAGCCTGTGATCATTCAACCGTTTATTATAAATCCAGGTAATTAGAAGTCTTTCGGTTTTTTTCCTGCAATGGACTTTGGCGTACATGTTGACCGCTTGGCTGAAGTTGGTGCAGCTGATGTCACTGACGTTTTAACCTCATCTTTATTCAGAATGATAGTGCAGACTGTCAATGTTGTGAGCTTAAACTTAAGCGCAATATCACTTTGAGGCTCTTTATTTTCAAAGAAATTGATCACTTTCAATTTCTCTTCACTAATTTTTCTAGACTAATGCTTTTTCATGATAACTCCTATACCTTTCTATCTCATTCCTATTTTTTGCCATTATTCATTTGATTTTTACTCTGTATGGCTCTATCAAAATCAACTTCTACCGCTAAACAACTGCGGCATTGTATTCCTGAGGCGCAGAGGGCCAACTGCTGCTGGGAAGGAATGAAACCATTGTGTTTGAGACTCTCTCTCAGGCCCTTTTACACGTGGATGCTATTGATATGAAACTGGGCCTCCACTCCCCGATGACCTTGACGGTTGGACTGTTTACGTGGTAGTCAATTTGCCTGATAACCTATAATGGCAAAAATGAATTCTCAAACCGTATTGCTTAAAAAAACTCATTTCTACTAGCTCCAAACTTAGTAATCATCGAAATTAACTGATGTTATTAAGTTAAGGGGACAAGAAAAATTACTTTGGGGGGTTTGCTGTCCAGATGCGTTATGAGTAGGGATGTGCGAATAGTATCCGCGAATACTCGAATACCTCGAATACTAGAAAGTATTCGATATTCGAGATCTCGAATAGTTATGCCAAAGGTGCCGTCTCGAATACCTCGAATACTTTGAATTTCGCGTCATGCACTGTCGCTCGCACGTCGTTGGTAGTTTACTCGGAAAAATGAGGAGAACTCGAGTCGTTTAGTGCATGCAGCGCCGTTTTAGGCAAGCTGACGAACTACATCAAATTCGCGGGTTAGAGCAGTGAAAAGAGTTCGACGTGGGGAACCGAAATTGATCGGGTGAAAAAAATCCGAAAATCCCAGGTGTCCCCCATCAGGAGAACCTCAGGGCCGTGGGATTGTGACATTGGCGCATTTCCCACGATCTGCTATTCCCTCCATTCAGCATTAACCCCACCCAATCTGACGATTTCCTCTTCTCCGAAATCAAACATAAGGTCCCAGCTCGTGCAGGGATCGTATTACGAAGACCTTAGCTTCGAAAAAATATGAATTTACCGGAAAATAATGGAATCGCGTTTCACCCTTCCCTCTTTCTCTCTCACTGACCATTTTCCCGCATCCATCTTTTGATAAAAATAAGACGAGGTGTTTGCCATGTGTCCTTTGTGGCTAATAACGACAGGCACTTATTTTGAATCTTCCTCAGGCGATGAAACCACCATAGTGAGAAACTCAGTGCCGTGGGATAGTGACATTGGCGCATTTCCCACGATCCGCTATCCCCCTCCATTCAGCGTTTGCCCCACCCCCTCCGACGATTTCCTCTTCTCCGAAATCAAACAAAAGGTCCCGGCTCGCGCAGGGATCGTATTACGAAGACCTCAGCTTCGAAAAAATATCAAGTTACACGAGAACAATAAAACGCCCCCCTCTACTCACCCACTGGCCTTTTTCTGCTTACCTGCTTCGAAGTTCCCCATTTCTGGAGGTCAACTGCTGCATGAGTCATCTACTAGCCCAAAAGTTGTCTAACAATGACTTTCGGCAATTGATATTACACTTTTATTGGATTGAAATATTAGTAATATGCGCGTAATTTAAGAAAGAATAAGACCAAACACGCCATTTTTCTGACTTTATTTAAGCATTTTACGCAGGAAAATAAATGCCGGAAAGACGAAGAAATACGACGGAGGCTTAGCATTTTGGCGTAATGCTCAAATAGGGTGCTTACCTATTATTTTTTTATTGCCTAAATCGAAATATTAATAGTCCTGGAGTACGTATTTCACGCTTTTAGATTTTTAAATGACGATATCTATTTTTCGCGATTAAATGAAAAAAGAACATTTTCAAGCGCGCGAAAACGCGACGGGTAAGTATGAATGCCGGGAAAAACTCCGCGTGACGTCGTTCTGCTTCCCGCTGCCGCGAGTGAGGTGACCTTGGGGCGAGGCTCTGAGCGCTAATACGACGCAGGATGCTAGCAGGTAGCCGAGTACCATGCTAGCTGGTAGCGCTTGGCTAAAATAAGGATTATTAATACCTTATCAAGCGAAGAAAACTTTCCGACCTTAGCCAGTTTTAATAAGTGGTTATTAAAACATGTTTTCCTGAGCTTTGTGCCTCATGCATGCATTGGTAACCTCAGACGATGTAAAACTCCTATCCTCTCGTGTCGAAACTTGGTCCCTGTGATGTCACGTGAAGTGGCATCGCATGGGCGCCAATCTGGTCTTTTTCAAATGAGGATAAAATTGGCCATTGCCATTGGTCTAAACCGGTATTTCTAGAACCAAATAATTTGTATATTATGAATACACCAATGGTGGGTAACAAATCACAAGCAATGCCTTTCGTTTTCTTTAAAGAAGGAAACTACCCTATTGTTTACTAAAAATTAAAATATTCCATTAATCAGCCAAATTCCTGTTTGAATCCTTTAAAGGGAATTACAATTACTCGCCAAAATCTTGGGTTTCGTGCTGCATGGGCGACCTAGTCAAACATTTTCACATTCATCGTTTAGTATTCGAGGTATTCGAAATTCGAGGTATTCGAATATTCGAGCAATGATTTGATATTCGAATTCGATATTCGAATTCGAGAAATCTACTATTCGACCCAACCCTAGTTATGAGTAATGTTTTTGCCCTTTGCGCAGCAATGGATTTCGGCGAATATATAAACAAAGAATAAAATATGAGGCAAGCTATACTATTAATATGCGTAAAATAAGTGTAATTTTGTGTGTACTTAGCGCAAGTTCACATTTTACCAAGAGAGTATTTAAGGTTATTTGATTTGGCTAAGCAGTGTTGGAATGTTTCCCCAAGGAATGAATTTGCGCTATATTGAAATTGGGGGAATCGAAATTGTGCCAAGTGAGGCATGGGTGTACTTACTCATGATAAAGAATAGTGAAGGGTTGCTCCAAAATGTACCCAAATCGTGAGAGATGGTACAAAGTTTGGAGTGAGACATCTAATTTAATGTGGGTCTTGATGATAGTTGCAAATGGAGACATAATGTATTTTCAAACCAATCGATTGCAGTCGGCTGCAAAAACAGTGAAGCATTAAGTCTGTAACTGATAACACTGACTTATAACTTTTATCATCATCATCTTCACTGGTCAATAACCCTGGGATTGGTTTGATGCAGCTCTCCACTTAATTCTCCTCTCAGCTAATCTTTTCACATCTACACATTTCTTCTCCTTCTCATCGCAGCTACTCCACTCACACACTCATTTATAACTTACAGTTTAGTAAAAATATTCCCCAATAACGAATTTTCAGGTTTTATAAAAGAATTTGTTATCACTTTGCTTTTGTGATACATTCAAGTCTTCCCTTATGTCTCCTAATTTTTCATTCGTAAGTATGTTCTGGAAATATTGAAGTTTCAGTAAAGTTTTTTTTGTGAATCATGCCCCATGTAGTCCAATTTATGTGGTATCTGCTTTGCGTAGAGTAGTTCTATGTCTGAAGAGGTCAATTTTTAGCATTTATTTGTTCCACCCATGGCTGCCAAACCAATTCAGATTCTTAATTACCTTTAAATTTACATCTGATGTATAAAGTGATTTCTATATCTCCCCTTGGACTCATTGAATTACCGTGGAAATTTCCAGGCCAGGAAAGGATTTGTAGTGAGAATTCCTTAAGCTCACTATACTTCCCTTTGTACTAAAACTATTTTTCTTCTTTTATAGCTCCAAAGACTGCAAGTACTTCCTGCAAGGCCGTGGAAAGTGTCCCTTTGGCAACAAATGTTTTTACTTACATGCGTATCCAGATGGCACAAAGGCAGATGTTGGACCACCAGTTCGCCAAAGGCGTCAGAATGCAGATGGAGAGATAGAAGTATTTCAAGTAAGTTCTCTTATTGCAGATTTGGTACGCTTGTTGCCAGAGAAGTAGTCATGTTTATCAGTGAAGCAGTGATATCTGATAACTATTTTTTTTACTGTCAATGTGCACTTTAAATACATCGAATCAAGGCCTTCAAATGCAGGTCCACACCATGAGACCATTTGTGTAATTGTTCTCTCCACGGTATTTTTGGGTTGGCTGAAAATTCAACGAAAAATGCTGAGAGGAAAAAATCCATAGAGAGAACTGCAATCCAGCACTGCAAATGCCTCGAGGGGAAATTTGTGTAATGAATTCCTTCATGAATTTCCGTGGCACAATACAAGATGAATCAGTATTGAGGCAAATACAACAGGCACAGAGCGTGGTTCTTCTCAAATAGATGGGACCACTGTCGGGGAAACGAAATCACTATCCCTTTTCATTAGCCTTTGACGAATCCCTGTGATCTTATCTGCTGAAATTAATTGGAAAGGAAAATGATCCTCTTTGAGACCACCCAACAGGTCCCAGACATCCCAGATTATGGGTTGATCAAGGATCATGTTACAGTGGCCATAAATTATTAATTTCAAAGGATAATATCAAATTACAGGAGGAAAATCAAAAGATAACCCCATCTGTCCCACAGATTGACTTTATGTGGGCCTAAATGCTTCAATGCTTCCTGTTTTTGGAGGCCAGCTGTTAGATGTGTCACCAGATGGGCCCAAAAGGTGTCAGGCAATTATTTTTGGCTATGGATATTGTACCTTAATGGCAGTAAAACATTAGAAATATGCGCGGAATTCAAAAAGGAGATCAAAATTGATTTAGAAGTATGTTAAGTCAGAAAATTATTAATGGAAGTAAAATTAATTTGAAAGGAAAAAACTGTAAGCTCCTTTCCTGCTGAAAGGTTTGCTGGGGTTCAACATAAGTATCCAGCAGCTTGTAAAATATTGGGAAGCTTTTTTTTTCAGAGCATCCTTTTCTCCTTCCCTGCCTCCCTGCTCTCCAATTTTTGAATCACGTGCTCGTATGAGGCATCCACTGTGCTCCTGGATGACAAACAGTAATTTCTTGCAATTCTCAGTGGGATATCAAGATTACCGTATAAGCTTGTGTAAGAGGCGCACCCCTATTTTGAGGATCGAAGCTATAAAGAAAAAAAATTTTGCGACATTTTTTTTATCCTATCGTGCGGTGTTGCAGACGTATGCCTGGAATTTCGACAGTTATCGAAATGTCCTCTTTCAGTACTATTTGAAAGAGGAAATTTTGATAACTGCGGCGGCATAAGAGGGAGTAGAAAGAGTTCCGATCCTCTCTTTGCATACCCCATCGCTCTACGTTGCTTGTCCTACTCACGAACAATTTTGTTTAAAAGCTCTCGCAGGAGTATTGCAATAGAATTGCAGCCATGGAAAATTTTAAGGCAAAACACGACAGGCAAATGGCATGAGCTTTCCCAAGAGATTGAACCACAATCGGGGCAATCTCAGCGCCGTAGGATAATAACCACGTCGTAGATTTAAGGCCCCTTGCACACGCACCGATTTTGGACGGCCGGTAAAATATCGGCCGTCCACATTCCAATAGTGAACAATGGGAGAGCATTGGAGCTTGCACACGCACCGACCACACGCCGGCACCGGCAAAATGCCGGTTAGCTGCCGGCTATTGTCACTGTGGATCGCCGACGCCGGCTCAAAAACTTAGCAACGTATCGTTTGACCGGTAAAAATCCGGCGTGTGTGCAAGCATCGCTTCGCCGGTAAAATATCGGCCAATATTTTACCGGCCGTCCAAAATCGGTGTGTGCGCTAGGGGCCTAACGGAACTACACTCGGCTCTCCATCAGCTAATGCCTCTGCCGTTTTTTTTCCTTTCCGAGACTCCACAGGAAAATATCAAGTTACAGGGGAACAATGGAAACGTGTTTCATCCCTACCCCATTCCACCAACTGACCTTTTTCGGTCTACCAGGTTCAATTCCCCGAGTTTCTGGAGGTCAAATACTACGTGAGTCACCTTCTGAGCTCGAAGATATCTCGATATCTTTCAGCAATTGTATGACACGCACGAGGTTCTAAAAAGAATTAGACCTAACGCGACGTATATCTTACAGCATTTAAGTTTTTTGAGCTCTAATTGATTGACACAAAGATTTATAGCTAAAATAAGGCTACTAATATTCAACATAGTCCAAGCAGCACAATTTCGGAAGAAACAAGCGTAGCATAAGTGCATTCAAACAAGACGAGACGGACTGGAAACTCAGGCAACGCAAACTGTGTATATCACATTGCTGCGCCTTCGCCCCTTCGCTTTAAAGGCAACGACGTCACATGCAAGATCGGATGTGTTCTTCCCTTGCTCCTTCGCTCGTAGCTTTAAATACGGAGGGGAGGGAGCCCTCTTCCCCTCGACCTCTCCTTCAGCGATCTTCACTTATAAGCATTTCCGATTTCTTCTATCCACCATTAAGTCCAACAATGAGCACACTCGTTCGAATTTTTTCAACCGCAGGTTTTGACACCAATATTACTATATGCAGTATAAATGCCGCGGGATGCCCACTCGTGGCAATAAATTTAGCGCGCGCTCCGGAGCGAATCACCCCGCGCGATCTTTTCAATGTTCACCTCTGGGGTACCGACGTCACGGCGCGATGCTTGCAAGAAATTCAAACAGGAGCATTTTAAAAATACGTCACTAAGGGAGAAACTCCCCTGCCTGCCGCTTGATTTTGACCCAGGGTTTCAGATGACTGACTCACGCTCAGAATGTTAACGAAGAATGACTGACTCACGCTGAAAACCAAGGCCACTCAGTTCCCCTTGAACTTGCAACCGGTGAAGGGGAGGGGGGGAAGATAAGAAGTTTGTGTAAGAGGCGCACCCCCATTTTCGGCTGCAATATCTGGGAAAAAAGGTGCGCCTCTTACACGCGCTTATACAGTAATAGTTTGCAAGTAAAAAAGAATCAGTCCAAACGCTACATTTCCGACATTATGCATGTTTGCCTTTCCCTTGGGCTTCTGCCTTGTTGCAGTGGAAAGGTTAATTTCTTACTGTTCAGTGAAAATTCATACTGATATGCCAATAAGAGAAAAAAGAAAGGAATTAGGCAGGGCCACAGCCAGGACTTTTGGCCTGGGGAGAGGTCGCGAAACATGTGTACGCTACTGGGGGAAGGCGAGGATATGAATTCCATTGCAAAATGCTGGCTGCTCAAGTTGTTTATTTTGAATCACATAACACATGATAATTAAATTTAAAATAAAGAAAAGTGGTGCTATAAAACATTAAACTTTTAAGGTGGCACTCTAGAAAAATTATTTAATTTAATGATGTTCAGATCAGGCAAAATTTTTCCCAGGTTGGTCGAGAAGTCCAGGTTGGGACTTAGCCCCCTTGGCTAAGGCCCTGGAATGAGGTGCAGTTATCTAGGGAAAAAATAAAGAAAATTCCTGGGAAACAGCCTTTGTTGTAACATGGTGCAGCAGGATGGTGGAAGGGAAATATGGAATGGAATTGAAAGAATGGTTTAGGAACTGGGAATGGCCGCAAAAGTAATTAATTTTATGAAATAATTTGTTTAACAAAAAAATGGTTCTGGCGCGACCTCGAGAGTTGATACACGAAAGTCCCATCAAGACTGCAGGGAGTGTAAGAGGATAAGGGGTATCCCCGTTCCTCCAGGAAATTTTTGGAGGTAGATTTGAGCCTTGATGTCAGAAATTATACATTGTGGTAATTATAACTTTAATGAAGTCTAGAGCACAACTTTGCTGTAAAGGTGTTTCATTTCCCATTTAAAATGGTTAGAAATTATTCAGTAATTGAAATGTATTCAAAGTTAAGGTGAAGACACATAATTTACGTAAAACAAACTATATTATTATTTATGCAGTTATTCTGTCATTTAAGAGTGCTTCCTGGACTCATTGATAGCTTTCTTCGCCAGCTTGCGTCTTTTTAGCGGCAATAACATGGTGGTTATATTATTAATGCTCCATGTAAGGCCTAGTTTCGAAAACCACACATCCGTGGCTGTGTGATCACGAATATAGAAAAGTGGATTGCACAGAGGCTTCAAAACTACTACTCGACATCGGAAACTACACTGTCAAGGCACCATACCATGTAGTCGTGTCTTTCACAAGTCGGCCGAGTCGCAACTGCTGCATGCTGTGTATCCGTGATCAAGGTCTGCAGTCGCACACTGCGAGGCACGGAAAACAGGAACACGGTGCTCCTGTGAATGCAGCTAGCACGTGATCGCTTCCATTTTACGAAGGGGATTCTAATGGAAATAATAAGCCCAATAATAAATGTAGGTATTAAATTGCAGAAAATAAGTTTTTTTGTCTTGGCTGCTGGCTAGAAAAAAAATAATGTTTTATTTTATCCTATATATTGTTGCCTCAGAAGATTGTGTGTAGTCATGTAAATTTGTATCAATCATGTGCATATGCATTGAGCAAATATTTTCAATCGCAATTGACCTACTAAAATCTTTTATAGTGATGATTGTTCAGGTACATATTTAGAGTAATTCCTGATCCTTTCTGATGGTCAAAATTGTTCCTCGCCATTGCTGTCTTGCAGATTATGCCTAGCGAATACTTCTGCCTTAAATTTTCAGAGATGAGGGAGTGGAGATGTGCTTTAACACTTGGAGGACGGGAGTTTCGCGCTACCTAGAAGGACTGCGAGGGGTCATTCGACCCCTAAAATGTATTTTGGAATAAAACGCATTTTCATCCAATATTCAGTTTAATCGTATTAATTGTTGAATCAGTTCAGTAAAAACACTATTTATCATTATTAAATATTATTTCCATTGTCAAAAGTTAATAACAATTGTTTAAATAAAATCATGAATTAAACCATATTTAAGTATACCGGGACTAGCCACGGTGATAACTTTACGGGAGTCACCCGCAATGCACAATTGTGCGAAAAATCCACAGAGAAAAAATCATTCGCCTTGACCGGGATTCGAACCCGGATCCCTCGATTTCCGGCCGAGTGCTTTAGCCAGTTAAGCTACCGAGGTGTCATTCTTCCCTGTGGAAATTTGTGGACTATACCGGACATGGTGGTATGGACTGCCGAGCATATTATGCGACGAGCAGTCCAATACCACCATGTCCGGTATAGTCCACAAATTTCCACAGGGAAGAATGACGCCTCGGTAGCTTAACTGGCTAAAGCACTCGGCCGGAAATCGAGGGATCCGGGTTCGAATCCCGGTCAAGGCGAATGATTTTTTCTCTGTGGATTTTTTGCACTAAACCATATTTAGTAGTCGATTGCAAATGTAATCATTAAAATACATGCACTTAATACAAAATTTTTGTTTTATATTTAAACAATAGGCACACTGGGTTTGCAAATTTTGCATCACATTTTTAAAAATTATGACTTTGTTGTAAATCTCACGCAGTATTTTTTCAGCGCTGTTTCCACAAAATATTTTTTTGCACTGAATGCATACATTGGACTATTTATTCATCTACATCTAAATCTACGTACTACCCCGCCAGCCACGTAAAAGACGTGTGGCAGAGGGTGTTATGACACCAGTCATTTGCACATGAAAAGGAATTTGGAAAATGGAAAGGAAATTGGTGCTATTTTTCTTTTTTGTGCCCGTGGAGATATGGCTGTGGGATTTGGAGACGTGTAAATAAATTGATATATGTTATCCATCATATCTACTCCCGCTGTGTTTTTATTATGAAATAGGATGGTCTCTGGTATTATTTTATTCGTTTCGGAAATAGTGTCGTCTGAGACCATGTTGCTGTGTAAAAGTACATTATTTTTCTAGTTTGCCAGAATCTACGTAAGAGCATGGCCTAAGGTATTTTTGAGCACTCATGTTGAATGGATTACATGGATGTTTTAGGTGTCATGGATATGCTTGCGTTATGCCTGTTTTTTCAGGTCGTCCCTGCAAGAGAAGTTTTCCATTTTTTTCTAATTTTCTTCTAGCTGGATGGATGGAAAATATTGTTACAAGTTACATTTATTCCTGAATTCTTGTATGCTACGGTCACTTTAGTAACTATTTATTTCCCCAGCGCTTGATTGAATGGCAGTCTTTGCCAATCTTCATCTTTGCCAATCTTCATCTTTGCCATAATATGGAAATTCATTTAGGCTGTATTTTCATTTCACATCTGTAAAAATCCAGTACTCGATTCCATATTTGTCTGGTTTATTTGGAATGTACCTCATAAAAGGGCAGCTGCACTTCATTGGATAGAGCTCTGAATTTGCTGTTACGCCAGAGTCGCCATCAGATTCACTATCTTGGACTTATGTTTCCGATTCACTTACTGACTGATCTTCTATATTCCCTACAGCTATTTGAATGGCGACGGTTCTCTTCTCTTGATATATTTTTCGAATTCTTACTTTCTTCCTCAACTCGCTAATGATATGTGTGCAAAAAAATCTACAAACGAAAGCACAATATGGAAGAACCTTAATCCACTTGCATTGGAGGTGTAAAGAGCTGGCGAGTATTAGAAATTCATACAAAAGGACAAAAATTTCAAAAGTAACGCTAATTTCCGTTTGAAAGGCAGGGACTCAACCGCCAACCGTATCCTGATTCGTATCTTCCAAGAACTTGCAGTAATGCTTCTTCTCCATCCTACGTGCGTATTCCAAGGGTAGGATATACAGTAGAATTTTACAGTCCACCCAATTCTTCCACTCCCTCAAAAGGAGACAGGATTTTTCTCCAGGGCGCAGCGTGCAGTCTTATGAGGATGGTTTATGAAGTTAATGTCAAGTATACATCTTAATGGAGGGGACCGAAATTTGGGCATTTTGATGTATGGAGGTTCACTATGGAGAGGTTTCAGTGATAGGCACCATTTTTTCATATCCTTTGGAAATGAAAGGCACTAATGTCTTTTAAATCATTATATTTTTGTGTTTAAACAAACATGCATGCATTATTAAACATATATTTACTATTTATTTTTATCAGAAAGCGAGCACTATCGTGTGACTTTTACTATGATTCGAGAGGAAACGATGTGATCTCTCTTAAATCAACAGTCACTTAAAATGATTAGGATAGTTGGATATCTTTTTTCTTCTTTACTGTTAGGAATGCTCTCATGTGGAACAAAATGGCCACAACTAATGGGTAAAGTGAAACAGCACATTAAAGATATATAAGAAAAAAAATGTGTAAAACATTTACTTCTGAAAATGTCATTCCAAGTATGTTGGTATGATAAGTGGAGGTTTTACGAGATAAAGAGGTTCACTACAAAGAGGTTTGCCTATAAATTTACATGTAAATCTGACGGGACCGCAGGGGTGGTATGAAGTATGTAGGTTTATGATGTATAGAGGTTCACCACAGAGAGGTTTTACGGTAGTTTTCCTAATTATTTACATTCTTCATATTTGTAAGATTAGCTGCGACTGCTAGTTTTAAATCTTAGAGTTAAAATTCACAATTGGTTATTATTTACACTAACACATTCAAATTGGGATTGCCTCCGATCGGAGGATTTGATAATTACTAATATGTTTATGATAGTAGTTGTGAAAATGTCATGGAATTTGCAACAGAAGCATGTCAAAAAATATGGAGGAGTAAAAAGTTGATGTTGTCGTCAGAATGCAAAAATGTTGTGCCTTTTTTTTCAAATGTTTTGAATATTTGTTAATCACGTTTAATCATTAATTTTGTGAATTTGAATAAGTTTTTCTCATTACTCGACCCTTTACTCAGCGATATATAATTTTCGATTATGCCAATGCAAGTTCCGAAAAATATATTTTACGTATTGCAGTGTTGCCTACATACCAGCAACGGATCTGTTCACTGGAAAAGTTGTCTGGTCCCAAGCGTTCTGCATTATCGATCTTCCACTGCAGTTAATATCTTCTCAACTGAATTCTACACCATTGATGAATTCATCTCACAGCCAAATGAATAATGATTTTTTGATAGTACTAGTTTATGCTCTACTTGCTGCTGCTACATATTTTCTAATCTCTGCATGTTTACTTGAGTATTTTTATATTATTTGACACTTATGCTATAAAATTTTTCTGTTATACATAATATGCAGCCATGTTGATCATAGCATCCCCTATAATGACTTGTTACATGCTGGTGTAAAACTTATTCCCATGAACTAGTAAAAATTATTATTGTTATTATTATTATTATTAATATTTACAGTTGCATTCCTTTGTGCTCTGCAGCTTTGTTACTATAAAACCGATGCATTGGCCAGTGATGTGCTGGCCAATAATCCCTCTTTTTGACCACTTTGCAAATGGCTCCATCTTTCTCAGATTTCCTGCTAATGTCTGTTTAACCCATTGGCATCCACAAGCGTACTGGTACGTGGCCTGAAGCTGGCTTCATTTAGGATGGATTTCTTGTTATAATCTCACCTGTATGAGTTAATATTGCAAATGAGGAGTCTACTGTAATTGTTCTGGAAATGTATCCGTCCCATTGAATGCTCCTACCCCATGTAGCCCTTTGAGTTTGTTTGTAAATTAATAATATTATTTTTTTTTCTTTTCAGCATATTTTTCTATGGGACTTCCTTGAAGAACGTGATACCCATTGGCTGTACAACCTTGAAATACTGGACGATGAAATTGCCTTCCTTTCTGACTCTGATGACTCTGAATGGTCGGAGTATGACTTTTTTCTCTGATTAACACTCTCTGATGATGGGCAGTAAGATTTGCCGAAAATTGAAGTGAAATAACTAATCATTGCAAATAGCTCCTGCTATTTTTCTGCTGTCCTTTATTGCCCTGTTTCAGAAGTGAGAAATGAGAAATCTATCACCAAAAATGATATTAAACCTTGTGTAAGGTCCTGATGGAAGTACTTTGAAACAACCTTGTTAAAAGTGCTACTGCACATGCAGCTTACTAAACTGTTTTGAGTTCAGTGTAGAGTAAAATCCAGAGAGAGAAAACATTCTCTTTGTCCCTACAGCATGCATCCAATCCAGTAGATCTGTGTGACATTGCTAGCCAAAAGAAGCTGCTTATTAAATGGAATAAATGATTTCTTGTGAAATGTGTGCTATGTGGTTCTTTGGAAGTGGGTTTTTTTTTCCAGAAAAATGTTTTCTTCACTTTGTCACCACTGAGTTTTTCAAATATTTTTCAAATATTGTCTTGAGCTTAGTGGCTTCCAAGATCTATCACGATTACTGCTTTTGATGGAATCCTAAGCATTTCGATTTATTAAGTATGAAGTCTCTAACTTGATTTCGGTTTTTATATCTGTTTAAAGTGTGTTATGGGCGTATCTTTATGGTGTATTTCAAACTCGACTAAATGTTATCTTTTTGTTTTGGATATGCTATTTGAAGATTTCCTTCTAGCTCTTGCTTTTGTCATCCTATGGCAATAATTTTATTAGCTCAAAAAAGGTGCGTAGAATTGTAGCATTCTCACTGAATTCCATTTGTGGTTGTCAATGGTATAATGGCTGTTATGGAGGCACTTCCCCTAAGAAAAAAAATGATGGTGGTCAGTAATATCTGTTTAACTGTTATTGGATGACTCGTTTCCTAATGTCACATTAGTTTTTAATTGATAAAACAAGGGTGTAACATTGAATATAACAGCTGTTTATTGCTCTGGATAGATTCCATTAAAATTTTATAGGTGGTCCTTGTGCCAAAAATTGATGTAGGGACATTTGTTTATGTAGAGGATGTTCTTGGATATTGAGCAAGCTACTTCCATACATTTTCAAGTCAACTGGTGGTATGATAAGGGCCACATTCAGGAAAGGGCAAGAATGCCCTTAAGTTATACTTACTTAAGAACTACAAGGCAGGTGTAGTACGTAAATGCCCTGTGGAAGAAGTTTACCAGCACCCTTCCTGTGTGATTTGCTAAATCATCTATTTAGAAAAGGGTTGGTAATAAATGAAGCCCAACTATTAACAAAGCTACAGAATAGTGTGTGCGGCACCAATGTATGTGATTTCAAGACATGTGTTGTTAATATTTGAAAGTCCATCTGATCTGGAAGTGAGTTTTTGTCGGGGAAGTAAAAGTTGATCTGAACAAGTTTATGGTGCACGGTAGATTTATTTCATTAGAGGGACAGTTTAAGTTACCAAAATTTATGTTGGCCTTAAAAATATATTGATTGTGGAGCTTATTTTCTGTGTGTCATTATGTCTTAGCCTACTTATAAGGGCATATTTTCAATTTAATGGCTATGTACCTGCAAGTAATTGATAACTTCTGAGCATTGCACTTACAATTTACATTCTTTTGAAGTGGTGATCCTTGGGAAAACTATTGAACTAGTCACACAATTTATATTGCAATGCAACTTCTGCGGATTGCCCCAGCAGAGAAAATCCACCTTTAAATCCTGAAACTCTGAACCGGCAATTTCCAACAGTTAGTAATGTGATTGTCTCTTATTGTTTAGTATAACTACATAAGAAACTGCCCTCATGAATTGCATTTTGTTACTCCCAGTTATTTTTCACCAGGAACTCCTATTAGGTGACCTAGAATTTCAGCACAATGAAAAATATTCTGGAGTGAGTCTTTTTATTTTATCACTTTGTGCAAAAATCAGTTTTTATGATTTCCAACAAATTTTAATGGTTGCTTGTTTCTGCTGAGAAAAGCTGTTCAGGCTTTGTATTTACCTAGATCCACCAAAACTCTTCATTCAAGGAATAAACATTTCATGTTATACTGAAATACCTTTTCCATTCTTATATCAGTTGAGACACTCAACAATATGGGTGTGGCCTTGTACTGTATATAGTTAGTTACGATATTGCTGTTGTCTATTTTATCTTTAATTTATTCAAATGCTTCAGTTTTTAAACTTTCATCTTGCTTTTTTGTTTATTCTTCTCATCATACTCGTTTATTACTACCGTTAGCCATTTTAAGTGAGTCTATGTATCTGTCTTAAATGTGTTGTTTTACACAATAGTTATCTTGAACACAACAAGACAAAATTTGCAAGTGTATGGAATATGTGAGTTGATGATGATGATGAAGATCCATCTTTTTGACCACCGTGCAAATTGCTCCATCTTTCTCAGATTTCCTGGTAATGTCTGTTTAACCAATTCGCATCCACAAGCGTACCGCCACACAGAATGCATGGTGGTCTCTCTCAGTTGATCCTGCTGCTATCTTATGAGTTTTTGTAAGTGTTTGGCCAGATAGTGTACCTGATAGCAGCTGCCATCTGGTGGCTATTTAGAAAAAAATTTTCCATCGTAAATCGCCTTAGAAATACTTTTCTTGTAGATTTTATTCACCTGAATATGAATGGATTCAAATCCCAGGGTGTGGATGCGAATGGGATAACTGTTGATAGCCAAAAAAAATTGTGTCACTGTCATTATTGTTGAGCAAATGGTAATAATCTTCTTATGACTAGGATATTCTTGGGACAGTGTGAATTAGACATTCACTCGTAGCAATTGTGTCAGAAAAGTCCTGGTGCAGTGTCAAAATCTCCTGAAGTATTCGTATCTTTTGACTACAGACAGAAAAGTTACCTTTATCTTGATTGTGAAGGCCGAAGAATTAATTACGAGTCACTTATTAAATGTAGAGAGAAAAAAACACTTTGAATTCCAACAAAATGCATTTTCAATGTTAATCTTGTCATTTTACCTTAATATTGTGTCCTGAAGCAGCAAGTTTTAATGATTGGCTCTCATTAAGTTCATATAGTTCAATGCATATAATGATTTTTCTATATGATTTCTTTGTCCTTGTGATTTAATCACTACGTTTTTATCACATTAGCTGGCTATGATAGGTTGAGTTATTTAGTATAAATATATTTTCGTATGTGTATCAATTATCAGGCAGTAGTGAGTCACTTTAGTCATTTTATTGGTATATTTGTTTTAATCTTTTCAGTTGATTTTCTAATTCTTTTACAATACATGTAATTCATTGGAGGTATTCAAACTTCAAAAATTAATTTTTCAAGCCTTTGCATATGTAAGATTTTATGGATGTATGGTTCGGTACTTTTCATATGCAACATTTGATTCTCAATATGGATTAAGGTTTGGGGTTAGTCTTCAGAATTATTTTATGGATTAAGAAGTAAAAATGGATCTACTTGAGTGTTTCTTGCCAAGGTTTTTATTTTGATTACTGTTTAAGGTTGTTTATTTTAACTGCAGAATACATAACAATTTTCTGTCATATGCTTGTTATCACATTGATGTAAACAGTATTACTTTTAACTGATGGTAAAGATTTTCCAAGAATGTGTAAATAATCATCGGAGCTCAAATTCAGTTTAACTGCATTTTCATTCATGTTCTACGTCATTGCGTGACAAAGGATCATTTGACATCAGTATGGATGGATATTCATTGTGAGCCCAATAATAGGAGTGACATGACTTTATTTGCCCTTGTAATGTTTTTAATTTTTATTGAACTCATTGATTACAGCAGTTGCTCTGAATTTTATCACATTGTTAATGTCTATAATTGAAAATGTCTATTTCTATTGACAATCATAAAATTTTAAATGATTTTAAAGTACTTCCACTGAATATGATGATGCTTAATGGAGTTTTTGTAACTGTTTCTTCGTTTTCAAAATTTTTTGTGTTTTTTTTTTTTATATTTGAAATTTGTTTTGTTTCCTTGTAGTCCAATGAAAGGGGCAACAAAGATTTTCCTATGGAATGAATGGAAGGGTAAACTATTTAAGCCTGTAAAGAGATGTCATATAACTGAATAAATATATTCATTTTCCAATTGCTTTTGTATTTTAAATGGAGCTTCATATATGTATCATCCTGTGAACAAGGTACTCGAGGTTTACTGATCTTGCTTTCTTGTGAGATGAGATCTGGAGGCAATTAATTTTCAGAGATGACAGGCATGGCTTTTTGAGGTTTGTGAGTCGAATGAAAATGCCTTTACCATGGAAGGTGCCTTGGGTGAGCAATTTTTAAACCTTATTTTGCCGGTCACTGTGCTGGTGGCTTTGAAAATTGTATTTAAGAATTTCAAAAAGGGGATACTATCAATCCCTAAGTTTACCATCTTCAAACTCAGTAAAGTCTGAAGTCATACGGATCTGAAATGAGAAAGTGAGTTGACCTGGAGTGTTGTGTTAGTCTTCCTACCGTGTGTTAACATTTTGCAGTACATCTCTTTATCAAGTGTTGTTAATATAGTTTCTGAATGTGGAATTGGAGACATAATAGCATAAATGGTTTATCATCATAGTCGGACACTGTTGATGGCAAATTTAAACTGATAGTGGCTACTAGGAAATTGAAGGTAAAGGGAGCAGAGGCAAAGATTATTTGCTATTGTAAGGGTTTTTATTTTGTCAATTTCTATCTGAATATCTAAACAGAAGAGTCATCATGTGTTCATCCCTGGAGCATAGGACGAGAACACCTTACAAGGTCAAAGGTGGCCATTTTGGGCAAGTGCTTTTTGCTGGCCATTGCCATAAAAATGATTTGATTATTAACTTTATAATGGGCAAAGCCACCTCTGAAGATTTCTCCTCATTTTAGAACAAAATTTCATGCCATGCATGATTGCTCTAGGGAAAAAAATGGGCATCTTGTGTTCTTGGTGGGACTTGTTGTACACACACTCGGTGGGACTTGTTGTACACCTAAGATGGATTAGAGTGATTTGTTTATCACTCAGGCCAGTTGGTCTGAGCCGAGATTTCGGACTGGCTTCAAATGTGAGGTCACTCAGCCTATTCTTAGTTCAGTTTAGTCAGACCACTCTGTTAACGTACCCAGACTGAGTCAGTGAATCAAATCTCAGCTTGATTCGTATATGTAATGAATATCTCTGAACATGTCTCTAAATTCTAAGGAGCATTTTTCTTTTGAGGGGAAGGCGTACAATATATGTACATAAAATTTTGTGATACATTTATGTATTCATTTAAGTATGAAAGTGATCCAAAATAGTTTCAAAAAATTTTCACTTTGGTGTGAAAAAATTGGCTTAAACTCTAAAAATTCTCAAGTGTCTTAACATATTCTGTGCTAACCATTTTTTAGCGACTCTCTCTGTGACTGACACTTTGGCAAAAATTTGTATTTTTTTATTATTATTTTAATGAAGTTATCTCATGAGTTGTGATTCTGGGTACATGTGTTCACTCTTTTTTTCCAAAAGTAAGCCTTCATTTGTTAAAAATTTGAAATTAAAATTTTCTATGTATCCTGTTAAACTTGTGATGCATTCCTGCAGTACACGTGTATGTTTCTAATGTTTCATCGCTTTTTTCAGTACTGCGGGGAAAACCCGTTCAGACCTAATAATTTTCTGGAAAAATCTAATGAAAATAGTAATGCAGGTAATATTAATTTTTTAATCTGGGAATGATAAATTAAAATACAATTTTAAATGTTTCATTGCACTAAAGTAAATATCACGAGTATTACCAATATTTCATGCAAAAGTGTCGTTCCCTATCATGGAAAATGCGATTGATATGTGTGATATGACATCCTCTTGAAAAGATTTTATAATGACACACAGGTTTATTAATAAAGAGGTAAATTTGTTCAAACAAAGAATTATTTTAATGAAACATTGTTTTTCAAATCAGAAATTGACAAGCATACAAAGAAGACTTTTTCATTTACTAATTACTATATATCAATTAATATCATTTTCAAAAAGAAACAAAGGGTCTAGCAGGTTAAGATGGTGAGAAGTGCCCACCGAGATTTTGAGAAATAAAAAATATGCACTTAAAGTGCATCCTGTTTACCCAAGGTTTCAGGCCTCTGCAATGGAAAATAACCCCAGAAAAATTGAAACACTATTTTTAGTTTTTAAACATATCCCCAGTTTTTATTTTTGTAAAATTGTGTTCTTGATTTTAAATTGTCTATACTATTATGGTCTACCATCATGATTTCCTTCAAAAATTTTCAACCGAAAACTAAACTTTTGCATAAGTTTGTAATTTTCAAAATTAAATGAAAAATTTTAGGAAACAATAGGCACGCCGAAAAAAATATATGTTGTTACCCCTATGTTAAAGTATAATCCTAATTTTTTAAGATTTTTAAAATTGGTGGAGCAGGGTCAAAAACACGAATAACTGCTTTGCACCATTTGCATCTATGCATTCCAGGAGGATACAGTGAAACCTCGATATAACGACACCCCACGGTGCACTAATAAACACTCGCTATAACGAATTGTCGCTTTACCGGAGGTGGAGCAAATAATAGCCAATATACCTGTTGCGAACAGATATACAGGAACAGGAGTGGTGCGGCGACAGATAAACATCTATCCGATAAACGTAAGCATAAATCCAGACGAAAGGCGATGTTTTTTTGCATCACTAAATTTCCTTACTCAAATAACGACTAACTATTCAAACAATTTATAAGTGCCGCACTGAATAAAAATCATGCAAAGCATTGTTTCGTCAATCATTACATTTATCGAACGACAGTTTACCACATAAATTTGAGACTGAGCACTCCATTAACTTCATTTCTAACAGATCGCTAGCAGTTACAGAGGTTAAGGAGTCTTGATGAAAGTCTTCCGGCGGTGAAACCCTCGCTATGGCGAGAGCCAACACCGAAAGGGTCTCGTAAAAACGAATTTTTTAACACGCTTATTATAGGGTCAATTGACGGTGCATCGGCTATCTCTCGTAATAACGGGGGTGTCGCTATAGCCCGTACTCGCTTTAACGAGGTTTACTGTATTTGGTTTGATTGTTGGGAGCAACTATTGTTGATCAGCTTCTAATATTATTAGAAACTGATCCTGATTATATCCATAGAAAATATTAAAGATATGCATTTAAAAAAAAGCAAAAAACGATTTTGTCCAGCTGTGTAAATAATTTTCAGCATAACAAATTCTTGTGATACTCCTGGAAACACCCAAGACACAATCGAGGCTCAGCCAGGCAGGTGGGGCAGTACTATGAAGTGTCCTGGTGAACATTCTTCTTGAAGCACTACCTGCACCTCTTATCGTCTTTTCTGTCTTACAGGCTTGTAATATAATTGGGGAAATGTACTGATAAGCCCTTGGCTTTGAATGAGTGGGCCAGGATGGCTGTCCCTTCAAAGGAGTTGAAGGTAAAGATATTGTCGTAAGAGATTCTCTAATTTGAATTAGAAAGTTGAGGAGAGGAATTTTCCAAAAAAAACTTGTGAATGAAAAATAATGGTTCAGTAACAGTAAGTTCAGGAGGTGGATTCCCAATTTTTAGTACTGTTTGATGGATTTTCTTTCAATGGGAAAATAAGACATCATTTGACCCCAATTATCGATGCCACTCATATAATTGTCGTATTCAACCACCGCCTGAGGCTTTCTTGGCATGCACCATCGTCTTTTTGTGGATTCAATCATTTTTGCACTGAATTCAGCCCTGATCATCCGCAGTTCCCTCTTATCCTTACACTTTAGGATACAGATTTCATCCTCAGAAAAGGCCTCCACCACCTCACCTTTCTTTAACTCCTGGGAGAGCACTACAGGAGGAATACCTTTTTTTGGCTCGCCGCAGTGTAAGTTTTCCCATTTGGATGGAATCTAGAACTGGCTACACTGTTATAAATGTAATCCATATCAAAGGATTGGCCACAGCAAAAATAATTCTCCATCATTTTTTTACCATTTTCTCCTAATGCCCTTTAGCAGACACTTCTGAGTTGGAAGACCCTTGGTATTCGAGGACCTGCAGTGCCAAACTCTTTGCTTCCGTCAACCTATACAGTTCACTTAATGCGTACCTGTGGCGCTTTACCCTCACATATTTACTTTATCCCAGCCAAGCTCTCCGTGGAACCATAGACTCTTCCAAACTCAAGTCAAAGTCACGTGAGGGGGTCACTACTTTGTCCACTGCTTCCTTGAATGCATCCATAACTGGACTAATTTTGAATAATCAGTCGGTCAGCGGGGTGTTAGAGTCAGAGAGAATGTTGATGGGCTCTCGTCAAAGGGCTTGGAGAATTGACATGAATAGATCACTTGACTTCTGTCTCCTGAAGCAATGCAAGTCATATAATGGATGAGTTTTTCAATAATCAGGAATACGGGCAATTTTGATAATTCCTGTATGAAAAATAAGGCCAAAAAGTGGTGAAATTCTTCTATGGTTAAATATTCCCATCTTGTAATTCTTGCTCCAGGACACACATTGCTTAGTATATATTCTCGGGCTGGGTCAGTTTCTCTGAGCTCGGCGGCATGTGACTGGGTTAGGGGAGGTTGCTCTCTTAAGACTGCTATGCATGGTGAATGATCATGCGAGCAAAATAGAACATATCCTTATTTTCACTGAATGATCATGCACATGAAAGTTCATTTGCAAATTGTACCCTCATGCATGGTGAATGATCATGCTGCATGATTATGGGAATGAAATCATTCGCTGTGTATAGCGGCCTTTAGGCATTTTTCTGTTGCAGAGAATGCCAAATAAAATGCTTGTAAGGGTTTCGAATATCATGGAAAAAATCAAGTGATGAGTCTCTAATACAAATGTAAGTGAACATAAGGATGGGGAGATCTGCATCCATGTAAATAGCAAAAACTAAATTTCAATGTGGAACAAGGACTTGGCTAAAGTTATTGTCAAATGTAACCAATTATTCATTCAAGTGTAGAAGCAAATAAGCAAGTGATAAAAACAAATTTTGCCACAATGAAATCATAGCAAATAAAATTCACTTGGAAACTTTAAAGGTATGAGAAAGGAAGCATTTATTATTTACTGTAAGAATTGAATTACACATACCTGGAGTATGTAAAAAAGTAGGCAACCAGCGAAGCAATTTACCACATAAGCGTCAATTAACACTAAAAATAAAAATAACAACAAATTAAGGAAAATATTTTCATTCCTTCTCAAAAAACCAATTTAATAAATACACGTTAAAAATTTTGTGAAAAGTCATAAAGAAAGCTAAAATACTTCATAATAAAGTATCTTACCTCTTCTCGTCAACTGCAAAATAATCTTTTTTTAATCTCGCTTTGAATATTTGTAAAAGTTTTATTTAAAAAAAGGTATGAGGATAATTGAGAGAAGATATTACTGTTTTCCGCCTTATAAAATGAAAGTAATTATGAAATAGATTGTTAAAGCCCATCCCCAAAGACGTCCGTCCAGAGCAAAAGCAGGTATAATAGAAAATAACAGAAAAAAATCAGAATTTTTTTTTGGAGCTTTCCAGACTGCAAACAGGCGAAGACTGTTGACTCACTCTCTCCCATACCCTTACACTGGTGGCTGGTGCTCAGGGAATATATAATGCCAGAGGGAATCTCACTAAGGGGGAGGAGGGGTCCAAAAATTTCCAAAATCACCTCAAGTAATTAATGGACGCCCCATTATGATTTAGGCCTTTTTTGGTGCATATTTGTTACAGTCGCCTGATTACAATGAAATCTTTATCTCAGGAATTTTCCCCATGTGTTGCCATACAACTTTCCTTTAGCAGTCCTTTTCATGGTTATTTTCAGATAAATTTTATTATTTCCTACGCATTAGCTTTGACAAATATTTTTCTGATTAGAAGAGCTAAAAATGTGTGGTTCAAGATTCTTTATATTTGGGCGAGTTTTCTAATGAAAACACTTTATGTGCTTTGTTCTATGTAGAGTGTGTATGTATATCTGGAGTTCATGCAAGTTAATGACGGAGAACAGATGGAAAGGGAAAAAAGTGTCAAGGTTCTGATAATGTTGTGGTTTTAAGGGCTGAATTCTGACAATCATGGCGAACGCGAAGGATATTATTGGAGCTCTAGAGGCGGTGATCTAAAAAAAAAGAAGGAAAAATGTGTAATAGTAGGTAGGTAGTGAACAATAAGTTTGTCATTAGAAATAAGAAGCAAAGTCTCCCTTCCCTATTGGAAATTTCTTATAAGTCTTACAGAAATTCTTATAAGAATTCTGTAAGACTTAAAGGATTCTATAAGTCTTACAGAATTCTTATAGGATTCTATAAGTCTTACCGATTTCTTATAGGTTTCTATAAGTCTTATAGAAATTCTTATGGGATTCTATAAGTCTTACTAAAATTCTTATAAGAAATCTACATTTCTTATAGAATTCTACAATAATGCTGCGCGGGTCGCATACCTTTTAGGTTTTTATCCATCAGGCGTGTCACCATTACTTATGTTGACAATTGATAATTATTTAAGGAATTCTACATAAGATAATTTTTGGAAATTATGTATAACTCTTTTTCAAGTAATGTTCTGCTAATTTCCTGGTTTTTTCAGCATGGTATTTGACATAAATGGTTCCAAGAAGCGGAGGCTTCTTTAATGCGACTTGTTAGTATATATATCGCTGAGGGCACATGAAAAATTGTAGACTTAAAAGATCTGTCTGTTTCGAGTCTACAGATTACTTGACCGATGGAAGTTCGATATGGGCCATGAATAACCACGATGTATACTACGATTGCATACGTTGCAGGATACTATTCACATGGTTCCCTAGCAACCTAACAACCAAAACTTGTTTGGTTGTTAGGTTGCTAGGGATTGCTTTTATATGTTAATCATTCACAATGTCTTTGTGATAGCAGTTTAATAAAATAAGTCGTGTGCTTCTAACCAAAATAAGGCATTGACCTCATTTGGTAAGTCTTACAAAACTGGCATTCCTAAAATTATGTTACCTTAAACAGATAGTTTCATTGATTTTAAACTTTTCATCATTAATTTAGATAGACATGTATATTTTTCAGATTGTGGCATATCTAACATAAGAGGAAGTTTTAATGAAAACAGTGTTTTAATGGACAAAGTGAGTGATTTAGTCGTCTCTGAAGAGAATGAGAATGAATTTGTATGAGTATGCCAACATCTGCACAGTTATTATTTTATGGAAAATACATCAACTATTATTCTCAATCAGTGTTTCTGTGATTCCTATTAATTTCCCCAAATCTTGCAATTATTGTTAGCCATATTCTACATATCCTTTTCTCCAAAATGGCATCAAATTCCATTTTGCTTTGCTTATTTCTTTCATTATCTATCCAAATCTGCATGTAGAGGTCTCATTCTCTCTGGTATCTTAAATAAACATTGCTCATATGCATTTGATTTATCAAATTTTACTCTTCCTTCCCATATAATTTCTTGAAGTACCTATCCCGAGTGGAACTTGAATTTTATTTCATTTGCTTCTTCAATTTTCCAGGTTAAATCATATTCCATATTGCAATTCCTGTATCTTTCATTGTGTAATGATTGCCAAAGTTGTATTCAATTATCAGTATATCATTCTAGGCTATCGTTGGTTTCATTGATTTTAGTTTCTTTTATCATGTGGGGACATTAACCCTACACAGAACCCATGCCCTGAAAGACCTCTATGGTATCTCGCCTTGTCTGGCCAGCCAGGTGAACTTTACAGGGCTTCAATGTCCTTTTTGATGTACACTGATGATAGACATCTACATTTGGTTCATGGGAAATCATTAGGTTTGCTGTATAAGATATAGGCGTCTACATTTGGATTGAATTAGGTATAATGCTAACTTTGTACTCTCAGTAGGGATGTAAATCTTATGTAGCTTTTTATAGAAGTTTGCGCAAGTGTTTTAAGCATGTTGATATAATATTTATAATAAATATTTCCATCAGAAAATTTGTTATAAATAACATTTTGTAACTGATAGTTAGAAGAAATTTTCTTATAAGAAAAATTCTTATAAGAAATTTTCTTATAAGAAATATGTCCAATTTCTGATAAGAAATTTTCTTATAGAAAAATTCTTACAAGAAATTTTCTTATAAGAAATATGCCCAATTTCTGATAAGAAATTTTCTTATAGAAAAATTCTTATAAGAAATATGTCCAATTTCTGATAAGAAATTTTCTTATAAGAAATTTCCAATAGGGTTATTCCTGCTGTGGATGGGAGTTTGTGTCAAAAGAACCATTATGCAGGCCCAGTCCCTATTGAAAATTTCTTATAAGTCTTACAGAAATTCTTATAAGAATTCTGTAAGACTTATAGGATTCTATAAGTCTTACAGAATTCTTATAGGATTCTATAAGTCTTACAGATTTCTTATAGAATTCTATAAGTCTTATAGAAATTCTTATAGGATTCTATAAGTCTTACAAAAATTCTTATAAGAAATCTGCATTTCTTATATAATTCTACAATAATGCTGAACGGGTCGCATACCTTTTAGGTTTTTATCCAGCAGGCGTGTTACCATAACTTATGTTGGCAATTGATAATTATTTAAGGAATTCTACATAAGATAATTTTTTGAAATTATGTATAACTCTTTTTTAAGTAATGTTCTGCTAATTTCCTGGTTTTTTTCAGCATGGTATTTGACATAAATGGTTCCAAGAAGCGGAGGCTTCTTTAATGCGACTTGTTAGTATATATAGCTGAGGGCACATGAAAAATTGTAGACTTATAAGATCTCTCTGTTTCGAGTCTACAGATTACTTGACCGATCATGGCCTCCTTTATAACCATGGACCGATGGAAGTTCGATATGGGCCATGAATAACCACGATGATACTACGATTGCATACGTTGCAGGATACTGTTCACATGGTTCCCTAGCAACCTAACAACCAAAACTTGTTTGGTTGTTAGGTTGCTAGGGATTGCTTTTATATGTTAATCATTCACTATGTCTTTGTGATAGCAGTTTAATAAAATAAGTCGTGTGCTTCCAACCAAAATAAGGCATTGACCTCATTTGGTAAGTATTAAAAAACTGGCATTCCTAAAATTATGTTACCTTAAACAGATAGTTTCGTTGAATTTTAAACTTTTCATCATTAATTTAGATAGACATGTATATTTTTCAGATTGTGGCATATCTAACATAAGAGGAAGTTTTAATGAAAACAGTGTTTTAATGGACAAAGTGAGTGATTTAGTCGTCTCTGAAGAGAATGAGAATGAATTTGTATGAGTATGCCAACATCTGCACAGTTATTATTTTATGGAAAATACATCAACTATTATTCTCAATCAGTGTTTCTGTGATTCCTATTAATTTCCCTAAATCTTGCACTTATTGTTAGCCATATTCTACGTATCCTTTTCTCCAAAATGGCATCAAATTCCATTTTGCTTTGCTTATTTCTTTCATTATCTATCCAAATCTGCATGTAGAGGTCTCATTCTCTCTGGTATCTTAAATAAACATTGCTCATATGCATTTTATTTATCAAATTTACTCTTCCTTCCCATATAATTTCTTGAAGTACCTATCTCCAGTCGAGCTTGAATTTTATTTCATTTGCTTCTTCAATTTTCCAGGTTAAATCGTATTCCATATTGCAATTCCTGTATCTTTCAATGCGTAGTGATTGCCAAAGTCGTATTCAATTATCAGTCTATCATTCTAGGCTTTCGTCGGTTTCATTGATTTTAGTTTCTTTTAGCATGTGGGGACGTTAACCCTACACAGAACCCATGCCCTGAAAGACCTCTATGGTATCTCGCCTTGTCTGGCCAGTCAGGTGAATTTTACAGAGCTTGAGTGTCCTTTTTGATGCACACTAATGATAGACATCTATATTTGGTTCATGGGAAATAGTTAGGTTTGTTGTATACTTGATATGTATAGGCGCCTACATTTAGATTTAGATATAATGCTAACTTTGTACTCTCAGTAGGGGTGTAAATCTTATGTAGCTTTTTATAGAAGTTTGTGCAAGTGTTTTAAGCATGTTGATAATATATTTATAATAAATATTTCCATCAGAAAATTTCTTATAAACAACATTTTGTAACTGATAGTTATAAGAAAAATTCTTATAAGAAATTTTCTTATAAGAAATATGCCCAATTTCTGATAAGAAATTTTCTTAAAGAAAAATTTTATAAGAAATTTTCTTATAAGAAATATGTCCAATTTCTGATAAGAAATTTTCTTATAAGAATTTTCCAATAGGGGTGGGAGCCAATTAACATATTCTCATTTTTCCAATCCATTGGTGCATTTTCTCTTCAGAACACTTGGCTTGATGTAAAAGGGAAAAGATGATTAGAAACATTGATAGTAATTGTGTTAGAATTTGGAGATGAATGAAAATTAATGTCTTGAACAGTTTCAATAGGGCAATTGAAATGAATTACTCTCCAGTAGTTTGTCCACAAAGTAATTTAATCAAGTATTTAAACTCCTCAGAAGAGCCCAGAGTAAAGGCATTCAAAAAATTATACCAAAGATGAATGAAGTAGGATTTGATACTGTCAGTGGCCCTAATTCTCCTCACACTGAAAATGTCTAAGAAGAGAAAGGCTCGTAAAAAAGATATTTGTATTAGCAGGAGCACTGCCAGAAATTAGCTTGGGTTATATTCTATGCTTCATTGCCCTGGATAAAATGCAATTTGTTTAATTATATTTTTAAGACTAGTTAAGACTAATATTTAATACATATTACTAAGATCGTAGTATAGAATAGCATTTTACGCTGTTTATTGTGGAATAAATCATGTGATACTCACCAGGACCCCCCTCTAGCCCCCCTGATTAGTGATATTAGGTGAGAATCGGCTTGACCCCCACCCTCCACTAAACGCCTCATGCAATTAATGGATGCCCTCTAAAATATTTCCAATAGGGCGGCAGCCTCTCTGCGGCATTGAGAAGCCATCGCCATAACCAAAGTCGCAAATCCTTGTGAGGTATAGACCAATTCCTTTATTCCATTTTATGAGAAAATTCTCTCCAAATTAATATCTACCATGTCATAATGTAAGGACACCCAAAATAAGTTCAAAATTTCTGAAACCAAGTAAAATTGATGAATATGTACCACTTGTGTGAAGTCTTCTTGGAATTTCCACCGGTTTAAATCTTTACATTATCAACGTTTCAACGGACAACTAGTCGACATTGTCATCTGGGTGAATGAAGTATCTCAAACTTATTCGCCCTGATGGCGATGGACGAGTCGATGTATGTATTTATTGGCGTCGATTGAGTGGAACTTTGTTGTGAACAGGCTTCCAAAGGTCTGGGGGGTATGAAATGTCTCCCAGTGGGATGGGTGTCCAGGACCCTCCCCAGAAATAAAAAAAATATTCATGTAAATTATGATTTTAAAGCATTTTTACGCCATTAAATACCCAATTTTATATCCCATCATGACAAAAATGCTAATTGTGTTATTTCATAATAATAATAACCTTGTCAAATTGATAATTGTTTTTTGGGTTCTGGGTTGACTTATCATTGTCCACCAAAATGAGTCAGCGCGGCATTAACCTGAAACACAATTATCAAATTAATCACTGCTGAAGTATTCAAACCAACCTCATTAAATTCTTAGTGGGACATATCCTAATCATCAATTATTTAGGGGAACGCATCCCCTGCATGATCGATGCCAGTGTGTACAATGATTTAACCCAGCGGAAATCCCGAGAAGACTTCAAGCAAATAATTGCCATCATATTTTAATAGGTATTATATTGACAAATGAAATCATTGTTATCTAAAAATTATTCTGATTGTGTCTGCAGCCTCTTAATCTGTTAGATTTTCCTATAAAAATGAAAGCTGCCGTTCCTCAAGAAGTTAATCTTTACATGCATGTATGTACAGAGTACAGTGGCACTGACTCCATCGGGCCTGAGCCCCCTCGAAAATTTGTTATGGGTATGAGGAAAAAATGAGTCAGGCTTGTCGATTTTCCACGGAGTGTCCAGATATCGAGATTCGAGTTAACAGGGTTCTAATGTTGATCATATAACTCTTCTAAAATGCTTAAAAAACTTAAAACTCACTACTTATAAAATTTCCCGGGGCAAGGTCCCTGGTTTGAGCCCCCCGAATATTTTTTGTAAGGTGGCATCCCTGACAGTGTATGTGTACATGCATGTACCCATTACAATTTAGAAAACGGCAGATGAACATGACCATCAACACCTCGATTGTCAACCACTTTTGATAGAAAACAGACATATAATTTAGCAAACCTTTTCTTGATATCAGCCTGCTGTGCAATGGTAAAATTACTTTTGGCACCTGTGGCAGAACTACCGTAGCCATTTACGGCATTATTTTTCTGCCCTGGGTGTAAACTTCATTAGTCATAACCACTGATATTGTAATTACCTACCTATATAAAGGATGTTTTAAAATCCACGGACATAACATTATTACTGAAATGGCAGCAACAGTATATTTAATTCAACTGAAAAATCCATCATGTATGCAGCCATCCATCCAAATGTTCATGGAGCCAGAGGGGTGGTCACGGCTATGTAATCAAAACTTGTTTAAACTGTGTATTTAGAAATTATAAATTCTTCTCAAATGTATTTCTGTTTCAAAATATAAAATACCTTAAAAATTATACATATTGCCAATGCAATTTACAAACGAAGCAAAAATGGGTAAGTCAAATACATGAATTTTCAAAACTGCCCACCCCTGGCTTTATTGATTTATATCCTCTTGGTTTTCAATATTTCCGCTAGCCAAATTCCTTCCATTTATCCATAGAAATATTTCATTATTTTGTTGCCTTGGTCTACGCCCCTTCAGGCATCTCTATATTTGTAGTCTTACGTTGATTTTTCATAAAAAGTGGAAATACTATTGTTATACAACTTTTACTCCACTGCTATATGTATATGGATAAGAAGGTGGTAGGGAGAGGGTGGGGAATGGGGGATGGGAAAGAGGAGAGGGCTATAAAGATCAGTTGGCCCTGTTAAGACCAGGCGGGTTGAAAGCTTGGTGTAGCCATATGCATGATTGTTCCAAAGTTTTCAATTCTAGCGGTGAGGCGGAGGGTGGGAGGGAGGCAAGTATTCCTATGTGAAAACAATCATCAAAATCTAAATTGTGGGAAAAGGCGTGGGTAAGGACAGGAAGCAAAGCAGATTGGGAAGTAGGATTACAAGAAGCTCGATGGTTATTAACCTGGAGGTTGAGTGAAGTGGTGGTTAGACCAATGAAGAAGGCAGGGCAAGAATTGCATAAAAGGGTATAAATTACATTACTAGTTGTACAGGTGGGGGACGGAGTGGAAGGAAGCGGAAAAGTAAGAAATTTGTTAGGAAGTGACTGGGTAATGAGGATCGCACACGTTTTGCACCGGGGTCGTTGACAAGGGATAGGTGAAGTGCTAGTTTTGGTAGTGAACCTTGAGAGTGGTTTAGTCGTTTTGAGAATGGAAGACAGATTTGGTTGCCGATGGAAGGCTAAGGATGGACAGCTAGAGAAGATTTTTCCAGTTGTGACATTGTTAAAAAGGATCGGAAAAAGTCTTTTGATGATTCTGATCAAAGCCAGCACGCCACGGAAGTATGTGGTGGAAACGGAGAGATATATGGGTTGTTTATTAGTATAAATTTTGGGTTTGTAGGTATTGTGCAGGCTTTTCTTACGTAGAAGGTTCTCAGGATATCCTCTACGAAGAAGAGAGTGGTGAAGATTATTAAGAAAAATGTCCAAGGATTCTGGGTTATTGCAAATTCTGTGGCCTCTTACTGAGAGAGAGTAAGGAAGGGATTGTTTGGTATGTGAGGGGTGACAGCTGTTGAAGTGAAGGTGTTGTTATTTGTCAGTAGGTTTAATGTGGACTGAAGTGATGAAATTTTTATTTTCTAGGGAAATGGTTATGTCGAGAAATGTTATTCGGGAGGGGGAGTGGTGAGAGGTAAAGGATAGTTCGGAGAACTCGTTGAGTGCCGAAATGAAAGAGCTCAGTGAGTCTCTATGAGGTCAGAGAAGGAAAATATCATCTATATAGCCAAGCCAAAGTAAGGGTTGAAGTGAGTTGGAAGATAGGAAGGATTCTTCAAGGAGACCAAGAAATAAATTTGCGTATGAAGGGCTGAATCTACTTCCTATGGCACAACCTTTGATCTGCCGATAATGTATATCGTTGAAGGAGAAGGTGTTTTTAGTGAGGATTAGGCGAGAGAGATCGACTAAAAAGTCAGTACTGGGTATCTGAGGTGCAGGTCTATTGCCAAGAAAGTGTCGAAGGGAGGCAAGGCCTTCTACATGAGGTATAGAAGTGTATAATGAGGTCACGTTGAGGGTGGCCATAATGATGTCTTTGTCAACAGGGAGAGAGGTAGAATGGAGGCGATTGAGGAAATCGTAAGTATCTTTAATGTAGGATGGGAGGGAGTGTACAAGAGGTTGAAGGTAATGGTCGACAAAGGATGAGATGCGTTCTATGGGGGAAATGAAAGAGGAGACGATTGGGCGGCCAGGGTTGGTCTTGTGAATTTTTGGTAGAATGTAGAAGTGAGGGGGTCGCAGATGGGGTGGAGATAATAAGGAAATGCCACCACTCGAAAGGCCCTCTTTTGTTGCTTTCCTTTTAAAAAAGAGAAGCACCAAAAGAGGGCCTTAAGAAACATGTTCGGTCAGGGTAATTATTAAGGCAAAGTATGGAGGATGTTTTCCTGTAATTGTAAAATCAACGAAAATTCTATCTTTGCCCTGAATCACTATACTATTCTTATAATGTTCATTTTAAATTGGAGTACGAACTATTTTTGATGGTTGCCATAGCACATAATTTTTCGTGGCTACCTAAAGTTACTTTTCTGGTGCACTGTGATGAATATACTTCAGTTTATCATGTAAAACGATTGAAGGAATAAAAAAATTATCTATGTATCTGAAAGTGCTACATGTGGGGTCCCCTGGAATCCCTTCGCTCTAAAGAATTTAATTAATACTACTGCTTTTATGTAGATTATTTTGAACCCTTGGTAGTTAAAATATTATTGAGTAATCCATGCTAAAGCTATTAATTCGAAGGTTCCATCTGTTTTTTTTGCACATATTGTTTCCTCTCTCTTTCTCTGCGATTACGTTTTCAGTGCAATATTTCTCATTATTCGGCCTTAAAAATAACCCTTTCATGAGTGAATGGCGTTTTTCTTCTAATTTGAGCATTTGAAATAATATGAAAGCATGATATCTCGAAGTTTCACTCATATATTAATAGAATTAGCTCCTAAAATTAACTGTATTTATAACCATAGAGTCATATCATGGATTTTTAAACCGATATTCATAATATTCTCGAGTAAGCTGGAAGATTTGTCTCGTGCTGCTCAAAAATGTGTCTAATAAATGGAGAAAGACGTAATTCAAAAGATTCAAAAGTCCACTCCATATTTCAAGTGGTTATCCCAATGTGCACGTTGGCGTTTGAGTAGTCGTCCGGAAGAGACATCTGGTAGGTATGCCTTGAACTGCGTAGCCGTGTTCGTTGACCCATCCCCCTGCGTTATCGAGCTCTTTGAGCTACTCCGGCTAGAAAATTCTGAAATCACTTGGTAGCTTTCGTTTTCGCTGGGGGTCACTGTCGCTGCGCCGCAGCAGCGAATACTGACGTACGTCGTGTTTGTGTGGTGTAAGGTGGTGTAAGGAAGGTGGCCGTGAAATTTATTTTTATGACATAAAGACTTTGCCATTATTGAAACTAAGTTCCTGTGCAGCACCATAAAGGATTTATTGTTTAAAATGCTCGAGAAAGTTTCCTGAGGATAGTGCAGTGGACAACCGCCGGGGGATTTTGAAGGTTGGAAATGTTTTCTTCTCTTTATTTTGGTTGTGTTTCTGTGTATATTTTCCTTGATAAATCTTTTGTTGAACATTGTTAATGCTTGATTACTTTTCTACGTTAAAGTCAATTGTTATATCTCTAATCCGTGCCAATACAAAAAAAAATTGAAAAACATTATATCTGCCGGCTTGTTTATGGCTATGTTGATGAAGTTGTTGTAAAATGTAGTGTCTCTGTCTCTCGTCTTTCTGTCGTAGCTTTCTTGTGTAACCTGGAATCTACAGCTGTACTCTTGTACTTCACTTCTTTAGCTTCTTAGTTTGATTGACTGTGAAACAACTCATTTTGGGGCGTGTGCTATTATTTATTGCTGTCAGTTTTGACATGTCAACTCCTGTACGTAGGAGTGACAGCTTGAGCGATCATTGGGTTCTATTACAGGTGTTTTAAAGTCAGAATTTTCAAAATAACTGTTTCTGCTCTCGTCTAGAGATTTTCATTTATTAGATATCAGTGGAGATATTAGATATTGTTGTAGAAAGTAGCCCGAAGCAAATTCAAATGGCTGTAAAATTAGTTCGTGAATATTTTAAGAATATACCGTCGTTTTATTTTTTATGTTTTTTTTTGCATAAGAAGTGTTTATGGATTCATGCCTTCGTTTGTTAATTGAACGACTTCAAAAGATACGAGTTATTGCAAGTTCCACGTGCGAATGTATGCCAAGGTGATTTGCCTTCGAGGCTTCGTGAAATTTTACTTTTACTCTGACCAGATGAGGTAAGAAGGGCCTTTATTGAGTGTGGATAGTTACCAGAAGTGTTGGATTTGAAGATTGTCTGTAGTGGATACCCAATTCGCTCATCACTACTGTCCTAGTAGGCGTTAAAAGACAGCCTCTTTTAACTTATAAAATTCTGTATTTACGGACTGTACAATCTGTGGTCACCATATATTTATGGGTTGTTGTTTCAAAGTATTCAGGTACCCATTGTGATAAAGTGAAGGAGATTAAAAAAAAATTTCTTTCACAACCTGTGTTGAAGGCAGGATTTTCACTTATCGGACGTGTTGAGGCGGAGAAATGAAAAGTAATGCACTTTGGTCCTGAGAAGCATAATGTATTTCTTTACCACAAAAACAGCATCTTGGCCTTCAGAATATTAATCAGTTAAGGAGTTATGTTTACGTTCTGAAGGGTCGTGCAGGTCGTTCAATCATTACTTAATTATTATTCTCGGGTGTATTGAAAGAACTTTCGCTAAGAGTCTTCCTTTCATTTTAATCACGTATCACCTAATTTATCCTGACTTTTCTTTATATCTAAGGAAAAGGGCCCTGTGCATTTTTGCTTTCGAGTATTAAGTATTTATGATTGTGATTTTTGCCTTCATTAGAAGTATATGGTCCAAAACCAAAGCTAGAGTTTGAGTGGAAAAAAATAGAAATACTTTTCGCGACCTTTCGTTTTAAGAATGTGTCCTCTATTGCATTATTATTGGTTTTGATGGTTTTGATTTTAATGACACCGATTTATCTATTAATTAGGGAAAGTCGTATTTTTAGCCCGATTTTTGCTAATTCTCGATTATGATAATATCAATAGAGAAATATATCGCTATCGGTTATTTATTACTGGGAATTTAGTATTTCCTTTTTATTGGGACTATATTTTCCATTCAATATATACATTCTTTTGCCGTAGCAGTGGTCTCTAACGCATTTTTTGTTTGCATTGGAGGGAAAGGAGTCTGGGGGGAGAGGGTAAGAGATGTTCACTGACCATCATTATGCTCCAAAGGAAGTTAATTTATAAATGTTTGCGTAAGGTAAAATTTTAATGTTATATTATTAGATATTTAATTATTTTACATAAATTATTTAAGCGAGTACCTCGATTTTTTCGACTATCAGTTTCTAATGTCATTAGATCTCGATTGAACCCCATCTGACTTCACTAGGTATTTCAATCCCAAACCCCCTTTCTGTACGCATCTTTGATTGGAACTGCTGATATTTTAATCGACAAGAGGATCAACTGTCATCTTTCTATTTTTATTATTTAGGATAATCTGTGAATATCAAAACAATGACTCGTGATAAATATTTGTGTATTTTTTCCATTCTCATACGCAATATTTATTTCTCGAAAATATACCATAGGAGGAAAATGTATCGAGTTGAAATTCGAAGTAAATTTTTGTTTTGTTATCGTATGCTTTCTGCAGATGGTTTTGCTCGACGCAGAAAGGTACAATGCTATCGCTCCTGTGAGGAAAAAATCTCGCGGTGCAGTGCAAACTTTAGTGCGTTCTGTTGCTTTCTTGCGTAGCTATAATGCCGTTGAATTACTGTGTTTAGTTTTAAAAAGTATTTATAATAGTCATGGTATTAATTTCCATGATGTTACTAATTCCGGGAATGAGAGAGAAGGGACTTCGAAACTCACTCAACGCATGTTGATGAAATCTTCTCGGGAAATCAGCCGGGTGATGATGGCCATTGCTGCCATCGAAACGTTGGCAGCAATGGCCATCATCACCCGGCTGATTTCCCGAGAAGATTTCATCAACAGCATTCGCCGGGAAAGAACCAAATCCTTCTTCACTCAACGCATATTCAGAACATGTTCATCCAACATAGTGGATGAACAAGACCCTCAACCCACTCGGGAACTGATAGCATGAGACTTCCGGTTGGCAGATTACTGAATTGCTGTCTATTCTTGCTCATGAAACTTGGATCGAAAGCTTCGGAGTGACACTTGATGGGTTTCAAGTTGCGATTCCCTGAGCGGGCCCAGTCTTATTGGCCCCTTCCCTCGAGCACTAGTTCAGCGCTCCTCAGGAAAAATAATTAAATCCGCGGGAGACCCAGTGGTTTGTGGCTGATGGGAAGTCCTAAACTCCATTTGTTTATTTTTTCGGGTTCTTCAAGGCTGTGGAGCCGCACATCCGGGCCAGCTCGATGTGAAAAGACTGCGGGTGTGGGATGGGAATCATCCCTTATCGGCCGACCACGTTGCTGCGAAGTCACTGAAATGTGTCAGCATCGTGACGGATTCATTAGAGAAGAAATGCTTTAATTTCAGGATGCAACCATGGACTCGGGACATAAATTAGGCCCACTCCCGCATGACCGGTATTTATTCAGGACTCGTTTAAAACGTACGTTATCGTCTCGAAATTTTGAGGGTATACATATTGTAGAGTGTAAATCATTGTCAAAATTTGCCAGTATCTCAAAGAATAAAATTTTCATCTAAGTCTTTTCTATCAAATTTTAACATTTGTGATACTGACATATTGACTAAGTTCTACTCTATATACCCTGATAGTTTCAAAATGATAATGTTTGTTTTAAATGAGTAATTCATCGCGAAAAAAATACTTCTGGTCGAGATTGTGTTATTCGTTCACGTAAGGGGGTAAACTATTTCGGCGAATTTTGTCGCTGAAGACGGGCCGGATGTCCATTCTTGCTGCTTAACTTGGGCGCTGGGGCGCAAAATTTCGGTGTTCCGAAAATTTTAAGCACCCCAGCGCCAACCGTTCGGTCATTACAAGATATTGTTCATTTTAGCGCCGATTTTCGGTAGCAGGCTTTCAGCGGACCTCTTGTACGTTTTTCAGTATGTTTTCATGAAGATTCTGACTGAATAAGGAATCTCGTAGTGGGCGAGAAGATTGTCCATTTTTATAGAATTTTAGTTTTTATTTTATTCGGCTTTCATGTATTCACTTTGGTACGATATTGTTAGTGAAGATCGTTATCAGTACAATATAAGATACGCGAGAATAATTATTTATTGAAAATCGTTGGTTAGACATGCGTCTTTAATTTCAATGCGTAGAAGGGCTGGTGGAAACTCAAATTGAGGTCTTTCTCATAATTTTCAGCCGTTCACTCGTGTAGTCTCGTCTCCGATTGCGTGAGCCAAGCCAAAGTGAAAGACTCGATCGGGGTCGTATTTACTCATCTTAACGAAAGACATAACGCTCTCGTTTGCTCGTAAGAAATATGTAACCATCGATGTTTTCGTTATTAAGAATATTCTTTCCATTATGTTCATGCTTTCTTCCTTAGGTCTTTGCATATTAGAAGAGAGTATCCATTCTTTCTTGTAGACTTCATGAAGGTTTCGTTACAAACGCGGTGATCAAGATTGAAAAATGCGCGATTCTCGACGATCGGGCCGCCGCGGAGGAGCTAGAATATAGAGCTAGGAGATAGAATGAAGAGGATCGCCAAATAATACTGATTAGGAAATATGATGTTGTTTCTCCGATAACCTGACCAGAATGATCCTTCAATTAATTCAGAAACGAAAAATCGTGGAAATTAATGTTCGGTTGCCAATTCCATGAGAATGTTAATATGCCAAAAATTGAAGTTATGAACTTAGGGCACAGCTTGCATCTCGAGTCCAGTCGTCGAGTAGAGCTGGAATACACGTGTCATATTTTGACATTCTTGCCCATATTTTCGGTCAATATGTGCCTATTATTAAGTCTTTCGTTCTGATATCGCCCTCTTGCATTTTACGGTCAGCGGTGTTGTAAAGGGTTCCTGGTCAATTTTGTGTTGTTATAATTTAAAAATGATTTTAAATCTGCCTTTTGATTTTTTGTGGCTGTTTCGTGAAAGCATAATTGAAAAAGGTCCCATTAATTATTGTTTTTTGTACATTTCGTGTTTGGTAATTTTTTAAAGGACTTTCCTTCGTGACAGAATGTCTACCTCAAGCAAATAATAAAATTGTGAAGTACCACTAAAATTCTAAGTGCATTTAGTTGTGGGTTGTATGTTTAAGTATTATTTTAATTATAATTAAGATGAAGGAAAATAACCAATATTATATTTGGACGTGTTCTTTCCCAGTTTTCTTTAAGTCTGTGGGTTTTTATCTGTTGTGGCGTTTGAAATGTTAGCTGTGGTCCCTGTACCGCTTTGATTTTTTTCTTTCGACGTGAGTCTTTTTCCATTCAATTGAAGGCAGTTGTGTTTCATGTGTACCTATGCTTGTACTTATGCTTTGAAATTTAAACCCAATTTAGAAGTATTTTTTCCCGTCATTTTTATGAATTTTTTCTCATGACTTAGTTTCCCGAAAACCGAGACAGGTCTGCCATGAAAGGGTCACATTGTTGGGCCGCGAATATAGTTTTACCCCCTTTTTTTACGCGCATATTGCCGAGATTGAATCACCCTATACACCACTTTGGCGTCCCGCATTTCCTGTGGATTGGTAGGGCTGTCGGCTCGCATGGGTAAAGGGTCCAAAGACCTTATTTTTCTGGGGTGTATCCTCATCTTTCATCATATCCGTGTTGTGAGGCGTCTTAGCGGGGGTCCAGTTGGTTGCAACTCCGTTTTCCTCGCAATATCTCGTATCATTATCGCAGCAGGGCAGGAAAGCATAAATCTAAACATGTGTCGGCGAGATATCCTCAGAGCTGGCAAAAATACCTGCGGCTGAAAGTAAGGGAATCTATAAACCATGGAATAATTTCTTTGGGAACAAAATTACTGAGATGAGAGGCATATGTTTAATGATGATGTATTTTTGTGGATTAATGTTCCCCTCAATGGTTTTCCATCCAATGTTTTGCGTTAAATTAAGACATTGTGCATCCCCTTCCTGTTATGAATGAGTATATATAAAGGTTTTTTAGGATTGAGTATTGTATGGGCTGTTTGAACAATGCATTTCTTGGTTTCAAGAGCTTAACCTCCCGACTGTGTTTAAGTATTTATTTCGCACCTTCGTCAGCTCAACAATTCGATTTATTTTAATGTACACGCAGGCCTGAATTAAATGCATAGTCAATGAATGCCCTTTATTACCTTTGACGCTGTACGAATCACGCTTAAATTAGTCCAACCTACGAAATGATGAACCTTAAATGCGAATGAAAGAACCTTAAATTAGTCATGCCCTGATGACGATGGACGACTCGTTCATCGAAACGTCGGCCGAGATGGAGTTGGAGAACCTGACCCGGTGGAAATCCCGTGTAACCTTCCACTAGTCGAACCTACGTTTGACTCTTCGCTTAATTGGAATTCCCATCCTACTCTCCGCTAGGGAGCGAAACGTGGTTTGCGCTTTAGAGTTGAAATATTGCCAATTCTGCGGATAACTATGTATCCAGAGAGATTCTAGAAGCGCGTACACTCGGGGAAGAGGCGGGAAATGACCTCTCAGTGTCACTCATTGAAAGCGCCGATTTGCAGCGTGGAAAGTGTGTTCAGGGTGTGGTTCATCTTTTCAGACTCCCCTTCAATCCTTTTCTGTCATCATTGCTGTAGACGGCATTCCCTCATCCTTTAGGACATCTCCAGGGAATTCATGGCAGTAAAACAGCAATTATCGAAGCGAGCGCCATTCTTATACGAAGGTATTATTTACATGGTTCTTTTGATTTTCAAATATAAGCCGCCGCCCCCGCCTAATAGAGAGAAAGATTACCCAGGCCCGCGCCCGTTTCGTGTTAACAACATCACACTACTAGTGTGTGAGTACGATGTGATGTGTTGTTTAAGTTCACCTGTTGCCAGTGCCCGCGCAACGCCGAATTATAATACCCAATTTTCTCCGAGAGGTGCCGGAACGTCGTTCCGGCCGAAATTAAGCGTAAAGGGTAAGTGGTTGGAGTGTAAATTGAAGTAATGATGATTTCGGCCGGAGACACGAGATCATTTTTAAGTTTCACGGTGATGTTGGAATCCCATTCCGGATGACCATCAACCCTGAACATGATGAGGAAGTCATCTGTGGAGGGGATGAAGGGTCTGTCCCCTAGCGGAAATTTCAGTGGAGATTTGCCGGAAAGGAGTCTTGTTTTTGGTTGCGTCGCACCGGCGACTCTTCGGAACCCTTTTACAGTTGCTGTGATTGAATTCTCATCGCCGAGGCTCAATCAATAGCCCTCTGGGGGAGGGGTGGAGTCCATCTAGCGATTTGATCGTTGGGTTATTCATCTTATAGGATGGTCCTCTAAAATCGCTGGCACATTAATGGCTTTGCCTGGTTTCGCTATTTAGTTGGGCCCTCTTCGCCTCTCCAGCGTTGAGGTGTTTTTCTCCGTCCCATCCCTTCCGAACATATCCTACCCCAGAGGCGTCGACGGGCTCCTATCGCGGCGGCGCCTCTTTCCTTTTTCCTTCCTCTCCAACCCTCCCAATTGGTTTGTTCTTAGAGGACATCAGTCCTAGAATAATAAATAATCTTTCTATCTATCTATCTATCAACCCCTCCCAGGGTGATCGGGTGTATAAGTCTCTGACTTGGTTCCTTGCCCCGGTGTGTTGTACCCCCGAAGGGCTCCTTTTGAGCCCCCATTCTCTCTGTCGTAGTAACCCAACCTCCTTTCCCATCCTCGCAAATTAGTTTAAAAATTAGCCCGTGTGGCGGCGCTTTCTGGTCTTCTCCGCGTCGACTTCATTTTGCACCCATGGCATGTGACTGCTGGAATGAGGAACTTTCTTTTTGGCTTCGCCTTGCTCATCCTTGTACTCCTCATGTTGTAAGTTAAGCTCAGTTTGATTCGGCCCTTCATTCCTAAGTAAACCGGTGATCGACCGATCTCAGGTTTCGGCGCTTTCGATTCGATTCAGGTTGACTAGAGTTTAGTGGAATTTCAATTAGATCGGATTGATTGGAACCCGAATCCACATATCTTTATCAGTGGATCTCTTAAAAGAGATCATATTAGAAAAATCGTAGACCTTTTATCTTATAGATTTAATCTTTAAGGAGTTCTTCTGTGGTGGCTGGCCGTTACCAAGAACCTGGTTCAAAATCTGGTGAAGGCAGTCTTTCTTCTTTCTCAATCCTTGCTAAGTTGATTTTTAGATGAGAGTTAAGTTTGTCAACCCTTATTGGATGGTACAATCAATTGCCCTATTCCATGATTGTGAAAATGTGCTCAGATGTCTCAATCGAGTCACCCGCCAATGATGAAATGCTTGGATGACTATGATTAGTATCATTCGTGAATTTTCCTGCATACTCTCTTGTGTTCGGAATTGTAGTTTTGTGGGAAGACCTCCACGTTTTTTCATCTTCCTGACAGAAATAGGATCGTTTTCTCTGACGAACATTTTGAATACAAACCCTTTACCGATAGGTGGAGGCAGAGCCGGCCCTAGCAGGTGCGGGGCTAGGGGCGAACCTTCAATGCGGGGCCCTTCACTTAAAATATTAAGCTCTATACCCCATCTACAAACTCGAGCATTTTGAATCCCTACCACTCTCTGGCTAAGTATGTGTTCCCCTCCCAAATTCAGACTTCGTAATTACGCCGTTATGATACCTTGATTCAAAACTATCGTATATTTTAATTTTTTTTTCACGAACGCGGGGCCCCCCAAAGCGCGGAACCCTGGGCGGTCGCCCTGCCCTAAGGCCGGCCCTGGATGGAGGGGAAATAAGATTTTCGGCAGCATAAAATATTCTGCATTAAACAATAAATGAAAAATACGAAGTCTGGTGCCCACTCTAAAATTTTGCGATGTCATTATAGGTAATTGTTGACTATCTCCATTATTTGAAATTTAAATTATGTAACGATTGACGACTGAGGCATTGGATTTAGAGCGGAACAAATTCTTCTACTCTCTGTATAAATTAAAGGAAAATGAGGAAAGCCGCTGCCTAATCGAATAGTTCCAAGCATCATTATAGATCTGAGGGAAGTGGAGAGCTGAATAGCGTGGGGCGTTAAGGCGGTAGTAGCGAGTAGAGGTGGGTTAAACTCTTCATTTTGATGAACCGCTCACTTTGAACCTGTTCAGTAAAAAGAACAGTTCAAAATATCTGTTCGTGGCGAACAGTCAGGGTCATTCAGGTAGAAAATGCTGTTTATCGGACGTTTGGAGTAAATGAAGGCTTTGTTTGGTATCATATAGTTTATGCAGCTTGTCATAGTAATTTCAAGCAAATTCTGTCCCGGGCCTTTACTAGGTTATCCGTGTGCAGGACAATATCTGCTGTCCACTTGTATAATAAGCCAGAATTAATATTTATGAACCCATCGTCTGATGTTATACGCGTATTTAGCACCAAAAAAGTTTTTAAATGCTGTTCTTATGAGCAATTAAGACTTTCATACACAGCTAACTGTTCTTTATAAATATTTTTTGCATAACGTCTATTTTTAGTATAACGTATATAATATAAATCTGGGTTAATTTTCATAAGGTCTCTTGTCGTTCAGCATATAACTTTTTTATGCGATAATGCTTGTAACTGCGCCATACTTGTGCAAATTATTTTTTGTTCAAATTATTGTACTACTTGCCACTGAAAATATAGTTTGTCATAATAGTGACCTGTCGTTAGATTTAGTGAATTATGGGTTTTATTTCAGCTAGTTCTGCAGGAAGAAACAGTAGCAGTTGCTTTTTCTCAATACAGGAGTATTTCGTATTAATTTGAATACAAAAAATAAAAATGTCGCCGAATGGACAATTTGCTGTCGTTATCAACTGATCCAAAAGTGCTGGATACTTTTGTTAGGTTACATTCACCTGCTCTTTAATATTGCCTCTATTGATGATTCGAGATAATTGGCTATAGACTAGAGGATACAATGGAGTGTGGTGTATTCCGGCGCGGATAAATTATGGTATTTTTTTCTGAAAATACTTCGCATTACGCTGTAGGGAAAGGCTTTGTGGAATTCGTCTTAGCATTGTTCAATCATAATGTTAGGCTAAGGGTTACCATCATTATTTCTTCCGTGTTTCCAACTGGTTACATCATAGCATCGTTCTTCTCGTATTTCAGCTCTCGCTCTACCTGGCTAATTTTGTTACGGTTTGTTCTTCCTCCCAATACCCCCCCTATTTTTCTGTCTCTCGTACTTCTTGGTAATGTAGTCATTTGGTGGTATTTGTACTTTTCTACATTGTACCACACAGAGAGTGAGTTTACGCTCTCGTGCAGTTCATGCGATCGAAGCTTATTGAAAAAAGGCATTGACAATGGGAACTAGCGAAATTTCTCTAAGAAGTCAGTACCTCACGAAAAATGCAGTAGATAATGTATAAATTCTCGTGAGATGCATGTATTTGCAAATGTATTTTCAGATTTCATATCCACCATTCTTTTTGTGCTGATGGTCGTTTTTGCGATATATATTAGGAGGAAGGGTGGTCACATTGTGTAGGACTGGGAAATAGTGCTATTTCGAATGTATGATTCTTGTATGTTTATGTATTAAAGTGCTGTAGCTAACCCTAGAAGCATAGCGCCAAAAATGGGGGCATTTCTTCGGGTCACAGATTTTCCATTCCCCTGGTCGATTTCATTCTCTTTCCATCCATTATCGTCATATTTACATTTTGCGAGCTGTGGATCATAGTCCGGAGCCATTGCAATCTCGTTCCCTACTTTCGGAAAATATTATTATTATTTATTGTTATTACATATTGCTGCAAGTAGTCGATTACCTGGTGGCAGAATTTGATTTACACACATGAATAGCAAAAGTACCAATCTTATAACTAAGTTAGAAACAGAAAAGACACCTATAGTAAAAAACTCTTCAGTTGGTTAGATTGCTTATGTGAGAGCACCTGGATCCCTTTCAATGTAAGTTACAGTTTCGGGCGATACTTGGTGGAAATGTTTGAACTCCACGAGAATAAAGAACGAATGGTAAACGTCCACCCTATTTTATTGAAATGAA
Organism: Ischnura elegans; assembly: GCF_921293095.1. Classification (NCBI taxonomy): domain Eukaryota; kingdom Metazoa; phylum Arthropoda; class Insecta; order Odonata; family Coenagrionidae; genus Ischnura; species Ischnura elegans. Next base: position 96,867,514 of record NC_060259.1, read on the forward strand.
CACCGACCCGGTTTCGATAATGACACTACGTGCCGAAACCGGGTCGGTGTTCATTTAAATCAAATAGTGTGGAAGTTTACCATTCGTTCTTTATTCTCATGTTTATTCTCCCGTTCGATATGTTGGCGAATAATTTATTTGTATTGATGTCCCGTGGATATATTAAGTTTTTTATTACATGTAAATTATTCTTTATTTTATCATCACCATCTGTATTCCTATAAAGCAAGACGTAAGCTCAGATAATGAGTTTTAGCTTGAGAAGTTTGAATGATATTAAAGGCAAATTGTGTTTGTCTGCACTGGTAAGGTAATGGATTAATCACATCATATTTCTAAAGGAGGATTTTTTTTACATCCGAGATCAATAGGCTCTGAAACAGTTTCACCGATCACCATGGAAATCAACACATTTTTATAATTTTTCAATGCGAATGTTTTTATAACATCTAATTTGTTGTATCTGGCTCTCAGGTCCCCCTTCCTGATGCTTCGCATGTAGTGTAGCGGTTTCATTGTTTGATTTTTTGCGAGTACTTTCACTCAAGATTAAGGGCTGGACATATTTTATCGGTCGGGGGAATAAATAAAAATTCCATTTCTTTGTATCGATTTTCTTTTGCCGTATGTGGTATTCAGAAAACCATGTTTTAAAATAAAAAAAATCACACATTTTTCTTTCAAGTCGGCATTTTCAGTGTCTATTTCAATCAGTCACAGTAATAGTTATAACTAACGATGGAGGCTGAGATGCTGCAGATTCTGAATAATGAAGTTCCGAACGGTTGCATAGATTAACATTCTTTTTTTACGTACAGACGTATGATATCCTATTCTTTGCTTTAAATTTGAAATAAAAGATGTATCATCAGATATCAAATATTGAGTTGGTACCGGTGATTGATATGTTATTGGTGAGTGAGTTTAAAATGCAATATCATTTCCATTCGAATTGCGCTGATTGCTGTCCATGAATAGGAATAACTAATTCTTGCTAGGAATAACTAATTCTTTTTTGTTTATGGATAAAATGCATGCAATTATGCTTTACATTTTTTGCTGAACGTCAAGCAAGAAAGTTTTGATAAAGAATGATGAAATCATTCATTAATATTTTATTGGGAGCTTAAGTCATATATTGCGCAAAGCTTAAGAAAAATTTATGTATCAGTGATACAAAAACAGGATAGAATGATCGTTGGCTATTAGCATCCGTATAGTATCTCCCGCGAACTCAACCAGCTGTGCCAAAAGAGTGGTTTACATGAAATCTGTGAATATATTTGCAAAATATATGTCTCTAAGAAGTATTTATCTATTTTCTTCTCTTTTTTTCGTGAATTGATGAATAATTAGTGAAAGTGCACTAATTTCAATTGTAAAAACTATCAGCATTCCAGTGAATAAATGTATTTATAGGATAGAAAGACGAGTGAGATCGAAGATGTATCTACGGGCCAAGTAATACTCAAAGATCATGCATTTTTACACTCCAAGGGAGGCCAGGGTCTGCCGATTTATTATCCATGTTGCCTAGTATATTATGTACTTAGTATATTTCGTATATTTAGGGCCTATCGAGAAAAGTGGCGAATTTTTTTCCTTCGCTCTTGCCTGCTTCCATTTTTTGTTCTATCTTCGGGTAATGCTGTTCTCCAACTGCCATGACTTTTTCTTTATGTGTCCGCTGCAGTCTTGGCCCCGGAGCCATCTCTTGTCCACTCTCTCAATCTTTTCTCCTGCCCTCTTCCATTCGCCTACACTCCCCTTGCCCTTCACCGAGACATTTTCTCCAGAGGAGGAGGCGCCGGAGGCACATCTGGACATCGTCGGCCTCGGGATACGCATATAATGTCAGGCTATTTGTTTTTGTCTGAGGGCGGAGCGATAATGAGAAATACTTCCTCCCCAAGCTGTAGGAGGAATCTAAGCCGCCTCTCGAGTGTTCCGATCATTAGTGTCGCGGGTGTCGTTTTATTATGCGACAACACTCATGGCATCCTGAATTTATGCGTCTCGAATTGTGATCGTAAATGTCCAGCATTTATGATATTTTCTTTTTTAATGGGTTTTTGATTGTATTGACTTCTTTGATTAATCATTTCATGCGTATTTGGTGGGACTTTCCAAATAATAAATGTGGCGAATAACTTTGGAATAAAAATGAGCGATTTTGCGACTCAACGATTCACTGAATCGTGGCAAAACTGAATGACATTGGAGTCTATTTTCGATGTAGAATTACGGAGCTTTATTTTGATGCTAGTAATTTTGAACTTATCGTCTAAGGGATGTAGTTAATTTAATTTTCGTTAGTTTCGTGATTTTTATTCTAGCATTTCGCTCCAAATTTGGCTCATATTTGCTAATATTCTGTAACGTAATCTGAGTAATGATTTTTTTCCATTTTTACTAAAATTCTATTATCGCGCCACTAATCTATCGTCAACACATGGACATTCATCAATTTTTGTCTTTTCTACCATTTGGCACTCAAGTTTTCCTGTGATGCGGCGTACATATTCATAGGAATAATATTCCCTTTAACTAGAGATTGGTAATGGCTGCGGCTCCGTGATTTTCGCGAACGCGAAATTTTGCCGCTTTTCGCGAATTTTAATGTTTTTGACTTTTTTTGCGATTGTTTTTCACGACTTTGAAAGGATTTTAGATCATGTCGCTACTTTTTCAAATTTCAAACAGCCACAATCAAATGCACACGTGCTGCGGCATATTTCAACAAAGATTGAGTATTTTATTTCATTATCAACACGATTTTTTTAAAGATGGCTACCGTGCGCAACAATTTCCGAAGCTCCTTTTCCGGCAGTCCTCCGTTACGTGCGAAATTCGTTTCCGGGAGATTTCTTTATTTTTCTTAACGATCGAGACGTTAACACGTGGGTTAAAAGTGAAATTCATATCGGTAACGGTGATTTTTTGCCGTTTGGAATGCTGAAATTCGTTTTTATGTTTATATAACGTGTTTATGAGTATGATGTCGAAGGATTTTATATTTTTTGACAGACAAAACCATATCGTCATGCACAAATTCTGCAGTGCAAGACTTGATTGGATCATGAGGATTCCTGACAGAAGCACCTAGCCAGAGTTCTTCAGGAAGGCACGGAGGAGTCTCATGAAGCTCGACCATTGGCACGAAAGGTTTCACTGAAAGACTCTTTAGATAAATCATATACAACCGAGCTAGATGAAGAACAGTTAAACTGTGATTTAACAGAAGCATTTATAAAGGCTGTTTTACTACTCGACAAAATAGAAAATCTTGCTCTAAGAGGTTTCCTTAACAAAAACTGTCATGGCTAGTTTTACGTAGGAGTTAAAAGAAGCTGTAAAAGATAAGCCAGTTAGAATAATGTGCGACGAAACGACTGACCGAACAGAGAAATGCGTCTTCATTGTCATTATATAGCCACTTAATTGCTCAAGTAAGCAGTGTATTTACGTTGGCGGAGTAGATACGTTATGGAGAACGCGAGCGGTGCAGTATATTCCACAGCAATACTGAAAGTGGTTACTGAGGTAACTAAGATTTAGGCATTAAGTTTGGAGATGTAGTAGCAATAGCTACATATTCTGATAGGTATATGCTTACATGTGTTGACTTTTTAACACTTTGAAGCCCAGGATATTTTCATTTGGAGATTGTGAGAAACCCAGGGCTTTTATTTCTTTGTTATAAAATTATTTTCTAATCTGAAAAATTACATTTAGGAGCAACTAAATGACAGCACCTGCCATACAAGAAGACCAGATAGCTATAGAAAAAGGCTAGATACATAATAAGTGATCAGTACATGTGAGCATTATGCCCTTTGACATGTGAGCATTTGGCTCGATAAAAGTTTATTTTTATTCTTGGAAAAGGATGTTTTATTCACCGATTTTTTAAAGGCCTTTATCAAAAAATTTATCTTTTCATCGACTTTATACACCGAATTTTGGTCCATTTTTATACCGCTATGTGAAGCTTTTATTTACCATGATATATTCTATATATACCAGTGAAGCTTTTATTAATCATAATCTACGGAGCCCTAGTAATTGCTTATTTTAGTCCTCTAATGCATCATGTTCATGTTCAAACATTAATACAGTTACTTTTGAAGTACAGGACGTCGTGATTTATTTTTCTGGGGATATTAAATCTTACTATTGGATATTGTAAAGTACGTGGATTTCCTGTGAAAGTTTTTAATTAAACTTGTCTATTTTATCTGCTGGTAGATTTATATCGCCGTCTGTTTTATGGAAAATATCCCGATAATATTCCAGCTAAGTCGAGATTTTTCATCGTATCTATTTATTTGATGGTAGTCTGGCAGAAATACTTCAGCGTAGAAGATTTTGCGACTGGCACAGTTTCTCCTTGGCGAATTCCCACCGGACCCATCAACTCCGATTACTAGGATACCCTCCACATTCTCTGACAGGCAACTTATGCAGCAGTTTTATTTTTGGAAACGGTGCTTCATTCCTGGGTGCTTTGAAGATCTCGCTTGGAATGGCATTGCTAAGATGGAATTTAATAGAGTTCTGGCGAGAAGCCGTCTGCCTGGAGTTGGGCGCATTTCGCTGGCAAACGAAGTGAATTGTCTGGGGTGCTCAGGGCATTCGCTGCGGCAACTCGCTCTTCTCAGCCCACCGATTTTACAGTACAGTAGTCATAGAGAAAATATCAATAGACTTTTTACCTCTTTCGGTTAGAAATAGAGCCGCATGTGCATTGGAAGTATATTGTTGGGTCCTCATAGCAGGTTCGGAAATAGCCAAAGAATCTACATATTAAAATACTATCTATTGATTTAATTAATCCAAGGGGCTTTGGAAGGCTGTTTAAATTGTTTCATTGAGCTAGTGTCAGTTCGATGTTCGTAAATGATCTCCGGCTATTTCATGTTTGCTTAATATGTGAAAGTTTTGATAATTTTAATAGTTATATTTCATTGGCAAAAGTAAAAATTCATGATATAGACCTATTTCCTTTAGATAGCGCGGATTGAAACTAATGGCACGATACAGGCGTAATAGTGACGGCTAAGAGCGATGTAGTGGCCTACAGTGGTTCGCGTGAAATGATTTAATTTTCGTTTTAACATTTTATAACTTTTTGCTCCAATTATTTCTGAATGTTTCTCATATGCTGGCATGGACCTAGGTACCAAGCAATAAAACCAAAAAGTAAATTACAAATAGCGAACAGGCCTAAAAATTATTTTCTTATTTCTGTCGAAATTAAATGTCTGGAATCGAGCCATGATGTGCGTGGAGTGCTTTCTTTAATTTTTAAGTGGCGTGAAGGTATTGCCTTGGATTAGTATAAAAAGTTTTACATCAACGGTTGTTGTGAAATTTAAGAACTTACCTAATCGTTGTTTAAATATTTCACCCGCGCCGTGAGGTGAAAAGGCAATGTCTTCTTTAAAATGCGTGTAGTTCAACTTTAACTTGGCTTTGTATTAATTCAAAGGGCACTGGATTAAATAAAAGACTTTCTTGCTTTCTGGGGAGCGTAAATGCGTCGCAGCTTAAGGCGGCTAAATTCCGTGTTTATATTGAATGGCGGAGGTGTTTAGGGCCTTCCCCTCCGTCTTTCGCGGAGAGCTGTTTTAAGTCCAAACTTAAAACTTCGTCGGCTCAATTAGGATGAAAAGAAAGTCGTTACGTGGTACTCAGTCACCCAGTGAAATGGTCTTGCTCGCTTGAGTCACTAACGAATGCAGTGCGAGCATTGCTCGTGTTCTTCGCAATCATTTTTCAAGTACTGCGCAGGCTCCAGGTGCTATTTTAATTCAGATGAGAAGTGTGTGCTTGGATTGAAATAATTTTAAATGAACGAAGCATTTCCGTGTCATCACCATCGATTCTAGGACAATAATAAAATTGGAGCCTTTTTATTGCTTTGGACGCAAACATTTCTTGGCACCCAATTTGCGCAACATTAAATGCTGTGATTCATTGGTGGCAATGAATTCTGGATCAGTCAGGTATGAGGGCTGTTAGTAATTGATGGTAATTGGTTGCAAGCCTTAGTTAATTTTTAGTAAATTCATCAATTATAATTAGATTAATATGGAAATTTGCCGAAGAATTTACCATTTAATATCATTATAATTTCTGTAATTCAACTCATGTAGCTTAAATTACCTCTTATAAATGATCTTAAATTCTGATTTAATATAAATTGGGACTTCTAACGGAAAATTTAGAAAACCTGTTTTGAACTTGGTGTGCCCCTGCGTATTTCTTTGAATTTGGATTCGATTATGCAGATTAATTCATCTGTCGCTCTTGCATGAAACGTGAGATTTTCTTCAAGGTCATACGCAGGTTGCTGCTGCAAAATTTCTGCTGTCAGACCGTAGTGTATTGATAAGAAAGTAAATGGCACGAGAAAACGGTATGCCCTGCTAGTAATGAGTGATTTTGGTGAATAATATGAGGAGTTTGAAGAAGCAGTGATCGTTTATTGAATGGGTTAGATAGATAGATAGGTTGATCCTGTTCGTAGATGAAGCAGTATAGAGGAAATTACAAAGGAAGTAGTTTTTTAGGCCTAATGCTTCAGAATTTTTTGATGACTTTTGGATGAAAAGAGAGCGCTTCCTTCATACATTCACTTAAAGGGTGTACCGTCCGTGTCGGCGCCTCTGATTGTGAGAGGCAGCGCTCCAAGACTTTAGTGGATGTCAGAGCGGACGGGAAGACGATGTCTGCTGTCCGCTCTTAATCAAAGACGGCGAGGGAATCCCATTGCTCAGCCGTCGGCTCAATTGTGTTCCTCGAATCTCCCTAGGAGGGAATAAGTAACCGCTGGGACTTTTTTCTGCCCTACACAGATTTAAGCTCGGCTCCCCTGCAGTGAGGTAGTTAATGCAGTTCTCTAGTCACTGTACTAACCTCATGCGCCTGTCTTGATTTCCCAATTGAGAGACTCGCTTTACATTGGCTCCTTGGGTGTTGGAACGAACCCTTTTTCTGTTGCTGCACTGAGCAAGATGTGGTCGCAGTCGACCATGGGGTATTTTGTAGGTTCTATGTTTACAATGTGCTCTTTTTCTCTCCATCCTGAGAGTGTTTCTTCTAGGAACGTGAAATGCGTGTTGTAATTTGTCAGAGAACTTGCTGACTCAGTTCAAAATTACTCTTCTGAGATCTTTAATATATTTTTATTTATCGTGTGAAACTGCCAGTGTAAAATACATAAATTGCCGACGAAAGGGGCTATATTTCTGTACCATCTGTATTCATTATTCTCTTCCCTTATAAAATGGTTTGTGCCTAAACACTGCCTGTAAAAAGCTCTTTCCAGGGTTTTCAAGATCTTTCTTCTCCCTTGTTTCCGAATGCGCAGTATGATTGTGAAGCTTTTTATGGAATTATCATTATTTTTTATCTTACGTTTTTGAGCTGGCGCTAATTATGTTACTTCCAATTAGTAAAAAAAAACTAATTTGTACCGATATACCTAACTTTTCTATAAGTTCAAATGGTTAGGAAAATACACTGCTCCTGTTTCTACGAAAAAGTATGAGGTAGTACTTACTATCGATTAACTTTAAACCTATTTCAAAACAAATTGAAAATCAGTTATCCCTCAAAGCTTGGTTGGCGTCAAATCAGTATCATAGGGAAAAATAAAATAAAAAAACACGCTTTTTCAAAAACAGTGTAAAATGCACTTATTATTAAGAAATAAGCTTTTCATCGCTGATGGTAGTGACGCCACTCACGCCACTGGGCTTATCTCTGGTCGGTGGCTCTTCATTGTGAGAGCGCTTCGTGATAGTACCAAGTTCCCATTTCCTCTTGCCTAAAAGCGGAAGGCTTGTTTACGGAAGGTAATAACCACAGCGAGATCCTTTGCGGTCAAAATATGCTGCAGAAGATTGTTCAAGGACGATTATTTTTCGAGTTATTTCTCGGAATATATTGGGAGCCTGGTATAAATCTTGTGGCTAAATTTTCCTATTTATGATTAAGTTATTTCATGGTCCCGCATTGTTCTTTCAGCCTAAGTAAGCGAAGCTTATAACTTGATTGGCTGATAAAAGTTTGATTTTATATTTTCTGCAAAATTCCAAAGAAGTAGGCTAGTTGTTTATCAAAACCCATTACTCATTGAGCCAATTTTTGGTATTGATCTTTTTGCTCGAACTGCTTGATGTCATGTGGAAGTAATTTTAGAATTATTGTTTTACACGCACACCTCTTAAAACAGCCATACGGGTAGCAAAGGATAAAAACAAACACAGATGCGTTGGCTGGGAAACTTACGCAGGCGGTTCTGGAACCTGCGATCTAAAAGTTGACCGTTGAAAAGGAAAGTTGACCAAGTCGACCATAACCGAGGCCGGCTATCTTATATACAATTCAGTCGTTAAATTTCTCTTTAATTGAGAATTACTCATTTAAACCGCTCTGTTTTTATATAAATATTGCAGTGATATTTCGAGAATAATCCCACAATTAAATGAGCACGTTGAAGTTGAAATTTCTCGAGGTGTTGAAAAGGTGTGAGGTGCATTGCGTAATATCCTTGATAATGTCCGCTAAATATGTCAAGGCAATCTGCGATAGATAGTTGCCTACCGTGCAAGTTACAAGATCTATGCGTCAATGAAAATGGCAGAATTTCATGACTCTCTTCCATCGAGCTTAATAACTTCTGATGAAAGAGGTGAGATAATGCTACATATCGCAAGACAGTGTTTTCTGATTCATTTTCGGAATATACTGACTGAATCACTTCTCTTTACCACGAACTTTAATTTTTTCCGTTTCAATTGGAATCAGTGGAATAAAATTATTATTAAATCATTTTTATATGCTTTTATAAGTGTATGAAATATTGGCTGGAATGGGACATCCTTGATCCAATGGTGGATTCGAACTTCCTCTTGAAAACAAATATATGGTTTTACAGTGGAAAAACACTTGCCAAAATGAAAAACTAAGGTATTATTTGCATGAAATTTTGTGATTTGAAGTACTATTTTTCGTGGTACATAAGCAATGCGCAAATGTGAGTTTTGTCTGAACAGTTTGCGGCCAACCGTGTCGTCAACAGTGGTCGTCAGGTGTTCATGCCTGTACGTATAAGCTGTAGTGGCTACACGATTTCTCAAAGATTAAGCAAAATTATTTATTCCTCCTTTGTAGTGAAAATGAGTTTATCGAAGTCCTAAAGCTCCGTTTTCAATGGGCTCGCTAAGCGGAGGTGCGCAATGTATATCACGTGCGTCATTCATTATCCCAGTATGCGTCTCTGCTTAATCTGTTCGGCTCGAACTAAGCCGTCTTAATTGTTTGCACGCGGAGCTGTTGCACGATTTAGCGGAGGAAGCGGATTCAATTCTTTCCTCGTTTCATTAGCGATATGTTTCCGGGTTAAATGTGAAGACTGTGAAGTGATCAATGAATTCCTCGTGAAGAAACATTCCCTATGGAGCCATGCTCGCTTCAATAAACACTTTCTGATCCATTTACGCATTATATGTGTACTTTATAACCGTGATATTCTATACAACACTTGAAAAATGTTTGTTTTGTAATTACTAAAGACCAGGACTTTCTAAGTTTTGCGATATAACGCTCTCATATTTTCTTAGATTTTGGCAGTGTTGTTCCTGAAGTATAATTGGGGAGACTCCTGTGAGCGAAATTCCTAGTCGAGGGATGATAAAATGTGTGCTTGGATGTCCGTAGCGGAAATGAAATCGAAATCAAGGCGGATGTATGCGCAGTCATTTATAATTGATACGAAAAATTTTCGTTTACTGACAGGCGACACAGTGATCAAAATACTAGCATCATCAATATACAGTAGCGTAACTAGAAGTGTACTTTAGGGGGGATGGGATACCTGAGGGGGCGCCCCCCTCCCCAAGCAACGGGGGTTCCAGGAAAATTTTTGAAAAATGACATGCCTAGAAATACATTTTATATCATTTTGGCACTTAAAATTAAACTTAATGCAAATACAGGTATTATAGATCAAAACTAGACTAGTTTTAAATGATTTTTTTAAATTTCTCTGGGGGGGATCTATCCCCTCATCCACCCATAGTTACGCCACTGTCACATTCACATTCACACAAGTCGCTGCAGGCGAATATACTAACACAATTACAAATAGCATCTGCCCGGAAAGCGGAAGGTTCGATACCCGGTTCAGATGAAAATTTTCCATGTGTTTCCGGCCTTCATTCCATCCCCACGCCACTCTGTGTTATTGTCCTGCATTTATGTTTCTGTTTCTTTGTTTCAATTTCTATCTGTTATTATGATTGTATATTCGCCTGTGGCGACTTGTATGAATGTGCGAAGTAGTGACTTCTGACTCAGGCTGATGAAAAAGCTACTTCGAAAGCTAATAAATTCAGAGGAAGGAAAGAAAGGGATAAGAACATATAATGGAAAAAGGGCGAGGATAACGGTGCTGTAGTAGATTGAAAAAAAGCCGGAAATCAGAGGGCAGAACTGCGGCCTGACTGGAGCTCGAACCCAGAACCTCCTGGTTGCTGGCCAGGCTTGAATATTGGCTTTTTTCACTTGCTCGTCACATCTTGGCGGGATTTTTTCGAGCGCGCGTCATGCCAATAAGGCTAAGGAACGCCCTGCTCCCTCTGAAGGGCGGAGGGTGATGTTGGGGGCGGCGGGGGTGGGCCACGCTAGGGAAGGAAGGTGCACTCGGCGACCCGTTCGACGTAGCTGGGGGAGTCTTAAGCCCCCCTCCATCCCTTATCGATTTGGCTCCCGCACGGCCCCCCGACACGCACCTCCCCACTGGCGCCAAAAAGACACACTGGGTCAAATAACGTAATAATCGCGTTCCCCCGTTGTACCCTTTTCCGTGCGCGCCCCCTTCCGCGTCCCCCCATTCGCGTCTCTCCCTTCCCTGTCCCCCACCCGACGACGTCTGGCAGGTGTTGAACCGAGCGAGCCCAACTATCGCTATCCGACCACATTAACAGAGCTGCCTTGTTATGCTAACAATTAAGATAAAATTAAAGCTCTCACAGTGGGCTCATTCGCCTATTATTGTCGGATGTGATAGAGTATGAAAAAAAGAGAGAACCTTTAATCCGTTCTATTTTTACCCTTCGCCTACTTCTCGTGCTATTTGAAAAATCAACGGCCTCGACAAGAGGTCAACCCCAGCACCCATGAGTTGGTGTCGTCATGAACTCGTTGAGCCAATCATCGCTTCTCTGTTACTCCTCGGGCTTTTGCAATGCGCAATGTGCATGGGCCACGCTTAGTTCTTTTTTGTTCATATGAGTGTTTCCCTTCCTCAATGAATGATTCTCTCTGAACAACAGTATGAAATAGACCTTTAATGACGTCACCAACTTATGAAACGTGGGCGACAGCTTTCCCGTTTTTTCTTAAACTTGTGATAGAATTTCAGTATGAGGAAGATTTTTTTCATCGTAATTTATCATTCCCGTCCTTGAAGCGAGTTGATTAGTGAATTGCTATTGAGTGAACGAGCCCGTCTCAGGTGAATGTGCTAACACCCTCGGCCACACGCCTGTCAAGGCGACTTTCGAGATGTAGACTATGTAGAGGGAGGAGAACAAATTTTGGCTTCTTCACAGGATTGGCCTCATTTCTTCATGCAAGAAAAGCCATTGTTGGTTACATTGGAGGGGCAGAAGGCTTTGCTAGCCATTACACTGGCACATCATACGGGAGTCGCATCAGTGGTTCGAATCCTGAAAGGATTTATTCATCCTATCCAGCACGGTTTGATTTGATGCGTATAACTATCATATCGAAATTATTTAGTTAAAAATATTTATTGAAGGATAAATATTTTATGGATTACAACCGTTTCCGCTTCCACAATGACAACTTTCGTTCCACATGTTAGGTGACCTCAACCAGTGCGACCAATCCAGTTTTCAGCGCATCCCCCATGGGCTCTCTACTCAATGCTTCAGCTGTGATCAGACGTCACCTATTGAACAATTTCATGACAGAGTGCGTGTGTGACGCAGATCTGTGACTGAATAGATTTGCCGATGGTTTCGATGATCGGCGATGCGATTAAAAAACATTATTGTCTACGGCTACTATCGACTGCCATATTTCGTATCTCATTCTTTTACCAATGGCCATATCACTTTGGATTGATCGCCGACAAATTGTTGAAAGATGATTAATAGCCCACTAATGGTTAGTAATGTAACTTGTAATGCCCCTGAAAATGTGCTGTGGTAATTCGTTGTATTATGGCAGGGGCTTTCTATGGATTTAGAAAGTAAAATACTGGCTGCTGATGATCCAAAATTTGTTACACGACTATTACTGGGTCTTCAATGAAAAAAGTTTTTTTCTAACCTCCACTCGCATGGCTGAGTTCGAGTCTCGGCGGGGAGTTGCAATTTTGGTTAATGGAATCTTTATTCTGCAAATAATCATACAATACTCAGCATAATGATAATTCATTCTCTGTTGTATATTAAGATAATATCAAGCGATACTGAAGTCAGCATGGCTAATCTTACGCGTTCTCACGACGTTTTTGGCACCGATACCTTGTTTCAGTGCTCAGAGATAGTTACGTATACTTTCAGAACAGTATGAGGATATCTATATTGGACAGTGAATACTTACTTTATAGATATGTGACGAATAAAAGTAATAAAAAGAAAAGTAATAAATTAGTATAACTTTAATCGGTGATTCAGTTACTACCGAAGCATAAATGTCCACGAATGCATTCTGCTTGTGTGTTTTAGTGTATATATCGAGGAAAATGAGGCTCATTCGCATCGGCCTGACTACTGTAGGTGACGTGAAACCCACGTAAACCCACCCAAGGACCCAAAAGTAGCCTTGAAAACCCATTCAATCTGGTATAAAATATAAACTATAACCCCAAGAAAAGGAATATGCAAAAGCTGTAACTTCTTCTTCGGAGATAGTGAACTGTAAAAAAAATCTTTTAGAATTAATTAGGACTCTTGCTACGAAAAATCCACAGAGGAAATATCATCCCGGATCCCTCGATTTCCGACAGGGGAGAATGACGCCTCGGTAGCTTAACTGGCTAAAGCACTCGGCCGTAAATCGAGGGATCCGGGTTCGAATCCCGGTCAAGGCGAATGATTTTTCCCCTGTGGATTTTTCGCACTATTTGTGCATTGCGGGTGACTCCGTAAAAAGTTATCACCGTGGCTAGTCCCGGTACACTTTAATGACTCTTGCTACATAATCACTCGCATAAGAGACTACGTCTGGGGGAGGGGGGTGGGCGGTTATAATCGCTCTTGGAACTCATGCAAAAAAAATCCTAAACACGCCTATGCCTTTCAGTCGATCCGTCTGCTGTCGCGCTCAGTCCAGCCCAGTCTCGCTGGTTGCTTCGGTTGTGAAACGATAATGTTGAGAGTCTGAGAGTAAAATTGATAATGATTGCGAGCAGTTGGGGAACTTTGAATCGGTGATAGACACGAGAATGCTAGCTGGAGTTGAATGGAGGGGGTTGCACGCTTTCATGACCTCATTGGGTGCCCCCCTCTCTCCAAATGAAAAGTTTCTTAGTTATGAATGTCATGGATACGTCCATCTCACAATCAGTACTGGGTGAAACCTCTTAGCGTTGTAATCCTTGGAATCCGTACTTGATTCATGTTAAACCTGAGATTTGAAGTGCTGCATTCATTTGATAAAAAGTGATCGCGTAAATGAGTCAGTTAGCGCTAAATGATAGCGTTTCAAGGTACTAAGCTATTGTTGGCTAAAATATTTAAAAATTGTGTATACCGAAAGTTCTAATTACCCAGTGGAAATTTAGTATTGAATGAACATAGAATTTATTATTGCCATAATATTTTTTATTAATGAAATATTTTGTGTGAGTAAGAGAATAGTTCATTTCCAGGGTTTTAATTAGCTTTAAAACAATTGTTTGTGAACTTAATGGGCATTTTATTTATTTCGTCGCTGTTTAATTCAAATGTCTGCCTCTTTCCGTCATTAATTCCATGTGCGAAGATTTATCGCCGTCTCGATGTCACCTTTTACTACTTTCTTTAAACTCCGTCAATAAATAAAAGAAATCAATATTCATTTGCATGAGCAATTGGAATTAATAAGTTTCAAGTCAAATTCGAGGTATGTTGTGACACTAACTATTTGTTTTAGACATGCTTAAGTCGGAAGGTTTCGTAAACACGTACGTACCTGATGTGCAGAATCTACAGATGCATATTAAAGTGTAGAACGCTTGTGATAAATTCGCATGTCTTCAATCCTTTGACGGATAACATGTTATTAATAACTAGTTTTCTCTCCAATATTTTATTTGATTTGCAAGAAATTTTAGAGTCGATTTTAGATAAAACATCCATGGCGAGTAAATATAAACCCTGTTGCTGCAGTTGAGCGATGAGCGCGAAATTGAAAGATTTTCAGCTTCTTGTCACGTGTGTGGCTTTCTTGTTAGCAAGTAAATAAGAATAAAGAGTGCAGGAATATAATAATTTTAACGAGTTTTAAGGGAGACTGCCTAAGTCAGCGAGAAAAAAATCGGCAGCCATAGTTATTTTGCATTGTAATTAATGAACGCCTCTCGGAAGCCCCATCCGATGCCATTTTCACACGCTCGCCTTTCCTTGCACATGGAAGCACAGCTATTCATCACCCACAGCATGAATTAAAGGAACACTGGTCCAAGGCCATACAAATGCATTCCCCTCCCTCCTCTCCACTTCCTGCTTCTCCCAGCTAAATCCCCCCCGGGCAAAAAGATTCGTACATGCTGGTACAATGACGAGGAAGCGCGCATCTACATCGGCATGCCATCCAGCAAGCTGCACTTTAGACACGTGGCAGGGGGTCTTAGGAAACCAGCTATTTACCCAATAGAGAACTTGTATCTAAGAAAATTAGGCGTGCGTTGTGTTTTGATTAATGTCCACTTGTATTTGAGTCCTTTATTGCCCGCGATAAAAGCGAATTCTTATAAATATGTGTTTCCCCGTGTATTCTTATGTCATCGTCTTTGTCTGTGTCACAGTAAATGACTTCTATAATCAATTGCTCGAACAATGTACCTACGTCTTACTCGTAACCTCAAGGTGTGCTGCAGCTTCCAAAATAATCCGTGTAAAAGCTATGCAACGCTCGTTGGTCGCAGTTTTGAACGAGTCTCATCGCTTTACTCTGTATTTTACTTAGTTTAACGATTAACCTATACGCTTCGGATATCTAATACGCCACATATTTTGGGTGCGACCTGGAATTTGCTAAGTTCTCGCCGTTTCCTTTTTTCATCCTTGCGACGTCTCATAATTCGCCAGATGAATCCCAGTTTCTGCTGCGCTCTGCCTCTACTCCTTCTTTCGTGTTTCGCAAGATAGGCTTTAAGTTGTGGCAATTGCCATCTATTTGACTTCGCCTTACGTCTTTATGTTCACTTCATCAACTTCGGATACACGCAGAGTAAATATAAACAGAGTGGTGAAGGGGACTGCAAAGTAGTCAAAAAGGTAAAAAGGCAACCTAAAAAACTCCGAATTCAATAATATTGTGGAAAATTGGAAACCCGCGATTGTTGCTTCATAATCAATATAAAAACTGGTTTCGCAGATTATATTATCTATTTTAATTGGCGGTATTATGTCATTTTCGTCACAAATATACACTCTTGGGAAGAAAATATATTAATCCTCGATTTTATTTCTTGATTACATCGAAACATATGTTGTTGAAACTATGCGACCCATTCTTGAGTTTTGAATTGAATGGAAGGGAGATTATCAATAGAAATTTTCAACATTTAAAGAAACGGGATCGTCGAAATCAGCCAATCCGCGATCTTCACAAGCAAGGAAGGGAGGAGGAGGGGGTTTTTGTGATATTGGATTTCTCCATTGCAATCTTGGTGTCGTGCTCAGAAGCCGAAAATTGCCCTCGTTTATATTTACTCTCGGCGTGAGCACTTGCCGGTTGTGACTAGTAGAGCGCAAGAAATGTTCTGGCCTGCATTCCAGAATTTGCCACGCTGAGCCCTCGAGTGCGACATTATGTGACCATTCATGCATGCATTCATGACGAGGGTGGGGGGTGCCAGCGTCAGAGAATCGCCCATTTTGTCGAATTTATGCGTCTGCTCACCCTGTGTGGTGGCGACGCGCTCAAGAGGCCGATTCAAAAGCTGACACTCCGGATCAAGCGCCCCTGTCGCAGTCAACTGTTCGTCTCCTTGGCCCCCTCTCGACGACGCCCGCGTTCCGGCGCGCCGCTTGTCAACGCTGTGCTAGACAATGAGCCTTCCGCCCCACTAGTGCGTCTGCGGATGAGGTGAGATTGCTTGTGGTGAGATATGTGATAAGTCAAATTTAGAGCGATACATCGCGGAAGAGCAAATTTCCTTGCTCATGGCAGTGTTTATAAGTATGTGCTCTCGCATACTAACTAATTTTTTTCCAAGGACGTACTAATGGTTTTCCCGCCCTTTCCGCTTTCCAGGTACTTTCTTGTTGAGTATTAATCCCTTGACGGCCAAAACCGTAGCCGAAAAAGCAATAAAGCAATCATGAGAGGAAATAAAGAAAATGGTATTTGGAAAGTGCATGCTTTATGATGTACGCATATATTATATCGTAAAATGTATTTATGATAGAAACATATTTATATGATAAAATTCATTTATTTGTTGCTGGAAGTACCGTGGATAAATCTCCAGTGGATGAGTTTTTAATCTTTATCTTTGGATCATGGGCTCATTCCTTATTGTTTATAACTTACCCTCAAAGTAAACGTGAACACGAAAGATTTTCTGCGCGTGCGCATGGGACCAAGTTTGAAACGACAAAATCCGTGATTAGTTCATGTGTCTGATTTAGTGCTGGGCACAGAGCGCAGGTTTTCGGAGTGATTATTTACCACGCTTTCAATCTGAGCTATCGATTACTCGTGAATGACGCGGGATTTTACGGAGCGTCCTTTTTGTTTACGTTGTCACCCGTGAACCATATAATGCATTAGAAGCGTCGTTCACTGGTGAAAAGTAATACTTAGGATAAAAATTGATGAAATTTTTAATCTGAGGGAGATCTTAGTAGTAGTAAGTTTTCATAAGTTTTTAATATTGATGTTGGTCACCATGTGGCAGTTAGGTTTGTTTGGTGGGGTTGTAGTCCTATGCATGTGTCTAGTGAGATGGACAGAAAAGAATTTTCATACAAATAAAGACTTTATTTGTGGAAATTCTGAAACTAACCAATGAGGGTCAAAATTTTCTGCAGTTATTTGATGTATGAATGGCGAATTTTGGGTGCCACGTGTTTCATCAAAATCATTATTACGTGTAAATATGTATTGTATTTTTTTCTGAATACATACGAAGACAGGCGCATAAATTGTGTGTCCATTGACAGCTCGCGGAAAACTGGGAGAATCTGTATAAAAGAGCGATCTTGGGACTCGGCGCAGACTGACATGTTTGATTCAGCGCTCCAAAAACCTCCATAACCTCCAATTACCTCCGCTCCCATGCCTCGCTTCCGATTGACTGCCGCCTGTCCTCCGTCGGAGCATTAGTCTGGTTGAGATGGAGATTAGATAGATCTGAATTTCCATTCATCGCCTGATGATGCGCCCTGTAATGGACGCGAAAGCTCGCACGACAAAGCGCAACACGCAGCTGCTCCCGAAAGCCGTTAGCAACGATGCCTCTCGCTGTGAAAACCTATGTTCCAAGTACAGAATTTGTCAGGAGTTCTACGTAACTATTTTCATGAAATTTTGCCTCATAAGTATTTTCTTGACGATCTCCAAGTGCATCAGTTTTTCTCTTGAATTAAATAATAGTAACGGACTTTGATGTGGTGGAAAACCTTTATCGTAGGAGTTGAAGGAGTAACATCTTTGCTTTTTCCACGTGGTGATTTATTTTCCGATCATGGTTTCGTCACAGCGTAACATTTTCAAGAACCATTGGTCGTCTTGGTCGAAAAACTACTCTTGAAGTTAAGCTAGTTACTCTTTACTTTCTATGCTTCTTTTTTGAACGCCACGTTCTTATGCCGAATTCGTGACTTGAAACGGCCCCTCTCCTCCCTCACGGCTCGCACGCCTTACGCAATGGAGCGTCCAAGAAGAGCCTTCATTATTTCGTCCGTAGCCGCGGTGACATCACCACGACGTATGCACCATGAGGCAGTTCTTGTGAGTAATAAAAGGGGCCGCACTCATGCGGCCCTCTGGCATCTCGCCGCTTCCGCCTCAAGGGCCCTCCTGAAGGTCAGCGCCTGCGACGAGACTATCAGCAATCCTGAATTCGATTCTGTAAAAATTCGTGGAGGACCTCTCATACCACGTTTACACTACGCACGTATCGACCTCGATCCGTACCCGCGTAACCTCAAAACGTCGTGTAAACGCGCAGAGTTACCATGGTAGGCCTTAGTACCTAACCCTGCCGAACTTACCATGGCTAGCCCTAGTGCGCCGAGAAAAAAGAGTTAGGAAATGAAGATCGAAGCGCCGTTGCAATCTTGATACGATAATTGATATTTCATAAATAACTCTAGTATATCAATGGTCTAGTATATCAAAGGTAATGGAAGAACATAGGGGGAACGTTTTTTTCTGATGTTCTATTTAGCAAATGATGGCGAATATTCTAAACCAAACCAGTTTTATGTATTTCTTTATTCACAGGTTAACCCATAACCATATATCCTTACACTATACGTCACAGATGATGGAAAATAACAAATATACATATATTATAAATCAATTAAAATCGTTGTATACAGGATTTCACGATAAAATTCGCCGCAAATAGCTTTAACATTTTGATGAAGGCATGGAGAAATCAATACTTGTGCCGAGTTAAGGAAATCTAAGTCTTTTCTAGTAAAATAATAAGAGCAATATGTACTGTCTTTAATTCGTGAATATTCTTAAATTTTTTGACGTACCTTCTCTCTCGTTGAATCCTAGATTCTTTAAGGCGTCACGGACAGTTATGAGTAGTTTTAGTTTTACCTCATCATTCTGGATAGCTGGGAGTTGAAGGCATAATTTTCCCTGTGGTAATTAAAAAGGAGCAGGTGAGGATTTATATAGTTATGACGGGATCCATTAAAAGTTACTAATAAAGGAGATAGGAACAATCTAAATAGGAATTGATAATTTTGTAGATGAATAGGGCATTGTTGGAGGATCATCTGTCGTACAAGGGCATTCAAATTGACAAGGGATTGAGGATATGAAGTGTTGTAATCACTTATTGTTAGTGTAAACGGGGTATTACGCTTACCCAGACCGGCACGTAGTCTGAAATTTATTTCCATGGGGCGGCTTATTTGTTTATGGGGAGAGAGGGAATGTACGTGCTGGAGGATATTATATACATATATTCTTTCCATCGTGGTCTTATTATTAATCGCCTTTTATACATATTCTGAAATGCAACCCGCATTTTGCTATCCATTCACTTCCACAAAAAAATTATTCCGTTAAAGCTACCATAGCTATCACATTGACGTTTCCCTATGAATATTTTTGTTACACCATGTAAAATGCTGAGTTAGTGACTAATGTTAGTGGCAGTGACAGCAGCTTATAGAGCCGGTATATTGTGCTTAAACACTGTATATAGAGGAATTGCGCCGTTTTGAATTCGTCTTCAATAGTTCCCTCAAATTTTCAAACTAAGAAGTAATGGATTTAAACAGTCTATCTGTATTAAATTATTGACTAGATTCAGCCGGTTTGCAGATCCGATCTACAACTCGGTTACACGATGCTCAAATAATAATACTGATGCGTTCGAAGGAACTTTAGAATGAACTTTTCTGTAGATCGGTGTTTTTCATCCGAAGAGCCAAGAGGAGCCGTGTAACACCATGAAAAAGGGCCAATATGAGGAGTATTTAATTAATTTTACAGGGAAAGGACTGGATTTTTTTAAAAGTGAGATGTTTGACGCCACGTAAAAGTAAACCCGCTTTTCGAACGAAGTATTCTTTTGAAATCTTATATATTATTAGTATTGTTATACGAAATTGTGTCTATCCGTGAAATATCCTGATCTCATTTGGTAAAATATCGAAATGAAAAATCGAGTGATTAATTATTTTTCCGTAACTTTGGCATTAATGGTGGCAGAAAGTTTTGTACGCCCGTTAGATATCGTTTAAGGTTGTAATTGCTGTGGAGGGTGGCCGCACTTGTATTAACTGATAATTTTTTTATTTCCTCCCTGACATCTAAATTCCTAAATCTACGGAGAGAGGAATTCAAGGCGTGGAGTTAAAATCAAGTTTCGCACTACGAAAGCATCTGCCACGGGTCCCCCTGCGCCCCTTGCCTCAAATACGCGGCTGGACATTGGAAGCCATAGCTGCAGTGGGTGGATATTGCCGCGTAGAAAGGAAATGATGACGTAGCTTATGGGTCTGTTTCTCCGGAATGTTATCCCTCAGCGCCTTCCGAATCACCTTAAGACATTCTACCAAGGCCCACTCTATTCTTCAATAGCTGACTTTCCTTGAATAGCTTGATTTCCTAGCCTTCTTCTTATTCGTCATCCAGCTTTAAAGTACGTTGATCTAAGAAAGCGATGTACGCTTAACCACTTACACGTAATAAACAATTACTGGAGAGGTATCGGAAGGAAAATTACTGATTTATTCCCTAAGTAGTAATGTTTCTGTTTCATGATTCTTCCTCCGATACGGTTTACCCCCTAATATTTTACCATCGTTAAGTAGTATTAAAAGACTTCGTATATTCCACGGGGTCACGTTCTTTATCGTCTAAAACGTTCCGGAGAGTAAGTCTATTCTCAGGACATGAACGATCATTGCACCCACGCCTTCTAAAATTTCTTGTCTACTCGAGAGTCTGCGAAATAAATGCTTCAGGGGTTGAGTCGTGGCTTCTTTTACCCATATTTGCTCTTGCTCTATTCGTTTGATTAATTACGGCCGTATTTTCCGTTACCACCCGCATGAAAATACTCCCAATATTACATTGTCTGCTATTGATGCTCTCCGTAAAACTGGGTGCTTTTGATGAGAACTAGCGTGGGGAGGTGAAGGAAATGGTGATTAATTGAGATGAGGTGGTTGGCTGCTGTGAATCCATCACAGGATTGTTATGCTAATGGGTGTGCAGGCACTCACTCCATGGCTGTTCACTCTTAAGTAGAGTAATGCTTGGGCGAAAATTTCTTTAAAATGGCTGAAAAAAGTTGTAAATCCTGTCATGGTTGAGTTGCTTGAATTTTTTACCAATAGTGGTTGCGATTTTGCAATGGGACCGCATGTGAGTCAGAACCTTAGCAGAGCGAATCATGGGAAACTGGTTGTATCAGGAAATGATATCACCGCTCTCCATTTTCCGATGACTGATGATAAAACGCCAATTTAATATATTGCTAGTATTTTATTTAATCCTTATGATAATTTGTATCATTTTATAACTCAGTGATATTTCCACATCTGAATGCAGGGAAGTACAATAAAATTACTCTTTTGGTGTCTTTTTTCCCGGAGTTATACGGTTTATGGACGAAGCTCATTGGAGCGTGCATTGAATAAAATAGTGGATCCGACTTATGTTAAGTGATGTTGAATAAATGGCTGTGGGATCAAGGCGTTGATTGCCAATGTATATTTCCTCCGTAAAAGAGAACATAGGGACATATCGTCCACTACTGGACTGTTAAAATTGCTTCTCATTGTTCCCTGCCTCGCGAATGTTTTTAATAGCTTAATTTTCATTTTAAAATGTCAAATTACCCCTACAAATATTAAAGAACTGTGTATTAATGTTGTCCAAATATTTGCCGCAATTTTTATTGGATCATATTTGCTTTGAATCTTGTTTTTACTTCTGGTATAACTTGTGGTATGATCGGTAGTTATCATCTCAAATTTGCCGTGAGCGTAGGTAAATAGTATTTTAGTTACAAATTCGTACTTTCGTTTTATTTTTTGTATAAGTAATGTTACAGTAAATAAAACAATGGAATTGAAATTAAATTAAACAAAATGAAAAAAGGTACCTATATGGTTTGTAAATACTTTTATGTGATATCCCCGGTAAAATTTTTGTTTGTAAATATCCAACATTTGCATACATATTAGCCAGCATTTAACAGGAAGCGCAGAGCATGAAGAGATATAAGAGGTTGATTATGTTTAAAAAATGCTTTAAAAGGATTTGAAAGCAAATTTTCGTTGATCGAGGATGATGGAGGGTAAGAATTCATTGAGCATGTTACGTTGGCGGGTTGTGATCTCGGTTATCCGTTTTTTTTTGCCGTGGGCGGGTCGCCCCGTGACCGACTCCTACCTTCGGGTCCATTCCTCTCACGTGGTGCGTGGCTGCCCGGAATGCTGATGATGGCCAGCCCCCATCTCGCAACGAATCCAACCAAGGGCGTACCCAGGATCATTACTAGGGGGGGGGGGGGGCAAGCCATTGTCTAAGGGGGGGCAAACCAAGTTGTGACATTAGTTTATGAGATTATTTCCTCGAAAAAATATTTTAATTTTAGTTACAAATCTTATATTAATACATATAATTTGTCGTGGGTTTAAAGAAAATGTGTTTAATGCTTTCGTTTGAATTAAGCGCTGATTTTGCTTAAAGACTTTTGCGATTTTTACTTCTAGGGGGGGAGGGGAAGCTGCCGCCCCCTGCCCCTCGCTGGATACGCCCATGAATCCAACACCTCGATTTCGAAGATAGACATGAGATAATCTGCGTCACTTTCCTTTATTTTTATTTTTTTGTGAAATGCTTTCAATAAACTGGTGCTTTATGTCATCATCCGGTGGAAAAAAACGAAAAATTAAGCGCAAAAGAGAAAATATGAAGCCTAAAGAGGCATTTGTCTCAAAATCGGCTAATTTAGGTAAAATTAAAATATGTTTTATCTGCTCCTAATGTCCTCTTACTTAAAAATAATAAATATCGTACTTTCAATACCAAGAAAATGCAAAATAGGGGAATTCCTCATTTGCAGTGATATTGTCGTCCATCTGCAGTCGATATATTGATATTTTGGTACACACACAGTATTTATAAGCTAAGGATGTTTGAATGGCAATGATGTCGACCGCTGGCTAATGTCCCTAGCGTACCTATCTCGCGACTTAATATGGGGGTGTTTTGGTGCGGTCGACGGAGTTTATAGCATCGACCGGAGGTAAGGCTTCCGATAACGGTATAGTCTGTCGAGACGTATTATATTCATCGGACGGGACACCCGGCAAGGGGTTGGCTTCCGTTGGATTTCCAGAAGCGGGCGTCGCCGCTTGCTCGACCAGTTGTCTGCAGGGTCGTGGCCCGCCGGATGCTACCGCCATTCGGCCCACCCCCTGCCCTCAATTGACCCCTATGCAGCCTAGATATGACGGAGAAATATCATGTTCACCTGCCTCTTTCTTACACGATAGCTGCCCAAGTTTTTAATCCAATATCATTCAATTCGCGAGTGGCGTTTTATTTAAAAATTCAATTTGTCAAATATTATTTTATTAATTTATTACCATACGACCGGATATAGCACATGTTGGCCTTTTTACATCGGAATATTTAACAAATTTAACAATTTCACGTACAACCATGCCATGTATGGGGACAACTTACCCAGGCGAGACTCGAACCCGCGACTTCTTGTTTGGCAGGTGAGGACTTTATCACACCGTTACCGAGGCCGTCAACAATTTCAATGCATGTTATCGCTTAAAATTGATATTAATTAATATTATATCGATTGCCGGCCTCGGTGGCGGCGGGGTTCTATGTTCTATGTCCTTGCCTGGAGCATTAGAGGTCGTGGGTTCCAGTCCCACCTAGGTAGGTTGCCCCTATCAATGGCATGGATGTTTGTGTACGTTCAATTTTTACCCCGATGTAAAAGGTCAGTGGTGCTGTTGTCGGCGATACAGGAATATATAAATAAAATCAAAATTATGGGACGTCTGGCTCGAATTCTGTTCAGAGCAGCGTCGCAGCTAGGAATTAAGGCTAGGGGGGGTTTCAGGCGCAACCAATTCTGGGGTGTCTGGGGGTGTGGCATACCCGCCAGGGTAACCGGGAGGTGCGGGGACCCTCCGTCAGAAAAGAGTTAAGGTAAATGGTTCAAAATAATGAGTTTTATGGCCTTTTGAGGGATATTTTATTAATCCTCACTCTATTCTATAAGTAATGTTAATCCGATTAAGTAAAATAGATTTACCTTGTAAAAATTTCTGAGCTTCGGGGGAGGGGTGGGGGGGGGGGAGGGGTTATATCCATCAAAGCCATCCATCCATCGCTGCGCCACTGGTTCAGAGCAAATGGCTTTTCCTCTCGAGAAATTTCGTACCCTCCTGAACTTGCAGACCCACTGATGACATGTCACTATCGGATATTCCTCAGTTATTTCCTTAAGTTTATCAAATAAATCTACATAAACACTCGTTGCAATAAATGGAAAGGCTGCGGAAATCAATGGAATTATGTGATATGGTTATTGAGAATTTTTATATTATGTTTTCAATTTTTTATTGTCAACTATTTAAGATGGCTACAACGTGGAATCTCACCTTAGCAGATTCTGATAACATTATTAAATTGGGAATAACACGTCATTTTAAAAAGACTGTCCATGGACTTAACTTGTACGTTGTATAAATAATGAAATATTAAATAAAAAACTGAGAAAGCTTTGTCTGGGCCTTGGAAGGGATTTTTTTTGTGACGATTGAACCGAAAACAGTCAATTTCAGTTAGCGAAGTTAGAGGGGAAGGCAAAAATAAAATTGAGCTCCGGAATTAAACTCAGCATGTGTTATTTCTATGGCTGGATGAAGTTTACCGTAAATTGGAAGCGCATCTACGATTTGAAATGTTTCCATGGAAGTCATTGCTGGGAAGCAAACGCAAATAAATGAATATATCGGAGTGGTAATTGGTTTGTTTAGACTATTGACGCAATTACACTTAATTTGAATAATTTTTAAAGAGGCACGAGGGGTGAAGGAATTGCGTGTAATTGTTAGGACCTTATCGACTACTCTCGCTAGCTTCAGCGTTGTTTGCACCGTGAGATGAATAATTACGGATGTTTTCATCTTGCTCGAAAATTTGAACTTTCTTCCATTGTATTTACCAGTCCATCAAATAAAATATCTCATTTTCTTTCTTCTCCACTCAATTCCTGTTTGCGTATAGTGAAAGATATCGCCCTGTTTGTGTGTGGCTATCCCGTGATCATCTGTCCTTGCCCAAGGATCTCAAGATTGCCCGACAATTTTCTTGAGTACTGGTTGAGCATAGCTATGAGGTCTTGGTTCGTGCTTGGAATCAGATAGTTTGCAGAGTGTTCCATGCTGAATATTCAACCCTTTTTTCTTTGCCTGCGCTTATTTCCAAGTTCTTAGAAAGTACCTGGGCCGCTAACACCTTCACAAGTGTAAAATACCACTGAGCACAATCCTTGCCCGGCCATCGTAACAATAATTATCGTTTAGCGCTTTAGTTTTCCACGTTACATTACAGTGAAATGATTACTTCATCTCTGAGCTTCTTTATCTTGATTTCTCCTGGTTCGTGCTTGGAATCGGATCGGTTGCAGTGTGTGCCATGATGACGATACTTTCAGGTTTTCTCGCGCGTATTTCCAAGTTTGTTGGTTCACCTTGAGAATACCACAGCCAAACTAGTACAACCGTTTTCCAGGAACAAAAGGTTCTCAATTGAAAAGAGACGGAAATGCAAATTTTAAAATATAAATAATTAATTAGAGCAAAAAACGTAAATAGATTACTAATCATATTTTATCCTTAAGTTGCCAGAGTTAAATTGTTCTTGAGGAGTTCATGTTCATTCAAACCTAGGTTCATTGTGACAACAATCAAACCTTATTTGAGCGATAAAGAGAAAATTCAAAACATCTCTCGTTATCTCCTGGTATGATTTAATGAGATGAATTTATCGTGTGCTAAAGTCCTTATTTCACTTCTCTCTGCCGAGAGAAGTATTCAGAGAAAGAAGTGTTGGCAATCAAATGGAAGCAGTGCTGTTTATAATGCTTCCCGTTGGTAACGATTATTGTTGAAATAATCTTTTCCTTTTGAAAGGAAATGAATCGCGTGGCAATATTCTCCACGGCCTTTTCCTTTGTGAAAGCAAGCCTCTTGACAATTTCTCTTCATCAAAAACTTTGATGGCCTTCACGCTCTCAGAATGGATAATTTTAGTCCTGCAGAAGTTCTTTAAATTTAGAACTTGAATGAAAGTGATGCTATTAAATCGGAGTATTCAAACAGAGGTCAATCATACTTTGAATAATATGAAATAAGGAATTTAGCATATGATAAATTCATCTCATTAAATCATACCAGGAGATATGAGGGATGTTTTGAAATTTCTCTTTATCGCTCAAATAAGGTTTAATTGCTGTCACAGTGAACCTAGGTCAGTATGAACATGAACTCCTCAAAAACAATTCTAATCAAATGGGCTTTAATATTTTTTAATTATTAAGGCCAATATAACCTTACATGGTATTTTATGAGTCATTACTATTGCCAGGTAGGGAGTGCAGGTAGTAATATCAGTATACATAAGAAGGTGGTGTTCATATGAATTTCTGCTGCATAGGAAACAATTGTGTTGATGTTTCATTGAAGTATTGTTGACTTTTTTTTAATTTCGCTAGTGAGACTTGGTGACCTGCTCTATGATATGCAATGGATGAGGGGATCACGCAGTCTCTCATCCTCTGTGTAATTATGCCAAGGCAACTTCCGATTGACCGCCACCTTCACAATAAATTTATCGGTGCTTCAGAGCTTTGTCTTTATATGGATCGTAGTTCTTACCTGGAAAAATAGGAATCCATCGCTTATGCTCATCATGCACCCGTATTGCTCGTAAAAAATTGCGTCAGTATTTGTGAGAGAAGACCTTGAAAAACAATTTTAACTTCTAGCGACCATTTTTTCCTTGTTCTATTCTCATGTACAAGACTATTTCAAACTATGTCTCCACCTTTTGCTTGAATCCATCATTATTCGTGCGAGTGGGTACTTGAGAGGTGTTTTTACATTCCACATTTCTCCCGATAGATATTGGGATAAATCTCAAATCTTGTCTGAATTTATGACATTTTAGGGCTTCATGGATGTTCGAGTGCGGAATAATAATAGGAAAAATTTATTCTTCAGTGTTTGTAGCATAGGGTAAAAAAGCGATCCAACTGGCTCGTTGGATTCAAATGTCTAAATGTGGTCGCTCATAGTGTCACAATTGATTGCTTTTATCTGAGAATTTATCCCATCTCTTATAATACTGGAGCCTCCCGAATATTATTTCACCCCCTTGGAAAATCTGTCATTACTATTCGATCCTCCTTTGCACCCTTTGGGAACGTCAGCTATCTAACGACTCTAAATTGCCACCTTGTTGTCAAGAGTCAGCTGATTGACAATGGTAGGTAATGATAAATGGCTGTCAAAAGTTGTCGATTTTCTATCGACGTCCATCTTCGTCTATCGGAAACCAACGGCTTTTGAATTGTATAGATCATCGCAGAAAATTACAGCCAATTACATGTGACAATCGCCCAGGGTAGTTGGCAATCGATAATCGATACCCATTTCTGACTTCTGATTTTCGACGAGTGACGTTCGATGACTGACGTTCTATATTGGTGCTCATCGGATAATTTTAGCCTTTGAATCTGGATGGCCGAAATCGCCCATTGAAAATGCCTGAGAGCCCTTATCATCGTCCCTCTTCAACCTTTCCCTGTATAAACCCCCTTTTTCTGTGGTTCAACGGAACTTGAAGTTGTCTCCCGCATCCTCGAATATCCATGGGTCTCGCTATCGTCCTTGAATCATCTAGAAGGACCAGACCCGCCATTTCGACCTTTACTTACTTAAACATGTTGCCAAGAATTTTTTCTGTTACCTTTTTTCTGACTTATATCACGTATTCTGTTTAAATATAATTAAATTTTTTCTCATGGAAATTTTCTATTTAATTTTCTATATTAATATTGGAGGCGTTTCCATTTTATTTGCTACGATAATGCGTGTTTTGCTCAGGAAATCACGACACTGTATTACGTCTGGCCAATTTCATGTTCTAGTTAGCGCATTTTTGCATTTAGCATTCTTTATGCCATTTTAAATGGAAATATGCAGCATATTAGTCATGCCGAGTGGCGTGTGGTAGGCCATAGCAGGGGAAGCAAGGGCGACATGACTGCTATTCATTTTAATTTTTTATTGTAAAATGATTCGTGAAAAATTACACAGTTGTATTGATAAATAAAAAGATTATATTTAATGAAGGTATCAATTAATTCTAACATAAACGAAGATATATTTAAAATAATTAGCACCCACGAAAATGACGGGCAAAGGTCCCTCCAGTGTTACAGGAAAGCTGGACTCCGATTTTACGCTTACTTTCAGTATCCAGAGGCGTAACAGAATTTCTCGCGTCTTCTCATTCCTTGGGTGTGACAAGAGAGATAGAATGTCTGAAGTTCCGAGTCCTTTGATCGAGCGGGAAGCCTAGGGAGAGGTGTGATCGCGATACGAAAGGGAAGCCTGCGATCGTTTGTTGTTTTTGGAGGGCGTCAGAGCTGCGGCCCCCTTGCCAGAAAGTGTTCTCGCGCACAAAATGCACGGCGTCTGCTCTTCGAGGTTAGTGTATCAGGCCATGTTCGGGCGCTCCCTCGCAATGGGGTGGTTTCCTATCATTTTTTATTGCCTAAATCGAAAGATATTACTCCGGGAGTACGTATTTTGCGCTTTTAGATTTTCTAATGAAAATGTCTATTTTTCGCGATTAAATGGAAAGTGAAAAATTTCAAACGCGCGAAAACACGACGACAGAGTATGAATGCTGGGAAAAGCCCATGTGACGTCATTCTGGTTTTGGCTGCCAACGTGCGAGGCCACCTTGGTGCGAGGCTATGAGCGCCGCTACGATGCAAGATGCTAGCAGGTAGCAGAGTACCAATCTAACAGGTAGCGCTTGGCTTGAATTAGTATTATTAACACCCTATCAAATGAAGGAAACTCTCCGACCCTAGGCAATTTTAATAGGTGATTATTAAGAGATGTTCCCCTGAGCTTTGTGCCTCATGCATGCATTGGTAATCTCAGACGATGTAAAAACTCCTGACTACTCATATAGTATCTGGGTCCCTGTGACGTCACGTGGAGTAGCATCGCATGGGCACCAATCAGGCCTTTTTCAAATGAGGTTAGAATTGACCATTAACAGTCGTCTTAACTGGGATTTCTAAAACAAAATAATTTGTATATTATGAATGCACTAAAGGTGGGTAACGACTCGCAATCAATGCCTTTGGTTTTCTTTGATGAAGGAAACTACCCTTTAGTTTTCGTTCCGGGCCCTGCATATTTCAGAATGGCTTTTGGTGTGGCCGCTGGCCGTCGTGACCCCGGTCGTTTCCGCAGTCCCTTTCGGCCTTTTATAATCTGCCGCCCCTTCTCTTTGGATTAATCATGGTTCCTTTCTCCCGTACATGTGCCTTTTCAATGCTGAATTCTTCCTTCTGTGCGTATCCTTAGAAGTATCTGCGTTCTCACTTGAGGTGGTTGGTGGACGTTCTGAATGACTGTTACTTTGTGGGGCTCAGCGATTGGCGGAATTGTGATTTATTTATTTCCTCCTTCCTATTTTAAATTCCTTTACAGCCGAATCTGTCATAATCTGACTCAATGCGCTTCGAAGCCGAAGTTCGTTTGATAGGCGAAAACGTAGCTAACTCCTCGAAGTTTTTCTTGCAATCAAATTGCACTGCGATTGTATTTATTGTTTCATTTTCTTTTACGCTGACTTTCTCTTATCCTTTTGTGTGTATATTTCACCTTCTTCCTCTCATCTTCCACACTATTGGACGTTTCATTCATTCACTACCTCCATCTCCTTAGATTCACCACTTCTTCACCATTCTTCCTCTACTTGTCCTTTCTAAGTTCCTTCTTCTTTCCAAGTTCTAAATATATCAGTTGCGTGTATGCGTATGGATCCTAATTTCTGGGTTGTCGGGGACTCTCCCTCATCCCCCTTCCTCATATTTATCCCTTATGCCCGCTTAGTTCACTCTACCATCATTGTCAACCAGCGTAAAGATGACGTCAGAACCAGCGTGCGTTCACACATACCATGGTAAGACACTGGCGACATCTGATGAATGGTAAAGTAAGTCCAAGTGAAAAATGAATTGACAAGAGCGAACAACGTGTTGGAAGGAAATAGAGAATATGCAGGAAAAAGTTCTTGTGTTAATTTCAGCGTATATGCATATTATGAGGTGCCTATGCATTAAATAATCGCATTCCAGCGTCGTCGAGCATTGTTCCTTGCTACGTAGAAGTTAATTCAGATGTGTACGTCCAACTAATCATTTCATCGATAGCGTGGTTTGCATTTTTCTACTGCTCTATTGAATCCGAATTAAAATGACTAATAGTAAGTATTTGGTTGGTATCAACAACATATTACTACTACTTGCCCTTGATTCGGATGTGATGACAAATCATTGATGTAGGAGAAGAAAAGAGGACCTAATCTTGAGCCTTATGCGTCAATTAATCACATTTTGTTGATTTGGAATTGAGATTAACTTGTCGCTGCAGTGCGGTCTTAGCAATTAATGTTTTCTGATTTTGACAAAGGATATGATCCAATCTGATGCTATACTATAAATTAAAACTATTATACTTCAATTCAATGGTTGACGAATAACTTGCAGAAATATGACTTGAATATTGTTAAAATTAAACTTATGAAATAAGAGAGAGAAAGAGGCATTTTTTGTGATATTTAGTATCACCCGACGTTTCTAACTTATATATTCTATAGTTATATCTAACTAGCAGGCCTGATATTTTATATTGGTATGGAAAGAACTTTTTTCAAGGATGAGAAGTTGAACTGGGACAAAGAACTCTTACCAAAACATTAAAATCATTGTGACCATCAGATTTTCATTAAGGTAGTTTCGCACATTTAACATTATTCTAGCAAAAATATTTATATAGATTATTAAATATGTCCGTAAAAATACAATGCGAGCGAATGGCTTATTAACTACGAACTATAGCAACTTACATCAAGTTTAAAATTTATTAATAGTCAACAAATTACGCTATGAATCTATAGCACTTTCCTTTGAATTAATTCTGGCGAATATAGTTCAACAAAAACGGCCGTATTCCTTTCGAATGTTTTACTTTCTGCTTTCTTTCCTCCTATCCCACCTTGTTGCTGCTTCGCCTTCTTCTTTTTCTAACAAGCTTTTAACCAACTTTTGTTCACACACGCATAAACTACCGCCAACCATCGTCGGAAAACGGTGGTCAGAATACCAACCACGGTTAACGGTAACTTGCGTTCACACCTCGTTTTGTAACCATGGTCGGGGCTAACCGGCGTAAAAAGAGCGTAGTGTGAACGGGGCCTTACGGGACTACCAAACTGGTATCTCTAAACATTGGTCAGGCCCCGGTGCAGATCGTAAGCCAAGAGACGTTCGCGACTGTAAGAGTGCTTGAGGAATGTTCGTCAAATTCCATTAATCGATTTCACAGGATTTTCTCTCTCTATCTATCCCGGGCTACTGTTACTAGTGCTGTAAAAAATAACTTAATTTGAACTATCAAAAATTGTTTGGGCCCTCGGTCAATTCAAAGTTAGGTTTCATTTCAAACAAAATTTACCCAATGATCTTTGTATTGAAATATATACGAATAATAATATATCCGAGGAAGTATGAGTGCATGCTGCGGTCATGCTCTCGTGCATAATTCGTTACAAGGGCGTACCCAGGATAATAACTAGGGGGGGGGGGGGGAGGGGAAGCCATAATCTAGGTGGGAGCAAGCCATGGTCTAGGGGGGCAAGTCAAGTGGTGACATTAGTTTATGAGATTATTTCCTTGCAAAATTGTTTTATTTTAGTTACATACCTTATACTAAGGCATATCATTTTTCGTGGGTTTAAATAAAATTTGTTGAATACTTTCGTTTCAATTCAGTACTGATTTTTTAAAAAGGCTTTTGCAATTTTTGCTTCTAGGGGGGCAGCTGCCCCCCCCCCCCTTCCCCCTCGCTGGGTACGCCCATGGGTTAATATACTCGTTGAGAAATAGTAATGCGTTGAGGGAATTAATCGCTCACAACAACCAAGAGACGCGAACAGTGGCAGATACGGATGGGGGGCGCGCCCCCCCGCCCATTTTGCCAAACATTGTAGAACCACAATTATAACCTTTTTACATCATAAGATGGCATTGTCTTGTGTATGTGTAACAAAATTTAAGTGAATGTTTCTTAAACTCTGCATCAAGGGCGTACCCCGGATCAAAACTAGAGGGTGTCAACTGCCAAGCCGTGGTCGTTCAAATTTTAACATAGAAAAAGTTAAGGAAGCCAAAATTTCAAGAAAATTGTATCCTTTCAAGAAAATTATATGCAGAATATGAATATTATTCTGCTCCACTTGGGCCTCCCTACAAATACGACATTGAATATAATGCTGGTGTTTTTTTTAATATATCATTTATTTTTCATTTTTATTACGATTTGAGTGGATAGGTATCGATATTTTTAAAAAGGAAGTCGGTCGTTGTATTTCTTTCTTCAGTTAGGCACGTCTCTTCATTCTATCCATGAAGCCTTATATTGTCCTCCCTCTTTCTCGTTTACCCGACATTCTTCCCTCTTTTAACGACTTCCGGCGTCCCCGAGCCCCTTAGTACAAATTATATCCATCCAAGTCCCTAGACTCGTTTTTACGTCCTCTATCGGTTTTCTTTACTTAGTCCCCTTGTCTACAACTTCCTCACTTTTTTCCCATCGTCCATCTCACCTCCATTTTCCTCCATGTCCACACCTGAAACGACTCTGCTCCGTTTCTCCTCTTGCTTCCTCAGCGTCCACGTTTCCGGCCTCAGACGATGTAAAACTCCTGACTACTCGTATAGCATCTAGGCCCCTGTGACGTCATGTGGAGTGGCATCGCTTGACCGCCAATCAGGCCTTTTCCAAATGAGGTTAAAATTGACCATTAACATTCGTCTAAACAGTTTCAAAACAATATAATTTTTATATTATGAATACAGTAATGGTGGGTAACGAATCGCAATCAATGCCTTTCATTTTCTTTGATGAAGGAAACTACCCTATGGTATGTGCAATTGAATCAATCGATAAGTTAAAAACACGAAATTTTCCCACCCCCATCTGGATATACAGGTACCTCCGCGAATCACCAAAACTCAGTGCCCCTGATGAGGGTAGCTGATACTGTCAAATGGTTCTGAAGGACGCCACGGTTTCGGGCCGGATAGGCTCTCTCAAGTACATCCGAAAACTTCTTCCTGAACTTCTTGAAATCTCCAAAGCGGGTACATGCATCTATCCTTTGCACCGGTATTTTTGTCGATTAATTTATTTCACCCTCTCAAATTAGTGGACCCTCTTTGGTTCATTTTTCGAACCTCCAAACATTTTAAAGCGCTACTCTGCGTCATGTACTCCCTTTTACTCATTTTTGTTGAGCGGAGTCCATTACTCTATTCATTTCGACATCCTCATTACGCTACGTTGTAGCATGGCTGAAAAAAACTACAGGAGTATAATCGATATAAATTGAGTCTTCTTAACCCAAGGTCATTCACTCCGTGTTTAGCATTGCCTTTTGGGAGGAATACGTTTACCCACGTTTAGGCTGGAATCCAGGCCTTTGCCTCTTTGCGAAACTTACCTTTTCAAGGCTATGGTGTGAGTCCACTTATGGGGTAGTTGGTCATAAGACGGGCACGTGAGATATTTAGCTTAGCGAAAGCGTTTTGTGTCTCTTTATCTTTCGCCCGTGGGCATCTGGTCAGTGCTTAGATCTTTCGGAGCGCCCCACTCCTCCATATGTTTCACGTCAAGTGATTGGCGCGACCCTGGTTTATATTCACCAGAAGTTTCGTAACGCTTCAGGAATGGGCCATCAGGAGTAATAAGGTATTCTGAACGGGCGGTCTTTGTATCTTAAGCGCTTTTCAAGTTTGAGATTAGATTTCTCATATAGTTTTAATTTGGACGGAGAAAATTTTTACGAAGGATAAACCTGCTCTTTGGTTACAAAAACACATTTACGCGTATCAACCCAGCATAACCCATTAGGCATCTCAGGATTTTTCAATTTTTTTAACAAATGGGCTCCTCCGAGCTGAGCTAAAAAGCTTCTTTTTATGTTTATTGTACTACGATTTTATCACCGTATGTAGTTGATTTCTCGTCGCCATTTATGTATTCGGCTGAAGTGGAGTCAGATTTTGTGTTCGAGAATCCTTAGAGATTATGACGGACGAGAGAAAATTAGAAGCCTAATCTATAATTCACATATCCTGTTTAAGTCCCAATTAGACTCATTTAAAAGTTCATTCCATGAATTAATTTTTTTCTTGCATTCAGTCTTTACAGAGTTAATTTTTTGGAGGTTAATTTCGTAATAAATGAGTCAAAAACTATGTATGTTCCAGACTTGTTTAATTTTACTTGGCACTAACTTTTCCAAGAATTAGCGTCTTTTGAAACTTTTGATAATGATGTTGATATGATGAAACCGGATGAGGTCAAATAATTATTGTGAAGGGTGGAAAATATGGAGAATGTGATAAATTCACTACGCACTGCTTTTATGTTCATTTTCTAGATTCGGAAACCATAACAAGTACTACATTTTGGA
The DNA here is from genome assembly GCF_921293095.1 of Ischnura elegans. NCBI lineage: Eukaryota > Metazoa > Arthropoda > Insecta > Odonata > Coenagrionidae > Ischnura > Ischnura elegans. Next base: position 96,902,296 of record NC_060259.1, read on the forward strand.
TTGTTAACTAATTGAAACAAAAAAAAAACTTCTGATAACCTATAGATGAGTGCCCTGGGTTTCAGTGCTTCTGTCACCAATGTTACAGTCGAGAGGATTCTCCATTCTTCCTCTAAATGTGTTGTCACCCACCGCGCATTTGAATGGGTTTTCGGAAGTCGCCACTCGCGTATCTTTTGGACAGACTGATTCGAATTCTTTGGAGAAATAAGCTACAGTGTGAGATGTTAGCAGAAATACTTATTTGTGATGATGTGTTTTATCAATTGGCTAACTCTTCTAGGCTATTCCTCACACTATAGGGAGAGGACAGCAGCTCTTCTTCATATGAGTGAAGGTGGAGACCACGGTGGTCAGTGCAGCGACACTCACTTCACTTCAGGCGTGGTAACATTTATTTTAACGGCTGTAGTACTGCGATGTGGAAGGCAAGGGGAAACCCCAACATTATTATCCCGAGGAGTCGCAGCTACTCCAACTTTAAATTATCTGGCATGATGGAATTATTTCAGGTAAAGAATTCCGGAGGTACACTAGTCCCCCATTCGGATCTCCGGTCGGGGACTACCCGAGAGGGTACATCGCTCAATTGTGATAAAGTTATGAGGATAGGTACATGGAACTTGAGATCACTTAGGACTTGCGACAAGCTAGAGAACCTTAAGGTGAAAATTCAAAGATTGAATATCGACGTGCTAGGAATCTGAGAAATGAAATTGCCTGAGGAGGGAGACTTTTGGAGTACTACGGTTTACATTCCTACCACAGACTACGAAGATGTCTACGATGATATCGGGGAAGTAATAAAACAGGAAAGAGGAAAGGAGCGAAGAAAAACTTTTGTTTCAGGTGAATGGAACGCTGTCGTGGGCGAAGCTCAGGATGGAAGAACACGGGTAAATATGGCTTAGGAAATCTTAATAAAAGAAGTAGAAAGGTTTCTGGAGATCTGCACAGAACACAAAACAATGGTTGACTACATACTGTCACATAATGGTATGGGAAGAAGATTGCATATATGTATACCTTTCAAGGAGACAAATGAAGATCTCAACTAAACTATATTCTAGTGAAACAGAGGTTTAGGAACCACATAAAGGACTGCAAAAGTTACTCAGAGGCAGACATAGACAGCGATCATAATCTAGTGATGACGAAATGTCATCTGAAATTAAAGAGATCAGCAAAGAACGAATGGGAACTGGAGAAGCTATAGGAGCCAAAAAAATCAACAGGATTTTCAATAAGTTGCGGAGAGCAGGATAGGGTTAGATCAAACTGAGAAATTAGTGAGAATTAATGTATCATTCTGAGCCATAAAAAACCTCACTTTTTACATACCTGTAGCCTTTTCTAATAATGATTTTTTTGGAAAACGTATGGGAAGTTGTGTTGCAAAATTTCTTCTGATAAGATAACGCGCAGACTTTAAGATAACGCGCAGACGTTTAACCGCTATCATTTGGGGATAGATTTAATTGGGAATTGATAGAAATAGCAAAGGATGGTGTAGTGGTAAATCGACGAGGAGAAATAAATGTAAGTATATTGGTATACATAAAGGCAAAATGATTTCAATTGCAGGATTGAATGCATCATATACGAATTTTTAATGAATCAAGGAAGTCTTTTTCCTCAGAAAGAGCTTAAGGTAATAAAACTGACTTCATTGCCGTGGTTTTGTTCCATTTTCTTATCCTCAATAGTCTCTCAATTCTTATTATAGAAGCTATCCCTTTTCTTGCCAGTACCATCAATCAGTCATGTTTCTTTTCTCGATGTCCTTTTTCCCTTTTCATACTACTTGTCTCTCGATCTTCCGTGAGGGACTTTTCCATCGGTTTTTCCATCCATTTTGTTTTCAGATAATTAGATATTTACTGTGCGTTATCTTGTGCACAGCGCTCTTGGACTGAAGGGAATTCTCAGCTTCCTTCCCTCTACTCTTCTGTATTCTCTTTCATTTCTCGCTGTGGCCGTCCCTTTGATCTTCAATATCGTTCTCTGATGCCGTACCAGGCTTTGATGCAAACAAAAGCAAATAAAAGGCCAGTGACCTGATAATAGCAACAGTTTGTTTAAAGTTGTATTAAATTTTGCGCCATTGAGTATGCCGACTTCACTTTCTGTGGGTCGGGGTTCACAATTCGGCTGTGGCGGAAAATTTTGGGAGACTAGCAATACCTGCTTGGGTGCCTTTTGGTCGGCTCATTTGTTGTAACAAACCTTATCAGTCGGAATGGGACCTTATTGTCTTAGCCCCCCTTGCGCGTTTCTGTGATAGCTTGCCATTCCGACGCCGGGTTTCTCTTCACCCTTACTGGCATACCCTTCCTTCATGGCGCAAATGATCTAAGCTGTGGGTCGCGTGCTGCAAAATCCCTACCGAATCTTCCTGTTGGTGAGGGATCGGTGGATTTCACCAGGCATGTTTTGTTATTCAGTGCGTAAGCCCCACGGTGTCATGTGAGAATAAATCTCACCCCGGAATGAGTCACAGTCGTGATTTCTCGTATTCGGAATAAGAGGGCAAGGTCCTTTGCCGGTGCCAACTAGCACTGCGATAAATTTTCTGTGGGAGTTTCCAAAAGCTTCATCCGGATATGAACCCGGGGCCCTTCCTTGCTAAGCTATCAACCCATTAGGCCGCGACGCAAGGTACATGATTGTCCATTGGCTGAAAGAGTCACGTGCTATTCCGTCGAAGGAAGGCCCGTCATTGTCTCCTCAATCGGTGATGGAGTCGACTTATGAGGGCTTTGCTTGGGTGATGAAACTCCGCCTCTGATGTCAGCCGTTCCCTCATTTGGCGACCCCTGCCCTCGCGGCTGCGAGGAACTCCGATCAGCTGAGCCGAGAGGGGAGGGTCACTGCCTCGTATTCGGGACTCACCTATGAGAGTCAAAAGGGTTATAATTGACACGGAGCGAAGGATGGTCGCGGCTGAGTCTTGGGTGAGTTCACGGGGATGGAATTTAGGTCGCCACAATGGCATTGAAGGTTGAGCCCGAATCAAAGATTGCCCCTACTCCTCTGATTCCACGGGCGCGTCACATCCTCTTTGGGAAGGGGATGCGCTCAACTTGCTCAAGGAGTGCGCCAAGGGAATCATTGTCTCCTTGGGATCATTTTTTCACGCATAGGTCTAAGAGGACGCATCACTCTGTCTCGGGGGTGGTCGCATTTTGTCAATTTTGCCGGCGAATTACTTCTTTTCCGTGCCAGTTCCATCAGTCACTCATGTTTATTTTATCGATATCCATTTTGCTTTCCATAGTACTTGTCGCTAGATCTTGGTATGGTGGTATGGTATTTGGAGGAGACGACCGACAGCTGGGGTCATTTGCGCCATGAGGGAAGGGTAGGTAAGGAAGGGTGGAGAGAAACCCGGCGTCGGCATTAGCGTACTCTTAACGAAAGGCGCCAAGGGGACCACGGCTTAACGTCCCATCCGACGGACGGAGTGTTGCGCTTGAAACATCCTCCACCCAACATTCAAGCAGGGATCGGGCAGTCTCTGAAAATTCTCTGCCACCGCCGGGATTTGAACCCGAGCCCGCCGGGCGGGAAGCCAACACTTCGCTAGATCTTCCTTGAGACACCTTTCCATCAGTTTTTCCCTCCATTATTTTTCTAACTTAGATATTTATTGTGCCTTAGCCTGTTGACAGCGCAGCGTTCTTGAAGTGATTATTTAGTTTAAAAATGAAGTTGAAATATTGAAATTGACAAGGAATATTGTGTGTTACTTTTTCCACATTTGACTGTACCTTGATATAAAAATTTTGCCTCACTCTTTTTCATATTCGAAATGCCAGTGAATGTTGGCAAAGGTCTCCTTGACATGTTTTGGGCATTTCAAGTTGGTAACGTAAGCTTTAAATTGTGTAAACGTGGCGAAAAGGCCCGGTCGAGTAGGAGTAAAGCGTCTTCTTAGAGCCGGGCGGACGAGCCCAATCCACAGCGAATAATTAAAAACTAGCCCTGCCTGAATTTTGTCCAAAACTCGATGTGCAAAAATGTTGCGTAAAAACTAGGGCCACAGATGAACATACGTCTCCTCAAAATTTCCAAATGTTACGCCAAGGTAAGCTTACTTCTGAATCATGTAACAAGTGAACGAAGCTAAGGGTGAGAGAAAGGTGCGGGGGATGGCACCACAAGTGATTGCTGTCAATTTCTCTTCTCTTCGAAAAATTGTTTGTAATCTCTTTTTTATGTTTGTAAGTGATTATCTCGACAGTTCTTAAATTGTATGTGTATGGCTCTGCAGTTTTTGGGGAGGGAAAGTGGGATTTTTAGAATGAGGTGACGGTTTATCGATGAATTGTAAGACTTGGACAATAATCAATTACCAGCTGAAGTTCGAGGGAAATGCGCATGAGGCTGAAGAATTGGTGCAATGGCTGGAGTGTTGGCTTCCCTTTCTGCGTATCAAATACCAGTGGTCGTTGGGATTCTTCAATGGGAACCAAATCTCTGTGAGTGCAGTGTGGAGGGGTTAGGGTGGGCCGAAAAATCACTTTTCACTGGATTAAATTTGCCCCATGCGGGAAAGTTGCCAACTTATATCAGGGTCTCAGATCCGAAGTTTTTTCAAAATCGGATATTGTTAACCACTGCCGACCGAGCCCTAAAGTTTAACATTTTACGCAAACTCAGGCTGAGTTTCGAGACAAACAAAAGTATAAATTGGCAAATTTTCCACATTTTGATCCTGGAAAAAATCATTTTTCGGCCCCCCCAATGGAGGTGGCTACGTCCGTTGGTAGCAACGCTAAGCCGTGGTTTCCATGGCGTCCTTAGAGAATAGTAGGTTGATTCTGAGGCCAGGTTTCTCTTCTCCCTTCCTTCCCTATCCATCGCTCAAAGCGTAAAAAACATACGTTTTGTGTCGTCTCCTTCAAAAACTAATATCTACAGTAGGAAGAGGTGGTTGATAAATACGCATTACAGAATGCGCTGATTCATTCGTGAATCCTGACCTACTAGTTGATACCAAGTGGTAAACGATGAAGAGAAAGAGATAATATGATAATGCATATGGGCCCGTATTCATTGTTCCTGATATCGTCGAGAAAAGCGAAAAACGAGTCTTTATAATGTTTTGTTAGTGTATGAGCTACTTTTATAGTGATTTACTAGGGTTACTATTTCAACCGGTAGAGATGGACTGTTGAATTTGACAGTAGTATATTGATAGCAAATTTGCATTTCCTGATAAAGTAATTTCTCGGAATAATAACCGACATTAACATGTTCTTGATAAAATTTACCCTCGTTCACCTTCTGTCTGGCGTGTTATTCATGGACAGAATCCACAACTAATAATTTTAGGTTTTGGGTAACTTAGTATTGGCGAAAAATAGCAGTTGTGGTTTAGCAAATATCATAGGACCATATTAAAGGAGAAAAACTCGACCTTTGTGCTCAAAACAGCGGCATTCTAGATATTTTAGTGCTCTATGCAAGGTCTTCGAAATCAAGTTTTCGACCCACTAATAATCTTGAGCGATTCAAACAAAACCCCCGGGCATAGTGTTTGCTAAATATTTTCTGCAAATTGTACTTTGTATGTGGTCGTGTTGTTTATTAGCCCGCCTCTTATTTTCATTTCTTTGCGGACTTCTCTGGGCATGTTGGTTGGTAGCAGAGGCGTTTAGTTCATGCTTTCCTCGGGAGGGCCAGAAAAATAGTACAATTGATGTGTCATTAACGCAGTGGTGTTCCGCTGTAAAATCTCCTTTCTACGCTACAGAGTTGGAGGTTGAAGCGGTGGATGAATTCCCTCTGATTCGCAAACTGGGGACAGATAATAGAGATGAAAGGTGAGATGCCTCGCCGTGCTTACTGTTGGCGCTGAGACATGCCAGCATCTTCACTGCGTGTTCAAGCAGATGATTGCATCCGTATTCCCTACTCGTATCCCGATGGCGGTCTTACCGTTTTGGCGTCCCTCTGGTTGCAATTGCCTGCTCCACGGAGTAGTAAAGTTGCCAGCATGACATGTGCCCTTGAGGTTCGCTCAATGTTCCCATCCTAACGGCAGATATACATGTCTGATGTTGTAATCCAAACATAAGTTTTCATGGTGTATTATCCTCGTCTGTAATATCCTGGCTTCTCACTTCATGCAGTGAATTAAATGAGGTCCCGCGACCAAACCAATCGTGGTCATTGATTACTTATCTAATCAACTATTACGTGGAATATTTAATCAAATTTTTTTTTCGTTAACTCGGAGACTTTTCATGCTTTTTTTTGTTTTCGACTCTCAGTCAATGTCATCATTAACAGTTTCGTTAATCTCGGCCGGATCTCGCTCTTTCCGTGATTCCAATTACTTAAATTCAGCGTTTTATACTTTTAATATACCTATGATTAGTTCTGAGAATCTAATTACAAGATTTTCTGATGCATTGTGGTGAGTTAGTATTCGTATGCACTTCAAATATGTTCTCGCTGTTTTTATGGCTCATGATTCATACATTTAAATTCGTAATCGTGGGTTGTTTACGTTTGAAATTAGGTAATTTTATTCTTAACAGAGGTTTATTTTATGGAATGCTTGAGGAATTACTGTGTGTAGAGCTTTTGTGAAGGAATGGGCAATTTGAACTGATTCAGTGGCTACAAATTTACCATGCCAATAAATTTTCACTTCTTGAAAAATATGCGGACCGTTTAGGCTAAAATCTATGGAACCGTGCTGGCTAAGCGTTTTTGAATTATGGCTTTGTGTTCAATCCCTTTCACGTGTTTGTTTCACGTGAATCGAAGAGTAGAGCTGCGTGAGTATCTGACAGGTAATGTTCTCATGTCTTTCCCTATTTTTAATCACTCTCTTTTAATTTTTCGCTTTAGTAAGAATTCAGGCTTGATATTTTCATGAAACTAAATCAAATAATATAAGCTGATACGCCATATGAAAAGCAATCAGGGCCATTTTTTTCTGTTGAAGGTTCGGCGTCTAATGAATTCGGAATTTCATTTGATACGCTGAAATTGAGACATCCTTCTCATGACGTCGAAACAATTGTGCTCGACTTTTTATCGCCATAGCCACGTTCGTTATTGAGTGCTTTTGTGTTTAACTCGCATTCATTTTAAGTCCCGAGAAGCTGGTGTCCAGAATGACGACGCTTCTCATATGCTTAAGCTACTCACTAGTCTCTGCAATTCCTCTGTTGGAGTTTGGTCCTCGCGACGCCTGCTCCTGCGCCAATCAATGCTAGAAGACTTGAAAGGTCAGATGATCACAACTACCAAGTATCTCTAGATTAGCAAGTAATTGTAATTCTACCGGTAAAATGGACGATTCAATTTTGTGACTTATATATCGTGATACACTAGGGGAATGGCTTAATTTATATACTCATTTTCAAATCTTGAGGTTAGGTCGAGGATCGATAAAGTTGAGCTGATTCGTAAATTTTCATCTTACTTATTTTCATCAGCAAAATTTTATAAAAAAATATCGTTGTTATTATACTATTAATTATACTTGGTATATTATGTTATTATTGATTTCAAAATTTGTGAAACCCCTAAGATGCCTGTGAAGCTTTGAAATATATGTGCAATCGAGTTATTGTAAACATTTTCACCCTCTTTGAAAGGAATGAATTCGAATCGTCTATCATGAGGAATTTCTTGCGCTTTCTTGTAATCTTAGAATTATAATTTTTAATGTACTTTTCCTGGATAACTTATCCTTTTCAATTACACCTTTGTATTTATAGCATACGAAGTGACGGCTTATTAGAGCATAATTATTGTCAAATGCTTATAATTTACCTATTTGAATATTTATGCGGTGGTAATCTGAAATAGCGTCATAGATTGGTGGCAGTTTAACGGATTCCGCTCGATTGCCTCGTTTCGTGATGTTTTTCACCAAGAGAACTGGCTTCACCCCCCTCACGCCATCCGTCGTCTTCAGCAATCTGTGATCCATGGAGATTTGCGGTGGCTGGCCTTGAAACTATGGGCGCGACGCTCCAGAAGGCGGGAACGATTCACCCCGTGATAACGCTTATTATGTTCTTGGCGCCTCGGCTTATCTCTTGCGCGTGGTACACACATGTCACAACTAGCAGTTGGATGGTTCCACAATCATAGATAAAGGAGTATTTTCATTTTTGGAGCCGAGTGCAAATTGTTCTTTGACTTTTAGCTTCTATTGTGATACTACCTTTGGAGCGTGATGCATCATTTTCGAACTAATGTTTTGTTCTAGTTGAAATATTATTTATTTTTAATGTAATTTTCCTGGGTTCTTCTCCTTTTCAATTAATCCTCCGTATAGTCATGAAGTAAGCACTGCACCTACATCATTCTTAATAAATTTATCATTGCATTATTTTAAATGGATTAGTTTTTGCCAATCCTGTTTTTTCTTAAAGAGGTAAGTGTATATAATGTTAAATTGGTAACTGTATTTAGGCCTGGATCTTTTTTGACTTCGTACACACATGCGCAAAGATACATACAGCAGGGAAAGAAATTTGCTGCGAAGGATGACATGCATTTGCATTGAAAGGTGACTTGCATATGACTTGAAAGGGTGGATCAATGTACTACTCATGAACCCTTTACTACTTCTCCAAGGAATTTCGGTATAAAATGTGCCTTTAATGTTTTACAGCATTGGAATAAACCAGTCGGTCATTTCTGTTGGTTTGTAAGCGTGCAATGTCCTAGGTTTAATAGCTTATACTTAGGATAATTTTACGAACCAATTGTTTTTCTTAGATTTTCCTAATTTCATAGCAGCATTTTGCAGCAATACAAGGTTTTTAGATCTACGGCACATCTCACGAAATATGGAGAAGAGGCTTATTCTGGGGTCATAAACCACGGGGAAATTATGTTCCCTTTCAAGATGTGTTCCCATCTTCTACGACCACTTATGAGCATTAATTCCGAAATGTGGCAGACCCCTAAATTACCTGTGGCGCTTTGAAATATAATGTAAACGAACTATCGTTAAATTTTCGCTTTCGTTGAAAGGAATGAATTCTATTCGTCTATCAATTAGGAATGTTTCTGGAAATGGCTCAGCATCGCTGGGCCTTGAAATTGATCTAGGTCCAAATATCATAATTCAGGGTAGGGATGTGAAAAAAGTGCCCTCTGGTGTTCTACGTGTGCCGCCGACTCCAGAGTATTTCAATTCATTTTCAGTGCGGGACTTTTTGCTGTCACAAATCTACGCCATCATTATCATCATTCACAAGATTAAGTCGTGGTTCCATTTTCACGCATTGTTTCCGGGTATACAAATCAAATTATTATTTAAAATATGATTCATTGATTCATTCATTCACTGAAAATCAGAAAATGAGAAAGACGCGTAAAGTTTTATAAGTATTCCACGTATTTCATTGGATTCGACGTTGTTTTCCATCTCAATTTCGGAGTCATTTTTTTATTGAATATTTTGTAGCATTTCTTGTAAATGATTTCTAGTATTTATAATTTTTCTCTGCTAATATTCTCACGAATTTATGTAAATTATTCCATCTGTTAGTATTAGTAAGGGTAAAATTTAAAGGATAGTTTATTGTGATACATAGCACCTATAAACATTTCCTGGGTCTTTCCGTGAGCATTAACATGGTTGTGAAAAAACCAATAGCCGTGATAGGTTTTTTGTTTCAACACTGTTATTTTACCATTAATCTGAAAAAAGTTTCACCAAATGACATAGCCAAATAACCTAACATGCTTCAAAATATTATTTCAGTAAATTGTATTCAGACTACCGCTTTAATTTTCAAAAATTAATTTGACATATTATCCCCTCCGAGCAGTATCTTCAGATGAAAATATTCTCGTCAAAACTAGTCTTCTTTATTTCTTCAGTTTTTAATGCTTTCATTTACGCTTGTACAAGCTCTTCGGAGAGGATTCCGCCAAGAAGTACGAGTACGTAATAGGGTATTGAAATTGTCCGATCTTCGGAAGCTAATCTGTTTTTACGCTCGATAATAACTAATTTATTTTGCCTTCATTAGGTGTTGGTTTGAAACATAACAATGGGACACGTACCAAGAGGGTTTTTTGGTGTGTTCCGAAAGTTAGTGAGTAGATTATGGTATTATTATATTACTTATGTATTATATCCGTGGTACTGCTGAAATAAAGTGGAATTTTATCGTATACTTGTTTGCTTTTTCTCATCACCGACGTTAAAATAAGAACGTTCTGGCACGATAGAAATGCCGATTTACGCTCAGTCTCCGAGATGAAGCATCAAGCGGCTCGATCCAAGTTTAGACGGATCTTATTCCTATTTTCCTGGTGCTCTTTCTTATGTGGTAGACTTTAGTTTGCGGAAAAAGCTTTACGATTGGTGTTGAACATAAATGTCCTTTGAATTAAGAAGATTGGTTTTTCTTAGGTAATCAATACTTTTTCTCGAAGGACTCTTTGTTTCAAGGTAAATAAAAATTGTTTTTGAGGGTACTTGAGAAACACTTCAGATGAGATGGAAAATGGTAGGCTATGTTAATACTTTTGCGATCATGCACCAATATTATGAGTACGCTTTAAAATTATGTATCCGTTGCGTTGTATCCCATCCACTTGAATAGCGGCCTACTATTTCTAAATTGTTTGATGATTATGAGCCGTTAAGCTGGACCAGTGCCGTTTTCAATTTATTCACATGGATACATATTACACTTCTTCTTGAGAGAAATATTTCACTTCGTGTCCCGTGCCATTTTTCTGAACCATGTAAACCTATCATGTCGTCATTTCCCTTGCGAAAAGTATTCCAGTGGTAGCTTCTTCTCTTTGGTCGGATGCCTCACAGCTGTGGAGCGTGTTTAACGACTTTATTGCCGGCAGCGAGTTACTGAGGCACCCGTGCTCTCATAAAATCGCCGCGATGCATGAGCGGTGGGAGTCGCCCGTTGGCAAAGACGCGCCTTTGCTCATGACGCAGTCTCCCTCGCTGCGAACGACGACAGTCTATTTCCATTTCCTGCCCAGTTGACTCTTTCACGTGACGATGCCTCAGCGAAGGAGTCTCGCTGTATCGTTTCGGACCATAGTTTTTCATGTCAATGGACAAAAACGTCAATCGTCGAAATATCGTTACCGAAAGGATTTACAGTGCTGCGTTGGATTTTCACGACAGCGGCGCAGCTAGGAATAAAGGCTAGGGGGTTTTCAGGCGCAACTAATACTGGGGTGCCTGGGGTGTGGTATACCCGCCAGGGTAGGCGGTAGGTGCGGGGGCTATCCGCCAGAAAAAAATAAGATAAATGATTGAAAATGTTGAGTTTTACGGGCTTCTGAGGGATTTGTTAATCCTCACACTATTCTATAAGCAATAGTAATCCAATTAGGTAAAATAAAATTAACTTAAAAATTTCTCTGAGCACTGGGGGGTGGGGGGGTTATCCCCCAAACCCCCCCCCCCCCTCGCTGCGCCACTGTTTCACGAATTCTATGGAAGTATATTTCTGGTGAAATCCCTTTGCTATTCAGTTTAATTCCCTTTCAGTCTTTCGGTTCTCTATTTGCGTGTTATTATCAGGTGAAATTTCGATGCAGTGATATTATGACTATGTGCCTGGAGGATAATACGACCATTGAAGCGTTGATACGTATCAGGAACCAAGCTGTGATCAATGCGGTAGCCCAAAAAAACGTCGCCGCTAGTATTAGCTGCAGTCATCCTAGCAGTAGTCATCTCCCGGTAATCGACGAAAAAAATATTTCGGCGAGGTACAGTGCAGGTTATTACTGTATTAATCCTTTCTCTAAACCGGCAATGGGATACGGTTTTTTGCTACGAATGCGTGATTTCGGGGTTTTGATGCATATTCACGATTTTGTTTGTAAGAATGTTAGCCTACGCCGAAAGCTAAGAATCCATGGTACCGTGCCTTGGAATCTACTTTCAATTTGTAATCAGTGAGGATATAGGAGCAAAATAAGTACGTCGCGGGAGCCAGTTTTGACGAATTTTTCTAATCAAAGGACGACGCTTTTGTTGACTTGGAATGGTCACGCAAAGGTTTCTGATCCCAGTTATGAATTTAATTGGTGAAAATGGTTGCATTCAGGTCTAAAACGAATCGTATATCCAATAAAGTCGTTTCGAATGATGAGGAAGCGGTAGATTGTGAAATGAGGAATACCGCGGGGATTTATCATGGCACGATTTATTTGGCAAAGAGGTTCAGGTTGGTCCCGATTTTTGTTGTATCGCGTTTTGCTCGTCTCATTCATGTATGCAGTATAATATTGCGCCATTCCATTAATATTTGAATGTGTATGTTAAGGAAGAGGATAATTTAAGTTCACTGATGAAATTTAACCTTTTTTTTTAAATTTTTTTAACGCAAAATACCGAGATCTCCGGAAAAATATTACTCACTCACCTTATCCCATGTTTGCGTATCACCTGAAGAGAACATCGATTCCATTTCCTTATTTTGAAAACACAGATGCGAAAAAATGAGCAGCGCCTTTACATTTTCTTCTTTTCTCTCCGATGATCCTTCAAAGGTTATGACAATGTCCTGGATAAAGATAGAGTAGAAAAGAGTAGTGTAAGTGGAGGGGAAAATGTATAAAATTGAAGTATAAAATAAAATTAATAAAAATAAAAGGATAGGTGACGAGTGTAAAAGTGACTTTCGTTTTCAAAATCTCGTCTTTGAGGTCTTCCCCATTTGTGAGTTTTTCTATTTACTCTTTACCAAGTGTCATTGAAGTGTTGTCATTTATCGTATTTAACGCGGCCTGACGCTCACTATTTTTTCTTCACCGTTCAAAGTTCATGAAAAACTTAGTGGTGTTAAGAGGACGCCATATATCCGCTCGATCGGTCGTATATTGTCTTTATTGGTGCCTATTAGTCATTTAAAACTAACGTTATCATTTGATATTTTCACAGTGGACCTTTATCAAGATAAACCTGATTCTAAATATAAAAATAAATAATCTGAAAAAAGCACCGAGCTCAAATGTTGAAACTTTAAATTCAATCAAACGTTGATCAGGGTCTACCTTTGTACCCTGAATATTTTAAAATAATAATATTAGTTATGAACTGGTAACACGAAAAATTTCCGTGCCGAAGGCGCGATTCAAAGGCTCTACTGATGAGTCAAAACTCATCCCAACCTGCCAGTTCACGAGAGCATGTGTACCGTTACCAGCGCAATGTAGTCTGTATGGGAAAAAAGAACTTTATTAGTAATTAATTTTTGCACAAATTTTGTTAGACAATTCAACAACTTTATCATTAATGTAAATAAATAATTTGGCTATCCCTCGCAACAAAAATGACCGTTCGAGGGTGTACGAAGCGTTCTGTTAAACGGTCTCGATCGTAGCGATAGATGTCGCCTTGGAGGGTTGCAGAATAGCGCGGCAAGGGTGTGCGCATCCCGGTCGATGGTGGGGGCGGGCGCCGCGCCGGGGTGAACGGACGGCCCGGAAGAGGCTCCAAGGCCGCGCTCCCTGCGGCGGCGCCCGCACCCGACGACGAGTAGGTGAAGGCCGGGGGAGGGACGCGTCTCGGCGCCATCGATTCGAACGAAGGGTGCCCGTAAACAGGGCCGTCTCACCGGACGCCCCTCGTGTTATTGTTTCGATGGGCGTGACCGGCGCCGAGATTGTGGATCCGTGGGAATTCGCCCTCGCTTCAATTCATCCTTTTCTTCGGATTGAGAATGGGCACTTCCGAGATGGCACCCACTGCCTGCTTGTCCGTATTACATAGCGGGATTCTTGTTGGGAAATTCCGTGTACATTTCCTTGCGTATCTTCCGCATTAAAATCTTGAGTTATTCCCTGGAAAATTGGACCCTCTTTTTCCCTCTAAAATATAACCCCAGGCTTGTATTTCTTTGTAATTATTTTTCTGGGAAATTCATTCCAAGGAAAAACTTTTTATCCTTATTTTTTTGTGGCAATTTTTGCTCTCGGAAGGTACAGAATATAAAAGATACAGAAAATTTCAAGTACATATAGTGATTGCCTGGGAGTGCGTTGCATTGTGTGATTTGAAAGAATGAAGAGCTTAGTGTATTGGAATGACATTATTATGAGTATTCCATGATATCATTTTCTTAACAGTTATGATGAATATGTTGTGAGACATTTTTCGGCTTATTATGCTACATATTCCGGCAAAATTCTAGTAATAACACACGTCGAAAAGGCCACAACATTCTTACTGGAAAACAGTTATGGGGATAATTCCCTCAATTTGGAGGAATTATACGGATAATAATGTTGCTGAAGTAAAATTGAAAAAATACTACGCATCAATCGATATTGCCCTTTTCTTCGGATCGCGAAGAAGCTTTATTCATTGTCTTACGCATTTTTAACTTTGATTAAAATTCACACCGCTTTTTTGTTTAAACTTATTGTATATGTTATGTTGATATTATTGCTGTTATATCTTTCCGAGCGTTTAGCTGAGAGATCTTGAGCGAGACACGCGATTTTTGATAGAGCAGTAACTAGAATTATATTAACTTCCTTGAGAAGGTGAGGCGCACAAAGATAAATTAATTTTATAAGGGAGAGCAGGAAGTTGTAGCAGTGGTTGATTAGCGTCTGATATTCTGTGTGGGTGAATTGGCTTCGGGGAAGCGAGTATTGAAAAGAAAGAATGTGGCAGGAGGGACGCAAAATGGGTGGAATGCCAGAGAGAGAATTTTACTCGAAGACAATTAGGAAAGGTGGCTAGTGTAATGCACGATGAGAGAAATTCTGTTTGGCAGGTATATTGGGCTAATTTGGAGGGGAATTTTTTTGATTTGTTTGAACCAAAGTAGAGTGCGTTGAACGTTATCCATCGGGAGGGGTATGAGCATAGTGAAGAAAGGGAGAAATGATAAGAGAAAGGGTGGATTAAAGAAAATGAAAGGAGACAGGACATTGAGAAAGGACGACTCACAAGGACCGAAGATGCAGCCGATGGACGAACGAAGAAGAAATGCTCTCTTAACCCACCACCTAATTCACCCCCTCGGAGTCCGCTGCCATCAGCAAACTCCGAAAAAAACCGAATACAGGGATAACCTCGGCCGATGAAGATTCCACGATCGTTGTGTTTCACACTTGTGCCTATACCGCGGAGTGCAACAGACTGTTGGGAGACTCCTCCTCCTATTCCCCTCTCTCATCAGACCCTAACTCTGATGTCTACAGGGAATTGCCCTACTAAAAACAAAAGGTCATTCCGAGGGCCTAAGCCAGTTGGACATTTCCCTTGTTTCACTGTCTCTCACCACTTCGCCATCTCTCTGTATCCTTCCTAAAATTCATAAAGCAAATAACCCAGGCCGCCCTATAGTTTCCTCTCGAAACTCTCCTACGGAGCGCATCTGTGCATTCGTTGATTTCCATCTCCAACCCTTCGTTCAGTCCTTTCCACCATGCATCAAAGATCCCATGACTTCCTTTTTAAACTCATTTCTATTTCCCTCCCCCACAATCAGCCCATTATCAAGGCCTGTAATTTCACTGTATACCTCAATCCCTACAATGCCTTCTCTTTTAACAACAACTACTATCATCATCTCATCATCATACTATCATCTACTCATCTCTTCTGCCTCTGTTTCTTTCAATTCTTCTGTTTCCAACAATAATATCACTTTCTTGGGTGTGGACATACACCTTTCCAGCAATAACAAATTCGAGACATCGCATAGTGGGCTAAAATCGAAAAAAGCTGGCCAAAACCTCAAAATCGATTTTTTTGAGCTAGGAAGTGGAAACTTCGCATACATATTTTCAAATAAATTGTGCATACCTTTCCAGATTATTTATTTCTTGTGTTTTCACGTTAACAATATACGTGAGGTCAAAGTTGAACAAATTTAGCGAAAAACGACGACCCTCGATTTTTTCTGAAAATTGCCAACTTTATCCTCGTGCAGTGGTTTCATGAATAGTTTTATCGACAATTAATTAATTGTCACTTCTTTTTCTTTCATTTGAAGGGTTGGTTAAAGATTTTTTTCATCAATAACCAAAGATATTCAACAAAATGGGGAGCCTGTTTTCAGCCCTTTTTTTTACATAAACGTAGAGAAAAAGTAGACATCATCATCGACTTTCACTAAGTAACTTATATCATGTCGTTCTATGAAGCTTCTACATTGTGGATCTAAAGTGAAACCTTGCACCAACTTGCAACCCCGAATTTTAAATCGTTTTTTCGAGCGTGCGGTCGACTCCGGTTCTGGCCCGCGGCGGCGGAGAGTACGGCGACGAGGCAAGCGCGTGGATGCAATATGGTCTCATTCACTTTTATATGTGGATAACAGATATAATAGTGATAGAATATAATCACCAGAAAGAAAAATTAATAAATATTACTACGAATGACTCTTATTATGCAGTCGCCGGGCACTGCAAGAGGTGCAGTGAAAGGTTTCTTTTTTTTGAGTGCATTCCATATACTACTACGGAGAATGGACTTAAATCGTGTGCTTAAAGTAGGGAAACGGACTCTTTTATAAACAAACAAACTCTATAACAGTAACAAATAATATATTCCTTAATCGTGATGGAAAATGGCTCAAGACAGTACTTTATTTTGCCGAATAATCAAGTACTGTCTTGGTGCTTGTAGAGTACATTATTCTTATCCAGTAAGTTTATTTAGTTTATATCCTTGATTTAAAGTAATTAATCACTATTCTTTATGCAGCATAATGTACAAGTTGCTTTAGTTTAGCCAGTGCAGGTGGACGTCAAGTCGTATGTTTTTAGGGTTGTAGCAGGAGAACGAAAAGGGGAAAAACGATTGCAAAAGGAAGAAGTGAAGTGCCCACCAAAAAGCTCTCAAGTAAGGGTCGGCTAGTCTCTTGGAAAAATCTCCAGGATTCGTACCCGGATACTCAGGTTGGGAGAGCGACACCTTAGCTACCGCACCAACCCGATCCTCCCATATTCTATTCGTTTAGATAAATCTTAGGATTACGCCCCTAGGAGGGACAAGGCTGAACTAACTGTCAAAATCGTAATAAATTTGTTCCTTTATACTAATGGTTAATTAAATATGGTTATTTTACCAATACCAGTTGACCTAAATTCGTCCAGAAATGCGCTAAGGCAGAGAGGTATGGACGGCATTAGTGGTTAATACCGACCTATCTCGTCGGTCGCTTCACGCTGATGGTGGAATCCTACGCGTTGGTGTTTTGAAGCCTGAATGGTGGACAATCTGAGGGGCTCTGGGAATCATAATGCAGGAAAGCATAGGATATTTCATCGAAGACGTAGAGTTGATAGAATTAAGTTGGTGCACATCCCATGAACATCTATACATGCGGAGCACTGAGAGACATTTCCTGTATTATATTTGCGATCCCTGGTTTGTTAAATTCATTCTTTTTGCAAGAACTTGTGCCGAATTGTCCTCAAGGCCTCCAAATGTACGTCATCGCAGTCGGGTTACCGTTGTAATATTTATAAATGGACATCCATTTTGAAATGGGAAAGCTGGTAAAAATCCATAATAAACTGCCAGTTTTCTCAATTGGATATGGATGTTCAGAATTTTCACATAGTAAAGCCTGACGTTATTTTATATGTTTATTAGTAGACGTTTAAGTTTAAGACACAATTCTTTTGCGCCTTATTATATGCCTCCCCTCCCACTCGGTCTCTCCCGATTATCTTTTCCTCGAACCGGAAGGGATAATATGACTCTGCGATGCAGTCTCACCTCATGGAATTTCTTCATTCATAACGGTTTTCCTCCTGAGTGTCGTGTCATCTCATTGATCACGCATATTCAGGCTTCTTCTGGCTCATTGATAACGGAATATGCGTATTGATTAGGCACTATAAAATGGCACAGTGCATTTACCCACCAAAGTGTCCTCTGACTTGGGTCATTCCAGCATGCATAGCAATCCATTGAAGCCTTTCGTAGCTCCGTTCATTGGGTGAATTTGCTTTTGACGGAAACGATGGCTAAAATTTATTGTTAGTCTCTTATGACTAGTTAGTGCAAACCAAGGAAAGGGGTTGGAGCTCAATAAACTATAAATAAAGGGTGTTTTAATTCGAGACGAGCTAGGTTTACGTTGATTTTGATAGAACATATGACCGCAGAAAGTATGCATGTTTCATTTTATGGTAACGGTATGTGTCCTACTTTTAACAGATATTGTAGACGTCTCATGCTAGTCAGGATGAGTTTTGAAACTTCATGAAGTAATTGGATCCTTCTCTGGAAGAAAAAATGGTGGACGAAGGAATGTTGTATGTGCTAAGAAGAGACCACAGCTAAAATTTGACGCGAGGTTTCTCCGTGTAACGCTACTGCATTTCGAAGTAGGGATCCCTGAACTCGGAGAATCTAAACTACTCAAGTATTATGCGAAACACCCTTGGTTCAATAATGGCCCTGATGAGATTGCTCTTCTTCCTCACTTCATCGATACGTAGACGAGCATATGGAATTCTCATTCATGACTTTTCTTCCAAAGCCAGGAAAAACAGTAGGTATCAGGCAAAGCGGGAAACCTTGCTAAATGCTGAGCGAACTAAGTTTTGGAACACCATCACAAAGCGTGACCATTAATTCTCGTCCGTCAAAGTGGCAAGGATGAGGCCCAACCGTCATCGAAAGCCACTACTATATAGTAATGGAGGTATAATCATTATTTCCTTCTACATTTCTTGTCGTATTAATGTCGCATGGCTGCCAATAAATTCTCTTCAATTTTTATGTTAATCCTCATTTCACTCTTTAGGAAACTATGGAATCTTATTTTGGGGAATCATTAGAATATCGAAATATTTTGAACAATGTCTTAATCGTGCTCTTATTTACATTTACAATTTGTCATTGTGGCGATTTTCAAAACTATATATTTTTTTTAACCACAATTTGCCTGCGTAAAATATTGATTGAACTCGACTAAATTTAATTTTCTTTTGTAAAGTACCAAAAGAATACTTTATTAACTTTCATTACCGGAAGCATTTTTAGGCTCAGAAAGGCTATGTCCTTTCAGATACAGTATTTCACGCATTAGAGGAAGATGAAAGTAGATAGACGGCGGTATAATTCATGAACAGCGCGAATTCCCTCGTGTTCACGTGGCGTATGTGAGCTTGTTCGAATGTTGCGAGGATGCTTGTAAGCACGCCTGTGGACGTTGACCCAACCACTGTTGCTCGTTGCTTCGGAACAATGGCCTGCCTCTCCCCGCTTTCCAGCTCCAATGCTCCATCCGTGGCTGCTTCCTCCAGTCTGAGGACCTGGATCTTAGCGTTTTGTTTTCAGCGAATTCATCGCCGTGTT
This sequence comes from Ischnura elegans, assembly GCF_921293095.1. NCBI lineage: Eukaryota > Metazoa > Arthropoda > Insecta > Odonata > Coenagrionidae > Ischnura > Ischnura elegans. Next base: position 96,921,608 of record NC_060259.1, read on the forward strand.
TTAATCTTCCAAATTGCTTTTCTTGCGCCCCTCATCCGTACCTTTCTCCCGTTGGAGAGAACGCCTGCGGCCTTGTAATAAATGTGAAAGTTCTGAGGCGTTCATGCATGCCGTCTGTAGAGTTTATCGAAGTTTCATTCACTTCGCGTTCATTCCGAAAAAAGTGAACTTCTCGTAAAGTTCACGAGTGGATGGACTTTCTTGTCAAATATATAAAGTTTTCTTGGATTTTACACCATTACTTATACCACTGCTTTTTTGCATAACGCGACCCGGGTTTCGATGAATTATTACCACCTTCAGGCGTAAATTATGATCTATTTATTGTTTCCTAGTTACCCAACGGAGCGAAACGAATTTTAAAACGGACGCTAGGATAGGGGAAAAGTATGGGTAAAGATATTCATTTATCAGAGTACTGTCCTGAATTTCAATAATGTTTAAAATTTCCAATTGCTCTCTTGAGTCCAATTCACGGCGCGGCGGTCGTTGCATAATTTTAAAATATTCATTTTAAAATCGCTCCTAAGGCAGTTGCATATTAAGTGTTTAGCAAAATTACTTTATCATCTTTGTTATTTTTGTAAGCACTTAAATGTTCTTTATTCCTGACTCCAAAGTTTCTTCATGTCTGCCCCACGCAGACACCATTGCAATCGCTGCATTCCAATGAATACACTCCACATCTATTCAATTGGTCTATCGGATCCTTAAATTTAAGAATCATTCTGCTCAGAGTGGCATTAGGTTTAAAAGCCATGGGGAATTTGTCTCTAGGTAAGCCATTTTCATAGAAAGTGCATTGTACGTCACTGTGCACCACTGCTTCCTTTAATTCTCGTCCGCCGAAAACATTTGGTCGATAGCCAATCTTCTGTTTTTTTAAATATCAGCTTGTCTATTAAATTTTGGGAATAACCGTTGGCTGAAGAACTATGTTTAATGGTGATGATTTCTTTCTTAAAGTCATCTTTTGATAGTGGTATGCTTAACAGGCGATGAATCATGGAATGAAAAGCCATAAGTTTGTGTGAGTAATGGTGTCTTGAACTTGCTGGGATGACATGATCGGTATAAAGGCCGTTTTACATGGTACACGGAATTGCGCAATCTGACGTACGTGCGAAGGCGCAATCAAAATTGCGTCGTGTAAAGGGGTGAATTGCTAGAACACATGCGAGAATGCGTGGATGTGAGACGGCAAAATAGCCCGTGTTCTAATTTCGTTCATGCATTCGCGCAATTCCACGCCATTTTAGGAATTAATGCAGCTCTTACCTGCGGAATCCCGTGCCCCGTGTAAAACGGCCTTAACAGGGTTTCCGAAAAATAGAGAAGGCATGCCTGGATTTATCGAGTTTGATTGTAAGATCCAGATAATTTAAGCAATGGTTGTAGTCTCTTTCACAGGTAAATGAAATTGTAGGATGGATATAATTAAAAAAACTCAAGAACATATCCAGTTGCCGACCAGTCCCATTCCAAAGCACAATTATATCGTGAACATACCGGTACCAGTATACCACAGAATTTAGTAGGCTGTGTCCTGAGCTAAAAAAAATTCCCTCCAAATAATCAACAAGGGAGAGTGGTGAGCCCATAGCGAGGCCACTTCTTTGTTTATAAAATTTACCGTCGAACTTGAAATAATTTTTTGCCACACATATTTTGAGATGGGTGGATAATCCGTCCTTCGTTTTTTCTGCGATCTTGGCTGCCCCCAGGAGATCGACTGCTAGGCCGGTTGCTTCCTCCGGTGGCACACACGTGAAAAGGTTGACCATGTCAAAAGATACTAGTCTTGAGTTATTCGGAGGTATGATGTGTTTAATTTTGTCCGCAAGATCAAGCGAATTTTTGATACCGCGCTTAGACTTGAATGCAGTGTGCAGCGAGTTCAGTGGAGTCAAGGTATGGGCTAATTTGTGCGTTGGAGCGCTTACACTCGACACCACTGGTCTGATTGGTGTGTCCGGTTTGTGAATTTTAATGAGCCCATAAAGACTTAGAGGAATAGGGGTTTTAGTTAACAAGAAATGCTTATCTTTGGGTTGGAAAAGTTCTTTTGAGCTTCGTATGGCATCTCTGATAGCTTTGTGGTACTTCTGCGAAGGGTCTTTCTCCAACAGTGACAAATTTGATTTATGAATAAATTCATAGCACTTTTTAATATAATCCTCCCGCTTCAAAATCACCAGGCATTTTCCTTTGTCAGCTTTCTGAATCACCAAATCTTCAGTCAATTGTCTTTGAATTTATAGAGCTGTTTTTAGCACTTGCACTACATCTTTAGAAGTTCGTGAGTCACATATAGCTGGATAAATCTTGCATATCTCGTGGGCAACATGTTTGAGGCTTGTATCCACTTGTTTAAGGGCAACATCTAATTCAATCGCTAATATTACCAGGTCTTTACGGGTTAAAGGAATCGGAGGGGTGTACTATAGCCTTTTAGAAATGATGTCAATGGAATACAGCAATATCATAAATTCCACCAGAGAGGATTAAATCTATCTTATCACAAATTTCATGTGGGAGAAATGGATATCCTTTCTAGAGGGCCGAATGCTTTTAGCTCCGGAGCTTCGAGTTACAGGGCAACGCCCAGGGCTAAGAAATCCATTAGTGTCATTAGCAATTTTAGAGGGTCGCTTTCAAAATTTTGATTTTTCTAAATAATTATACATTTTTGGGATCGTATAAATTCAACCAACTTTGGCAATAGCGCTCCAGTTTGCATCAAAGGTGCCATTCAAGCATAGTAAATTTCATCTATTTAGAGGAGTGAAATGCAAATTGATACCAATTTTACTTGTATATCTAGTGATTTGGTATAGTTAATAATCCGCTAGTGCTGTGTTATTGAGACCGATTACTATTCTTAAGTACATTTGCCATCACTGCTCGCAATCTTCATTAAGTGATTTGCACTTCCTCGTGTGGACGCCACATGTGTCATTTCCATTTATTACTCTTCGCGGGATTGTAGCCCCTTACTCCGACATTCACCGACGCTATCCCTTTTTCTCCCGCTCGCTTTTGAAAGCCGGAAACTATTTATGAGGTGGAAAAAAAACATGGAGGCCGTGCAACGACCCGGCTGTTCTGGATTTCCATCAGCGCGAGAATCCAAATATAAACTTAGCTATTTTAAGCGTACCGTTTTACGAGCGTTTCTCATATTTTCTGCAAATCAGTTTCTTAATTTCCTCGTCTGTTTTGGTTGCTTTGGCTATTTGTTTCTGAATGCCACCGTTTCTTTCCTTTCCCTCGCTGGGTTAATACCCTGGCTGTTAATCATTAAAAGGAACAGCCCCCCTAGGATCAAATAAATTAATCTATGTCCATGAGTTATTGCTGGAATGCGATGAATTTTAACGAATATTGCCTGTGTGGTTGGATTGTGAATCACCATGGTGCTGCAGCAATCATAATGCTGGAGACTGGTTGGTTGAAGTCCTCCAATTTATTCTCTGGTGATATTAATCTTCATGATTTCTGAAAGCCTTTCTCATCTTCCATTTTATGTTCGTTCTGTCAGTGATGTTATTCGGTTGCCGTTCCCGTTTATTTTTCGTGTCTCTTTCTTTCGTAAAATATCTTATATCTGTGCATGTCCAACAAATTTTCTTTGATATATCTCGCTTAATTTTAATTTTGTGCCTTCGGTAAATTTGTCGTTTAGATTTTATTTGCATACATAGAACCTTGTCGAAATATTGTGTTGATGACCTCTCTGTATATTCCATCCCCAACGTTCTGTTGCATTGGAAATGTAGTTGAAGGACTTAAAATAAGTGTTGCAAGCATATATGAATACGAAAATAAATATTGACGATAAATTCCGATGGGGTGGAATTTCTTTAGCTGCAATCAGTGGCACTATGGAGATTAGGTGCTCTTTCGATAAATATTTGATAGTTTTTTGAAATAAATTAAGCAATTCGGCATATTAAGGCAGGTGTGATTGGTCGGAATTTATTGCCCTGGTACCATTGTGTTTTGAACTGCAAATACATCATAATTGAGGAGTTTAGCGAATAAGTAGGAGGCCCAGAATTACTTATAATGGTTATTACCGGAAGGAATGTCTCAAATTAACGTTTAGGACTAGCATTAGTAACAGAGTTATTTTTATGGTTTTGTACTTAACTCTTCCGTAGGATGAAAGTTGCCGGTAATTTCTCTCAGGGTATTTACTAAATGCGCCGCCAGGGAGTAATTTGTTCTCTGAAATGCTATGCATACCCTAGTTTTCAATTTCCTCCAATTGGTTGATTTTATGTTCTTAGTAATTGCCAATCATAGTGGATTTAGTTGTATGTTTGTCTTTCTGTGACACTTCTGTTTCACCTTAACTAATGAGGTGCGCTGAATAACAATTTGTAGTTTTATTATTCCGGGATTCCTAGTTTTTGGTGGCATTTTTTACAGCCGTCTCATTAATAATTCCATTATTCATTATTTTTAAGCTCTCGGATGTCAAACCTTTTCATTTTCTGGAACTTTTGGAAAATTTTTAATGTGATGCAAATTCGTGGGGCTTTTACGCAGTCATATTTATATTTGCGTTGAGGGAAGAAAACCCATGCGAGTTGAAAAACAAAAACGCCAAGCTAGCGAAAACGCACCGATGAAAATGAGCTTGTCTTTGAGTTTTTTCTTTCCATTTAAGCACATATACTGGCGCAAAGTGGAGAAAAAATTTGTGTATGGAGAACATTGTACTGCCTGTGATTTGTTTTTATTTAAATATACCTGCTCAATTATGATGCTCACAACATTTACGATTCGTCCTTCTTGTTGAGGCTTTCGTGGAACAATCATGTTTTTTTCTACATTTTTTCGTTCTTATTCCCTTTTTATTTAGACGGTAGAATATAAATGAGTTTGTATCTTGTCAAAAATCAATGCGTTCATCCATTTGAGGAAGTGGTGGACATGCCTCCGGCGAAGATGTGAAAATCTGTCCGAAATCACAACGTGAAGCGGAACTATACTCTGGGATCATAGGCCTCCGCTGCCCGGGATCTTGCAGTTCAGATCTTACTTCATTTTGACGGTTATTGCTGAAGACATGAACCGTAAAAGCCAAAAATGCTGAAATGAGCACCAATTACATCTCACAGCAACTCCCAAAAGTTTTTAACAGCGCGGCGTTAGTAGTGGAATATCTCATAGGATTCAGTAGGATGATGATTTCAGAATTTTATATCTTTATTATCGTCATGGTCGTCCTTTTATATAATATGTTCGGCTGAATCGGATGCTCAATCCAGAGGTTGACCGCCCGCTCACTTACTCATGCCGATGGTTAGTTCGGAAAGGCGAGGGTAGAGCTCACCTCAGCCTTAGACTCAGACGTATGGGTATGAGCACGTGCTATAGTAATGGGCGGGGAGTTCATTTTCTTGGGCCGTGCTCCTTTTTGTACCGCCAAATCCTTGGTTGGGATATCCAACGGCTTCATATAGGAGGATTTAAACGCGATGATCCTCGGCTCTACAGTGTGGGCCACTACGTTCCCAAATCCAGTCTTCACCGACCACTCGCACAAATGCGTCCAATGTATTTATTCATATATTTTCTATCACGTCGTATTTTCTTTTTATTATCTATTTGATACCAAAATTCTGTCCTCTTTTTCTGCACCCTCTTATCAGTTCACCGCCTATAATCGGAGAGGTTTATCTTCTTCTCTCCGTCACAAAAAATGTTTCACCCAGTGATATTATCTATCGATTCTGGTTGAGTACCTTATTTCTTTGGGCAGTGAGTCGTATCCTTTGTCAACCCCTTAGTTTTCTCGCTGGGTGCTGTAGTCTTCGACAGTTTTCACACCTGGGGTATGCAGTGTTATGTAGTTGTATCATGTCGTTGTATGTATACAGATTTATTAAATCTGGAATGTTGCATCTCGCAAAATGAGAGTCCATTCGGCAATATGAGGAGAAAATTTAAAGGAGTTCCCAATGTTCCTCAGTTTTTCAATAGGGTAGTTTCCTTCATCAAAGAAAACGAAATGCATTTATTGCGATTCCATACCCACCATTAGCGTATTCATAATATACAAATTATTTGGTTTTAGAAATCCCACTTTTGGAAGAATGGCAATGGTCAATTTTAACCACGTTTGAAAAAGGCAAGATTGGCGCCCATGCGATGCCACTCCACGTGACGTCACAGGGACCTAGTTTCTATACGAGTAGATAGGACTTTTACATCGTCTGGGATTACCAATGCATGCATGAGGCACAGAGCTCAGGGAAACGTCTCTTAATAATCACCTATTAAAACTGCCTTTGGTAGGAAAGTTTCCTTCGTTTTATAGGGTAATAATTATACTTATTTAAGCCAAGCGCTACCTGCTAGCAGGGTACTCTGCAACCTGCTAGCTGCCTGCATCGCAGAAAAACACGTACCCTCGCCCCAAGGTCACCTCACACGGCGACAGCGGGAACCAGAATGGCGTTACGCGGGGTTTTCCTAGCATTCATACTTAGCCGTCGCGTTTTTGCGCGCTTGAAAATTTTCACTTTTCATTTAATCGCGAAAAATAGATATTTTCATTTAAAAATCTTAAAGCGTGAAATACGTACTCCAGGAGTAATAATCTTTCGATTTAGGCAATAAAAAATAATAGGAAACCACCCTATTGTCGTTGCATGAATAAATATAGGTCGTCGTGGGAAATTAGTTCGCACGCAGTGTTTAACCCCGCTGCGACCCTTTTCTCTTATCACCTTGTTATTCGTATCAATTTGCATACAAACGTATTCGTGTCCAAGAAAAGAAATTTTGGACTGGAATCAATTGCTATATCTTGAGATTTATGTCTCCCTTGCTTTATGTGGGTCAGGCATGCCCAGCTATTCAGGCTTAGGAGTCTCATTCTTATTTGCGTGGTGGACGACCGTTAATCGACGCTCCTTAAAATCCCTTCAACCCACAGCACAGCATTGTATCGCCTTGCACCCACGATTCGTTTCCGAAATCCACGTAAACCAAATTGCTCTGTGGTGGCTCTCCTTCTTTTGAAAAATCCAGAGTAAACTTGGCTGCGAAACTCTTGGCACTTGACGAGATTGCATGTTACCCCATGATTGCAGATTAGAGAATACCAGAAATTTGAAGTACCACAAATCGCTGGGGTTCGAGAAATAATCATGAATTAATGAGAATTTCGCGCTAACGGTATTATGGAAATTTCTGAAAACGACTATTGAAACGCGTTCATGTGAGAACGGCCGAGAAATGACATTTTAAAGTGACTAAATGAACTTAAATAATAAAATAATATACTTCACTAAATATAGAAAAGTATAAGAATATTATTTAATTTTTCTTCCCGCGAGATTCTGATTGCTGTTACTAAATCGGAGAGTGAAACTCGTAGTCTCCGATTTCTTTTTTGTATTGTCTACAGTTTTGTGGAATAGCTCCTAATGCCCTTTGACTCACAGTGCGGCGGTAATGGTGGAATCTCATGCGCATAGATGACAAGGAGCGGAGCATAACCGTACAGTTTTATGTCCTTTGCCTTCTTCATTTTCTGTTCCGTCTTTTGAAGTTGCTCAATAACATATGTGCTCCTATACCGGACCGTTTACTCTAATGTCGTAGGGATGTACAATAAACATCGTCGAAGACTAATAAAATAGATAGTTAATGTAGTTTATTACTTACTGTGGTATGCTTTTAGTTTAAATAAATTGCTATCGCAAAATAAATGGGTTAACGTTATTTTTTACTTTTTCCCTGCAAAAAAATACAAGGCTGTGTAAAAAACATGCCATTACTCTTTTATGGCCCACAAAGTACTCCACATAATCTTCCATTGCATCGGTCATTGTTGCCGTCTCTTTTCTAAGACCATGATGCTTTCCATGCTTTAAAGTATTTCTCGTTATTTTACCTTATTAATTCCCTATTTTCCACTCCTGTTGAATTCATAATATCTGCTATAAATATAAAAATGATGTACATGGGGGTGGCCTCGGGGCATTCATCGTAAAATAAAATTGGTTTAGAAGTTATGGTATTGATTACTATTTGTTTTGTGGTATTGTTTTCGCCTGCTTTGAACACAAATCTTCTTGAACTTTCTGAAATTCTAAGTGTATATGCACTCGCGGCTGTTAAATTAGTGTAATCATTTTTCTAATGTTGCTGGAACGTAATAAGAATAAGTTTGGTGGTTATAAACCACGTATTCCTCCTCCGGCTATTCAGTGTAGGGACCTTCTGGAGAGATCTTTTTTATTTAGCTGCGGGACTCTGCCTTTTGAAATGGGATTGTCAAATGCAGGGCTCTCCCTTTGTTGTCATCCTTCAAATCCCTTTCACAGCTGGATCAACAGCAGCTGGCGGGAAGGAGTCAAGGAAGGTTGCGCAGTATAGGCGTGAAATGATACAGTAGAGCTGACATCATCTTAGTCTTAGGTATGAATTGAAGGCCCACTAAAAATTGTCGAGACTATGGGAACTTGTTTTAACATTTCTGTCTTGAAATTTCCCTCTTTTTTCCGGATAAAATCTCTTTATAGTTCTCTTATTTTCCGCTTTTATAACCGATGAAAATCTTATTCTTGCGATAAGCTCGCGTAAATTTTCATTTTCTGCCTATTTAGCAGCTAGAAGATCTCAGATTTTAAATACGGAAAAAGCTTGAGTGATCCCTTATTGAAGAAGATATTAAATAAATAATTTTTTGTCTGCTTTGTTGCCGCTTCGAAAACATATCGCAGGAAATGGTGCGAGCATTATTTATTCTGAAAGGAAACCTACATATTTTCATTCCCTATGCTGTTACGCAACAAGACTATTACACCATTAGAGTCAAAGTGTATTATTCATAATTGTTATTATATTGAATATTAAAAAAAGACCTCCACTAAGTGATTTCGGCTTAATTACTCCGCCAATACTTCAACCTGTCTCGTTTAGTAGATTAGTTTTCAGCCTCGATTCTCTGCGCAAACCAATTATGCACGAGTTTCTACGTCGTGGGATACCAAAATTAGTGTTCGAAAGATGAGTAAGGCACATATCCCTCTGTATCGGTTCCACTTGTTTCCTCAAATGCTACACCTCCTTGAAACCCAATTGCCCAATTTATCGTGCTTGGCTTTGCTGTTACTTTGATTATGACTGCTTGCGATGTTCAATAGCTTTGTTAGAGATATAAGCGACAAAGTACTTCAACGTAATATATCGTGTGCTCAGTGGAAGGGAACTGGTTGGGGTTGTAGCATCTTCCTCCGAGGGCCCAGATACACTAAAGGTATTTAATTAAAAGTGTGTTGTACTTGAGTATCTCGAATCAAACACTCAATAGTGAATGAGGAACTATTTAACCTGGGAATGTCCAGGCTAGGTGAAGGGAGAGTTTGGGCAATATTTAGGCTACCCTTAGGAATAAAATTATGCTCACGCTATTTTCTGTAATATTGCTTCGATATGTCTCTTGGGTAGATAAAAGGGCCCTTAGGAAACTTTGTAGCGAATAGGGCCTCATATTCATATATATTCATTCAGAACAGCAGCATTGGAGTGACTGTTTCTGGATTCTTTGAAAGCAGCAAACAAATAATGTCGGATTGAAGGAGTTCTGGCTCCCACGACACCTATCTTTTGCAGCCAACCGTTGTAATTCCTCTATTCTCCAGAAAAATCCTTCCATAAGGAGTATTTTCTCCCCTCAATGGATACATGAAGACAACATAATGATTACGCTTTTTCCGCGAACTAATATGACATTTGCCTGGACGAATATTGAGGAAGTGGGGGGGGGGGGGGGACAAAGCGTCGAACAATATGTTTTTATTCATTACCTGCGCGTGCAGCTCCTATTTAAATGAGTAATATGGATCCCGAATATTATTCATAAAGATGATTTTACGTTGTGTATTTTAATGATTTTTAAATCATGGCATGGGTTTCAATTGTGTCACGTTCAAGCGATGAAAGTGCCAGTAGTTTCTATAATTTTTACTGAAAATAACAAACTTTTTGAAACATTGACCGTAAGTTAAACGATACTAGGCTGAAATTTGCAGATCACTCATCCATCCTGGAAAATACACTTTATTACTCCTGTGTTCTTACGATGTTAGAAAGGCTCTGACTATTCCAATAAAATGGTGTGAACACATGTGGAGTTATGGGATAAAATTTATTTAACATACCGTATCATTATGAACGCAGTTTTTATGAGAAAAAGTGATTTTATTACTTTCATCATGTGCCATTAATATGGTATATCAATTATATGGTATATCAATAATTAATATCAATGCTTCGTGACTCCAGTCTTGATGACGTAATTTCATATCGCTACGCTTACAGCAGTTTTGATAGCTTAATTTGAATATCTTTTCCGGGCCCATGCAGAATATCTACATTAGAACCTATATTTTTTTCAAATTTAAATTGAAAATATCAATCTCATTTTTTCACGGGAATGCTGGAGCGAATATTCCTTAAATGAGGCTTGGAGTGTCTGATAACCTCTTCCTGAATTTATCTTGTGGATAGAGTATACACTTGGGGATGATAAATCTCTATATTTTCTCTCAATTGATAGCTTATCGATTCGATAAGATCTCTCGATAGGTCTCTTTGCTGTGACAGCTCATAGCCCTTTACCTCAAATAAAACTTGGTGTCCTTGCTTATCAACTCAGTGAATGGGAGCAATCAAACAATGTTATCACCAGTGAACATTTTTATGCGCCGCGATGGCTCACGCAAGCAACCGTCTTCTGATGAAAGTCTTTTGGCCTTTTGTAAAGAAACCGTCGGCTTAAGTGAACTATTCGAAGTCGATTAGACAGCGTTTTTTCTTGAGTACTTACGCAGTAAAATCAATTGCAAGTATGCCATTATGGGTGCGATTCATAGACGGCACTTTAGCCGGGCTAAAGTCTGCTTTCTCCGTTTCATAAATGCCACTTTATAAGAAAAATGGCCGAATCGTCACTTTACCGTTAAGTGTCCAACAGGAGCTCACTTTAGGGCTAAAGTGTCCTTTACGGATGAATAAATATGGCCGCAGTGGCTGTTGTTGAAGTTGAAATATGGAGATATTTGGGTTAAGGAAATTAATAGGAATTAATTTTTTGGTGAGAGCACAGCAGCAGACAGGCACGTTTCAAGAAATAACCAGATACGAAATATGTCTCTTTTTGCTGAAAATATATCGAGTCAGTATTGATGGAGATGATCCATTACAATTCTGCTGTTGAACTCTATCGGTCGTTATACTACCTAGGAAATTTTTATGATTACTACAGCATAGTAAGTGGTTGAACAGGTTGGCATAATTTATGTGGATTTTGAATGCAAGCTAATTATAATAAGTTCTTAGGTTATTTATGTGTTTATATTCTAGAATTTCCCTTTAAAGATTCTTGAAATGATAGCGAAATTCTGTTTATATTGGCGTCAATGGTCTTAGTACAGCAAAATGCTAGTTTCTATACGTTGCAATGAATTTTAAGCGTTTTCATTCCATAATTGCTAATGTCCTCTTTCCACAAGCCTTATATCACGTTTAACATTTTCCTGTTTCTGTCATTTTGAAACTAGAGAGTTTTTGTTTCGTTTTTTGACTACGCATTTGAATGTTTGCAATGATGATATAGGATCTCGTCACGAAAGGCAGCAATTAATAAGTAAAACAACTTTCATTCATAGTCATACTTGCTGACCCGGCGAACTTCGCACCGCCTAACAATCAATGAACTTACAGTTTAGTTACACCATTTATAAATCAAGAGCGGCTGTATCATTTTTAATCGTATTTGATTTATTATAATAAAATTAGGATACAAATTCAATAAAACTACGTAAGTGAGTATCAAAATTGCTTGTCAGGAATACATTTTCTTTGTTGAATCTACATAGGGTGGATCGGAGCACGTTTACGCGGATTTTTGTCGATGAATTTTCTTACGTTTTAACTTAAGAAATTTTGGTCATTGTGGTTTTATAAAGCAGTTAATGAAATAAAAATTGTACGCATTCAGTTGTTGGATATTTGTGTAATTAACCGTAAAAATATGTTTTTATGTCTAAATCTGTTCACGGGGCAGGTTAATGCAACGCTGGACCGACGCTGGTCTGATGCTCAAAATCGTGTAAGAAAAGCCCCTATGAAGCAGCATTCGTATCAAATGACTTTAGGCGCGCCAGTTATAGTATCTCTGTTTGGAAAAAATGCACTGCGTAAACGTGCTGCATGCGTAAATGCACTACGGTGTGCCCTACACATTCGGGTTTAATGTATTGCGTCAAGCACCTTCTGATAAACAACAGTATTTGTTTTTTTTATAGGCGCAAGATAAAGCGGATGAAGCTAAATAAATATAGCGAAGCGAAGCAGTGACGCAGCGAGGGGGTTTTTGGGAGATAAACCCCCCCCCCCAAGAGCTCAGAGAATATTTTTATAAAACATTTTATTACTAATATTAGGGGGACGGATGAGTCACAAACGAAACGTATTTAACTATTCACACAGCCGCAAAACCCACCATTTGAACCATTTATCTTAAAAAATGTTTGGGGAAAGGGCCCCCACACCTCTCGCTTACCTTGGCGGGTTTTCTATATCCTACAGACCCGCTAGTATTAGCTGCGCCTAAAATCGCCCTATCCTTAATTCCTAGCTGCGCCCTTGAAGCGAAGGAATAAATACAGCGGATGGTTTACCGACTCGTAAACATACCACATATTGTTTACCATGAGAAAATCATGGGTTTTCACTGACACATGAGAACAAACATCACAAAAACTGAGAGACTGACCATGCGATTTGTTAATCGTTATCACGAATGCAACAGGAATTGGAAATTGAATACGTTTAAGCTCAAAAGGGCATATAAGTTGGGATCATGGAATCTTCGGAATGAGAACTTCCTCATCTTTGAATTTCCCTTTGAGTATTGTCGCGTGAATCACATTCATTATCAGTTTTTTAAATCACCAAACGCGTTCCGTTGGATAGTTTTGGTTGGTTACAATTGCTAGGCTGGGCTTACAATTAGCTCGAATTAAGTTTTTAAAATACAATTTCAATGTTTTGACTATATTTAGTAATTAAAATGTTATATTGTTACGAAGTTCGATTATTAAATTTGCAAAGACAAAACAAATAATTTAATTTGTAATTTTGATCGACTTATCGGTTGTTGTTGTGTTACTAACTCCTAAAAACATATCCCTAAGAAAATGATGAATAATTTGTGTGAAGTATTCCTATTTTTTAAATGTTCTATATGTTATCCGGGGCTGAGGCGAATCCAAAGAACCTAATATTATTCAAATCGGTGCAGCCGTTCTCGAGTTATAAGTGTTCTAACTAACACGATTTTCGAATTTTTTTTATATACATAGATTATCTGCAACAATGCAATATTTTCTCGAAGGGGTAGGATTGTTATGTAATTTTCTTTACACAGCATCACAGAGTTCATTTACTACAAAATTCGTGAATGGATACTTGGTGTTAGGTATTCACATATGTAGAGGCATCGTTTTGAGTAGACAGAGATATTTATTGAATAAATCATTCTCACATTCAACATGTTTCATTGCGTGGTCATGCTTTTATTCGTTTCAATAATATAGGTATTCTTGAGTGTCCATTTCTCCAGTATATACAGCCACGTACGTCAACATCTCAAGAATTAAAATATTGGTTAGCACAAAAGAATTCAATACACATCCATACCTCTTTCAAAATATGCATCGACCTGAGACAACCACTGATTGGTGAATCTTTAAATTAATTGGTACAGTTTCAAGTTAACGCGAGAGAATTTCACCATTTCACCCACCTTTAATGAAAGTATTCCATCAAACTTCAGCTAACATGTAGTCCAAACAACCGTATGTAGTTAAACGTACAAGATGATCATAAAATGACGTGAAAATATCAGCATTTGAATCTTTACTTCTTTGGAAACATTTAAGAGCATTTTCAATGCACGAAGCCAATTAAAAGTGAGAGCTCACTTTTAATTGGCTATTTTATTCAGCCAACTCAATCATTAACGCGCAATAAAGTTAGAGGGGAAAAGCTTTCAATGACGCAGTATTCATTTACATTTGCACACAAAGTGAGATAACGAGAAAATGCATCTTTGTTAAAAATCTTTGCTCTATACAACAGGGAAACACATTCCCCAAAATCCTGTTTACAACTTCGCAATTAATATCGTGTGTCAACTTTTTATTCACTTTCTCGCAGAGTTCATTGCCAACACTCAAAATTTCAATACCGGATCGAGACGTTAGCAGCTCAAGTGCCACTTTACAAAGTGAGATCCTTGGGACGACTTTGAAACGAACTTTAGCTTAAGTCTCACTTTACCGTTAAGAGAGACTTTGTAAAGTGAGCAATTTCAGTGTCGTCTATGAATCGAACCCTAAGAGAAATGAATTTATAAGATTTTTTATTTATTGATAATGGCATCTTTTACAGTTTTGAATGGATGAAAAAGGCTTGCGAAGTCGGAGCGGAGAAATTGTGAATAACACTTTTAGACTTAATGGCGTAGTAGTCCTGTAGCGTAACAATAGGGGAAAATGAAAAATATTTGGTTGCCTTATAGAATAAATCATGCTCTCACGATTCCCCGCGATATCTTTCCGAAATATCTATAAAGCAGACAAAAGCGGGCTTGGGAAAGTATTTTAGCGGATGAATTCAGAATCGTCGCAACGTTGTGAAACTATCTGAATTCATAGAATGGATTCAAGCACGTTGCATGTGCCGTTGATTCGCCCTCCTTGCCAAGTTTCAATCCTGAGAGTGTCCGGATAAAACGTGAAAAATCACCCATGAAATATGTGAATGTGCGTGTCGTGATTTGATGGAGCGATTTAGACGCCGCTGAGCTCGGTGTAGATGCGAACACAATGAGATCTCGATCAGTGCGAGCCGATGATAGGCATCTCCCAAAACCATTCTCATTGCTTCGTAAATCCCCGAGGGCTCAACGAAAAATGAACGTCGCCAAGTGCTCTTTTTCAAGACTCAGTATTCTCCTCACGTTTGGAAAGGCTGGGTTCCTCTGAAAGGGATAGGAGACAGACAAGAGATCCACTTGTAATTCGACAAAATTCGACACAGAGGCCCAGTCACGAATGACGCCCGCGAGAGACAGCTGAGTGATCGGTTACTATGAAGCATGCGTCGTTATCTTCGACGTGTGGTCGACTTACAGAAGAGCGGAACATTTTTATAAACTTTTTCCTATCTGAAGTTCATGATGATGAACTCCAGTGTTGATACACATATGTTTAGCGTGCTGTGAAGTTAATTGAGGCTTATCATGTGGGCATGACTTGGCTCACCAATGAGATGGAATTTTCTCCTGCGGATGTTTCTCCATACACCAAATGTAAGTCTTAAGAATGACATGCGGATACTCCTTTGAAAACGTTTATTAGTACTGCATGAAACAAGTGACTTCGTACGCAGTCACGGGACCGGAGGAAATTTATATACACCAAGTATGAAGTTCACCATGTAAAAATATGTAGCTCAACCAGGAATCGAACGCGAATCTCCCGCTAAATTAAATCGAGGTTCGAATCCCAATTAAGCTAAACATATTTCCTGGGAGATTCGAGTTAGAATCCCGGTAAAGCCAAATATTTTTTCCATGGCGAACTTCATCCTTGGTGTTTATTAGTACGTAAAACTGTTGCTTGGAGGCAATGCGAGCCGCGCACAAGAAAATGGGGTCGTTCACCCAGACCCGAAATAGTAATTTAATTAGACAATTCGGTAGATGGATGAGAAAGAATAGTTACAATAAAAATTATTCTTCCTCACTCAGCTATTTTCTCATAACTTTCAAATGAAAAAATACAAAGGTTGCCGCCCATTTTTCTTAAGCTAATGACGTCATTTAAGTTGTGGTTCCTTGAGTTGTTCAGAAAGACCCAATCATTGACTGACAGAATCGCTTATAAACTTAATGACAACGACGCAGATGAGGCAGATGCGCGAGGGCGAGAAGTAGCGGAGAAGCGGTGAGCTGCTCGGCAAGAGTCAGTGAGTCAGTCGCCAACTATTCTGCTTCATTCGCCAGTTTTTGTCATTTTCTCACATGTAATTTCCCTATCTACGTCGCACGCTTAAGTTGCGGCATACCAAGCGCACACTTTTTAAAACGTATGATTCTGCAACCCCAATTAAGTTCCTATGTGGTGATACGCGGGATCCTCAATAGTTTCCCTCCGCACGATTCAAGAAGTTACTGCTGTGAAAATTCCCCGAATGCGGCTACGAGGAGAGCGAATTCCAATGTACGCGGTTTCCAAATATACGATTCCATTCGTCGAATGCAGTATTTCCTCATTGCTAAGTTACGGTGGGAGAATTAACGGAAACTTGGGTGAAAGATCGGGGGAAAATACATCGTACCTTGAATGGACACAATACTTCCTTGACATTATCGCCCCTCGGTATCATTGAAGAACGTTACCACCACGCTAAGGGAAGGTTCCCTGAAAAAGAGGATGGCGAACCATAAGGGGTAGATGCGATTTTAAGCAATTGATTATGTTTTTCATAATAACGTACTTGGATGTGAGCAAGCGGTGAGGAAGGACAAAGGGGTTAGAAGTTTTCGGTTAATTAATACATTCCAGTATGAGTGGTACACAAGGCATCTTGCGGGTTGGGAGCCACGGCGTTCACCAGTTGCTCTACCCAGAATCGGTATTTACCGTCGGAATGTATGCATCACGCATGGCGCTTTAATCGTGCGTGGAGGATGCAGCCAAAACCTGTTCGTTGGGCCGGAATCCCAGGAATCACTTCTCTTGACGGAAACTGCAGATGCTCGCGCATGAGCTCACCGGTTGCCACGACATGCCTTCGTGCATGTTGCGATGTAGACGGTCATATTTGTTCCATAAATTAATTTTTAAATCCACGAATTGATTCTAGTTTTCTACAATCTTGTCTCGTGGACAAGTATTCTGGTTCACATTTTTTTGTATTCGTGAGCATTAAAAATTAGTCCGAGGGTACGTTTAAACTTAGTATTATAAAATTTTAGTGCACTGTCTTGAAGCCACTTATGTCGCTCAAAAAGTATGCCTTTTTAAACTTAGGAGCTTGAAGTTTTTTTATAAATTAGCATGAAAGTAGAAGCAGGAAAAATTCTGGTTGAAAATCATATCTGAGCTGAGTTCTGTATTCCAATGTCAATTAACCAAGTATCAATAAACCTCCGTTTTTCCTTGTATATTTCGTGGGCTATTCATGGGAACGCAAAAATCCTCCAAATCCAAATTTTTCCTCGCCGTGTGGGAGAAATTGACGTCACCATCTTTCGTTTCAGACCAGCCTTTAGGGGCTCGGCAAAATAGATGTATATGATACATTTTAAATTCAAATTTAGTCCGTAGTTGTGGTCCTCCTTCGAATCCCGTGAGGCCATTCACTCTTAACTATCGTCTGCCGTGGGCTGAGCCTCATAACCGAGTGGGAATTAGTGGGAACCAGTTCTCTTGTATACAAATTGCTCGAGAGAGTGGACGAGTTTCCAGACGGCAGGGAGTAACCTTGACCGGAGGCCGATGGGACAATGAATTGAAATCGTGAGTCTTCTTCATTGAGCGAACCAATTTTGGCATTTTTCGATCCACCCGACGCTCCTTTTTCCTGGAGTCCAGAGAGAGATCCATCGAGTGAAAGGCTCGCATGTCTGAGCGTATTCTCTAAGGCCCCCTGAGTGTGACGCTATTCGCCCGTGAAAAGGTTGAGGTCAGGCTGGGTGAACGATCTTTTGACCTCTCTTGCACTGCGGCGGGCTTATAAACCACGCGGGGTCTTCTTACGGGATCCATTAATTTCATAGAGGATAAATAAGGTACTCTCAGGTTGCTGCAGGAGTATAGGTGCCTGATTGTAATTTCAAAGGACTTTAAGCGTTACCTAGTTATAAAATTTCCAGTCGCAAGACAAATCCTTACTGAGGTCCATAAAGTATGACTGAGACCCTGATTAGGGTTTGTTCTTTGGTTTGAATATTTTTAAGGGCCTTTTATTTTTCAAAATCATACAGCATGCTCGTTATTTCGCATTTTTTGGCTCTTTCTCTAAAATATCCGTTTGAAAATAACCATCCCGTATAAGTGAAGCCCATTTGGACGGTGATTACCTTATGCACAGTTTGAATTTGTAAGGATAATGTGTTAATGTAAGTTTTATCGCATTGCTGCTATTAATAAGTTATACCCATTTGACTATTGGGTAATTAAATCACAGGCCCATATTTAATTTTTTTAATGGCTAACGTGATCGAATATTTCGGGCTAGAATGGATTAATGGAGGGAGAAGAAAGGATTTTTACCTCTCACTGAGGTTTTTTGAATAAAGTGGATATTATTTGTGGACGCTTCAGGATTAATATTACTAGTAAGTATTTATAATCGGCGAGTGATAAATTTAAAAAAAATTGCTAGCAGGAATGGAAGTGTGATCCCCTTCTTTGGTGATGGTTTTTTATAATATCAATTTTAAAAATATTTTTATTTCACGAGCTTCAGCCCTTTTACCACATTGCAAATGAAATGTATTGCAAAATTGTCCAATATTCATCAATAGATGTCCTTAATATAGAATTCATATTAAAAATAATAATACAAATAGGTATGGGTACTTGAAACGAAGTCAAATACATGGAAGAAAAATGAAACACACTTTATTATTTAAATTGCTTAAAGTAAAATATTTTATTAAAGGTTTCATACGCTGAAATTTGCACTATAAATACCAAGTGTACTCAGTTATGCATCAAGTATACTTTGGTATCGAACCTCGACGATTGATGGAAACAATTAAAATTCATATGATACGATTCATCAATCCTGATTATGGTTCCGGAAGATCCGCTCTCTGCATTAGCCGTGCGGGTGTGAGGAGAGAAACATGCCAGAAATTGAGCCCCGTAGGATGACCACAAGGATTGTGGTGGCGCCGAAGACACCTGTCGGGATCCAATAAAGGATCAATATCAAGGATCCAGTTCATGTCAAAATACCGCGAGACAAGTGGCTCAGAAAAATGCTTTCACTCCCCATGTAACGTGCGATTGCTGGGATAAGGTGTCTGTTGCACTCAGGGCCGGAACTAGGGGTTTTGTGAGGGGGCAAAGATCAGTTTGCCGCCTCCCCTCCCCTCATCCCCCCTCTCTTCCTCTCTCTCCCCCTACCATTACAATATGATTTATCCACAAGCTAATTTTTTGAGACGCAGTAGTTGAAATTACACACCTTATGTTTGCTACTAAGAAGTTTTATTAATATTGCTGTATAAAACGTATAAGATAATAATTATTGCTACATAATTGTATTAGAAAAATTAAATTACATTTTTAAATTAACTTCGCAGATAATACATCCTACTTCCGGACCTCGTTGAACTGTACGTGGAAGGTGGCCCCGCGGCAATGTCGTGAATAGGGGGAATTTCCCCAAATCATTCGGCACCGCTGTCTATTGACTCCGCCTGCCTCGCTTTATTCCCATGACGAACCATTTCCGATCGATATAGTGACTCCTATAGCACACCTGTCTTCTGGTCCAATCGCATGGAAAGATACCATTTTTATGCAAGTTTTACTTTAATGACTGCTTTGGTGTTGGGGGTGACAAGAGGCGGCGGCGTTTTGGGTCGATGATCCCGCTTTCGTTTACGATTGAGCCCTAGAAACCTAGGATTTCAAGTGAAAAACACTTTATTTGTGATATTAATGTCTGAAAAGCTTCAGCACCAGCGGAAAAATTATTATTTTTCCGGTGTAGGCTAGGCAAACATAAATTCGACCTGTTTAGACGTATGTGCGTTCTAAATCGGCATTATGCTATCAATGTGATATTTCACTTGATCATGCCTGAGATGACTCTTTACTTCCTTATAATAATGCTCTTAGCACTGAGTTGACAAAATAATTAGTATTATTGCCGTGAAGAATGGGTTTAACTCTCTCGAAGAGAATATTTTTCTTTTAATTTGATAATTATTTCCTATTCCTCCCATCTGAAATCCTTAATGAAAATGCCTGGCATTGTAATCCTATTTATTTCGGCTGCGGAATTTACTTACGCTGCGTAAAACGAAGGAGAGGATTGAATGATGTGATAGTCTGTTTACCTATTGCCATTTTTGAAGGAAACTATAGAGGATAATGCGTTGTGTAATTGATATAGCATGAGAGAATGTGGTTTCCAATGTTGCTGTGTACGACGAAAAAGAGAGTGATTCGCGTGCAGGGTTTGTGTGGTCTTAATGAGAGATTTAGTGAAGGTTGAGTTATCAAAATGATAAATGATGGAAGATGAAACGACGAAAAAATGGAGGTTAAGCCGAGAAAGGCCAAGGTTAAATGTGGTGGAAGAACCTGTTATGTGGGAGTAGATACTGGGAGGAATCGTTATGTTAAGAGGCAATAATTGCAGCGATTTGCATTTCGCGATTATATTGCGAAGGATGGGACACCGAAATTCATTCCCTTGAAATTAATTTTAAGATTTTATTTAATCTGAATTGATTCAGGTTTATTAAAAAAACTTTTTGCTTGTGTAATGTTGTTATAGGACACGCCCTGATTATGTCCCTAGCTAGTAACAGTTTTAGCTGTTTTTTGATTGAAGATAATTTGGTATTTATTTTGTCCGATTTAGAAAAATAGATTGCAATTACACAAATAGATTTAGATTAGTATGGTAGTTGGGGATCATGGCTTGGCGTCTCACTTCATGGAAGGACTACTTTACTTACTCTGTCTCTCCGCTAAGCATGTAATTAAGTACCTACTCACGACGTCTACTCACCTGCCATTGTGGTGAATCATATCCTGGCGGTTTGCTGGCTACGCAGTTCTAAGAAAATGGATCGAGGATGATATCATTAGATAAGCAAAATATTTTTGCTGGCGAGTCACATTTTGGAGGGAAAAGTTGCTGGAAGCAAAGTTCTTTCGATATCATCGTACGTGAATGCTGCGTCCTACGGGGCGATTTAGTAAAAATGCACTCGTAACATCCCCAGTTCAAATTCTGAGACTGCGTTATCGCAAGTGTTGACGCATCTACCCTGCTGAATGCTTAAATCGTGTAAATAAACCTCGAGAGAAACCTCGCGTTGCTGTATCTCTGCTGTTGACGGGAGATGCCTAACGATACACAGCGTTATATCCCATTCAGAGGACTTTTGCTTCATGTTGCATGCGAGTAGAATAAGGATTCTGGAAGAGAATTGTCAGCCTCTGCTGATGTCTAATCCCTGGTTGTTGGGATAGATGCCAGTACGAGATGTGGGCGCCTTTGCGTCGCCGAGTCGGCTGAATAAAGATTCTGATTCTCCTATATAATCAGTTCTAGAATGCAAACGAGGTGTATAATTTTTTAGGAAATGGCACTATGCCATTCTCAAAGCTTTTACAATGACAAAGTGTCGAAACCTGGGTCGGACGATTAAAAAGAACATACAATTTTAGTGTATCTGTGATCATATTACCTGTTATACATTTCCGCAAAATATCGCCAGCTACCCTAAAGTTGGTCATATAATTTTATCTTTGCACCTCTAAATTCTTGGATATTTTATCGTTAGTGACCGATGCGCGCTGTAGAGACTATCGGTACGTACGCTGTCGCTCGCCGTCCTCATCAAATTTTTACTGTCGTTGAAAACATCTACCCAGTTCTTACGCTGCCTCTAATATTCCCTTCCTGGAAATCTTGTCATTTTTCCTGAAACACTGACCTTCATTTTTCCGTTCCCTTCCGTGGCGGTTTCCCCCCTTAAAACCCCAATGTCAACAGCCTTTTCTGACTCCAATTTCCTGTGGTTTCCTTGTGTTTTATTCTCTTTCATGTGTCGGAATTTCAATTTTTACGGTAATATCTCTAGCCTTCCCGATCGTCGTTAGCATTTCTTCTTCTTTCCCATTATTTTATCCACATTCATCTCCTCCATTTCGACATTTTTATAAATTTCGTAGGAATTGCTTATCTTCTGCAATATTATTTCGCAAGCCCTGCTCGCATGTGCGTATTGCGAGATACGAGAGTGATTCGATAAGGTGCGAGGTGATTACTCCTCTAGGGCCAACGGTCATTTGAGAGCACTAAGAGCCAATGGAGTTCACTTACGGTTGCCAACTTTATTTGGAAATCAATGGGAGACTAGAGAGTCGAAAAACGTTCATAGATTCAAGGCCGCCGCCAGCGGAAGGGGGTTCTAGGGTTTCAGCCCCCCTCTTTCCCCAATAATGCACGGGTGAGCTCTCACTTCAAAATGACCTTTGCACTTCATCCCACACCCACGGCAAAATTTCCTAAAAATTGCCTTGCATGCTTCTTTCTTTCCAAAGTCACAAAGAGATAACCTTTTAATGTGTCTTCTCTTTGAAAATTTGACATTTTTACATGAAATAAACTCATAAATGCAGCTTGTGACCTCCCGACACGGAACCGGGCCAGGCGCGATGCGTGACCTCGGACCTCACCTCAAACAGAAATTACGTGGGTTGTGGGGCGCGGGACGAGGGGGCCGTATTCTGTATCTCCAAACCGATCGGTGCGGCACCGATTCGTCGGGTGGGACGTCACACCGACTCGTCGTGCGATTCTTTATTCACCCGATCGGTGCGGCGCCGATCGTCGGTAGCCGTACCGACACCAAAAAGGTACGGCCACCGACTAGTGGGTTTCATGTGCGCATTGTACGTTTTATTTAGTTTTCACCTCATCACCGAGTAAATAATGAGGTTTTCCGCAATTTTATCTCTTTCTCCCCCATCGAATAGGCCACTATAATTCACTGTGTCATCATCTATTGATTACCTTGACATAAATATAAGTTATTGGTTAATAAACATGAGGTTTGCCACCATATTATGACTTTCTCTCATTTATGTTATCACTTTCACTCGCTTAGAATAGGATTTATTTCACTTTATCATCATTTATTTACTCCCTTGACATAAAAAAGATATTTTTGATAAACTATTATTTCACTCAATCATCATTTGGCGTTTCTCTCGACAAAACAATAACATATTTTTATTTAAATATGAAGTTTGCCGCTATGTTATCAATTTCTCTCATTTTAATAGGCAACTATATTTCATTTTATCGTCAGCCATTGATTCCCTTGACGATAAAAGAAGATACTTGTTAATAAGTATGAGGTTTGCCGCAATATTATCATTTTCTCTCGCTTAGAATGCGCAACTTACATGTATTTCACCCAATCACTATTTATTTACTTCCTCGTCATTACATTTCTTGTAATTACACCCAGCTCCATATTTTTATAAAAATTTCTTTACTTGCTCCTCTAATATAACATTTACATTTGCTTTTGAATCCTACGTTCACATTCCATGGTATGTGATTTTCGTCTCCTACGGTGTCTGTGGGCGTCCCAAAATCTCCGGGTGGTCCCCACCCGGGAATTTCGGGACGATGCCGTGAAAGCCTGGACACTGAAGGCTCTTTCTGCTTTCGCTCGTGCTCCGCTGATTCTCTCCGTCACCGTTGTGACCGATAGTCTGCGTTCCGGGATGGACCTTTTTTGCATCCCTCGCTCCGGCTGCCTCCGCTGCGTTGTCTCCAGCGTCTTCCTCGCTTCCCGTGTGTGGTCGCCTTGGGCAAGATTTGACCGCTGTCTGCTCACTTGCGATGATTGCACAATAATGTCCCCCCAGGCCTCACATCACCTGGCCTATATGTACCCAAATCACAAAAAAACTTACAAACAAAAAATTCGACTAACCCGAAAAAAGAAAGAGGTCGCTTCTCCTCGCTGTGCATCGCGGGTTGGCAATTCTGAATGGGATATGAACGCGCGACAAAGAATAGGAAGGCCGTGATGAGGACAGATCATCACTATTTAATTATTTTGCAATACAATTGTTTAATATAACAATTTAATATGTTTTTTTCACTCTTATTTCTTTTTTTTGTTTTGTCTTACACAATTTTTAATTTCGTAACAATTTCTCAACGGTGCATTCAAGTATTGACAGTAAAATGCATTTTGAAAGACCTGTGATTAAAGGAGGTTCAGATATAGGATAGGCTCATAGGCGAGTAATTTGGTGAGGCAGTGCGTATGTAGTTGGGATGCTTGGATCATTGTCCCATATGTCTGTAATTAGTGTACTACCTGTGCCCTTCAGCCAGGACTTATATTTCTTGCAAAGTTGGGAAAAATCATAGATTGTTGGGAGGTTGTGAGCTTTTCGGACATGATTTATATTGAATAACTTGCTAATATTAGGGAGGAGACGGATAGATTTATTTTGGAAAGACTATTTTTTTACGGAAGGTTCTGTTTTTAGCAAAGATTTCGCATGCGTACAGCAACACCGGCCAGATGATGCACTTGTGTATTCTGATGCGGGAACTGTGGGAAAGAGAGCTGGTTGGGATGGAAAGGCAAGAGATTGCTTGACGAGCAGTTATTGCTTTGGAAAGGCAATATTTCAGATGGGGTTGATACGTCAATTTGCCAGCTAGAATGACGCCGAGGAATTTGTGTGTTGTATCTCTTGTTATCTTCTTCTTGTTGATGTCTTGAGATGTTTGTGGAATGAATTTTTTGCGTTGTGAAAAGTGTACGTGCGTGCTTTTTGTTGCGTTGATTTGTATCTTCCATGTTTGTGTCCATTTGTGTAGGCGTTTTAAAAAGTGTTTAATTTATTTATGTTAGTGTCTCCCGTGCATGATGTGGGTGCAATAGCCGTGTCGTCTGCGTACATGTAAATTGTGGTGTGTTTGGCATGTCGTTGACGAAGGCCTTCGGTGACACAGAATTGTCGATTGTGAAGGTAGGAAATAAGAAAATGGAGTTCACGACGTACGTCTTATGGTGTGTTTCAGGTCCAGGCCCGCTTAAATGACCACGTGGCCGGCGAGAGAGCGATGGAGCGGGAGAAGGTGCGCCTGGGGCCCTCGGGCAAGGCCGAGGGCTTCGGGCCGCCGCCCTTCGCCGCCGACTTGGTGCACCGCGTGAGCGACGAGCAGACGCGGCGCTTCCTTCACATGTGGAGCAAAGTGAACGCGGGCGCGGGCCCCAACAGCTTCGAGCGCTTCTCCACGCTGTTCGAGGGCTCCATCTTCCCCATCCGCTCCTCCTCCATGGGCTTCCAGGAGGGCGACTTCCACCAGGAGTTCGTGCGGAGCCACTCGTCCAGCTGTGGATTCAGCGAGCAGACCGTCTCGGTGGAGTCGTCGTCGTCCTCCACGGAGGGCAGTCGGGTCCTCGGCGAGCCCGGCGTCGTGCTGCGGCCCAAGGCATCGCCGGCGGCCGAGGTCTTCCCAGCGGCGAGCCGCGGGCCGCGCGACGCCCCCGGAGAGCCGCACTCCTTCCCGAGGCTGGCGAGTTTTGGCGGCTTCCCCCGCTTCAACCCGTTCCTCGTGTCACCGCCGTCCAGCGTGCGGGGCTGCGCGGAGAACAAGATCCAAATGCAGTCGTGCAGGAGTTCGGTGGAATACTTCGGCAGTGTTGTGAACACTTATAGGTATAACCTTCCCTCTACCTTTCACCCCTTCCCGGTGGCAAGAGTGCAAAGTGTGTGATGGAATCGATTTTCCTCGGCAAACAGCCGACTGTGGTGAATTGAGACTGGGTGCATGCTAAGGAAATGCCTGGGGGTCCGGACCCCCTCCTCCCCCGAAATTAAAAACACAATTATTTTCCTGCATAAAAGAAAAGAAAGTATTTAAAATCATTATTTACAAAATATTTCTTTATCAAATGAAGTTTTTTCGATTGTGAAAAGTGATAAAATTAGTTTAAAACACATTACCCTGTTTTTCAAAAATTTTCCCCCTGGTTTTGGACCCCCCCAAACGAAATTCCTGGCTTCGCCTCTGTCTCCACCATTCCTTCCATACCCTTTCCTCATGGTGCAAATGACCTCAGCTGTTGGTCGCCTCCTCCAAATACCATGCCATACTGCACTTCAATACCTACTACATCAGAGAGGGAGTCCAAGCCCCAACCTGCCCCCTCTGAGACTAGATATTAGTGCTATCTCTGGTTTAGGAGTTGCACAAAGTCATTTTTGTAGGTCGATAAAAACTCCAAATATATTATTAGTGGCTCTGTTGCAGCATGCATTGCTAGGATATGGGTTGTTTTCTATTTAGAGGGCACTATCTTACACTACATGACAACATGGATCCTTTCTTTTTATTCATTTATTCACCATTATATTTGCTTTCATTTTGTCACAGAGAGTTAATGTATTATTGGTCGGAATGCCAATGTATGCTATAAAATTTCAATATTCTCCTTGAGTTAAGTATGTGGCAGTTAATTCAGTATAGTTGTGACTTATTTTATGATTTAAGACTCAAAATATTTTCCCCCAAGTGTGTAATACTGGTTATGCATTGCAACATTTATTGAGTTTTTAAAATCAGGAATGGAGCGTGGAATTTTTATATGTGAAAATCACGTTGCCGCTTTTTGGCATGTTCAGGTAAAATGGTGTTTCAAAATTCTCTGCATATTCCTACAGATTCTCAAATGGTTAAACTAGTCAAACAATTAATTTTTTTTAATTTAGGAAAGTTTTAAGTCTAAATATATAGGTAGTGTGTATGGAAAAGATTCTTTCAGAAAGTGAAGTGGAAGTTGGTTGAATCTATTTGGTATTTAATTGAGATTGGGATTTTTCCTAAAGGTTTAGTGCTGAGCAAGTGACACAATGCTACCAGGACACAGGGTTTGATGTCTCAGAATCTGAGAGTGAGGATGAGGAAGACGATGCCGAAAGGAGCATCTCCAAGGGTAGGACAGACCCGGACACTATCAGTCCAGTGCACCAAGCTGAGCTGAGGCATGCCTTAGTTCCCTCTCTGCCTCGGCCGATTAGCTGTGCACCATCCGAAACCGATGATGCAAGCATCACTTGGGATGGGCAGAATGAAGGGAGTGAGTCAAGGAACTATCCCCTGGCCCTCATGCCTCCTGAGTCTGATGCTCGAAAGGATCGTCCTTACAAGATAGCTAATGAGCTATTAACTACTGAAAGGAGTTATGTGGATGTACTGCATATTATTGATCAGGTATGTTTCCTTATTCATGTTTGATGCTCTGGTTAATTTATTGGCATAGCATTCGGTTCTTTATTTGTAGTATAAATATATATGTATCATGTAACCTTTGGCAGTGAAGGGGAAATTGAAACATGTTATCTCAAAAGAAACAAGCCATTCACGATCATTGTTTTTGCTATGGTGTTAAAGTCATACTATCTCAGGATCTTCTCCTCCTATTCCATTGAAATACATCCTCATTGTTACTGCAACTTCAGAAGTTTCACATTTGCATAAGCTAGGAAATGTAGTCCAGTCTTTCATTCTAATTTTGCCCTGATTCATCAAAAACGTTTATTATTATTTCTTATTGTCTGTAATTTGTTGAAATATCTTTTTCTAAAATAACTGTAGAACTCATTAACATTTCACTAATCAGAAGCAAGTGTGCGCATGCAATATTGAGACATCATCCACACTGGCACTTTAAAGGGCCAAAAGGAGAAAGAACCTGATAAAATAATATCTTTTAGCAATATTGAGTATTTTTATACCGCTTGAAAATGCCACGTTTGCATGAATATGAATTAGTTGTGGTGATCTTAGTATTGAATATCTTTTATATTTTCAGGTATTTCATTTTCGTGTTGATCAAGAAAACAGAGCTCATCCCATGTTCTCGCAAGAAATGATTCCTCAAATATTTTCTAACATAAAATCCATCTATCAGTTCCATCATGATTTTCTTCTACCTCAGTTGGAAGAGAGAATGAAAAATTGGGATCATGAGAAAAGGATAGGTAAAAAGAGTGCTATTTTTAAAATGAGTTAAATGAGTTAGAACTTCTTTTCCTTTCATAGACTAAGGCGGATACTTAATGAAGTTTTACTTTCCATAGGAGATATCATGAAGAACTTTGCTCCATTCCTTAAAATGTATTCTGAGTATGTGAAAAATTTTGACAATGCCATGAACCTGATGGGCATTTTGGCTGCAAAACACCAAAGGTTTGCTGCTATTATGGATGAAATACATGTAAGTTATTAAAAAAATTATGGTAAAAAATCAATAAATCATTTGACTTAGCAGATCAACATTTCTTAAATTTGATAACTCCAGATGGTTTGTGCGTTTCTACTGTTATAGTTAAACTTTTTGGGCTGTAGTCAATTTCCTTGTCATAATGTTTATTTTGTGATTGAGTAATTAATTTATTGTATATACCAATTTGGTGGTCTTTTCAGTGAAGGACTTGTCTGACTTAACTCGGCCCATCTTTATATTATTTATTTTTCCAACTTAAATACCTCATTCACATTAGACTTTATTTTTATGCACTTTATTTTTATGGCACCATTACTTTAAGACTAATTCATTACATTCAAAATTTTCCAGCAAACGCCAGAGTGTGGAAACCTAACTCTTTCTCATCACATGCTGAGTCCAATTCAAAGGGTGCCAAGGTACGAAATGCTACTCAAAGATTACCTAAAGAAGTTGCCTGAAGATTCATCGGACATAACGGACACTGAAAGTGAGTTCACTGGGGTTCAATGGACGTGTCTCCTTTTTAGCTTCTACAGGCATCCCCCGAGTTACGTATGTCTCGACTTACGTAAATCCGTACTTACGTAAGCGATAACCGTATTTCAAATGATTACGTTAATTTTCGAATGCGAGCGCGAAGAAGTATATATTCGCTTGTACAACCTATGGTAGAAAAAATATCGAATAGTTATAGAGTTTTTTACGTGCTAAAAATAACAAAGTGACCCATTTTTGTCATTCCTCGAACGAAATTTCGTTAATTTCTGTAGAAAAATCGCTTATAAATCCCAAGTCAATAATCAACGTGAAAATTTGCAGTTCTAGCGATGGATGTGGTGGCGTATGTGGTTGCGCTCATTCCTGTACGATACAACTTGTTATACAGCAATCTCTGAAGCGCCAACGCAAAGGTTCGACTTACGTAAATTTCGACTTACGCATAGTCTGCCGGAACGCATCTCTTACGTAACTCGGGGGATGCCTGTATTGCTGTGACCACATTGTGCTCCATGTTTTAGTCATGGCCCTTATATACTGGTTGCTAATCTCCGCTTGGGAGTGTTGCCTCGACGGATGCTTTTACCCCTCAAACGCCTCCCCTCAAACACAACTCTGGGCACAGTCGCGCTGCCACTAGGGGAAATATGGAACTAACTGTGCTGTCGGCGGCGGTATATGCTTTCGACAGTGCAGTTAATTCCATATTTCACCTAGTGGCAGCGCGACTGTGCCCAAAGTTGTGTTTGAGGGGTAAAAGCGTCCGTCAAGGCAACACTCCAGAGCCAGAATATGTCGGGAGATAAGCAACCAGTATATAAGAATCATGGTTTTACTAACCATGTGTTTCCTTTTATTCAGTTTAGCTTTGAGGGAAATAAGTTCATCAAATTGATGGTGAATTTTGGAAATTTTTGTCATAAACTACATATATCTCCCTCTTTTGGATTTCCTTTTCAATCCTCATTAGAAATCACTCATTAATAACAAAGTGTCTTTTATTCCTAACACTCATTGGTAATTCTAGAATCAAGCCGTATATGTAATGCCATTCTAGAAAATTTTGAAATACATAATAAGTTTTTTTGGAATCAATTACATCACCCTAATAATAACTGTTCATCCGCAGTCCATGTAGGTTTTTTTTTTCAGTTGTTATAATTAAGGTGATTTCATTCCCAGCTAGCACATAGCTCGTTGTCTGAGGATATTTGATGGCATTCCTCACCTATTCTTCCCTAAAATCTTACCCTTGCCTTATATAAGCCCCTTAGCTTATGATATGCTGCTTATCAATTTTTTCCGTAAGAAAACAATAAGAAATGGATAACTCTCTTACTTTGTGCTATCTGGGTTGCAATTAAATACTAATAGTATTTATAAATATATTTTGTGTAAACCATTCAATTTGGACTCAATTTTGTGAACTGATCCCAGAAACTCAAATGTTAGAGCCCTAAACATTTGAAGAGATTGAGGCATCCATTAATTAGGTGGTTGCTGCTCACGGTTGAATATGCTCATCCTGCCGTTTTGGCAGGCTTAGCAGTGAGTGGGTTAAAGAAAGTGTTGTTATTCGTAAATATTTTAATCGTTGAAAGTTTTTAACATGGTATGTACACATAGAATTTCATTGTGAGTAAGAATCTTATAATTAGAAATAAAATTATTTCAAATACGATTTTGATTCAGCCTCATCAGAAATAATAAGTTCATCCCATTTAGATTTATAGTATAGCTTTTTACTGTGAACTTCACCTATCAAAGTGTGTGCTAAATATGGCTTTGTTGGTCTTAGTGCATGATTTTGTTGGTGAGAAATCCATTCATCTTACCTACTGTGAGAGTAAAGATTCACTCATAGAACTCTCATGGAGGAAAGTGTTTTTATGCTGATGCAAAAAATTTTAATTTTCATGACATAGATTAATTTATGTTAGTAAAATTATTTTAAAGACATTTATAATATATAAACATTTTAATCACCATGGATAAATTTTGGAAAATTTTTATGAACAGTATCCTGACAAAAATCTTGAGTTGTAAGAGACTTTGGTCTGGTTTAGAGAGGATATTTTGTTGAATTCCTTTTGAAAAATTAAGTTACTGGTGAAGGTTTTGTACAACATTTAAAATCCCTGTTTCTATCATACTTTGAAAATATTTTGGTTTGCCAAAAAAATTTCTTAAGAGGTTTCAGATACCATCAATATAATCCTTTCTGAATCAACTGTCAGCAAAAAACCTCTAGCAAGCCTCTTAACAACCTCTTTGGAGGTATTCAAGGCCCTCTTTCAAATCTATAATTGCATGACTATTGAAAAACTTCCTTAAATCCTATTCAAACCTCCTTATAGCATAAGAGAAATCATGATCGCATTAATGGGTTGCCTGTAGCATTTGAAATGTAGTGATTGAGGTTTCTCACTAGCTCTGAAAGCCTCTTCAAAGTTCATGTTTTCCAATGAAACATGTTGCAGTTTACCTCTTGAACGAGATAACCTTGTGTTCTCTTCCTCAGGAGAAGTGAAAGGGAAAATGTTAATGTATAAGGGGAAATCTCAGAATGTAGACAGTGGTTGGAAATTTGGGATGTGGTATTTGATTGTAGATATAAAGTGGTTGTCATTGGTCATTTGGACTTCACAAAATACTGTATTGATTATTTCAAATGCCTTTATAAACTCTTTTAATTTGCATTGTTGCATAATTTTTATGCATTTAAGGATAGTTTGAGAGATGAAATTTTAAAATATCTGTTATATAACTCATTAAAAATTGATTTTAATGACCAGGAATATATTGTAAAATATGTACTCCTTGTGTATATTTTTGTTGTAGGATATTGTTGTATCATAACTTGGTCAATGTACATGTATCAGCAGTTATTTTTCAATGCAGTTGGTGTAATGTGTGGTTTTTTCCCAGCGAACAATGGCAGTGAAGATTTCTTGAGTTTCATACTAAGGTAAGATCCTCTGAATGTATCTCCTGCTGACGTTTTGGTGTGCAACTCATTTTCTAGGGATCATAGGATTCCTGAATCCCTGCAGACAATGGAGGAGTTGCACATTGAAACATTGGAAGGAGATATGGGGGATTTTATATGGTGTGGATCCCGAGAAATCTTCTCTGCCAATGCAGTTGGTGCTTGCTGATTTTTGTAATGAAGTGAATATATCCTTGACCATGATGTATCATAATTTGTCTCTTCAAAAGTTTATTCTACTTTTGCTATTACAGAAGCATTGCATTTAGTGTCTACTGCAGCTAACCATGCTAATGAAGCCATGAAAAAGATTGATAAATTCAAGCAGCTACTTGATATTCAGGAGAGCATAAGTGGGGTAGTTGACCTCGTAAGCCCTACACGAGAGCTCATCAAGGAGGGGAAGATTGTAAAAATATCAGCTCGTAGTGGTGATCATCAAGAGAGATATCTATTCCTGGCAAGTTGATTGAATATTTCTTCAGTTGCTTATTTTATGCAATAGATTAGTATTTTTTGTCTATCCCTATGATACGAAAGGCTGGATATTTTTATGTGAATTTTTTTCAGTGTTATCTATTCTTTTAATGATTTTGCAAATCTGCTATTTGAAACTTGGCAATGGAGCTACATATAAGTAGACCTATCATTTAATTTTATCTACAGTGAGATATTGGAGTAGGTAAGAAAAACTTGGCACCAATTGCCACATAAAATTCGCAGTACAGGCTAGCCTTTCACACGCCACCCTTTTTCTTAATAAATGATGCAAAATTTCATATGCATTCTTCATCACATTTACATCATCCTTTTTCTGTTAATTTTATACTGTTAGAATCTTGCAATAATTCACAGAATTCAGTTTTGATCAGAGAATCTAACCATAGTGAAGTATCTTGTGTCATAATTGTTTTGCTTTGTAGCACCAAAGGTGTTAACCTAGACTTCATGTTTCACTCAAGATCAGAGTGACTTTAATATTCATTTGTTCAACCACATAGTGAAGCCACAAGGACATATCATAATGATAAATGTGACATGTATTATAATCCTTTATGAATCTTAATCATTTCTGTGTGGGTAATGAGTTTAATGGTTTTGTGAGGCAGGGTACGTTTTCTGGAACACAAAGGAAAAAAAATCAACTGATACCAGCTACTTTGAATGACTTGTTATTGCTTTAGTTCATCTTTTATCCAACTTGTATGTAACGTGGCTGTGACACACCTACTCTGCAAATACTTCTAAATAGATGTAATTGTACTTGCATGTGGAGCAATTAGGTGAAACAAGCAACTTTTAAATGTTTGTAAACCAATCCAAGATAGTATTAGGTGAGGTAATACAAGGTGCATTTTATTTGATTTTTTAAATATGTATATGCTATATGGTGGAAAAATATTACATATGTATTTCCTTTCCCATCGTGAGCAGGAAGTCCCACTGTTAAAGAATTTTTTCACACACTTTCACATTTAGTATCACTTTTATTTCTCCGTTGTTGTGCAATTGGAGCAAGTTCACTTTTTGGAGCATCTTAATTTTTTTCCATAGTCTTATTTTTACAAGTTAGCCTTTTTGGTACTAGCAATTGCATCCTTCCTAGTTTCACACCAGGTAATGCAGTAAGCAGAGAGTTAATCCTCTGCCTTGGCTTTTCATTTGTTTTTGGTTGATAGCCAAACGGGAATAAAAAACTGCGTGTTGTGGGATTTATCTCAATGAGAGGTACAGCAGTCAGTTGGATAATGGTGCAAGGTGTTGATTTTTGTTGAGTGGGACTGGATTATGCTGGAGTGAGTTACTTAATATTGAGTTGGACTGACTATTGTTGGAGTGTGGTTGGGTAACATTGGGGTAGGAGGGATAACACTGAAGTGGTTTTCCGAATGTTGGGGTGAGTTATTTATTTTGGAATTGTTTGGGTTATGTTGGAGTGGATTAGTGTATGTTAGCACAAAATGGATGGTGCTGGAGTGGATTGGATTATGCTGTATTGGGTTGAATAATGCTGGAGTGGGTTGCCAAATGTTGGGGTGGTTGCTTTATGTTTGTGAAGGTTGCTTTATGTTGACGTTGATTGGATCATGTGGAAATGGATTGGTGTATGTTGGAGTGGGGTGGTTTACGTTGGAGTGGGTTGGATAATGTTGCTGCGGATTGGTGTGCAATGGAATGGGTTGGATTGTGTTGGATTCAGTTGGATAATGCTAGATTGTTTTGGGTAATGATGGAGTGAGTTGGATTATGTTAAATGGAGTTATTGCTATCTATCTTACACTACATCTCACCTGATGATAACTTATTTGAAGTATACTTTCCAGCCATGAAGATTCAGGGGGTATTTTTAACGCGCAATGCTCTAAGCAACTCAATTACAATGGTTTTTTGTTCTTTTTTGCATTTTCACCTCCTATTCCAATCGAAAATCCATTTCTGCTCTGAAAAATTAATTCCAATTTTTGGTGCCTTCATGCCATCTCACCTCAGAGCCCATTTCACTCCATGCTGCCTGCAATTTTGTAAGGGCACATGACAGGTGTGAAATCATCCTTAGTTCCTCTTCTGGAATATTAGTCAAGTGACATATATTTTCTCAAAATTTTTGCAGATTTTTGTCATTCTCAATCATTTATTATCCTTTTAATTCATATTTTTGCAAGAGTATCCTCCATTCATACAGGTGCCACCTTTTTTCCTCTAGGTTACATTAAATTTGCCTGAAAAAGTGTTTTTGAGAAAAAAGTATCACTTCTCACACACCATTGCCCATTTCCAAATTAGGCAAGGTATCATTGGTTTAATTTTCAGATAAGTTGTTAATATATTCAAGTTCAGGCATTTGTGAGCCTATTTTTGTGTTCATTTTAATAGAAAATTTTGTATGCTGTTCATCTTTTTCTTATGTATCTTCCATAGCCTGTCTTCCTCTAACAGGTGAATTTAGTTACCACATGATAATCACTTTTGATCCATTTTGAGACAGGACCACATACCCTGACTCTCATGTTGTATCATTAATGAGCTCCAATAATTTATATTACTATGTCTGTTTTTACGAGAGTCCTGTTTTGAGTGTGACAAAGAATAGTAAGATTCACTTCAACGAAGAAATATTATTAAATTTACTGCAACAGTTTGTGTTTGAAAATTATTTTGCAGAAGATAGATGATAATGGGAATAATTCATGTTAATAAATGGATTGAAGGTTTTGATAGTCTAATTTTGATATTTTAGTCTTAGTTTTTAAGAAATGGCATAGAATGGCCATAATTTATCTCAGTATTGACTATATTTTTTGTGAATGCAGTTAATTTAACATATTTTGCCTTTTGTGATTAGTTGACGGAATTAATCAATTTTTTGTCTTTATTTTTAGCTATTATTTTTGTGAATTATTATTAGTAATTTTGTGTGCTACCCTTATTTGGTACACTATCTTTGCTACAGCAGTTTATTTCCTTTGCTTTTCAGTTCAGTGACATCCTCTTTCTATGCTCTCCAAAACTTCTTACCAATAGAGTAATATCTGGACCTATGTATCGCTTGCGAGCCAAGTTTAATGTTGACAACATCCAAGTACTTGAAGGAGATAATCTGGAAACTGCTAACACTTTTTACATTCGTGACACTCACAAGAATGTTGAACTATATACACAGTAAGTCTAGAAAACCATTTCTTTTAGTATAAATAGAGCTCTTATGCCAGCTCCTAATCCTGGCCAGAGCATAGCTTGTCATTTCCATATTCAAGCTTCAACTTTCTTGTTAAGGTATTGATGTTAGATAGCTGAGAAAGACTGAATTATCAAATCTTTCGATTAGCCATTACCTAATTTGGCATTATTAATATCAGAAATCATTTCAGAGGTGACATTTTGATGGTGTTATTGATAGTGAAGCACAGTAGTAAAGTCCATGCATAATTTCAAACAACCGACCCTGGTTTTGACAGCTCATTGCCATTTTGTAGAAGTGAAGTACTGCGTTTCATCATGAATATTAACTAATTTCTTTTTTTATATAAACTATATGTTCATTTTTACCCGATAACTTTTAGCAAACTATGTAACTGAGGTTAATTTCAAATTGAGAAATTCACAAACCAAAATAGCTTTTGTATGAGTTATTGGAGTTAACACCATTTACATAATGGCTTTATAACACTGACCTTTTGATCATAATCACTATTTCACTCTCTCATTTAGGACTGAAGTGGAGAAAACATCATGGTTGGATGCATTGTGGCAAGCCAGCCAAGAGCTTTGCCAGAGAAAATCATCTCTGAAAATTGGAGCAGACAACATTGCACCTGTGGAAACTGAAATTGGGAAACGTGCTCCTAATTTCATTAAAATGGACAGTGTGGCTAAATGTATGGACTGCTCTGCAAATTTTAGTGTAATGAAGAGGAAACATCACTGCCGTGCATGTGGATTGGTTAGTGATTCGATTTTTGTCATAATATTACCTGCTTGATTCATGCCTCATTGAAGTAACAATTAGGTAACAAGTTCTTAGTTACATTTGTGGCTTCTAAGGTTTAGAAACTCAAATTAATTCAAGTATTGGGACCTTTTATATTGTATCAATGCTCTGATTCATAATTGGTGTGAATGTTTTTTTTTTATTTTCACATCTTAGAAAAGATTTTTCGAGTTTCTTTTTTCATATTAACTTTACAAAGGGCTTTAATTGATCAATATCCACGGGGAAAAATTAGTATGCTGTGATTAGCTGACGACATAGGAGTCATAGCTGAGACAGAGAAGGATTTGAAGAAGACTGATAAATATGGAAATAAAAAATAAATAAAAGATGAAGATATTAGTTTGCAGCGAAAGAGAGGAGGCTAAGACAAACATTTACCTAGGGAAGCATAAGCTTGAAGAGCTGAAAGAGTTTTCTTACCTGGGAAGCCGAATCACTAACGATGGACGAAGCAAGAAAGAGATAGTCACTAGAATAGCGCAGGCAAAGAGGGCTTTCTACAGAAAGAAGAATCTTCTTACAGCTGAGAATATGACCATAGAAGTCAGGAAACAGTTCATTATATGTTACATATGGAGCATGTTACTCCGTACAAGCGAGGCTTGGACATTGACAGCAGCAGAGAAGTCAAGAGTGGAAGCATTCAAAATGTGGTGCTACCGAAGAATGATGAAGATAAAATTTATTGACCGTGTAAGTAACGAGGAAGTACTAGGAAGAGTGGGAGAAAAGAGAAGCCTCCTAAAAACCTTAAGCAGAAGACGGGGCAACTGAGTTGGCCACATTTTGTGGCACGATAGCCTAATGAAGACAATCATTGAAGGACAAGTGGAAGGGGAAAAAGGCAATGGACGGCCCCAAATGAGTTACATAGGACAGGTTATAAAGGATGCAAAAGAGAATAAATGTGTCGCTATAAAAGGGCTAGCGGATAGGAGAGAGAAATGGAGAACTGCGTCAAACCAATATTAGGGTTGTTGACTATAATGGTAATGATGATAATTGATCAATCAATTTAATGTATCGCATGATGAAATTTGCATTAGGGGTTTTAATTCTTCTACCTCCTCAGATTATAATACAAAGAGCATTGAAATGTATTTTATACCATTTTTAAGATCTCTTAACCTATGATGCTTAAATTTTTGTGCTAATTTGGGTTCCATGAATGGACTGCCTAAGTTTTAATGAATTTGTGTTCTTTATGTTGTCACTCTTTTGGGGGTCCATTCACAGCCATGACCCGCAGTGTTCAAAATTTAGACATTTTAGTGGGTAATAGCAAGGAGATTTGTTGTGCTTCAGGTGGATATGTGCACAATGCTTGAGTGTATCAATATTTGGAGGTGACCCAACATCTCCTACCCCACTCCTCTCTCTGTTATCCCTTCTATCCTTTTGAAAATTAGATTGTCATCTTTGAAGAATAGAAAGTGATTGTGTGCACCTGAATGAAATTTACTGCTGTAAATCCATTACATGATGTAATTTAAGGTCCCAAAAATTATCGAATTCCTCATTGAGAAGATAGGTTTAATCAAGGTCCTAAAATTTCTGTTGTGTTGCACCTTGGACATTGAGTTTAGTTGAAGATGATGACATCTAGCAATGTTGTATAGACTTTTTTTTAATTAACTTAACTTTCCCAATGAGCCCTAGCAAATGTTATAATTGGTATGTGTTTGCCATTCATAACCTATTTTAATACAAAAAATTTGTCATGTTTCGCTAGACCTTGAACCCAACCTCATGAGTTGGCAGTGGTGTCTGCACATATTTTTTGCAACATGGAGCATTTCTCCAGTGTCCATGCCGTTGGACTCTACATTTCAATCATTGACTTAGTCTAAATTTATGTCAACTGCCTCTATGTAAGAGGCAATTTCGAAAGTATGACATTAATTTTTCAAATCATTATTATCTAAGGTTACTCACAATGAAGGTACAGTCACTTTCAAAAGTTGGTCCACAACCAGCATAAAACTTGTAAAGAATTCACATTACAAATTGTCATTAGGATTAGATCACCTTTGTTAAGAGTGGATTAGTAATTTAAAAAATATTCATTCATTTATTAATAAACATGTAATTGTAAATTGAAAAAATGAAATTATGCTGTCTCCTTGTAATAATTGCTTTGATCCAAATCCTATGGCTGTGGGTACACCTCCTCAACCTGTGGTAGAGATGGTGTGTTTTGCTAAGACTTATATTATGTCATTATTTTGAAAGGTTGTGTGTGGGAAATGTTCAAACCACAAATTTCAACTGCCATATGAAGATACCAAGGCGTCTCGTGTATGCCGCCAGTGCCACAATATTCTGTCCAAAAAATCTCCCACTCAAAGTCCATGCAGGAGTCCAGGCATAGAGGAAGTGGGGAAGGAAAACATTGAAATACCTTTTAGTCGTGGCAAAGGTGTTCTTGAGGTAAGAATGTAGTAACCACTTTCGAAAATGAATCATGAATTCTGTAACTGTTTATGACGTAATGTGATGGAGGGACTTTTTTCATAATATGTTGCATTATTACCATTGATTACGTCATTAGTTTTTCATTGTATTCATTGCATATGCTAGTAATTATGAATCTCTACTTGAAGTCTTCCCTCTCACTGATAATTCTGGGAGATTCCTTAAAATAAAAACGTGCCCTCTAATGATTTTTTGGTGAAGTTAATGCATCAATCACATAAGCCATGGATTGCTCTTTGGATTACATTAGTACACTCTTTCAGGTCAGCATTAAATAAAACTTCCTCTTAGTAAGAGGTAATGGAGCTTTTTCGCCAACTTATGTATCCTGAAGGAATGCATACTTAACATTACAGTCATTCGAAATGCGAAAGATCCACAGAGAAAAAATCATTTGCCTTGACCGGGATCCGCGTTCGAATCCCGGTCAAGGCAAATGATTTTTTCTCTGTGGATCTTTCGCACGACTGTGCATCGCGGGTGACTCCCGTAAAAGTTATCACCGCGGCTAGTCCCGGTATACTTTAAATTACAGTCATTGTTTAGCTGTAGGGGAGACTAGGAAGGGCTGGGACACATTTTGGAACACAAGTTTTTGCGAAAATACTAGGGGCTTATATCAATTTTTTTGCCATCTTTAGTTGCCTTGACCCTTCAAAATTCCATATAAAGTCCTTTTATAAATTAGAATATGATAAATTAGATTAGGAAAGTACTGTGGACTTTAGTATTTTCTGAACATACAACATTTGTCCCAGTCCTCCCACATTCCGGGAGGAATGAGACACTAATGTAAAATGGCAGAAATGGCAATAACTAATAAATGATTGATTCAAAATACATAAGTAATAGATATTGTTTTTATTTATGATCATATCTATACGATTTATGGTAGCAATAGTAAATGGAAACTAGGATTTCACTCTTTCAGTGCCTTTAAACAAAATTGGAGCATTCAGTTTAAAAACAACATCCTTTTTCTCTATGAAACTAATGTCTTGTTGAGGGAAGAAATATTTTAAATTGGCTCCCCTTTTTTGCATGAATTTTACATCATATCCATCGTCATACCATTACTACCAACTTTCCCTGTGTAGTGCCAAAGAGGAAAACAGTTCCACATGTGAGATTACTTTGAAAAATTACACTGTCCCTGGCCTTGGAAGCAAAAGCTTTCATTAAATGTCCTGATAATGCAGATTTTGATGAATTCTCCACTCTTACTTCCTCTCTCACACTTTTGGCTTCATCAAAAACCATCTTCACAGCTTCCAGAATGGTACAATTTGGCACTGGTACCTAATCTGGATTTTATCCCTCCACTTATGAGGCATAATATCCTAAGAATAAAAAGAACTTAAAAAATAATAGTGCTTGGGAGGAGTGGAACACTGTCCCATTCCTCCCATATATCTAATTTCCGAGACCAGTGGCGTAGCCAGGGGGGTCCGAGGGGTCCGGACTCCCCCCAAAATATGAAAACACAATCATTTTCCTTCATTAAAGAAAAAAATATTGAAATATCATGAATTTACAAAATATTTCTTGATCAAATGAAGTTTTTCTTTTAAGGGAAAAGTATAAAAATTAGTTCAAAGCCCTCTTCTTACAATTAGTAACCTATTTTTCAAAAAATTTCCTCCCTGGTTTTGGATGCCCCCCGAACGAAATTCCTAGCTAGGCCACTGTCCTAGACCTTCCTTAAGGGCCATTTTGTATTTAACATCTATTATTAGGCTTTAAGAAGCAACTAAATGTTATTAAATTGGCAGTTATACACCCAAAGGACATGCATTTTCATCAGCGCTTCCAGCGAGAGAATGTCAGAATGAAAGTTATAGAAATTTAAAGTTAAAGCATCTCACGAAAGTTACAAAAATTGGTGTGAAAACCTATATCCTCTTCTTAACTCACTATCACAGAAGTGAGCCAGGAGCTATTTTAGGAGGAAATGCAGCTATGTACTGCTTCTCGTATATGTGAGTAAAGCAAGAGCTAATTCGAGAGAGGGAAATTTGAATGGTCCCATAACTCCCTCTGTCCCATTCTACCCTTGTTTCTCCTATACCAAAAACTGCTAAGACACAAGTGCTTCTCATCGATAAGATTGGCATTGATGTGTACTGAACCAGGATAGAAATGTAAATTTCCTCTTCAGAATGGCCTAGATGTGTTAATTTCTAAGCATACTTAATACTCCTAATTCTATCTTTACCGACATATATTCAAAATATTCATCACAGGATCATGAAAAAAATTAAATGTTAAAGTGTGATAATATAGTTTGCTGCTGCAATGTTGCCGCATCAAAAAGTGAGAGATTGATATCTCAAATGGTGATGTGGAATGAATTGTGTGAAATATTTGAAATAGTATGTAAGAGTGAATGCAATTTAAAAATATTAAAAAAAAAGATGACACTTATCTTTTAAATCATTATGTCGAGTTTTTGAATTCTCACCAATCCATTCTACTTTTTGAAATCATTGTGTGATGTATGATTTTTTTCTTTGTCAGCATTCTTCTGCAATTATGACTATGCACCCTCTAGTTACACACTACCATGTAGACTCACAATTTAAGCCATTGAGTTTTTTAATAATTTGATTTTTTAGGTGCCAGCTGATGCAATATGTGTTTTAAATGGGTACCTGCACTTGAAAACCAGAGGGAAGTCCTGGGTTCGTCGGTGGTTTTCCCTTCATCCTGATTTTGTTCTTTACTCATATCGCTCTCACACTGATAAACAAGCAATGACAGCTACTCCATTGCCAGGTTTTACCGTAGTAAAGGTAAGTACTGTTGATTACCTCTGCTTCTTTCTATTTTATGATCCTATGTTTTCTCACAATATGAAATAATGATTTGAATAATATTATGTCTTCTTTAGTTGACTGAGCTGCAAGAGCATTTCCCTGATAAAGAAAAGAGTTTCAAAATGTATCATGCGAAGAAGATGTATTACTTCCAAGGAAGCTCTAAAGATGATGTTGAAAGGTAATGATTTTTTAAATTAAAATATATACATAGCAAGTATTTGAAATTTGCTGAATGAACAGGATGTTTACCATATTTACTTTGAAAATAATATATAGCAAACCTCTCCTTGTATCGAATTTTATTACTAATTTATGCAATATGTGGTAAAGTATGGCTGCATCATCTAATAGTTTATTTAAGAGTGCATTCCATACTTAATATTGTTCTTGTTCTATATGATGATATTTTTCTATCGAATGTAGTTTTTATGAGAATAGTAAGTTACTTTAACCACATTTTTGGCCGAAAAACTTATGAAGGATCTTGACAAGAGAATTCCACCATTTGCATTTGCATGTAAGAGGTGATTTATCGGGGATTAAGCTTAGTGTCAGTGTATGTCAAAAAAACAGTCATCCAGGGTTTTCAGCTGAATTATGTAATTGAAATTTTAAATGAACTAAGGTAAACCTTGTTCATGCAAATGATTACTCAAGCCTTTAGAGAGAATGATTTAATGTTACTAAAGGAAACTTGTAAGGAGCACATTAGGTTCTGGGTGGGTCGATTGACCGTCGCTGGTAGCGAGCACCTGGGATGCCTATCGCAGCCTGATAGCCTGTCTATACGAGGTTCCCATTAAGACCCCAAAGAGTGTATGGGATGTGGAATAATGCAATGAAGAATATGTACTTGGTAAAGTTTTGTAATGATTGTTACTTAGTTAATATTCAATGAATGATTTTTTGAAGCAGTGCAACTTTTGAAAAAAAAACTATGGGATGTTCACCAATGCTTTAAGTTGCCTACCTGGATAGAGTTTGAGAATTAATAATGCCCATAGTATTACGGCCTTTCAGCCATAGCTACCGCCCGACTTATGGCATTTCGCTCAGAGTAGAATCGCTTGAAGCCATACGTATTTCTTGAGGCCGTAGTTATGGTCGATTTTGACTTATGGCCCGGCCATACGATTAGTGGAATAACCCTGCTGTTCAGTACTGTAGGCAATATTTCTGCCATAAAAAGAATAATTTAATGACATCACACTAATATGGAGTTGGTAACCACTTTGTGGCTAGTTCTCAGTCTTAAGCATGGGCCTTAGGTGGTTTGTTGTTTCTCAGTCTCGTGAGTGAGTCCTTCCCTCAATGATCATTTCTTCCTGAAGGAGCGAAAACTCCAATGATGTCACAACTCATGAAATGTGACTGCAACTTAAGTGTTTTCTTTGGTAGTTTCAATTTTTAAGGAAGTGAAATTCACTTTTTACATTCCACCCTAAATATTTATTTTCACCAACTGTGGTTTCAATAATGTTATATCCTTTTCTGTTCTTGGTTATGATGTAGCAGTATTGAAACCATGGTTAACAAATGTTCAGCGTGCAGCATACAAACTGAATTTTATTTCCATATGTCGTGGTTCCACAAAGTTAAGCTGGAAACTTTATACTATAGTGTTTCAACTTATACCTGCCTGAGTTACATCGTTAGTCCGTCTTAATTATCTTTCCCTTTCATCAACAGAATTTTTCATTGAATTAAGATTTTTGGTATTTGTGAGCCTTGCCAAAACTTTTTGGACCAATCCCATTGGTTTTGATTGATTTTCTAGTACATTATAAAATTATGGTAAATTTGACATAATTTTTTGATGTAAGATATCTCTACTTCTTATGTAATTTTACATGAGTCGATTGTTTTTCAGGTGGGTGCATGCTCTGAAGATGGCCGCTCAAGCTGAGCTTCCCTCTCCAGAAGGGCCCAAGAGATGAGAATTGACGGATGCTTTTGCTTATTGGGGCATTCGGTACCTGGTGATGTTAGTACAACTCAAGCATATCATTTCCATATGGAAATATTTTGTTAATTAAATAAAGTCCTGTGAGCTGTGAATAGAGTATAGAGAAATCTCAGCTTGAGGGATCTGTTCTGTTCATTTCAAAGCAATACATGGAAATCTC
Organism: Ischnura elegans; assembly: GCF_921293095.1. Classification (NCBI taxonomy): domain Eukaryota; kingdom Metazoa; phylum Arthropoda; class Insecta; order Odonata; family Coenagrionidae; genus Ischnura; species Ischnura elegans. Next base: position 96,965,139 of record NC_060259.1, read on the forward strand.
ACTGACTGCAATATGTGGCTGGATGATGTATTTCTGAGTGAACTGGTGTTATTTGCACACCAGATATTACAAATTTTGCTCATAAAAATGTTATGGCAGTAACACTTTGATTATCTTTCCTTCAGTTGACTATTGCCCCTTATTTTCAATTGGTTTTTGTTGATATATATTGTCTTCTAGTCTTGAAACTCCATTAACCTCTGCCATCATTTAGACAAGGCATCATATACACTGTTCATTGTACCTTTTTGGGTATTGGGTCATTATATATATATTTATTAATGATTAAGTAACTGTGTCCCTGATTTAGGTTTAATGGTTCATTTTTGTATGCACCTTGTCTGATATTAGTGTACCCAATTATTTTGCTCACTTTAAATCTTTCCCTTTATGGGATCAAATTACCTTGTAGAATTCATCATTATCCACCCTGAATTGTGCTATGATATCATATTGTATGATGTAGTCGATTAATTGGTGGCTTAACCATCAAATGGTGCGAGAAAAGAAAATATTTGATGTGAAAAGTCTATTGATTTCTAAAACAAATCGTCATTGATGTTCACTTGTTAGTCATCAGTCAGGTAAATTGCAGTCGTGGCAAGAAACTTAAAACACGTGATATGTATAAACCCACTTTTTTTAAAATTTAGTGATTCCACTGGTTGACATGCTATTTACATATTAACTAAAGTAAAATTTCAGACAGCAGACTTCGAGGAATTCATCATCTAGGCAAGGATAACATTTTTAAAATGTCAGTAGCTGACTCATGGTGTGCCAGTGAATTCAATCTCTATAGATCTTATACGTGCACCATCCTTTAGTTTTTGGATCCTAGATTCAATCATGCCATTGAAGTGGCAATATACTGAGTCTTTGGTGCTTTCACAAGTCCAACAATTGCCCTGTATATTCCTCTCTGTGTAAATCATTACATGAAAATATAGTTGACTGCCTCCTATAAACGTGGGGTTATCTTGCTGATAATATATGCATTAGAGCAGTTTGCCTATAGAATTAACTTCTTGCCTCATTCATTACACACTTGTTCATAGCCATCAGTGTTTTGGTCTTGGCAATTACTGGATAATTCTTCGGCAAGATTAGAGAGATGGGACCTGAGGTAGTAGCAAACTCTTGAGTACAGTCCTCAATAGATTGTTGGAATGCCATTTTTTTAAATATTGGGGATTGTAGAAATGCTACATGCCACTGTAGAGAACTATTTTTGTCACTGTATGTATAGTAGCAAGATGTTATAGCTAATGCCTTTAAAAATGAATGTTTGAGATATCTTCAGAATGCTCTTGCGCCGATAGAGTTTTTGATGGACAGAGGATTTATGATGCAAAGCTGATCATAGATTTATGCATATGCTTTCTTTCTCATTTCACAATAAGAAAGTCAATTAATGTTGGCTGGATCCCAAATAATAGACTAATTTTCCTTTAGCATAAGTTGAAGCTGAAAAGATTATTCATGCCTAGTTCACTGCCATGATATTTCTTTTTTTTCCTATTGGAAACATGTCCTCGATCTAAATTTTCTAGTATTGAGGAAGCATCACAACTGAAGTATAAATTTACAGGTATCATCTCCTATATGTGGTGATTTCTCTAATTTATTTTTAGTTTAGAAAATGTTCTATATTCAGGGTTTGATGGAAATTTTTGGCATAGTTAAAGGTTTTTATAATCAAATATCTACCACGTAAAACCCTGTCATAAGTAATTCAGGGCAATTTCTTGAGCCATGTTTGAGTGTGTTTGTACAAATCAATATATATATCCCAGGGTGGAAACTCATATTTAATTGATTAGGTGATGGTGTACTAAGAATTTTTAAAAGACTGTATCTAGATGACGTAGCCGACTATTAGATTACTGAGGTTACTGACATGGTTTCACTACTATTTAGTGTTCCCTGGTAATCACACTTTGGTGCTGAATATAGGAAAGTCACAGACAAAATATCAGTTAAATATTGGTGAAAATAAAGCATTTTGTACGCAAAATGAACATGGTAGCTGTATTGATTTTGGAGATCTAGATTTTCATTAATATGTTTAAATGATGTAAGGAACAATTACAAAAACTAAATTTTCATTTTCAAATTTTTGTCATTTGACTACTATGAGCCTTCTTCCTTTCGATGTAATCTTTGAGGCTGATCAACTGATTTGATAATCAAAGTTTTACTGTACCTCATTACATTTGCCCATAATTAGTGAAGGACTTCATTGATCTTCCTTATAGGTATGTTGTCTTAGACCTTTACCTATTGTCTATAGTATTTTCTGTTCATTTTTGTGCGCAAGTATTATTTTGTTCTTTTTTAGTATTTTTCCCTTTTAATCCTTAAAATCTGTGTACTAGACTAGTCTTCAAAATGATTTTTTAAACATTTGATATTGATTGAAATGTCTATTTGCTCCTGAATTCTGTGCTTTCATGGTATTTTAAGGAATTAAGGGGATATGCTTTAGCTTTTTGGTGCATATAATGAATATAATACCTTGTATTCCTGATCATATTTTTGTTTCATTCATAGATATTACACAGTAAACCAGCGTGCTTTTTATATTGACATATCCGAGGAATAGCAATTTTTTTATGTTACACAAACTATCTATTTTTAGTAAAATGTATGCTGCCGATAGGTATTGAATATAAATATCCCTTATGTGGTGCATTTTTCATTAGCTACTATAATTTTTGAATATTTGTGCTCACAAAAGTGTTTTGTTGGCACTTTTTACAAAATTTGTGATATTTTTCAAAGCATAGCTGCCATTTGAAGCTTTATGACTTTTGCAATTATTTTTCTCGCATCGTGATGTCTTTATTGTAACTTTGGTTATTATATTTTAGTCATTTAATTTTTATTAGTTAACAACATGAATGAATTTGTGATGTTGATTTTATTTGAGTTCTCTAAGAAAGTTTTATCTATGTCAAATCTTTTTATATTAAGTTCTAATAATTTAGTTAGCATCATTAGAAATATGCCGTTTGTTTGGTAAATTATAATTCATTTGATTCATATGAAAACTTAAATGATACTGCTATCAATTTGAGAGAAGTTGTTATTGCTAATAACAATTGTATAAACCAATTGCTTTAAGTGTTCATAAGTGAGGAGTGTTTTTATAACACAATAACTTGTTACTGTTTGAAATGTGCTGTTGTTTCAATACTATTTAGCGTGTGTTTGTACCTTGGAGAAGGTTGTGTGACTTTCTGAAAGAGTTATTCTTTTCTATTAAAGCTACGAAATTTTATTGAGCTCTCAAAATCTGTTGTAAGTATCATGTTGTGCATCGCTGTTAGATGTTTTGGCATCAATATGTATAGTCAAAATTTACTTTTTGCTTAAATGATGTAAATAACTTAGCTGTTGAATTTGACTTTTAATCCTAAAATTTCTCCTGCAGGAGAGTGGTCATATTGTCTTGAATTTTATCATTTGCAAGCATAAATGAATGCTGTTGCAACTATTTTGTTAATTGCTGTATAAGGTGAAAAATATGTGATAGATGTGAATGGCTTCAATGTCTTATGTTTCCTTTGTTCTTTCATTATTATAGCCATTTCAACTAATGAAGCATTTAGAGTGATTTCAACCTTTGTGCAATATTACATTTTCTTTTATAATGAAAGAATGTATTTTTTCCCTTCATTGCAAAACCTATCATAAATACCTGATTGCATCACTACCTTGTGTGCTTTCCTATCACCTTGCGCCGATTAGTTCACATCGCAGCAGATTGAAACACACTAGCTCACACTGAAACAGACAATTGGAACGCATTTGCGCTGGTGTGTTTACAAATGATGGACCGATTGGCGGCAAAAGTAGAATGTTCAAATGACTTGTCACTTCTGACCCGGCCGTCGCCACATGAATTATGAAGAAGGATGATAATTTTTCGTCTATTTCATTTTGTATTTAGTAAATGCACTAGTGAGTGTTAATTGAAAGAAAATAATTGAATTATTGTTACTTAACAATTACCTCTCCGGTATGGCTACAGTACTGGCAGTACTTTATTTCACATTTCTGGATTGAGATACATATACCACTTGCATTCCCATCACGTACGTAAAGCCGTAAAAAATGTTAACTCCATATAATAAATATGCGAATTCTACAGTAATTTTGCTGTACTGAATTACTTTTAATAGAATGCAATTAACACCACATGAATGTTGAATGAAATTTTGTATATTATATGCTCAGCTATCCATGTTAGTTAGTACGCTTAGAATCTAAGCAATATAACATTTTGGTTTAGCTTACATTTTCCATTCCTAATTTTTTTCATGAGGACAATGACTCGAGGAAATCTAGTAGCCTCCTCTTGCCATTGTCCTTTGTTCTAATAGCATTCATTATGTTTGACAAAGAAAGTATGTAATATATTTCCCAAATTACAAGGTTAAACATCTAAGACTTAGACCAAATTATTGTTTTTGTTCTCAAATGATAATCATTATTATGTTTGAAATGATGGAATTCATTTTCTGCCTGCAATATATTTTCCTGCCATCACAAGTTTTGTCTGCTAGCGCAGATGAACAATGGGGCAGGATGTGTTCCCATCTGTTTAGTGCAGATGACATCACAGGTGCAATTGGAACATGCTCTGAGCTAAATAGTTTAAAACTGATGAGTGCAGATGCACAATTGGAAAGCATCCCTTGTCATGCAGTATGTTTTCTGAGTGACTTTTAGCCTCATAGGCATGGTAAGTTACAATTATTGTGACTAGATCACTTTATCCCCAATGGGAAGTGTGATTATAGGTAGTTGTGGTGCTATTGCTGTGTAGCACTTCTCAGAACAAGGCATCCTGCTATCGGTCAATGCTGATCCTAGTCATTCTAAAGTCATATCAAGCTTCAACCAACATTTTGGATTTTCAGAGGCTTCACCGAGATTTGGACATGGGACTCTTTAATTTGTACTCCTATGTTCTACTCACCCTAGGCGTACTTGTTCTTTGATTCTAGTTTGCATGAAATGCTTGCTTGTCTCTAGTCATTATCACTTTCAAAGAATCCAATGTTGCCAAATTAACATCAATGCCATTGGCAGTGATGTTGCTAATATTGGGGAACACAAAATAATTAATATCTATTTTATGCTTCACCAACATTTTAATCAGTACCCTCATTCATTGTTCTAATTCAAAACTTACTGCATGAAGTCCAAGCACTGCTTGGGATAGGGTTCACAGGTACTGCAGCCTTCATGCTGCTTTTACCTCTGGACCTACTTGATTTCTAGTAAAATTTTAGTGATATTATGCTGAAAACATCTCTTTTAAATGGCTTATCCATTTTACATGGTTGTAACAGTTCGTAAAACACAGTAATATTTAATGTATTGTTACTGGCTCAGGCAATGCCCATCAGCAGGATTAAGACATGTGTAAGACATTCAGTGTGGAAAGTTAATTTTTAAACGTTGACATACTCTCTTGTAAAAGAATTTGGTGGATATAACATTTTTTTCAATTTTTTTGGTCTCAAAGCCTGCCATGCACTCTGTGAAGAGAGACAGTCATACCAGTTGGTTTTCATCAGAAATACATCTTCCTCAAATACAGAATTATATTCTGGTTTGCTTCTTTCCCTCACACTTTCCAGGGTTGAGGCTAACTGTATTCTGTGATGAATTCATGCAAGTCTCTACATGCTATCATTATCTAGGTACGTACTTGGAAAATATTATGTCTGGCCCCTAGTTTATGATTATACATAATTTTTTATCGCATGTGTGTGAAAGTATAAATTTAAACTTCCTGTTGATCGGGGAGTACTAGGATCATACGGAATAGGAGATCCTAATGAGTGATTGGAGTGAATGGCTCTTGAGCCCTTTTTTGGCTTTACCTTATTGAATTATTTATCGTTTTACCTCATTCACAGTGATTTCATCTCAGTTTGTTGGTGTTGCAAAATGCTCTAGCCTGTTGGAGGAATTTGAAAATAAGTTCTACTTATAACATAGCTTGGATCTTCATTTAAATTTCAACAGGTAATGATCATTGAAAGTGATTTTTTTCCAAATTTAATTTTATTGATAACTTATGTGCATAAATTTTGTCGGTTAAAAAATGGAAATTGAGGATATGTCACTTTAAAGCTCATCCCTGATCCTCTCCTGTTTTCTTATCATTGCAAATATTGAATCCCAGAATGCCACTCGTTCATCATACAAACTAGTTTTCATTCTGAGTTCTATTCCAATGTCTAAGTGGTCTTTTGTTTTTCCTTTATAAGGCTCCCATATAGTTGGTAAAGTTTCAGTCACCTCTGGAGTAGGATTGCTGAAATAGAGTAACATTTGTTAAGTGCTCAGCAGATATGCAATGGTTGGTAATAATACTTCGAGAGTAGTTCATCCTGTTGATGAACATTGTCGCAGTTACTAGATATACTATAAAGTTTACAAAAATCTGAAAAAGTGCTATTATACCCTTCTGAGGCAAAATTGGTCCACATTTTTATCAAGCGCTCTGATATTTTTGCTTGAGGGGTCCCTGCTTTTAGTTCCTTGGGAAATAATTTACTGGTGAACATGTAGACCAATTCATCTCCATGACTTACTCCTGTGGATGTTATAAAAGAATAGGTAATATTGGTTCTTTCCTTCAACTGCATTAGGCATATTTAATATTCAAGTCTCAGTTTGATGTGTAATTGATTTGATATCCTGAGACAAGCAGACCTTTTGGGATGTCCTTGATTGCCGGAGAAAACAAACCGATGCCCCCATCATATGATAATACATAGAAGTAAACTTTTGGAAATGTTATTTGACTTAGTATTTTTGCAGTCTCGGCAACACCATATAATATTTTATGATCCATGTCCATCTGTACAGGAAAGAATTGTGTTTAGCTCAGAAAAATATTATTAGGTATATATAATGATGATATTTGCACTTATAAAATATGATTAATATAATTTTTACCAACCTTATAAAAATTAGGGTGTTCAGATACCTGAAGGGATTCATTCTTGAAGTAAAAGTCATGAATTTTAGCTGTTATTTCAGCATCCTTCTCTTCATCCCCTTGGTACCCCAGATAAATTGGAAGGTGTCTATACATTTCATACTTCATGTCGTTTAAGAGGATATGATCTCTCAGCAGTTCTGCAACGCAAAATAAAAATTGTGAACTGGGTATATATGTATACATTTAGGCTATGAAAAGTATTATTTATTGTACATAAAATAAGTTTTTTCATGTAATTATTTACTGTGAAAATTTACTACCTTTCCTTTATATTTAGAAGCAGTCTCAGTGTAGAATTAAATTGTTATGATATATTTAATTTAGAATGGATTTTCCTACCAAGAAAATCCTCCACTTACGTAATGAAAATAGTATCCCTTCATCAGATGTAACACCTAGTATGTATTTGACTTTGTTCATCTTCCCATCCTTCATCATTTTCCTTGGGTCACTTGGGAGAAAAGCATCCTTGCCTTTTCCTTCAGCAACAGGAACAAATGGATTGAAAAAATCTGTACCCCATTCCTAATAAAAAATAATTATTAAATTACAATTTTTTCAAATAGGTAACCCGTATGAAAATTTTGCTCTCTCATGCTATCAGGGGATAAGTATGTTAAGGAAACAATGTAATTGGGTTTTAAAAAGGGAAAAAGGTGTATTGTAGACTACACTCTTCATACTTGTTTTCTTGGAAAAATATACGAAACATATGAATACAATACAGGCAAGAGAGTTTGGTACCAGTAGGAACAATCATGACGTCTCTGACTGAATAATGGCACACAATTTACAAAACTTCTTTGAAGACATTGACAAGTAACAATGTTGTCGTCTGTAACTTTTTGGTTTTGAGTTCCTTACGCACTAACATAAATATCATGGAAAGTGCGAACTCTAAAAAATGTACAACTGTCCATGAGAAAAAATGGGTTTTGGCAAGTACAATCCGGCTCACTGAAGAGTCTGACCATGTGCTTAATTAATTGTCATTGCAAAGGTCACTTTGGTCGGGAATTGTTTTCTTGTCATTTGGATTATAATGGTCGGTTTTTTGAAGATTAGGAAAAAAAATGTGTGGAGTGGATATACCTCAAGCGAGTAATTGACATGGAAAAACCAAAACTTTTAAGTCAAATTAATCGGTTAATACTGAAATTTGAGATTGAGGTTGTATTTTTCATCAGAAGCCGGTGATTCAACATTTAAAATGATACCTCATTTATCACTGTAGGTGCAGTGTTCTTGGAACTTACATGGAATGACAGAAAAGACCTTTCTGTAATAATATATATAATGATCAGATAGTTATGGATTCTTCTTCTCAGCTCAAATGTCCATTCACAATTAAAAATTTTCCCAAGTATATGAAAGGCTTTCATGTGACATGTTAAATATATGTGTCCAAAGTATTAATTGTGTCCAATCATAGCAGCAGCATTCTCAAGTGAGGTTCGTGGGTATTACCTATAAAGTTTGCATTTTTCTTTACAGTATTTGGGTATTAAACAGTTATTCGCCTTAAGTTATAATTTGAATATGTACATGCCTTCAATCTGCTGGTGACCTTCACAATTCTCTCGGCTGGATGCCCCCTCATGCAATTCACCATTTGTTTTACCCCTTCATCCTCGCATCCCAATCCAGCAGCCAGTTGGAGTGCATGCTGTGGCCCCTGACTGGTGAAGGCCCAAGGGTTCAGAGCTGATCCACTTTGAGATATTGCTCTATTGAACAAACCTATGCACAGGAAATAAAGATTTATTTATTTTGTGTGATCATTGGTTTTCTCATGAGGGGCGACTGATAGAAGTACAACCATTCATTTTGGAATAAACTTTGTATTATTGTATTTTATTTTTATTATTTATCCATTGCATTTCACTTGTTTAAAGTATCATCAGATAATGGAATATTTTCAGTTCCCTAATATTATATTATTCCCAGTAGAAGAACACAAAGTTAACTCTAAGTTAATGATAGCTTCTTCTACAATTATTGGTTTTTAACCCTCATATGGATTCTCTGAGCCTTAGCGACACTCATGGTTTTAAAAATGATGTAACAATTTTCCATTCCATTGGATCATTTTGATATTTTCATTATTCTATTTTTTCTTCCTTCTCAGTCTACAAAGCAATTTTTGTTTACATAGTGTGGATAGTTTTCATTTTATTGGCCTCTAATGGAAAAAGTTACGTTGCTGGATTTACAGCGCCGCTGAGGCACCAAGCATTTCCTCGTCATTATGTTGGGGACTGCACTCTCAATGCTGATTTCAAAGTTATAATTTTTTAAATGAAATGTTATAGTCTATTTATAATCATATTATTTATTTTTTAAACTTTATAGACAAAATAAAATTGTTTAAAAATAGTACAATATTATTATACTAATTTTGCTTTGTCTTTTAGCTCTTTGTCTTTGTTTTGGTCAGTGCAACGCTATGGAAAGAAAAGGTGAGTGTAAACAAGAGTGATCATGAAAGGAGTTATGATTGAGATACATTATTTGGTGATATAGGGAGATAGTGAAGATTAGTTTGTATATTTCCCTATCATTTCCCTCTTTTATCTTAAAATATTTCACTGAAATGCACTATTCCTGAGAGTTGGCATGTACCACCCCTTTTCCTTTGGTGGAAGTGGCGTGGACCTCCCCCCCCCCCCCCCCCCCCCAATTTATGGAAATATAGAAAATTAAATATTGTCGTTTGTGTAGTTAAATCAGTCATGTGCCCATATCCTTGGCATACAGTGATACTCCATCAAATATATTATTATTTGCATTTATTGAAATAAAAAATATTATGGGATATCCATACTTCCTTATTCAAATTGAGTTAACCTTATGTTGATCCTGCCATTTTTACTCCCCATGATTATAGATACATCACATAAAATTATTACCAAGCATTATTAGCCTAAGTGCCCGTGAAAGATAGGGCAAGGTCAAAGGGCCAAAATCACTCCACTGAATTTGATGAATTTCTGAAGTGTTCTGAGAGTCACGTTTGCTTCTTGTTACCAAGGAAACACTATTCATTGGGGTCTACACAATATTTAGTTTCTAATGGTATGTAGTCCCTTTAGGAGCAAAGGAGGGGGCCCAGCCCCCTCCCCAAAATGAGGATCTATGTATGCCACTGGTACCAGTAGCTGTATGTAAATGACTGCATGTAGTTGTTGGATGGTTGGAGAAATAATGATTGCCTAGACTGTAGAATGCATAGGGAAAATGCTTCATAATTCCAGAAGTTTACTCAAATATATATTCCAGAAGTTTACTCAAGTCTTGATCCTGACTAAAAATTGACTTGATTGCTATGTTTATACTAAGATATCTTACTCGAGTCCTGAGGCTTGCTAAAGCTCTACACCACACTTGATAAGTTGAGTACTAAATCAAAATGAGTGAAGTTTCAAGATGTCCTCCACTGTCACCATACATTTTTGAAATGAAATATTTCTCATAAAAATAATTCTTTGTGATATATTATATTCCAGCAACATTAGTTTTTGATGGTCAATATACTATGAGTGACAAAAGTTTGGTTAGAAGTATTATTTTGTAATGTTTACCACAGTGCATTACTACTATGACTCTAGCTCAAGTGAGCCGAGTTGAAGTTAGTTTCTAAAATACTTACTCTCCCCCAAACTCAATTTGAGTCGTAGACCTGAAACACTGAAGGGCTCAAGATAGAGTCAAGTTCTGGATTGCAGCCCTAAGACCCCTACTGGGCTTCACTTCTAAAATTACATTTGTAATGAATATAATGGATTTTGTCTAATGTATTCTTACCCTTTGAAAGAGGTGATAAAATATGGTAATGGACACTGGCTCCTCCTGCACTATTCCCAAATATTGTGGTTCTTGTGGGATCTCCACCAAAATTCCCAATGTTTGTTTTGACCCATTTCAGAGCCATTACTTGATCTTTCAGGCCATTGTTTCCTGGTACCTCTTCATTTCCTGTGCTTAAGAAACCTGGAAAAACCAATTATTTATGACAAGCACGAACAGGTTCTATTTCTTCTGTGCCAAAAATTTAACTTTTGATACAGGAGTATAACTATTATCAGTTAGACCATACATTATCTTGCTTGACTCCTATAATTGTTCAAAGGCATGATTTTTTTGGTAAAGAAAGCTTTCATTGAGGTATTACATCTATGTTTTTTCATAAGATTGGTCACTCTTACATACCTAGTGCACCAAGGCGGTAGTTAATAGTGACTAAGACAATGTCTTCATCAAGTAAATACTCTGGTCCATATAAATCAGCACCACCAGATCCTTGAATAAATAGACCACCATGGATCCAAACCATTACTGGCAATCTTCCACTCTTGTCTTCTGGAATCTGACAATAGGCAAAAATAATTAGCTAAAACAGCATTGAGAGAAATTTGCAAATACTTAATTGCTTAAAATTATTCTGTAATCATAAAAACGAATTCCTGTATTACTATGTTGTCAACCAAGTAAGAAGCTCCACTCAGTTACCTTTGGTGTGTACACATTAAGGGTCAGACAGTCTTCATTTCCAATGACTTCATCTGAGAGCATGGACTTTTGTGGGCAAACATTTCCCTCCTCAGTTGCATTTTTCACATCACCCCACTTATAAACAGGTTCTGGAGGCTGGAAATTAGAAAAAAATTGAGCGCCACCAATACATCAATTATAGCTCCTGGACCAAAACTAAAGAGAAAATTTTGAGTTTTCACTCTTTATAAAAATGACGGTTTTTCTTATTTCTATTAATAATTCCTGGTTACACTTATTATGAATGTAGAAAATGTTTTTTTCAGTGAAATATTTATCTTTTATGTTGGTGTTTAAAAATAATTAAAAGATACAGTTGGAGTTCTGAAGTAATTTTTAATTATTTCATTCATTTATTTACTGCATTAGTTGGTGATTTCCGCCGACTATAGAATGCCGTTGTGGCTCCAGCCTTCAAGACCTAAAAACTAAAACTTATCCTGCGTCGCCGCCACCCGAGTTACACAAATGTATATGTGGTTTACCTTTTACACGGGGCACAGCGGCCGCCCCTCATAGTATCCTGATTCATCGCTTTTAGCCATGAAGGCTTCCCAGTATAGTTAGCAATATTTTTTACGTGCTCTGTTGTCTTGAGCTGCTATTGAATCACCAGTCTTATTTTATTGATAGAAAAGAATCTGGCTTTGGAACCTGCATGAATATTGAAAAATATGCACCATTTATTCAGTTAAAAGACGTTTTCATGGATTGGTAATAGAAGGGTGCAGATAGTGAGAGTGCAATTGAGCTTTCATTTTTATAGATAAAATTTATGAACCGTACAATCAAAATGCATTATAAACATTTATCGGTTTCCTCGTTAGTTGAAATTCATGGCTTCAAAGATATGGCCAAATTTGTGAGTTTTCAAGTAAAAATGACGGACACAGATATTGAGGCCGTCCTTTGCACCATTCACCTGAGCTTCTATTTGGACACTCTTTGAGGAAGAGCCAAGTAGAAAATCGACGCAACTGATATTGCCTCCTTGTATCTAACTGAAGAATAATTAAGATAGTAGGTCATGCTCACATCGAAGCCCTCTTAAATTTTGCTTTTAATTATGATTCAAATGTTATGCGACGATTGTATTTATTATTTCCGAATAGAGTGTGTACCCTCTCTGAGAATATCTTTTTGGATTTATTTCATTTTTAGCTACGTAAGCCATTGGGTTTACGTTGAACTATTTTTCCAGGCTGTTGGTCGAGATTGGTTTCATCTGACTCTTGGATTATTAGTCTGGTAGAAGCGATGTGTTATCTTAGATAATAGCTTACAAGCTGACAAAAATCTTTTGATTGATACTGCCATTTCCCCTTTTCATTGACCTTGTGATTAAAGTTATCAATAGAATGAATCTCCATGCATTGTAATAGGTGTGCGGCAGAAATTTCATGTTTTCTCTCCTCTCCGATTTTATCATAATCTGGTTTTCCCGTGCATTTCCATGCATTTCCATCCTGGTTTTTCCATGCATTGTAATAGCTGTGCGACAGAAATTTCATGTTTTCTCTCCTTTCCGATTTTATCATAATCTGTTTTTTCCGTAAAAAAATATGTCTCCTCATAGTGGTTTTAGTTTATGTTCACGTGCTGACATGTTGGATGGATGTCTATCATTGGCGTTAAAGGTTTATTTAGTGGCATTTATTCGTTATCATTTGGATTTAAAACGCTCTGAAATAAAATTTATCCCGACGATTACACAGCAAAATTGGGGCAAGCAAGCGAGTCTCGAAGGTGGGTTTAAATTCTTTAATAGAAATTCGTAAATCCATCAATTTTCATTGCCAGTGACGGTTTCATATTTAGGAGTTTTAGTGGGTCTTAAGGAGAGTTGATTCCTTAAATACATCACTCACTGACGGAAAAATCTATATGGCTCATCTAAAGGAAAGAGTAGATCAATCATTTCGTTAGAGATGGAAAAACTAATTTTCTACAATGACGTTTATTATGCCCCATGAAAAATAATTTTAATAAGAATTGAATCATCTTCTAATTGTGGCCATTTCGAGCATTTTAGCGCCACAGTCACCGTTTTTAGAATCTCATTGTATCCCATTGTGTTGCTCTTATACTAAATTTAGCGTTCTTTTTTGCTCTCAATAGATTTTCATTTACCTAGACTAAATGCTAATACAATACAATGCGTTCTCCGCTGTCTCTCATCTCTGTCAGCCATACGCACGCATTACGTGTTTATATTTGTATAGTTTTTAGTATTATTTAAGTAAGTAATACGGGAAGTAAGTAATAAGGCTTCCTCAAATTTTGAAGGAATGAAAATTTTCATGCAATTGCTGATTTAAAAGTACAGACCCTCAATAGAAATTAGAAGCATAGTGTCGTGATCGACACGATCAAGGAGGGAGACTCGAGTGGCTGCGTCTCCCGGAATCGGGTTTAGGGCACCAAAGAATTGAAATCCGCGCGAATCAGATCTCAGAGAAGTTTAATGACTGAGGTTGGTGGTGATTTTACAAATGTAACTGCGACGGGCAGGCACACCCCGTCGCTCTCGTGTCTACCCACCGACTGCCCAAATTCCCGCGCTCGCGTCGTCAGGGCACAGGTCAACACCTCCAAGACCAGGGGAAGGGTGGCTTCACTCGACCCACCCTAGGAAACGAGCAACTTATCTTCGTCAGCGAGACAATTACCATATGTCCAAAAAATTTAGACGTTTATGACTGGTCGAGGAGACGCTGACTACATACGCCTCGACGACCGATGACCCAAATTTATGAGCAGGAACCCTTGCCTTCGACAAATATGGTGACGAGGCGACAGAAATGTGCTCAAAGGATCGTCTCGCAACCTTGGGACAAAAACACACCATGCACATTGAAAATATCTGACCCTTCGTCATACACATTACAAAAAATAAATACACAATATGACACACAGTCATTACAATAGTCCCTGAGATGTATTCTGAAATGATGTTATAGCGAAGTATTTGAAATCGAAAATCATTAAATGGACACACTTTGGGCTATTTATAACATTTGGGTTATTTTGGCATATTTGCAATCGATGAATATTTCTAAAAGTAACGCTTACTGGTGTTGGACCTCAAAGCACAATTTGGTATTTTTTTAAATATGTGTGATAGTTTAAATGTTATTAAATTAAGCGAAATTTTGATACCTCAAAGGCCATGCACGTCGAGGGGCATCATATTCACCACACGTCAACGAGAGAGGTATACGCCGCGTCAGCATATCTTGAGTGCAGGGGAGGGAGGCAAAAAATTATTCAGCGTTGGAGCGGATGACGTGTGCGTTGAAGTCGATGCACTCTGGGTATGCGGAACGTGGCGAAGACGAAAGTGGGGATTTTTTGAAAAGTCTCTGTGTATTTCAACGTTTTTTATTTGTCCTACGTAGTTATGCAATGGAGAACAGGGAGAAGAATATAAAGTATTTTGTAGTTCTAGATAATGTGATGGAGGGAAAAGTTCGCATGAATTATACTCTAGTTTAAGAAATTAATTATTTCTGCTGAAATCCATACAATTTTTATCCTTCCAACGCATATATTTTTAGCGTATAAATGGTATACGCTATTTATTCCCAGAAAAAGAAGCTCCTATGAATAGTATAAAAATGGAATGATATACCAATTATACTGCCAAAGAAAAGATTTGTTTCATTGCGGCTAGTAGCATCGAACTGGAATTATAGCATCACGGAACATTGTGTATTTTACTGAATTCTTTATATTTTACTCTGAAAATGTTAACATACGTTATTTTACGATATCTGTAAGTAGAATATTGAATTTGGTTCTAGTTAAACGGGTGCGGATCACTTTTTTTAACTGTGCCTGTGATTGATTCCCTCTAACTAAGCTGAAATTGAAGAAATTTGGCTTTTCTACGTTCGAAATGTATGAAAAAGAAATGAAAAAAGCGTAAAATGTATCATCGCCTAATCAGCAAAAATTATTTTATTTTAGATAGAAATTTCACTAAATATTTGCTCATGGCTACTCTCTGCCTCCTGAAAAATAGAGGATTGGTGGATTGAGGAAAAAGTCCTTGTCGTGTTGGTGAGTAGTTCTTTCTGATGTCACTGAATTCATTTTCTGGGGCTAGAAGAATTAACGGTTTGCCTAAACATTTTTTTTAACAATAAGATTGCGTAAATGATATCATCGTTTGTTATGCAACGGTCTTTAATACTATAGCGTTCTTTAGACTTTTCCAATTACTGTTGTGAAGTCATGTTTAGCGGGTGATTATTCCCTAAGTATACAGTGAGTGATCTGATATTTATCGGTCTGCAGATTTTTTTAAAGCTTATGAAAGATAAATATTTTTGGACATGAGTAGAAAACTTGGTTTTAATATTGAATTCAACGAAATCATTTTTCTCCATGCCTGTGAAGTCTTTGTTCACAATATGAATTGAAAATTTAGTCTTACCTTATAAGGGCAGTTACAAAGCCTTTTTGCTAGCATACAGATCAGGGGCGGATCCAGGATTTTTTTCTTTGGGGTTTGACTGATCTTCTCATATTTGAGATTAAAAACAAAATCCAACACTTACTGTAGGAAATATTCTCTTTAGACATGAAAGTTATTAATACTAAATAAAATGATTGAGGATCCGTAGTACACAAAATAAAACTAACGCAATGATAACCGTATTAAAAATCTTATCTATTTTTTAAGCGTCAGGGAGTGGGGGAATAGGGAGGGGCACGTGCCCCCGTGCACCTCCCTAAATCCGCCTACGATACAGATTCTTCTGTGCTTTATTTCCCCCGTAACGTTAATGTTCACCGAAAAATCATGACTACGGGTGAAGAATTGATATATGGACGTTTACTTACTGGACACACGTGTGTTCCGTGGGAATAAATAATGTGCACCGCGGTGTAATCGTGGCTAATGTCATAAATAACATTAAGCTTTGAGAAAGCCGTCGCATTTCAGCTAAAAGAACGGAATCAGGGTGATACATAAAGAGCATATATCTTCTTGGGGCCCAACCGTTACTTCAGACAGCGTCACTACCGCCTACGCATAATTTTAGCAATAAAGGAAAATTATTATTATTTCTGATAGTCGTAAGGCGATCTATGCACAAAATCATTGTTTGCATTTAAAATAAATAGCCATATATAATGTATTTTTATTTTATAGAAATATCACGCTTCTATTATAAATTGTTCCAAAACCATTTCTTGTCTTATATTTCACTAGTAAGAGCGCTATTAGGTGAAAAATGTTGGTTAAAAATCAGGCAGAAAAGATAGTTATTCCAAAGATACATTACGGAAATAAATATTTCATAGACTGAATGCGTATGGTAATGACGTTCACCCAAAGGAATTATGAGATTCGACGTATTTTTTATTATTTAACCAGCATTATGGCCTTTTTTACTATCATTAACTGGTAATCTTCCAAGGAGCTCACTATGATATGAACGCTCGCTAACCCCACAAAAATGGGCGCATAAATGTGGAGACTCAAAGAAAACTGTTTCTATAGCCAAGGAGCCACTGCAACCGTTACAAATGAACTGAGTTGGTTGGACAGATATTTCGAGGAAAAAGTCATCTTTACGTGAACTAGTAAACATCCTATTAGATTGTAATGAAGGGACCGGCAGTCGTATGGAGTGGCATTCCAGAGAGGGGTTAAGGGTCACGTCACAATTACGTGGGTCAATAGCATAGCTACAATGACACGTGTTTGAAACTGCTCTGATCTAATGGCACTAATTTTCATTTTCGCCTCGTTGCATTGGTCAGAAATCCTATAATAGAACATTTCATAGTTATAGTGATTTTCCATGCTT
The DNA here is from genome assembly GCF_921293095.1 of Ischnura elegans. Taxonomy (NCBI): domain Eukaryota; kingdom Metazoa; phylum Arthropoda; class Insecta; order Odonata; family Coenagrionidae; genus Ischnura; species Ischnura elegans. The sequence continues at coordinate 96,982,542 of NC_060259.1, forward strand.
GTTATTATTGCTTGAAAGTATTATTAATAAGAATCCATTGGCATGTACTCTTGAATGGAAAGTTTTTATCGAATGCATGCTATATTTCTCATGATGGTCGATAAAATTGAATTTTAAACTTAGACACACAAGTATTCATTTAGTATTAACGCGCTACTCGAATAATTTTACATATTATGGTATTATCGCCTCTTCTTGGGTTTTGTGGAAGTTATGAGTGGATTTAAACGGAGTTTAGCGGAGGTTTAATGAAATCCTTCTAAAAATTACGAATGCAAGCTAATCACACGAATTAAAGCATGGGCCAAAATGGCTCTGTATTTGTAATTTTGTAGCCATATTCGTATCTATATCTGTGCGTCATTGAAGATTTGGGATTAATTTAAGAGCATAACGGGTGGAGGGACTGCAGGGTTCGGAAGAATCGAACTCGCATCTAATGGAAGCGTGTTGAATAAAAGGTTATCTTAGTGCCATACCTTGAACCTTAAGTCTTCCAATGGGGGTTTTGCATATGGAATTCCTCGATATGCCAATATCCTTCTTCCTTTGGCGGATAGTAGAGAAGAGCCTTGGACTTTCCCGTCATCGGTGCTTATGATAGGAACGGTGAATTCTGCCCCCTCACTCCAGCCGATGAAGAACAGCGTGATGAAATAATACTTCCAGTAACTGTGTATTGTTGAGGTAGACATTGTCTGAGTGCCTTCTAGCTCATCTGTGCCCCGGAGTACAATGCTTCACCCTCTCGAGACATTTCCTCGCAGCCTTTTTCACCACGTCTAACTATTAATATTTCCGTAGAGTTAGCATTTCTTTATCGGAGTGACCTTCGCATCTTGTCGGCTGCACGACTCGCTAGCGGAAGGATTTCCTTAGGTTACATCAGCTGGGACGATCAATTGATCGGCTGCTCATGTGGGATGGCATGAAATACTTGCTGCCAACACTGCTATAAAATTTGAATTTCGTGAACTGAAAATTACACTTTTCTCTTTTCATATTCACGGTCATTTTCTTCAAGCTATCTCTGCAATGTCTGTCTGTCAATCTACTCGTTAATGCCATGTATTTTTATCAAGTGGTACTATAGATTTATGGTTTTTTTGGGAATATCCCGCGTCAGGTTATTAAAATGGCCGACGTTTCTTCTCCTATGCCGGAGACCTCATCAGGGCAAATGACCCTGCCCTGGTGGGATGAGGTCTCCGGCATAGGAGAAGAAACGTCGGCCATTTTAATAACCTGACGCGGGATATTCCCAAAGAACCATAAATCTACAAACATGGACCGCGAAACCTTTAGTAATTTGACGAAATGGTACTATGTTGTTTTTCGAGTAGTATTTTTCAGCTGGGTGATAATTTGCGAAATATTACCCCAGTGTGAATGAAATAAATGTGAAAATATCTGATAAGCGCGAAGAAAGGCGGATGCTTTTCCGCTTATGAATAAGTTTCGACGATTGCACATTAGTTATTTCACTGAGGGATTTTTGGCAAAATTGTGAGTTCTATTCGTGATAGTTGACGTAAGAGAACGTGTGTGATCTATCCGCAACGCCCAAGATAAAATAATCGCACAGACATGCAGTGGAAGTATACAAAATTGCTATGAATCGGGAAAGCTTCGCTTTAAAAAGGAGCACATCTGTAACGATAGCGACGAAGGAAAGGACTTAGAAATACGAGGGAGCGCCAAATCTTGAGTCTAGTGTCATGTGCCTCTGAAATCATCACTTGGAGAAGAGGCTATAGAAAAATCGAAGAAAACCTCTCCAAGAAAACCAGTTTTTACTGTATTGAAACGGATTCAAAAGAGGTACATGTATTCAGGTGTGGCAAGAACAGAGGGAGGCAAGGAGAAACTATACGTCTGAGACCAGTGGCGCAGCGAGGGGGGTTTTTGGGGGATAAAAACCCCCCCAGAGCTCATAGAAATTTTTTAGTTAAATATATTTAACTTAATTGGATTAATGTTTCTTGTAGAATAGTGTGAGGATTAATAAAATATCCCTCAGAAGGCCGTAAAAATCACCATTTTGAACCGTTTGTCTTAATTTTTTCCGGCGGAGGGCCTCCGCACCTCCCGCTTACCCTGGCGGGTATGCAATACCCCAAGTCCGCCAGTATTAGTTGCGCCTGAAACCCCCCGAGCCTTAATTCACAGCTGCGCCCCTGTCTGAGACTACAGTTAAAGTAAATGAGCCACGTGAGCGATTGAAAATATACAGCCTTCTCAGGCTTGGAGACGGCATTCGATATCGCCGGATGAAATAAGATGTTTAATACTATGGGAAATATGGCTTGGACTACAATGAAATTAGAATCACCCACCAGGTCTACTGGGAGCTGTTGGTCACATTACACTTGCAATAAGTATGAAATACAGAGACGAAATTTGACGGAGGGTATTACTAATCGCAGCACCTTCAACGCTATGATTATAAGACTATGTTCTAGGGATGTGCGAGTAGTACTTTTTGACCTCGAGTCGAGTATCAAGTCGAGTTGAAAACTACTCCCGAGCATCGAGCCGAGTCGAGTATGACAATTTCTGGACCAGGCAATACATCATTGCATGCTCCAACATATTCTCATTTTTCCAATTCCCTCGTGAATTCTGAATGCTTAGCTTGATCCAAAAGGGAAAAGATAATGAGGAACTTTGATGGTAATTGTATCAAAATTAGGAGAAGAATAAAATTAATGTGTCTTAAACTGTTCAATAAGCGCAATTGAAAGTAATATACCTCTAGTATTATGTCGTCAATTTAATTAATGTTTGTCTCCAAACTAGTCAAGAGAGTCATCAGTAATGCCATGTGTACAATTGCAAGAAAGATTATGCATGTAAATGAATCATGTAATATTTGATCATTTCAAATTCTCATGCAGAAAAACTATTTTTTCTACATGATCAGCCAGCAGACTTTGTCGTCTCAGTGTTACAATATTATTTCCTGCAGAAAATTGTCTTTCGCAACAAACCTTTGTGGCTGGACAAGTAATTTTTTTCCAAAGTTGCAATGTTTGGGAACCTTGAGTATTTTTAATATTTACATCTACGATCTTGAATCACAATGGCAATTAAGTGGGCGAAGCGAACGAACTATAGAACTTAGATTTAGCTTTACTGACCAAAATTTTTTCATAATTTCTTAATTCGATTAATTAACCTTAGTTACCCCATTTTTGTAAATCCAAGAAGGAAACTAAACGCTACAAGGGAATAAATGAAAATCAACGTCGGACGTACGTAGTGCTCAAAAAGGCTGAAAGACGTCATTGTCCGCAAAAACCTAAAAGTTGCTTTTTCCATAAAAATTCTGACAACTTTTACGTATTCTCTCGGAGTGAGTAAAGAAAGTACGGTAGGGGATAAAACTATCGCATAAGAAAGTATGCGCGATGCAGCGGCCCACTCCGATTACTCCGCCAGGTCGGAAGACGGTCGGCCGCCGCGGCTGACGAAAAGGCAGTGGCGGCTTGCCTATGAGGACTCTCGGACGCCGCCCCTCCCAAACATTTGAGAAAGGGAAAAAATAAATATCCATTAATTTATAACTATACATCTAATTAATCAATGTTTTTTTTCAATCGCATACATCGAAAGTGTAGGAAAAACACACAAAAATAGCGCGAGAAGTTCGTATTTGTAGCCGTGGAGCGCTGGCCAGAACGTCCCGATCCATCCCCATGCAGTTATATGGAGAGTGGTAGTGGTGGGGGCTGCTGGTGCTATGACGCGTCTTATCTTGTGCCTTGTGGAAGTCTTGGAACGCCGTCCGAGCTTGCGCAGAGCGACGTATCTAGTGAGTTGACATCGCCGCGCCGCCCGGCGGGAATATAATCTGGCGTCTACTTGGTGTTGCCACAGAATAGGGACCTACGGAATCAGAATGGTCACTGTTCTGGGTGTAATTATACGATTTTAATTTTAGATTACTGGTAGGTATTGCTACAGAAAATAAATTATAGCATTTTGCGTGCGTTTTCGGGTGTTTGAGTGCGAAGATTCGTACAGCTCCCATCTGTGGCTTAGAGTCGTCTTCTTTTACGATCTAGAATTTATTTTCTATTTCATCATGGCATTGAGCTCGAAGACATGGTTATTCCAAGTGGGACCCGTTAGCGTTTCGTGTGTTTACCACATATGAATCTTAGACTCAAGGAGATGGTACGTGACGTCTTTTGTTTGCTTGAATTCCTTTGCTGACCTTAAATTCGTCCCTCAGCTGACCACTAGCTATTAGTGGACCACGGCTTCTATATCCCTTGAGTTGTCCTTACAGTAACGGCTAGACTCTCGGAAAGAACGGAGTGAAATGAGTTCAGGCATCATTTTCGAGGAGTTAACTGTGCGTACTTGCCGATTAAGAAGTTTCTTATAACGTGCTGTGTGTACATTCAAGAAGACAATAGGGTTGTTCACCAATTTTTTTTACTGTCTTAAATGAAAGTACACACCGAGGGGATACTGGCGGGAGTTTCAACGCTTTCCTATTCAAAAATTTAACCCTTAAAAGGCTAAGCGAAAAGTGTGGCATACGAGGGTCGGCTCAAACGCTTCGAAAGCACACGATGGTTGCCAAAGGCATGCTGACGTCACACACAGCGAACTTCTCGCGGAACCCGTTAACCCCGTCAACAAACCTGTGATCCTGCCTCAGCGAAGAAATAACCAGGGGGAAAATGGAGGAAATTAGGAAGAAGGCGCATATAGGTTGCTCTCTACGGCTTTGTAAATCGACCACAATGAGAAATCCGGGAAAACGTTTTAATGCTGTGCCTCTTAATTCTTGTATGCGAAGGAAATGGTTTACTGCAGCAAGGCGAGATGACCAAAAATCAGCGGAAAGACATCGTATTAATGCTGTGAATATCGTTTTAATGTTAGTGTTAAATTTATACTAAATTCCATTGATATATATAAGATTTATAACGTCAGTTAACGTGATATACTGTTTTACTTGCGGTCTTCCTAAATAAGTCAAACGGATTTAGATCGAAAACAATTTTATTGAAGTTATTTGAAGGAAAATAATTTACGAAAGATTAAGAATAATGCTTAAAATACTATTCAATGATCACCGAAGTTAATTGATGCCAACTTAGTCTTAGATTTAGTACACCAGAGATTGCCATACAGTCGCCAAACATAATGTTTGTTGATGAAATATTCTCGAGCACATACTCAGCGGGCAGTTTTGGAGTTGGTGGAAACAATAATATAATTGACTTAATAATGAAGTTACCGCAAGAGGTACTTGGGAATACCTAAAGATCCAATGTACGTCATTGATTTGCTCATAAGAATATTCAAGTTTGCCACTAGAGACATTTTCATCGCCATCATCAAAATTAAAATCAAATTACAGCTTGGAGAGATTAGGAGACCAATTCCAAATCAATAAGACAAGAGTTTCTTCTACTATCCACACAACTTTATCTCTTATTTCAAATTACTTTAAAAATTTAATGATTTTTCCGAAGCATAACAAATTTTATCTACTTACCTTTGGTCTTTTCAAGCCAATTACAGCAATGTACAGAATATAATTGAATGCTTTGAAATTCAAATTCAAAAGCTCTCTGATCCAATAAAACAAGCTTTGACGTGGAGTGAGTATAAGAAATGTAATGCCATCAAATATTTAGTACCTTTTGAACGAAATGAATTTGTAAATTTTGTTTCCTTCTGGGTATGGCGGAAGAATAAGTGACAAAAAATTTTTTCCTATAGTTTTTTTCTTATTTTGTGCTCAGGACAAACTCTTCTTTTCATAGTGTATATATTGTTCCCTATTAAGTGGGATATAACAAACTGATGAATCGCCGTATTCTTCTCTAGCAGCGCTGAAAGAGTTTTCAATAGACCCATAGCACGCCGATTTTGGACGGCCGTCCACATTCCAATAGTGAACAATGGAAGGGCATGGAAGCTTGCACACTGAGCGACCGCGCACCGGCACCGGTAAGAAGTCGGTTAGCTACTGACCATTGCCACTACGGATCTCTGGCGCCGGCTCAACAACCAAGCAACTTATCTTTTGACCGGTAAAAATCCGGCGTGTGTGCAAGCAGCGCTTCACCGGTAAAATATCGGCCGGTATATTATTGGTTATCAAAAATCGGTGCGTGTGCAAGAGGCCTTTCAGTAATCTTCACAAGAATAAATATTGACAACATTTCTCAATTCTATGTTACGATGCAGACGAATCTGAAAGGAACAAAATTAATTATTTTACGATATTAGTTCCCTTTAGTCACCATAGCTTTTATAGGCTAGAAATTATCAAAAGCCTTAAAAAAAAAAAAAAAAAAAAAAATGAGCATTGTGTGACAGGGATTGTTAATATAATATGAATTGTATCACTCGAGAACCATTTCAGCGTTTACTAGGGTATAATTAGAATAAAAATGGAAGCCAGCCAAGGCCGAGTAAATGGTAACAAAATTAAGTATTTGATGCAAAATATACTCATAAGTACAATTAACATATTTTACAGTGTTATCATCGTTAATATGCAATAACTCTTACCTTGCCCGCTTCACTCCTTGCATTTCCGGAGCGCTAATAATGTCATTATTAGATTTATTTTCTGCGTATTTAGATTTTTTTCTTGCCTTGCCCTCTATTTATTCATGATAAAAAATGAGCATCAGTGCACTCATATTAGGCACAGCATTAGAATTAGCCCTCACAAAACCACAATCCGAAGGCATTTCTCACCACGGCATCCACAAATTCAAGCACGGCTCGGATAACGGCGTTCACCGAAAGCGTGCAGTCAGCGAAGTAGCTGTGTGTGACGTCAGAGCCATTCGAGCCTGACTTCCCGCCGAAACTGGCCGTTTTAAAAGCGCACAAATTTCAACGGAGCACAAAAGAAAATGTAATGCACCTATTGCAGAAATTTTTTCACCAATGTAAATTATTAGCCAAAACTCACCGTTAGCATCTACTTAAATGGGTAATTTCGTTTAAGGTTAACACCCCTATTTAGAAGTAAACTACAGTTTTTGATTTCATTGTGCAGTGCAGTTTAATAGGGAAAAATGTTGTCCCTCGGAAAAATATTGAGTCTCGTCTCGCGAACCCCAGTCTCGTCTCGGTCTCGAGTCTCGGACGAGACTATCGTATCGCCTCGTTTCTCCCAAAATAATTTAGCACCATATAAAACCGTTTCATTTGCGTGCTTAATCGCTGAATCAGTACGCTACGCTACGAAAGCCATTAACATAAATAGGGTAGTTTCCTTCACCAAAGAAAATGAAAGTCATTGATTGCGATTCGTTACCCATCTATTAGTGTATTCATAATATAGAAATTATTTGGCTTTAGAAATCCCAGTTTAGACGAATGGCAATGGTCAATTTTAACCGCATTTGAAAAAGGCCAGATTGGCGCCCATGCGATGCCACTCCACGTGACGTCACAGGGACCTAGTTCCTATACGAGTAGATAAAAGTTTTACATCGTCTGAGATTACCATTGCATGCATGAGGCACAGAGCTCAGGGAACCGTCTCTTAATAATCACCTATTAAAACTGCCTATGGTAGGAAAGTTTCCTTCGTTTGATAGGGTAATAATTATCCTTAGTTAAGCCAAGCGCTACATATCCTCGCCCCAAGGTCACCTCACACGGCGACAGCGGGAACCAGAATGACGTCACACGGGATATTCTCAGCATTCATACTTAGGCGTCGCGTTTTCGCGCGCCATTTTAATTTTCACTTTTCATTTTATCGCGAAAAATAGATATCGTCATTTAAAAACCTAAAACCGTGAAATGCGTACTTCAGGAGTAATAATCTTTCGATTGAAGCAATAAAAAAATAATAGGAAACCACCCTATTGTGAATATATATTTATCTGGACACCAATTGCATCAAACTGGTGCTAAAATCACTGTTTGTATTGATACTCAATGAATAAACTAGTAACATAAAAATAAAGAATATCTAAAAATTGAATAAAGACAAATTTAGTGCAGGGAAATCCAAAGAAGGTTTAAGAAAATTATCTTGAAGAAAATGTAATTGGTATAAGAGATTATTTCCGCTTTAATAACGTAGTTAAAATAATTTTCATATTTATAAAAGTTTAATTAACATAAAGATAATTCTGAATATGTCATAACTAACAAATTTTTATTTAACTCAAGCCATTTAAGCTAAAGAACTAGGCCGCAAATCGAAGCATTCGGGTTCGAATCCCGGTTAGTGTTGCCGCGAGACGAGACGAGACGAGACTTTCGCCAATCTCGTTTCAGTCTCGTTTCCTCACCTCTGGTATCGTCTCGGTCTCGAGTTTCGGACGAGACTCTCGTCTCGTTTCCCCCATAATAAATTTAGCGTCGTTCACATTTCGCGCTTAATCGCTAAATAGATAGTCTTAAAAATAGGAGAGCCATTAATAAAAATTGCAAACACATATTTATCTGGACACCAATTGCATCAAACTGGTGCTAAAATCATTGATTTTATTTATAATCAATGAATAAAATAGTAACTTAAAACGAAAAATGTCTAAAAATGGAATGTAGACATAAATTTTCTGCAGAGAAATTCACAGAAGGTGAAAGAAAATAATCGCTAAAGTAATGTGTGGTATTTAGAATTTAGAAAGATATATTGCTATAAGATATTTACTAATGTCTTCTAAGAACAAAAACTGTTCACTGTACAATCATTGCGTAAATATAAGCCTAGAATAAATAGAATCATGAAATTAACTCACGATCTCGTTGTGAACGATAAACTAAAAAGACATTACAACAAAAGTGTTCCTTTATACAAATTAAAAAAAATAAAGCATATGATACACAATGTTCCAAAAAATTATAGTTATACCTTCAAAGTAACTATAGACAATATTACAGCCAGACAATAACCCAGTGTTAAATCACAGAGAGCAGAACCAATGAGTAAGAAACGTCTATTTAGGTTACATGAAGACCAAACAATCAAAGTTACAAGCAATCAAAAAATGTTATATATATAAAACGTACTTTAATCTTCATGCCATCAATATGTTATAATGAGGTGGTAAGCAATAAACTATTTCCTTTTGCCTTAAAGGACTTAACAAACCGAATATTTTTTATTTCATCTGGTAGGTTATTTCAGAGATTTGATCCTAAAACCTGGAACGATTTCTGGACAGAAGTTGTACGATGAGCAGGATAGTAGATGAGACAATGTATAAAAGATAATTTTCAATATAATAAAAAAGTTTAAATGATTATCAGATTTAAAAAAGTTTAGCATAAGTTTTTTATTTGACTAGCCAAATTGCGGGTCACCCACGAATTCACACAGAGTAAACTTATAGCTGAATCGTGACCCCAGCGGTTTCGATGCTTTCTTATTGTCAAGGCTGCTCTATAGAACAACCTTTCCGCTGGAACAGATGTAGCGGGAATGCTGAGCAAGTCTCTAGCCATTTTGATAGCAATTGAAAAGTTGATTCATTTGCCTTCCACCATGTCAATATATTTACATCACTGTGGGATCTCGGCTGTTGAAGATAGTCTTCAAGTTCTTTCCTTCGTATTTCATGCTGGGATGATTAACAAGGAGAAAAAATATTAAAACTAATAGCTCTCATCAGAAAAAGGGTCATTTTTTCTATTTGAAAGTAAATTAATATTTAAAAGTTATGAAACTAATTTCATTTCTCTCTTAGGTCAAAATAGCTGAGGTAAGTAAAATTAATCGAAAAGGAGAAAATACCTGCCAGTACTGGGTATTGACTGCTTATAGAGAGCATATGCATCCAAAAGGTCTTCCTCGTCACTTTCTACCAAAGCAGACCTCTCAAGATTCTCTTGATCCATTGACTGAGCTGACTGTATTTGAGTGCTATACCTTTCGAAATAGGTTTTGAATATTTCCTTAAATTTCAAGAGGGACTTTTCCTGCATCCCTTTTCCCCATGGCGTCATGGTGAAAGTTTCACATTTATGACGTGGATCTAATATTAATACCGCGCAATAAATCCAGTTTGCCAGGCGGTAGTGCTTCACCATCTTGTTCCGAGCAGCTTGATAGGCAAGCAAAAGTTTTTCATTGCCTTCAATCCTTCCAGGCTTGTTGTCCAATATTTCCATGATTTTTTCAAGCTTATCCAAAAGCAAGTTGAAAGGAACGGTAACGAGTGGAAGGGTGACGTAATTTTCACCTCCTAATTTAGTTGTCAGAACTTTAAAGTTTTTTAAAACTTTGTGAACATTTTCAAGCAGTGTCCATTCTGATTCAGTGATTTTGAGGCGCTTCAGTCACTTACACTATCACATAGGATTGAAATACCTCTGTTTACATTAAGTGCTGTTGTAATCATATCGTCTGTTGAATTCCACCTGGTTGGGACGTCTATTACAAGGTTCAGTGATGGTTCCCCTGCAGCTTCGCAAGCGCTACGGAATTTATTTCGCAATTGGTCACTATTTTTAATTTAAAAAATAAGAGATCTCATTAGAGTAGCATCTTGCTGAGTTCCTCTAAGAATTTAGCATTTGCGAAGGGGTTATCAACGGTCACTCCTTGCAGCTTGTGCTCAAGTTCAAATGACTTTAGGGTATTCATAAAAACTTCGGCAATGTCCCTTCCTGTGTGGTTATCGTTGGATGGAACGAAGTCAATAACAAGAGACTGGTACTCCCACTTATCGTCTATGAAATGAGTTGTAATTCCGTAGTACGATTTCCCAGCTACAGATGTCCATTCATCGATGGTGAAAGACAGGTTAGATTTATTTTGTTTCAGCAACTGCAACACCGCCTTTCGCATCCTATTATAGCGGTCAAGTACCATCTGCCGCAACTTTGTCCTTTTAGGGAATGAAATGGTGGGATTCAACATCTTGAAAAACTTTTGAGTGTCGTCATCATAAAAAAATCGGAAAGGTAGGTATTTCTGCGCTGTCCAGTCAACTATTGCCTTTCCGAAGTCTTTATTTCGTTCTTCACACTGAAATCAAAATTAAAATCTTCTAATATTTAACTTTTTTCTATGATAAGATAAATTCAACACTGATGACAGTAGTGAGTGGCATTCGTAGTCAGAGACTTTTCGTAAAGAGAGACTTGAGAGACAGAAATTGAATGACATCCACTTGATAATGTACAATCGACAATGAACTGAAAACAATTGAAAAATCTACTCCACCTGTAAAATCGTATCTGGCTTTAATTTGTGAAAGTTCGAAAGGTTCACCTGTTTTAGAAACGCCAGCGACAATGTTAATGTTTGAAATATTTTAAGTAATGACGAACTGGAAAAAGGGCAACCTTTGCGCAGAAAAAAAATATTGTAATTCATATTAACCATTTACAAAACTGTATGCACAAAACATATTTTTACAATCCATCATTCAGTGATAATTTTGCTGAAACACGAGGCAGGGAGGGGTCGACTGGGAATAGGATAGCGTTCTCTCCATACGTCCTCAACAGTATCTGCTTGTCTTCACCCTCGAGTGCTTCCGCGCCCTCCGATGTTTCATACATCTGGCACAAAATTTCCTCCTACCTCTGGTCCGTGCTCGATCCCTGCCTTGGAAATTTTTCACTACATTATCTCCCTACCGAGATGTAAATACCATGATAACTTTCCTAATACACTCGAAACCGCCCGCTGGTTTTTAAAGCACTATTCCATCAGCCGCCTGCACCTAGCTGACCTACACAAGTGTGTGAAGTGTGATCTTCTATGGTTTATATGTGCCTGTTTACAATTTAGATAGTTAATCATTGACAACTCACGCTCTTTTCCTATCTCCTATTTCTCCGAAAGAGATGCAGAGCCCCGTAATATTTGTTACCATTCCCTCAAGGGCCAAAATACCATTTCGCGCGATGCATATCCCAGTGCATTTCATAATGTAACGGAGAAGCAATGATTGAAGATTCTCGAGTAATCAGATTGCAGCATTTTTATTTTGATGTCCTGTTTGAAGATATGAGTCTGATCTCCCCAATGATATGAGACCATATGGCTACGAGCGACTAAGCATAAGAAGATATTACTGGGTTATCAATTTTGATATCCATTACACTTCATTCAACGTGATACGCTTTTCACAGCTATATAATGCTATATAAGTCGATAAATTCCTTGAAAAATAGGAGTCTCATTTCTAAAAGTCGCATGTCTTATAATAAGAGTAAATGAATATGATTGCAAATAACTACGGTAAGCATGGAGAGAAGTAATGACTCACATTGAAGAGGATTTGCTGAGGAGTACATGCAGCACCAAAACTAAACCACTCCACCGACAGCAGTGATGGCATGCGGTGGGGAGTGATTTCAAAGGAGACAAATTATCTTAGCTCGAAGCACAGGGGCGGTTGATATTCTAGAGTAAGCTGATGACTAACCTCACGATGATTCTGGATGGGGTGTCATTGAAAACAAAATTGATAGCAAAGTGATATATTATCGTGAATAGTCGTTCACATCACGATGTTCTCATATCATTGGGGAGTTACTCCTCCTCGAAAAAGAAGTCGACTCAATGAGCTTGCTTCCTATCCTCCGACGAAAAGAATAAGGAAGCGAACAAATGTACGATTAGCAATATGAGCAGGAAGCACTTCGGGGACGATAAAGTAGATAAGGAGTGCTTATAAAGCAAGCGGCAAGGTCCCCGCGCCAAGCAGCGATAGCAGGCGGGCAGCCGTGACCGTGAAGAAGGCGAAAGATTTATAACATCATGATAATGAGCAAAATAAAAAAATGGGTTAAAATTGGAGATGGGTCGAATAGCAAATTTCTCGAACTCGAATAACGAATTCTAATAGAAAATCATAGCTCGAATACTAGCGTCGAGTAATAGCGGTCCCGACGCATAATTTTCCCGCATCCATACTTTGACGAAAATGAGACGAAATATATACAATGCGTCATTTATGGCTAATAATGACAGAGACATAGTTTGAATCTTCCCCACGAGATGAGACGATGAAACTACCATAAGGAGAAGCTCAATGCCGAGGGTTAGTAACATAAGAGCATTTCCCCTAGATCCGCTATCCCCCTCCATTTAATACTCGCCTCCCCCCCTCTGACGCTTTCCTCTTCTTCGAAATCAAACAAAAGGTCCCAGCTCGCGCAGGGATCTTAATACGAAGACCTTATCATCGAAAGAAAATATCAAGTTACTCGAGAACAAAAGAAACCCTTTTCAGGCCTCTTTGATTCTGGCCCAATGAATTTTTTCAGCCTTCCTCCTTCTAAGTTCCCAGTTTCTGGAGGTCAACTGCTGGATTACTCACCAATTAGCCCAAAAGGTGTCTAACTATAATTTTCGGCAACTGGTGTTATACTTTTATTAGATACAAATATTAATAATGCGCACGTAATTAAAAAAAGAATGAGACCAAACACGACGTATTTCTAACCTTATTCAAGCATTTTAAGCAAGGAAACAACTGGGAAAATACGATGGTGATTTCTGACGAAACTCGATACACTCGCAGCTGAGCTTCTCGGCAGTTGATGCGGCATTATTTTCCGAAAACAGGTCATCAGGTTACAATTTACGAGTTATATTATAAGTCTCACTTGTCAGAGTTACTCACGAAGGGATATCTTCTCAGGATATTTTGTTTCTCCCTACTAACAATCCGAATTCATCTACTCATCTGGCGCTACACAAATAAGAAAAGAATGGGTAAGTTGCCTTCTATTTGGGACAAAAAAGTGCATGGAGCAGTCATATGGTCATGCTTTACCCTCTGCAGTATGCCCTGCGGACGTAGTGTATTAAATAGCAATAATAGTACTCCCTCGTTTGTACCGGCGAAAAAATACCGGTATACTGGTACATTCGTAATTGATAAAATTTGTTAATAAGTTGAAAATAAACGTTCGCATTAATCTATTTTAATTATCCGGTATATCCGAAAATTAGATTAAATATACAGGACGATGACACTGAAAAAGTCATTCACAGGCATTTATACGAAAACCCATCGGAAAACTTCATCGGAGGCTCGATTATCTAATTGTAGAACGGTGATAGGGATGTATTTGTCAAAGGCAACGTTCTACAAACGATTTCGGGGCATACGTATTAATTTTTGGTGTTTTCCTAGCGTATGATAAATTTGAAGTTCTGTCAGACAAGAGTAAGACACTGTCAGCAGAACGTCTTCTTATTCAAACACCCGACGGTGTCAATCCGACACAAACTTTGGCTACATATACAAAAACAACTCACTTGGTGCCCGAGAAAGCTTTTGTCATTTTATTTTCTGCTGTATTTATGTTTGTAAAATATTTTTACGCTTGTCTCATGTAAAGACATAGTAGTATTTACATTTCTAGAATCGGAAATAGTTATACCTAAAATACTGCGATCGAATAAAATTAGATGTGTAGGTCACATTTCTGTTAAGTTTAGAAAAATATATACATTGTACCGTTCAATAATATTGATTTTCTTGCCTTCTGTGGCTAAAAAAATCTTTTATAGCCATAGTGATAAACAGTCAAAACAGTCAAGCATATACGGCCCGCACCACTTATTAGAGACTTCCCCTCCACCCCTCCCCTCCCTCGGCAAAGACTGCTCCTGTTGGCAAGATTTACATGCCAGTGGTACGGATTTGATCAGACTGTTCCTCTTTTGTCATGATTAATATTGTTAAATCCCGCAATGTCAATTTTTACCCTTCAACGCCGCCTTGTGTACTAGGTACCGACCCCTTCAATCTTAATTTGTTGCCACCATACGACCGTGCACCATTCCAGAATGCTTTGTTCCAAAGTGCTCTTTATGTACAAAATATTATAAGTATGTCATACAATTGCATTCGTGAATTATCAAGGAATTAAAGAAATGAGCAGGGCTTCCAGGGCTCCAACAGTAGATAGAAATATTTAAGGAAAAAGAAACGATGCAGTCAGTTCACTGATGTAGATCAATGTGGAGAGGTAGTTAGTTCTTGTGTATAGTGTGCAAAGGATAGGGAGTGCTAATTCTTTAGGATTTAAGGAGAAAAGTAGTGAAATAACTAGTTTACTATGAATACACCTGAGGTTCGTTTTAAGAATAGGCCAACAACGAAAGGCATGAATTCAAGACTAAATTCAGACATTGAACTGGTAGAAAAAGAAAGTGGAGAAATACTTGGCTCAAAGTTACCTACAGTGAGAGAAGTACTGAGTGTTTTCTCTATCACCTAATGGGTTCGAAATGTATTTGACTTGGTGCGCGAAAAAAACACCAGAAATGCGTTTTACCCACGGAAAAAAACGAGAATTCCTGATATCACAGAGAATGAGGCGATTGAAAAGTTGGAAAAAGTACACAAGGAATGGATAAAGTGCGACGACATTAGAAGAGAACGGGAATTACCGTAGAGATGAAGAGAAGAGAATCCTTCGTGACAAAACTTGATGATTTGTTTGACATTGCAAGGAGCGGTGCCATTGAACTTTTGACACACGAGGAGGAATGTGCAGTTGATCTCTCGGAAATATGAGCTTGGGCTGAAGAATTAAAATTCTTACGCAATCAAAGAGGAGCACGGAATGCCGTTATTGGAGGGATATATTTCAATATGTGCAAGAAGAAAGAAATAGATGATGTTCTCCGCTACTTGTGCTACATCTGCTGCAAAAGTGACCTGCAGTTCCTAAAAAGACTTGTTAATTACGAAAGTGTAAACCTGGACTTAGCGAAAGCAGTACAAAAGAGGTTTTCAAACCACTGGTGGTACCTGAGTGAGGAGTTGGTAGGCCTGTCTTTCATTGACGGATCCTTTTCTAGTATTGAAAAGGAAAACGTGATACGCTGTACGAGGACATGTGAGGGAAAATATGATCCACCGAAGAACGCATTCTAAAAGCACTAAGACCTGACTAAGGTATCTATATCAAATTTTGTCACTACTAATTCTAGAAAGCTATTTAATACATTGGAAATATCATATGGCATTCTTTGATGTGCCCACATGAGAATGGGATGAACATAATGATTACAAGAACGATTTGCAAATTATTCGGGGCCTTCAAGTGGTAAATGATCGTGCAGGGAAATGGGTGAAACTAATGCAAGATTTAAGTCAGTTACGTAGGAGAAAGAGTGAATTACTAAGTGTGAATTTTCATCGTAACACGACCCCAACGTACGCAAGGACACTTTAATTGTCAAATATGGGGGTGTCAGTGAAAGATTAGAAATACACTGAAAATGTATTTTATTTTGGTTAATATGTACCGAAAATCATGGACAGAGTGAAAATAAATTGATCACTTGGATTGGAAATACTGTCATGGCAATTAAATTATTTCTAACGGAAGCACATTTCTTCAGAGGCAAAATCTTGCCAATAGGAGCAAAGACTTTGCTGACGGAGGGGAGGGAGTGGAGGGGAAGTCTCTAGTAAGTGGTGCGGGCCGTACCTCAGCGGCGCCGCGGTGCGGGGTAGCGCCCTAGAGTGTGGATTACATTACGACGCACAATATCTCGTAAACGATTAGAGATAGGCCAAAACAAACAAAACATCGGCCCTAAAGTCCTTTACTTTTACGTTTTACATAGGGATAGCACTTTTTCGGCCCCAAAAAACTCAATTGAGGGTCCTCAGTACTTAGGGCCCTTGGGGCACGGGTTCCCGTTATTTTAACGTAACCAAATTTTAACACGTGAATATAAACCTCATTTGGATCATTTTGAGATTAGGAAAACATAACTTTTCTCAATTCTGAAAAATAAGGGCCGGCCTACTGTACATATATGCTAGTATAATCCAAGATATTTTTGTCGTAGAAGTAAGTACCTACTGAAAATTGTCACTTAATAAAATAGTCCAATATTTGCTAGATACATTTTTAAAGGTTATTATCAGAGGAAACAAGGGAACGTAGGCGGCGTTTAACCTTTTAATTAAATTTTTTAGCATTTAATTTAGCTTTAAAGCATTTAATTAAATCCCATCCCAGCGGGCGGATGACATTGAAATGACTTCGCCTTTTCGCTATCTTGTTCTGTTAACTTGCGTAAAATAATGTATTCTTATATGGTAATTTTTCAAACAATTTGAATAAATATTTATTGGTTTATGTATCTCGTTCTCGGAACACACTGGATAAATTTTTGGTTTTTAAAATTTAAAATTTTGTTTCCATTGATCAGCGAGATCTTCAGCATGCCATGCATTAATGTAAAACAATTATATGATATAGTTAAGTGATGTACGGTTAAATATTACATACACGATTGGATATTTTTGATAGGATTACCCGTTTCGCCTAAATGAAAATTCATGACTTCACCCTTCTTTGACTTATTCTTTGACTTTGTTCTATATTTACCGAATCATTTCATAAAGGTACTCACGTTCTGTTGTTTCAAACGTCAATATGGGAATATGTAAATGCTTTTACCTTAGAAATTCTGGTTTGTGTGACATGTTTCGAAGCAATCCAAGCATCATAGCCACTCAGAAGATCCCCAGAGGATGAACAGCAAGTCGTTGTTCGATGCGTCGGGAGACATGGAGAACATTAACCGATGCAAAACCCGAAAAACTTTTCTGCAACTGATACGCCGGGAAAACCTAAGATCATAAAATGCAAGTCCACTGCACATTGTTCACACTAGCACACTCTGTTTCTTCTTTTCCCATGCTTGGCACAAACTGAACGTCTCCTTTGGTACTTTGATTTCTTCCCATCTACAGGAATTCTCCAAAGGAAATGTCTTTCTGTGAGTCTTGGCTCTAAATTGTCTATGAAATGACGACCTTGTACTTACAAACTGTCCGTATGGAGTTGCATATTAAAAAATATTCCCAGGACCAGCTATACGCGAAATGATACGAGGGCCAACTTCTTATACATGTTTTCCCGGTGAATGACGTATGAATTTAGAACTGCGGCATTCAATAGTCCCCTAAATAACTTCTTAGACCACTTGTTATGGCCTTTTCTTTCCATCACTAACGAATTCAATGGTCAACAAACAGGATATGAGATCCACCCCACCCATGCATTTATTATAATCTAACACACAGACAGACTCTCGAGTCTTTTTTCCTGTCAACATTATTCCCCTTTCGTCATTGTGGAATACGGAGATCATGAATATTTTATATTATTTTATATTATATAGAAATGATTTTTTTCTTTCTATTTGGGAACAAAAACAGGCCCAGAATGTTTTCCACATATTTCGCCTCTCTGCAATTTCATCTCCTTCACGTATTTTGGGACATCCTTTCGGTTCAAACTCAACGTCTCAACACAGTCAGTCTTGTATTTGCTTTTCAGTAGTCATGCAAGAGCAGGAGAACTATAAAAATTGGCCATTCAAATACAGCATCCTTGATTGCGCAGTGTTTCAGCCGTGCTGCGTCAATTTCAGTGTGCTCGTTGATATAATTTTCTCCATTACTTGCCGAACTTATACTCTCGTCTGAATCACTTGCTCGTAATTCTTCAATATTTCGTCAATTGAAATTTGTAATCTTTTTACACTTGTTACAGCCATAGTACGGATACCTAAAAACAAAAATAACCACGCACCTGAAGTACACCCCGACGCGAATCACAACACACTGCCTGAAAGAACACCACACAGCATGGATGGAGCGAGTGGACTGAAACGCATGGTTTCTTAACTCTATCAAAAGAGTATCTCGAAGGGGCCCTTGTACACGCTGACTGTTTAGAAGGACTCCTATCTTCGTTGATTACTGTCCACGAAAGAAGAAATAAAGAAATGCAGAGCGAAGCACATGACCCCTTCGCTTAGTACGCTTAGGACTGATGAGGCGAACCAAACACACTTTGGGCTTGAGGTGATGACACATAAGGGAAAATTAGAGGGAGGACAGAGAGCCATAAGGATATCGTATCTCATGCTAAAGGAGCTGACCCTTCTTGACGTGTCACAAGCAGAGTAGGCAGTTTTATTGGAATGAAAAAATATCTTCAAAAATGGAGTAACTTCTTTTCATTTAAAATACAATATCTGAAGACAAATACAATATCTATTTTTTTAGATAAAGAAGATCAGGAAGCGTACTAGGTATGCATGACGGCGTTGAGGGGTTAATACTACCTCACTTGGCACCAGAAGTTACGCTCTTGTATTCAGAAATTGACTTTTCAGCAAAAATTCTTTTTTGTAGTTTGGTAATTTATCTAGAATTTATCATTGAATTGAATTTAAAATGTAATAGTTAAGAAAAACGTAATATTTACTTCATCTTAACAGGACATAGTTTTAGGAATAAAGCTATATAAAATACCAATTTAGAACATACATCTGTATATCGAGACTTTCGAGAGTCTCGTGGAAGTGGTGTCGTCTCGTCTCGTCCAGAAGTGGTCTCGTCTCGTTTTCGAGACGAGACGAGGAAGTCTCGAGTCTCGCGGCAACACTAAATATAAAACGGCAAAGAGCTAAAGAGCTGTCTTAACACAAAGGAATGAGTGTTTTAGGACAACATATTGAAATAAGTAGGGAGAGAAGAAAGATACTTGAATACAGAAGAGGGATAACAACGGCGACGTCCGTCTCAATAGAGAGAAGCTGGAGCAAGCGAAATCATCCACCTCCACCGAGAACACAATTATCTGCGATTCAGGAAGCACGACCGACATCAAACGCCGAAAATTCCTGGTAAGGCGGCACCAATTAAAAACATTGATCACTACCCTACTCGAGGAGAATGGAGACAAGGAAAAATTGCGAGTTAAATTTCGGGCTGACAATGGATCTCCACGGATTATAATCAAAGATCATTACAAAAATTGATCAGCATACAATGAAAGCTTCCTGGCACTTGGGGCTACAGTGGGAAGATGAAAAATAATAATGGACGGACTGAGTGGACAACGAAGATATATTCAGAAGAATAGGAGAATAAAGGGCACTATGAATCGTGGTCAGGGCCGGATTTACCCAAAGTTACGCTATAGGCACCTCCCCATTGAGCACCCCTCTTCACTTGAGCCCCCCTCCCCGATTTTTATGATATGGCATAGCCACTCGCATGAGGTAAGGTTCGGAAAAAAAGGAATAAACAGATATATGGCTGACAGCATAAGTTTATGCTTGAATTTTTACGCTGGGAAAACATTGACAATTCAATTTTAAAAAACAATTTAGAGTAAAACTATATGAAACGGTTTAAATTTTATGCAACTAAAACACTTCATGAATACCCTTTCCAAAAATAATGTTTAGCCTTAATTAATACGACAGAAAAGAAGATTAACTTCAAAATTAAACACATTACGTTCAGCTGTAACTGAATGAACTGCGGTAGCACGAAATTTAATTTAAATTAACTAATTTTAAAACGCATGATTAGCAGTGGTGCGAACGACATTTTCAATTGAGCAAAGACTATAAAATACAAATACGGTCAACTGCATATCTTCTAGAGAAATTAAAGTGCACATCAAAAACATGAATGAAGACGTAACGGGGCCTGCCTCAAGCACAGCGAGAACTACTTCAAAAGTTTCCTTCTTGTCTTCTTTTCGGCGAATTCATTAATTATGGCATCGCAGTTCAAGTTCTGCTATAATCCTAGCTTAGCACATTCAAAGCCCTAGCAAAGAGGGCATCTGCAGGCAGACGGAACCCACATAATAAGCCTACTGACATCGGTGCACTTCGAGTAGCCTCCAGTACAGATCATTGCCGGTTGCCTAACAGAAGGCGCCCCTTGGACTGCGACGCCCGTATGCCCGTGCCTGTTTTGTATTACAGTAAATCTGGCCCTGATCGTAGCGAGCATGAATAACCTAGCTTACACAGATGACAGCTCACCCAAATAAACTTATTGGCCATGTCATGAGGCACGGAAAGTACAATGGGAAGTGTGACGAAGGGAAAAATTGAAGGAACTCCTAAGGAAGGCCAAAATAAAAGTAGTCGAATAAGGTCAAAAAGAGTAAGGGGAATAAGAACCACTGATAAGTAAAAAGAACTATCATATGAAAATGAGAAAGAGAGGCTTGCAGTATTCCAATTCAAGGTAACATTGCATGTCTATACAGAGCATAATTTGCAGTCTGGCCAAAACCGCACGGCTAATTGTAAGATCACGACAATAGGGTAGTTTCCTTCATCAAAGAAAACGAAAGGCATTGATTGCGATTCATTACCACGATTAGTGTATTCATAATATACAAATTATTTGGTTTTAGAAATCCCAGTGTAGACGAATGTTAATGATGAATTTTAACCTCGTTTGAAAAAGGCCCGATTGGCGCCCTTGCGATGCCACTCCACGTGACGTCACAGGGACCTAGATTCTCTACGAATAGACAGGGGTTTGACATCGTCTGAGATTACCAATGCATGCATGAGGCACAGAGCTCAGGGAAACGTCTCTTAATAAGCACCTATTAAAATTGCCTATGGTCGGCAAGTTTCCTTCGTTTGATAGGGCATTAATAATTTTAAGCCAAGCGCTACCTGCTAGCAGGGTACTCTACGCTACCGCCATGCTCGGCAGCAAGCAGCCTGCATTGTAGCGGCGTTCATAGCCTCGCACCCAGGTGGCCTCACACAGTAGCAGCCAGACGTCACGCGGGCTTTTCCCAGCATTCATACTTAGCCGTCGCGTTTGCGCGCGCTTGAAAATTTTCACTTTTCATTTAATCCCGAAAAATAGATATCGTCATTAAAAAATCTAAAAGCGTGAAATTCGTACTCCAGGAGTAATAATCTCTCGATTTAGGCAATTAAAAAAAATAGGAAACCACCTTATTAACCATATGGCGCTTGATTCACATCTGGAGGAAATCAT
The DNA here is from genome assembly GCF_921293095.1 of Ischnura elegans. Lineage (NCBI taxonomy): Eukaryota > Metazoa > Arthropoda > Insecta > Odonata > Coenagrionidae > Ischnura > Ischnura elegans. The sequence continues at coordinate 97,004,333 of NC_060259.1, forward strand.
TTGACATACATCATATTATATGGTTGTCTAGCAATTTTCTTCAGGTTTTAGTACATTGTCGATGCTTGCAGAAAAGGAATTAAAATTTTTTCCTAGCATCTTCGAAATAGCATATACGCTGCTTAATATCCCTAAAATATTGACAAGAGATAAGATGCCGTAATAATCGATGATGAAATGTTGGAAATCAGCCATATTTTTTTCTGCCTCTTGCGTTAAATGAAGTTGTATACACTTTTACAAACACTCCCAGCTTCCAATGGTAAGCCATAAACTTTCCGTTTTTAATTTCGTTAGCTCTCACTTTGGGCAAACGACTCTCTGAGTTTTAATTTCAACACTAAAATGTTTCAATAGAATACGCAGGTGAAAAACAATTGCGAACGAGGCTAAAAGTGACTGAGGCAGGCGAGATGTACTGGAATGATATCCTTCTGAATTTGGGTGTTGAAAGAAGTCCTCAGGGTTGGATTTTCTCAAACTATCTCGTGTATCGCGAATCAAGAAGGGCAGTGCAATTGAGTTCTTCTTAACATTGATCAAATGCGTAGTATATTAATTATCACCAAATGCAATGCCATATAAGTTCATGCTGTCAAATAAATTCTATCTCCCAAAACTAAAAATGGAGCCTTATAACTTAAAATGGAGCGTTAATATTACTAAAGTAAGTGACCTACCCCTTTCTTTTGGGCTACGACTTTGTCGCGGTGGAAAGGCTTGCGCGTTCCTATGACCCCTAGAGCTGCACTGGCGGGATTAATTCTAAATTATTCCCGGTAGGGCCACCCATGCCAGATAGCTCGAAGGGTAGGAGCCTGAGAAAAGGTAGTCTACGTGATGGTGTCACGTGAAAAACACTGTTGGAATGGAAGTGGGAAACCCTACCAACTTTCTCTTCCCCGAAAACATGGAGTACAACCAAATGAGCCTCGGAATCTCATCGACCGGGACTCGTCCACAAAGGGCGGGTGTCGGCCACGGCAGCGAGGTCGGCAAGGTCCTGGGGGTCGTCAACATGCGAAATCCTTGCAGAGACTTATCATCATCACCAGCAGCAGCAGCAATGAAGAAGGAAGAAAAGAAGACCAAGAAGAGAAGAAGAAGTCGGCTATAAATGTAGGGACGTGGAATGTGAGGGCAATGATGAGAGGGGGGAAGTTAGAAAATATCAAAAGGGAAATGGATAAAGGGAGGGATATCTTAGGATTATGCGAGGTGAGGTGGAGGGACTATTGGAGTATTGGTTATAGGGTTATATATAGTGGGGGAGGGGGAAAGTCAGTGAGGGGTAGCTTTAACATTAAACGGAAAGATGGGTAAGCGTGTGGTAGGTATAGACCAGGCAAGCGATAGGAATCTTGTAGTAGAAATTTCAGCGGCGCGGCCAACCAACCTTGTGGTGGTTCAAGTTTACATGCCCATTAGCAACCATGGGGAGGAAGAAGTAGATGAGTGTATGAACAGCTCGAGGAAATAATTAGAGACACCCCTGGTAAGAAAAATCTGGTAGTGATGAGGGACTGGAACGCATCAGTCGGGGAAGGGAGGGATTGACACGAAATAGGAGAATTTGGACAAGGAATACGGAATGACAGGGGAGAGAAAGCAGCAGAATTTTGCAGGATAAACAAATTATTCATCAAAAACACGTGGTTCAATCATCATAAAGGGCGGAGGTACACATGGAAAAGTCCAGGGGATGTGAGGAGATATCAAATAGACTACATTATGGTAATGCAGAGGTTTAGGAATAGTGTGAAAAACTCGCGCAGCTTCCCTGCATCGGATGCGGATTCAGACCACAATCTAGTGTTCATGAATTGCAACGTAAGTTTCAAAAGACTCATGAAAGCTAGGAAGGCGAGGAAATTGAATTTAGAAGCGCTGAAGGGGAGTTTGAGGAGAGAATATCATGAACTAGGGGGCAATAGTATCCGGGAGATTGGAAGTACACTGACTGTAGAGGAAGGGTGGGAAAATATCAAAACGGGAATGATCGAAGCGGCGGAGAAGTCAATTGGCTACGTTGACAGCAGAAGGATAAAGAAGCCTTGGGTTACGGAGGCACCCCACTACAGTGGTAAAAGAAATGGAGGAGAGAAGGAAGTGAAAGAACGTGGTCACAGAGCACGGAAAAAGAAAGTATAGGGACCTTAATAATCGATTACGTCGTGAAACTAAGAGGGCAAGGGAGGCTTGGTGGAAAAGGATGTGTGAGGAAACGGAAAAGCTCCAGAAGGAAGGAGAGATAGGCACGTTGTACGCCAAAGTTAAGTCGCAATCGGGCGGCAAAAGAAGACAGGCAATGTCTAAAGTTAAGGCTAAAGATGGGAGGATGCTAAACGAGCGAGAAGAGATACAGAGTAGATGGAAGGAATACGTGGAGGATCTGTATGACGGAAGAAACAGGCCGGAGAGATTGACTTTAGAGGAGGGAAGTGCAGTGGAGGAGGATAATCTTGGGCCGGGGATATTAGATTCGGGAATAGAGAGAGCACTTCCTGATATGAAGGCTAGGAAAGCAGTAGGCGTGGACAATATCCCGTGTGAGCTACTTAAAATAATGAGGTCCCTCGTGGAGAGGAACCTAGAATATGACCAGGACGTATAAGCCTGTTTCGTGGATTTTGAAATTTAAGCGTTTGATAGGGTGAACTGGGCAAAGTCAATTGATATCCTCAAGAGAATAGGCGTACATTGAAGGGATAGGCGACTAATTCGTAATCTGTATATGGCCCAGACTGCGCAAGTGAGGGTGGCGGACGGAGAATCTGAGTGGGCAAGCATTGGCCGAGGTGTGAGGCAATAAGGCTGTCCTCTATCGCCGCTGCTTTTTAACGTATACTCTGAGGAGATGGTAAGAGAAGCGTGGGACGAGTTGGAAGGTGGAGTAAAAGTGGGAGGAATGATGTTGTAATCGGTAAGGTTCGCTGACGAACAGGCGCTGATTAGCCAGTCAACGAGGGGCTCTAGTGGAGGGGTTCCCAAACTTTTTTTGTACCACGCCCCCCCCCCCCCCCGCTACACATATCAGCTTTCCATTTTGCAATACCCTATTTCCACGGTGCCGTACATACCAACTCCTACTTGCACAAGTACTTGTACTCGTACAAGTATGTGCCTACTTGATACGGTGAGTAGGTAGATTTTTTGTTCACTGTTGAATGCGGTAACGCAGAATGGAAAGATTACAATTATGAAAACTTAGAAAGAATTTATTTCAAATATCTGAGGAAATTATTTTTGTAATTTGTTTATTTATTTCATTTGGGTGTCACGCCCCCCCTGGACTTTCTCCACGCCCCCCCAGGGGGGCGCGCCCCCCAGTTTGGGAACCCCTGCTCTAGTGGATGCGTTTGACGAGCGGTGCGAGGAGAATGGGATGAGGATTAATCACAAGAGGACTAAGGTAATGAGGTTTTGTAAAGCATCGCGAAAGAAGTATGTGAGACTTAAGATAAGAGTAGGTGGGGAAAAACTTGAGCAGGTTGAGCAATTCAACTATTTAGGCAGTACGTTAGAGGAAAACGGATACAGTAGTAAGGACATCAGGAAGCGAATTGCACTAGCGAAGGAGGCATTCATGAACAGGAAGGAGCTTGTGAGAGGATCGTTAAGTAATAGTTTAAAGAAAAGGTTAGTGAAGAGTTCGATTTGGAGTGTAGCTCTCTACGGTGCGGATACGTGCACACTGAGAAAAGAAGACGAGAGAAGATTGGAGGCATTCGAGATGTGGGTATGGAGAAGAATGGAGAGGGTGAAGTTGAGGGAAAGGAGGAGGAACGACGAAGTGATGGATATGGTTGGCGAGGAGAGGCAGCTTTTAGATGAGATACGGAGGAGACAGACGGTATGGATGGGAGGAGTGCTTAGCGGGGAGGGGATGTTGAAAATGACGTTAGAGGGTAGAATTTTAGGGAAACGATGAAGAAAAAATATGGCCTTCCACATAAATATTTAATGTACGACCTAGGTTTCGACGTGACTCGTCATCGTCTGGTAGAGTGTTTTTTGTGTGTCACGTCATCGAAGACAGAGAATAAATTTTATTATATGTCTTCTGTGTATCCATACCAGACGATGACGTGCCACGTCGAAACCGAGGTCGCACATTAAATATGTATGTGGAATTACAATTTTTTATTTACATTTCATTATGTCAAGTAGATTCCATAAAGTCACGCCTGAAACATCTAATTGATATGTCATGTTCGTGCAATATGATATTATCCTTGTGCCAATAAATAACTTAATTTATTAAAAAAAGGACTGCTGTCATAATCTGCAGAGGAATTCTGAATAGTACAGTGAGCTCTCCTCGAATCGAGGAACTTCCAACCCTTCACTCCGATACAGTCAGTACAGATATGTTAGTTGGTGTCGGGGTAGTGTCGTCGGCTCACATCCAGGGGTCAGGGTGCGGGACTTCGTCACGGCAGTATATTTTGTAGTCTTCATTTTGATCTTACGACGACAAGTATTTCATTGATATTAATTGTAGCAAGCATAGGCATTATTGACATTTTTTATCATGATAATGGCTTTTAGGTATTTAAGTTGTGTCATTTCGAACGCGGAGATGTGACGACTACTCTAGCAAGGGTTGGTGTGCGATAAAATGTTAATTTTTTGTATTGCTTATTCTGATCAACTACCAAATTGAAAAGGAAAACCACTTATTTCTAGAGCTCATTTCTTTTATTTGTGAGAGATCATTTAATTTAATTATTCATGTGCTCTCCGCTTCCCAAAATCTGCCGAAGCCGTTACAGCATAATAACAACAGGGCTACTTACAAATGTAATTTCTTCGAAAAAAAGCCACTGTTATTGCTCCCCGTTAATCTTTCGGAATGTTTTTGTGGAGGGTAGCAGGTCTAGTCTTCATATCTCCGCGTTAGAAAAGACACAGCTTAAATACCTAAAAGTCATCATCATGATTTAAAAAATTTCTCTAATGCTTGTGCTTGCTACAATTAATATTAATAAAATACTTGTCGCCGTAAGATCCAAATGAACACTACAAAATATATACCGTCGTGACGAGGTCCCGAACTCTGACTCTTGGATCAAAGCCGACGGCGCTACCATTACACCAACTAATATATCTGTATGCAATGAGCTATTTTGGAATTATATAAGCCTAGTAAAAAGTACTGCTTCAAAATTAATTAATTACAGCCAAACTAAGGCCCATTCAATGGAACCACTACCAGTTCAGAGATGTGTTTGTCATTCTTAATGGCACAAAAAATACGGCATCAAAAAAGGCGGAGTAAGGTACGTGGTCTCCCCATGTGAGATAGGCTTTGCGGCTATGCTTAGCGCCCATCCAACCTACTCCAAATGGTTTGATCCCACTCCAACCAATAGAGTGTTTGCATGGGTGAGGAATTAGCATGAAACCCTTTCCATTTAGTGCATACATGTTTGAAGTACTCATATATTTAATGAAAATTCCATGTGTTTTGTTATTAATTTATTATTTAAGTTTTAATAACCTTTGTTTTAGCATCGAAATTGTGGAGGGTAAAACGACCTGTAATTGGCTATTCGTTACGTGACGTCATCTCCCATATTATAGTTGCAAGCAGACGGGAGCATTGACGAATAACTTATATTTCACGTATTTTACGCGATATTTCTTCATTTTTCTGCAAGTAAATTTGCAAAATGGAACCTGGTTTCGTTAAGGCTTCTTCAAATAACCTCACAGATGTTGACTCCTTCGTGATCGGTGTATACCTAGGGCCTATCTTCGTTTTTGTAAGGTCTGTAACTTCATTTTCTCCCGAGTTGGGAGAAAATAGACTCGTGAAGCGTTTCATCCAACAATTAAGTCTCTAACTCGATTGCATATAGACGATGAAGTAAAGAGTGAAGTGAGTTGTGAATGTAACATCTTCGAGGAATTTATTTCTTCCATGCTGGTTCAACCAACCGTATGCATTTCGATCAAAGGTATCTGACTATTGCGAAGGGGATATGTTTCATATTTGGACTAGTTGTGCTTTAGGGATACATCGAACGCGTATTAATTTGCATTCGTTTGTTCGCTTCTAAGTTCTGTTTGATTTTATTACGTATTAAACCTATTGCCAATTCATTTTGAGATTTAATCAGTGTTTACATTTCACGCATATTCGTTGCGCTTTTGTTCGTTATTGTTTTGGTCATATTTTGGTTACGGTAGGAGTGATAGTGAAATTCTAAGTTTTTTGATGTTACAATAACTGGTTTAGTAGGTAATATGTTTCAGACTAATCATTTAATTGTCTTCGCAATGTTAACGTGAAACAACGTAAACTGATTCTAAGTTGTTAGTGATGTGTGGGAAGTGAGATGTGAAGAATCCTTACGAATTTCAAGGAGTGCAAATTCTTTTAGTGTGGTGTGCAGAGTGATTGGAAAACCGATAATTATGCTTTATTAGTGTTACATAATAGTGTTTTATATTTATTGTGAGCCAAGTTCTTCATTGAAACAGTTGATTCGGCATATACTGATTATAAGTATTAAAAAGACAGCTCGTGAAATGTGTGCGTGGTAGTGCTATGATGAGCAATAAATAAGTACAAGTAAGGGTAATTTTGCATAGTTTTTTATTCATTAACACCTCTAGTAAACTATTTTTCCCTATGTTTCCGCACTTTTATGCTGTCAATATTTGAAAATTTAAATGTAGGGAGGCAGGTTGTTGTGTTTCCTCAACTATAACATTTTAGGAGTAAACATATGTTACTAATTGCTCGCATGTAGGTATTTGCAATGCATCAAATTTGTACCATTTATACATTTACCGTAACGTTATTTTCTTTACGATTCTTTACTGCATTGTAAATTCTTTAAATTTTCCTTTTCCACTCCAACATTGTTTATATCTGCTTTTCGAGTATAAATGCTTAAAATACTGACGTTACCAATTATGTTTTTCCATAGTCATCAAGCATACATAATGAAAGTAAGCATCCGAAGTGAAAAAAAATATGCAATGTATATCATCAATGAATACACGGCCGTTTGTATACAAGAATAACTGCATCTCAAACATACATATGCTTCAGTATTACGCATTAGTCTCTCCTTTCTGAATGGAATAATAAACTCTTTTGTGTGTAATAATGGCATCGACTTAAGATCCCTCCGGGCTGCCAATAACCATTTCCGTCGTAGTTCAGGCTTATCGGGAACATCCACAAAAATCTTGTTCGGTGTAGAAACACGGGTGCTCCCACGTATCGGAACAAAACAATATTCATTCCGGAATTTTGTCCCACAAGCCATTAATCTATCTTCGCTCATGGCTACGAACTTAAAGAATTATTGTACGAAATATACCACTAATTTATAGTAGGACAGATGGTTTATTCCGTCAGATTCACCTCAGTGTTCGTAAACAACAATAAACAAGGTTTCCATCAATCGCAGATGATCGGAGGAACTGCAGTCAGTTGAGTATGGGGATTGACGTCACAAGCCGTCTGGCATGGCGGCGTAGTGTTTTAAGCGCAACATTGATTTTGGAATGTTTATTTGTTAATAACAAATTCGCCCATGGTCGTACGACTGTAGGAGTTGGAATTTTGCTTAATTAAACCAAACTGATATTTTTAACAGGCCTCACCAAAAACGTGCAAATACTCTATTGGGGCGGAACGGGAAATTCAATTGAATTACTTTCAGAACGCACCCTGTGCGTGATATAACTACTTGCGTAACGCAACCCTATTTATGCATGCGTAAGGTGAATTGATGTCTATCTGTCATTTACCCAACGTTGTCTTGTGGGAGACTGGACCATAAACGATGACTCTTTCTTGTGCAATGTTATAATGACTTTTGTAAGTGTTATGCCCATTTTCACATTGATATTGACTCACACAGTAAAGGAGATTAGAAAATAAAGCAGTTAAACAGTGGCCATCATAAGAAATGAAATTAGAACAATAGCCATTTTGCTATCTTGCATCTACGCATTCTCGCATGCTTTCTAGTAATTCAACGATTTGCACGATGTTATTTTGACTACGCCTTCGTATATTCGTCAGTTTGTGCAATTACTTGCGCCGTGTAAAATGGCAATTTAAGGGGGGAATGCTTTTTCATGTCCCTATATATTTTTCCAACTGCCGCCGCGTTAGATCAAAGCATTTAATCAGAATATTCCGCGAGTTAGCATAAACCCTAATGGAGAGTAAATTCGTTATTACTTCGGTTTCACTGTGTCTTATTTATCCGCCGAAATTATAAAATTAGCGATTTATAGCCCATGGCACATTTCCACGGTGAAATTATTCAGTTTATCTGATCGTTCCTGTAATAAATTGTCCACATCTTACTCTTTCTCGTCCCGATTATGCTTTCGAACCGCCGCCGACAGCGTAGTTAATTCCATATTTCCCCTAGTGGCAGCGTGACTGTGCCATCAGTTGTGTGCTTGTGGTTGTGTGGTTGTGTTTTATGAGGTTGAGGGGCAAAGATTACATACTCCAATATGTCGGGAGATTAGCAACCAGTACATCACAGTACATAAGGACCATGCATGTTAGATTTAAATGTCAACGTTTCCTTTTCTACTTCAGCTATTGACGTATTTTCTGCATGAGGTGATGAGACAGTTTTTAGTGCAATGTACGTACCAGCAGCATTAAAGGTAAAGTGTTCGGAATCCAGAAATGAGATTTTATATTATATAGTTCTGTTGTTCATGCAATAAAGTAGCATTGTCACTTGTGACTCTTTACAGCGACTTTGTTTGTGGTGACTGACAGCTTAATTCAGTTCTGCCGTTACTAGTTGACTAACAGTTGCTTTTGAATCTTAAGAAAGCAATAATTTCGAAATGGAAGAAAGGTATTACGATGTAGGACCCGTGCAAACAAGGGTTTTGTCATTTGGCGATGTGATGACGGAGGACGAGGTTGTTTTGGTCATTCCAGGTGAGAAGATAGTTATAATAATAATATTTTTTGTTCAACGATTTGTAGGTAGTGACTGCCCGATTTCTGAAGGGTAGTTCATTTTTCAGAATTATTTTATTGTCAGGCAATTGAAAGTTAAGTAATGATTCATGTACTGTTCTAAATACACACTGGTCTCCAGGGAACCCGGGGATTACCGATTTTTACGTGGACTTCATGGAGAAACTTCACTCGAAGTTGGGAATGCCTGTTTTGGTGGTATCTCATGCTGGACACGATATCATTCCTCGGCTGATGGATAAGCCACCCCAATTGAAGGGTCAGTTCTGAACCTTAGCCATTAATCTTGGATCTCCTTTTTGCCAGTGTTGATATTTTTGGATTTAATTAGTGCACTTGTCTCAAAATACATGCCAATAGCGAGAAATTGTATACCAGAAGAAGTTATTCATATGATTATTTAATGTACTTCTCAACTAACTATTTTATGGACGACTGAGAGGTTATTACCGTGTTTTATTACAGTATAAATGCCTAGTAATTTATTACCTTTTGATTTCGGTAAACGGTAATTGGCGTTCTGAACTGCTGAAAACCTCCCAGTCAACACAACAATTATGGCCACACTGTGGCCGAATTGTGATTTACCTGTGGCAACTATGGCTGTGGCTTGCCATATCATGGCCAGACTGTGGTTGCCATCCGGCAAGCCTTAGTTTGGCTTGCCAAACATGCGCAACTATGGCCAAACTGTGGATCATCTCAGGAAGGCCACAGATTGGCAAACCAAACATTTGTAAACATAAGTGTATTGCGGTTGCTATTGATACAGGTTTGTTGGTGAGTTATTAAAATGGAAGTTGGTTGATTCAATTGATTTAAAGAAAGTGCATTATCCACACTTAAGCCACATTATGGTGGGCCACACTATGGCTGGGGGTCAAAACCATTATGGGGTCATAATGGCAACCCACTACGGCCACAATTGTTGTGTTGACTGGGGCTGGCATTTTTGTTCTCATCCACCTTGAACCATCTTACATGTGTTGAAGAGAGTCCTATGCCAGAGTATTCCATAACATTTGGCATTGAAATTGAGAAGTCGTCCTTGTTATGGCCCATTGGATCCTACCTGACTTTGCCTTTGTGTGTGATGTTATAAGTATGTGGCTATCTTATTTTGATTTTAATGAGGCTTTTACCATTTTTCAACAGGAAACCATGAATTGTACGATGTTGCTGGTCAAGTGAAACACAAAAAAGATTTCATATGCAAGTATTTACACAATGAGGTGAAGATCAATTTAGTAGGGCACTCTATAGGGTGTAAAATGATTTTAGACCTTCTAAAGGATGAAGATATTAGCTACCGGCTAAGGAAAGGGATTCTGTTGTTTCCAACTATAGAACGAATGGCTGAATCACCAAATGGAAAATTGTTTACTGGGTTAGATAAGTATTTCAGCACTCTTTTACTCTGGCTAATGGTATTACTGAAATATGTGCCGCATTTCTTTAAAATGGCCTTAATTAAAGGGTACTCATGGCTGACAAAAATACCATTAAAATTTTCTGATACGATAGGTAGATTAGTACATCCAGTTGTTCTGGAAAAAGTTTATTATATGGCTCAGGATGAAATGAAAACTGTAAGAAGCTTAGACATAGATGGAATTATGGGGAACATCAGCAAGTTACATTTATACTATGGGACCACAGATCGATGGTGCCCTATGAGATATTTCCATGAAATTAGGTCTAAAATTCCTGAAATTAAAGCTCAGCTGTGTAAGCTGGGTTATAGACATGCATTTGTCCTCAATGACCCAACTGAAATGGCCTACATTGTAGGGGATTGGATAAAAAGTTAGTGGAATTTTGATTTTACATGGGAGTAGTCAGAGGGATCAATAATCATCAAGTCAAGAATCATTGTTTTCATAAATGTTTCGCTCTACTGTTTTATGAGCATAGGTTATGATTCCTGTCAAGTTCCAATGAGATAATAGACCAATAAGTATGATTTTTGTTATTATTTATTTGTTATTTTAATGGGAAATATTTTCCATTCTTGCTCTATGAGCTTTACTCATGTGTATTAGCAATTATCCTACATTTTACGGGGAACGATTTTGTGAAAGGCCTTCAAGGTTCATTCAGTGACACATTGCAGACTATCATGCCCTTTTTGACAAATAGTACTGTGATAAAGTTACATCTGTGATATATAATTTGTATTTCCTGTTTTAATAAATGCACTTCTTGACATTTGGTTGCATAATTATTAAATCTAGCATGAAAGTCAAGTATCAGGCTGACATAATCTCTCTTTCTTTCGTTTTGAATGTATGAAATTTTGGTGAATTTTTATAAAGAGTTTTCAGTTATGTTTATTTTAATGCTTTTGTTCCTTAGAGAAATAGACTTCGACCAACATAAATAAGATTAGGTGTCCGTCAATATGTTAATTTATGTGATTCTCACTGGTTTTTCTCACTGTGCTGGTGATAAATACCAAGGAAATTGTAACGCTTTTTACATGTTTCACTATTGGAACCAAGACTTTTGCAGTAACGGTTCTAGCTATCTCTATATGGGTTTTTAATTTCAAATTATTTGAATTGATCAGTATTGATGCTCTTCAAATATGTCACTGAATATTTGAATATCAATTTCAGTGCCATGAAGTTGAAAAAATTAATGAATGAGCCTTATCATGAATAGGATGCTTCAATTAAGAAAAATTATCAGTCGTACATGTTTTTTTTTGTCTGAGAAATAGAAACTGTATCATAAGAATATCAGTCAGTTGCACCAATAGGGCTCAGATGAAAAATGATCTTCAAGGTACCTTTTTCATAATTTGTCACCTTATTATCTAACCTCTTCTATGCCAGTACATATTGAGTACAACACTCCTTTGACAATTTATGGAGGCTGAAAACTTCTGACCACTTCCATTCAAATGATTCAATTGAACTTGTTTTTATTGCATTATCATTCAGTAATTAATAATATTTTTGTTCGTGCTATTGAATTTTCTCTGCTAACAGAAAGCTTTCTGTTCAATCCTATGCTTCCTTCTATTTTTTTCACATTTTTATAATAAAAATAATATTGTTTGTATGCAATGCTGGATACCCTTACTCAAAAGATGAAGATAAAGTTGTCTGTGTACAATCTGTAATGACGGTTTGTAATTAGAACAATTTATCAATTATCAATATCAATGAAATATTATCAATTGAAAAGTGGCAAATTTCAATTGAAAGGTTGTAAAGAAAACCACAACTTTCACCAGTTCCAACAAATGTTGAATAGTTATCAAAAAGCATAAGTTCTGCCGTGATTAGCGATAACCACAACGCCAACAAATATCTGACACGTCTTTATCTAAGATAGACTTCTTTAAATTACTGATGAATATAATTCTGGTTGGGCATTTGGCCAACATAAAATGTGTTTCATAACAGAAACATGCGATTCATGTTTATACAAGAACACGGGGATTTCAATTCACACAAACAAACCTGCATGATACACACTACTCTGACAATGCTTGTAGTTTCTTGTCACCAATGTAACACCCGTAAATAATTATGTTAAATAAATATGCTTACATTCTAAGTACAAATATTAGTATGCAATCGCTCGAAAACTAAAGACAAATGATGAATTACAAAATGAACACGCTAAAACACAACAATCACATCAAGGCTTTCACTATATCACTGAAGAGACACATGAATGGCCTTACTCAATGCTGTGGGGATTTAACATAGGTGAAATAACACTGATATTAATAAATGTTTTCTCCACTAGCTAAACCATACCACAATTAAGTCAACCACCTGCACATGACAGGATAACGGTATCAGCATTGTTGCCATCAGCTGTCTTCCCTCCGGCACTATGCCCTCTATCTTTTTATAGGGGAATGAAGGATATAGCTTACATAAAAGTCATGATATTTTTAATTTGTGTAATCACTTTTTTAGCCGTCATTGATGGTTTGTGATAATCATGATAATGAATTCAAGTGGAGACGTTGTGGGTTATTCAATTGAATATTGAGATTTTTAATTGAATAGTTGTGAATTTAATTTAATATTTTGGAATTCAATGGATTATTTGAAAATTCAATAGAATATTGGGATATTTAATTGAAATCAATTGAATCAGCTGATTTTTTCCTATAGGGTTATTATTGAGCTATTTTAAAAAAAATACAAATAGAGAGACTTACAGAACTTTTTGCACCTGCATTTGGTGGCTCAAATCATGTTTAAGTGAAAAAAATCTTCCATTTTCTGTAAATGCCATGCTAATTGCTTTCATCACCTTAAAGTTTCTGAAAAAGGAAAAATTTTATGTAGCCTTGTTTCAGCATTTACACATTTTGTAAAATGACTCTTACAAGTGTAAGAATAGATACATAATGTCTTCGTTTCGCTTTGGGTGGTTACACTAAAACTCATGATGGATCAGTAAGGGTGAAAGCACCAATGGAGTAAAAGGTATCCACTTTTTGAGTAGTCCACATCCCATATTACTTGAGAGAGGATAGCGGGGAAGAGAGCAGGAATATAATGCTGTTTAAGGCGAAAGGTGATTGCCCCGTTAAACGAGTTTTCTAATTGGAGTGATGAGTACAATACTGTCGATGTGAAACCTTTGCTAGTGTATAAAGGCCGTTTTACACGGTACACAGAATTACGCAGGTTAGAGCTGCATTAATTTCTAAAATGGTGTGGAATTGCGCAAATGCATGAACGAAATTAGAACGGGCTATTTTGCCGTCTCGCATCCACGCATGTGTTCTAGCAATTCACCGCTTTACACGACGCAATTTGGATTGCACCTTCACACGTACGTCAGACTGCGCTATTCCGTGTACCGTGTAAAACGGCCTTAACAGTCACTGCATTTTTTCGTGAAGAGTGTCACGAAGAATGGTGACGGTAAAGTGGACGGAGAGGAGGAGGAAGGACAAAGTGCTGGACATGGTGGGTGGGCAGAGGCAACTTTTAGGTGAGATATCGAGGAGACAGAAGGTATGAATGAAGGGAGTACTTAAAGGGGAGGGGATGTTGAAAACTGTGTTGGAGGGTAGAATGTTAGGTAAACGAGGGAGGGGAAGGAAGAGAGTGGGATTTTTAGATAGATTGAAAGGGAGTAGGCCTTACAGTGAATTGAAGAAGGCAGTGCTGTAAGGAAAGGGAGGATCCCAGATTATTTCTTTAGTACTCAATGGAAACCTACCTTAATCGGTAGGAAGCTATAATAAGTGGCCTAAACATGCTGCTTTGATGGTACTGGTTGTTAGATCGAGTGCCTGTCGCAGGAAACTTTGTTCATAACTTTTTTCAGCTCGTTTACTCGTTTTGTATTTCTTTGAAATTTTCAATATCTTCAAATCATTTTAAATTTGCTGCAACAGCATTGTACACTTTTTTTAAACACTGATGAAGTGTATATATGTTGGGAAAAAATCAAGGGTTGCTCTATCCTTTTGAAGAATGGCTAGTACATTTTGAAATTAGGGAAAATACCAACATTTTAGATACTGAAAGTAATTTAATAATAAGTCAAGCTATATACCTACACTATTTCATATTTCCTCTTCACCACTCCATCACAGATTATTATGTTATGCATGATGAATACTACATAAATAATGCTATATACTATTTTAATGTTCATACACAAAGGCTATACTGGATGTAGCCTGACTTTTACCCTTGTGGCAAGGCCAAAAAATGAAGCATACCTTAAAATTAAGGAAACTGCAACATTTTTATCCTTATGCTGCCATTGTTCTCTCTCAGCTTCATTTTTTCCAGTAACAATTTTCCCCAACTCCATTGGAAAGTTTTAGTCTTCTTGGAATTCCTACACCAGCATGGCTACAGCATGGGCTTACACTAGACATAGGCTCTCCCCCTCATTGAGAAAATTTCTCTAAAGGCTTCTTATCAAATGCCTCATTTAAACAGTTAAGACATCAATGAAGATGAAGTAACCGCCATGAAATATGCTCTGCCAATTCATGCATTAACAAATGAGCTGGGCAGCTTGCAATAGCCACCATTGCTTTCTGGAATTACTCAGCATTTCTCTATTGCTTCTGAAAAAAGTTATTCTGGGATCACAGGTAGCTTTTTCAGGACAGTGAAGTGAAAAACTTCACTGAAGCATTTGCGAAACTTTCATCCGAGACAATGAAGATCTGCAGAGTAGATCCCGAAAGCAATAGTGGTTCATCTAAATCATCCCACTGAAGGCTACCCAAGGAATATAAGGGGTGAATTGCAGAGGTGGTCCTTTTAAGTTTACAGATACAACTACTCACCCACCAAACAGTTAATTCGCCCTAATTAAGAATTGAATCACTTTTATTCACAAACAGCAAGCTCTAGATGAGATGGGGCTACATAGGGTAGGAAGCATCACCCTTATTTTCTTCAGGGTCCTGAAAATAGTTTAATGCAACTGATTTTCACCTTGAGTTTGAGATGAATTATCTCAAATTATTTTAAGTAATATAAGAAATAGTGGCGAGCATTATTATCTCACAATACCACATTATAATCTTACATATATCTGTTTTGTGTATGAATATGTATTTTCATGAAATAAAATTCATAACTCCCGAGTTATTTCATGGATAGAAGACTTCTAGTCAAGTACTTGATTCAAAGTTAGCTGTCTGTGAAGGTAAAATAACAGCCATGAGATATGCTCTCTCAATTCATGCACTAAAAATGAACTGTGCAGCTTAAAAGAGGCAAAGAATGTATTATGTGAATGGGAAAATCTTCTTGAGAATCACCCATTACTTGATCCAGCATGTCACATGATCCTTCATACTAACTATGAGAGAAGTGAAATTGGAGCTTCTCTAAGCTGCACACTATCTTTTATCTCCTGCTCATGAGGAAGTAATGTCATTTACTATTGCAGAAAAGAAAAAACAGATTGAAATGTGACTCTTGAAAGCTAACTTGGATTCATTACTGTTGGGTCCTAACATAGGGTGGTAGGACACCAATTACAGGTATTAAGTATCTCATTGTGCTTAGTGGTCATATTTCCCATGAATGTAGTTATCCTTTAGTTCAATAAAGGTTTGTGTGAAGCCGGCTATATTCCAGTTGAATTTTTATTGGAAGCCAAACAAATTGCAGAATGTACACACACGAAAATTTGGACCTGTAGCCTGCTGTTAACCCTTTTGCGCCGGACGTCAGGTGGAGCCGAAGGGCATTTTCATATGCAGAACATCAGACATTGGGTATAGCTGTCACGGATTGTTCAACTCAAATGACCGCACGTCGGCTCTGGCCGACGTGAGGGAAGGGAAGTGACCACTGAGGTAGCGATTGTCTGATGCATTCAGGCCCAGCCTTAGACCAAGCTTAGCGAGACCTTAGGGCCACTCCTCGGCAATTAAGCCCGACCCTCCCACTCATTTATGATCATCCTCACCACAGGAATCCCTTGTGAAGTGTCAATAGTTTTTTCAATGATATAATAATTTAGTATAATATAGTAATACTAAAATAAGAATGTATAAAACCATAGTACAACCTGTAGTTATATATGGATCAGAAACGTGGGCATTCACCAAAAAATCTCAGAGGAGCCTCAGTACTTTCGAAAATAAGATATTGAGAAGGATTTTTGGACAGATAAAAGAAGGAGATACATGGAGGATAAGGAAGAATAGAGAATTGAAAGAATTGTATAGGGAGCCAGATATTGTGGGCGTAGTAATAAGTAGGAGGTTGAGGTGGCTGGGCCACATTCAACACAGAAATGAGAGAGAAATGGTAAGACAAGTGTTAAGAGGCAAGCCAGAGGGTAGGAGACTGCTAGGAAGACCAAGGATGCGATGGATTGACGAGGTGACGAAGGACTTGAGAAGAATGGGAGCAGACATAGAGCTGACAGAAGTGTATGGAGGCGCATGGTTGGTGAGGCCAAAGACCACTTAGGTTTACAATGGCCACAGAAGTAAGAATAAGTAAGTATAATAATTTAGTATACTACAGTTTTTTCATACTTTGAAATGAATTCTTCGTTTTGTTCTGTGCATGAGAAATTTTTAAATGAAATTTTTGCATTTAAATAACGGACTTGTAGCCTTAGTACCTTATGTTCACTAACTTTGGCGTTATTAATGCTAGAAACCCTCATAGCACAAAATATCTTCTAGATATCTAGAGAATATCTTCAATGTCTTGGATATCTTAAATATCTACTAGATGTCTATAAATGTTTTCAATGTCTTGGATATTTTAAAAATATACCAATGTCTTGAATATGTCTATTCTATGGCTACTGCTTAGTAGAGTGGGCCGAAAAAAAGTCATTTTCGTCCGATCAAAGACATGTATGTCTTAAAAGTTTTGTACTAGCAGTAGAATAAATGGCATAAAATATTAGGTCCAATGGATAATATCTTTAGGCTGTGCAAACGCCCTTAAATTTCATATTTCTAGGAAAAAAATTGAAATTTTCAGTACTTTTAAAAATTAATTTAATAATGTCAACCAAAAACATGTATATCTTAATCGTTTCTTGTTAGCTCCAGGATCAATAATAAAAATATTAGGCCTCTGGCACAACAAATTCAGACAACGCAATTGTAAAAATAGCTTTTTTCGTTGAAATTACAAAAGTTTAAAAATTATTTCTATGGACCTATAGTTTTTGGAGATTGTTTAAAACGTTCAACAAAGCTTGAATGTTATAGTATGTTATAAATTAAAAGAATAGTATATAATAAATGCGTGTAATATGTGTATACATTCAATAAAATAGTACTTCAGGAAGATGCAAAGTCATAGAAGCTGCTGTAGCTCTGAACATCTGTGTCTACTGATAATTATGAAAAGTATGCAACTCTTCACTAGTTCCTGTACATTCATGTAGTATGCCTGTATAGAACTACCCAGGACTCACCATGTGGTTGCATTCTGAGTCCCACCCATGCCCTCCCAACCATGAGATCACTAAATGTCCGTGTCTGTACCTCAGTTCCTATAAACACGTTATGCCTTAAAATCTTTTTTAGATTCAAATTTTGGTCTGATTGTTCTGTCTAGTGGTTGGCTTCTTATTATTTCATCTCTTTTCTTTGATGACGTACCTGCTGTGATGACTTTGTTATTTCTTTGATGGCCTGTTCCACTGCTTGTGTGTGAATGGGTCAATTGAAAGCAATTCCTCCTGAGTGAAGGTGAACATCATTAATAAACTCCAACATTCTGTGAAGATCAGCCTCAGATAAGTGCACAGTAATTGGCGGTTCTGTTATAGTTACATCCCACCACACAATTAAATCGATGTAGTCTTTTGCTAAAAAGTTTATTTTCGGTATATCAAATGTCCTAACACAAGCTGTTTCACCATTGCTTGCCTGATTTCAAGCATTCATAATTCGCCTGATAGTGAGTTGGCGAATGTGCTTCCTGCTATCTGTTAACATTCCAACTAGGATATTTTCTGGGTGTGCAAAATAGCCATTATTTTGCAAGCATCTATAAATAACTTGTTTGTGCTCATCATACATGTAGCTTGTGAACTGTATAATTTTCCACAAGTTTTGCCTCCCGCTTGTAGCTTTGGGTTGCATTTTATTGTGAACCAACTTGGTGCATACACACCTTTACAATGTATTTAGCCCATTCCTCTTATGCCTTTTGAGGTGAATTTGAAGAAATGTAATGTCGTAAAATATGGTTAGCAGTTGTAACCCATCTAGCATGACTTAGTGTCTCCAAATCCAGGAGGGCACTTACCCGTTGAAACCACTCTACAAATATCAAACAAGTACTTTTGATCAGTACTAAGGTCTTTTCTTAAATCAGGAAATAGTACCGTACATGTCTGAATATAGTCCCCCTTTTTTCCAAAAATGCCTGTGGTAAAAGTAAAGGGGGGGACTATATTCAAACCATTTTTTTAACTTTTCCCGAAACTGAAGCCTCAAAATTAGGGGGGGGGGGGACTATATTCGGAGAAATACAGTACTTGATCTTGATCGGTTCAAACTTAATGGGAGGCAGTTCATGACAGTCAGATAGGGCTTTCCCAACTGGACCACTCTATCTTTTAGGACCTGTTATTTTGCTATCTAAAAATTCTAAAAGATGTCTTAAAGGAAGCTCATTTGTCTGTATAAGGCATATTACCCACTGAAGTGGCTTTCCAACTCTCTCTTCCAGGATTCGTATAACACCTTTGTGCCTGCCTGCATTTGTGGGGCTACCATCACAACATACACAAATAAGTTCACATACCCTGATGCTTTTTTCCGGCATATAATCTACGATGGCGTTTGCTATGTCCACTGCTTTTCCTGACAAGGGAATGACATGGCCTATTTATTTAGAGCCAGGTTCTTGAATAAGCAATATGTGGTCTTCTTGACGTTCTCGTTAGTGCTTTTTATCATATTCGCTTGTCTTAACATATAAGGTCTGGTCATTTCTTACATCAAAATATATAGCTTGTGTCACAGTATGACCATTAAAATAATTTTTAACAATTGATTTACAATTTTTCCCTATCTAGAGTGTAGAATGTTAGGGAAACGAGGGAGGGGAAGGAGAAGAATAGGATTTATAGGTAGATTGAAAGTGATTGGGCCTTACAGTGAATTGAAGAAGGTAGCGGTGGAAGGGGAGGCCCCCACATCACTTCTTTAGTACTCCATGGAAACCTACCTTAATCGGTAGAATACTGTAATAATAATCAAGAATAAAATTTTCTCAAATGTCTCTACTAGAGATGGGTCAAAAAGAACCGAACCTCCAAAAGTAACTTTTCACTGTAATGAACCAGTTATAAAATGAACAGTTCTCCAAAACTTCCAGTTCACTGTTCATGACTGCACTGCACACGTGCGGCATATTCGGCCCAACAGTTATAATCACGAAGAGGTATTTTGAACTGCAGCTTACTCCATCAAGTGCGTGGTAGCTACAACAATGGCAGGTAAGATGCAGACCATCCAAGGCAACTGAAGTGTACCATAGGCGACCAAGCCCCTCCCTGTCTCTATCATTCCCTTCCGTCCACGAAAAAGAACAGGATACCTGTGAACGGTTCAAACATGTTTTCAAAATATTAGGTTTGTTTTAGCCGTTCTTTTTCTCAGGGTATTCATTTTGTGGAAGCCGTTCTTTTCCCCACGGCGTTCATTTTGAGGAGGGTATTCTTTTCTCGGAGGGTGTTCTTTTTTTGGAGGTCGTTAGTTTCCTATGGCTGTTCATTTGGGATCTTGCATTCATAATGATTTCGTGTTCATTTGAACATTTGCATTCAATGAACAGGATGCGATGGTTCAGGTTCGCGGTCAACTTACGGGTCGGTTGTCTGTTCACAATTTGTGCTATGGTTCAAAGTTAATTTAAACGTCAGGTTAAAACTTTAGTTTGATTAGTTATTGCAAAAATCTAATTCAGCAAATGGAAAACTTAAACATAAACTGTTTACTTATATTGTATCCACTTTATATTTTGCTATTAAATTATTCTTAATGGAATTAACTTTTAACGGGGTTAATCTGTATTTAACCCTGCGTTGCTTTATAAGGTATGAACTGTTGACTTTGGGAAACAAAAATTTGGCTTCAACTTTCCTCAAATTACTGGTTTGTAGTGTAATTAGGCATTGGAGGGGAAGGACTTGGTACTTTTCCGGAGGAAGTCTTCATAGGCATATATACATCATATGCGAAGGAATGAAAACAATATGTTACCTAAGGCGATATTATTTGATGGCATTAGGTTTTTCACATTGTGAAATTTTGTATTATCTAAGGTATTTGTATTTGCGCATCTAAGGTATAAAATGTATCTACGCATTTGAATCAATTAACCACAAAACCTCTTTCTTTGCTTTCCATACTTAATATTTAAATATGTAACAGAATTCCTTGGGTGTAACATATAATACTATTTTTTTACATTCTACCAAAAGTACTAATTTAGCAATGAAACTGATTGCGCATGCTATTATTGACAGTTAATTGTATCGTTAGAGTGGATAGATACCCAGCACAGGCTGTAATGAGGAGAGAAAAATCGATATCTTACCGAGGAGTCTTACAGTAAGAGAGAGATTCACATGAAATATGAAATGAAAATGTTTATGAAGAACAGTTAGCTGTGTATGGAAGTCTAAATTGCTCATAAGAGCAGCATTAAAAAAAAAAATTTCTGGTGCTAAATACGAATAACATCAGACGCTGTGTTGATAAATATTAATTCTGGCTTATTCTACAAGTGGACAACAGATATTGTCCTCCACATGGAAAACCAAGTGAAGGCCTGGGACAGATTTTGCTTGAAATAACTATGACAAGCTGCACAAACCATGATACCACACTTAGCTTTCATTTACTCTTAACGTCCGATAAAAAGTACTTTCCACCCGAATGACAGTCACTGTTCGCCACGAATATATTTTGAACTGTTCTTTTTACTGAAAAGGAACAGTTTAACCCACCTTTAGTCTCTATGATATGCCATCAGGCATTGAGATAAGAGCCACACCCACTCAAATGCCACTTCATTTTAGTACCTTTGATAACATATTTACTTCTTACGGTGGCATACTTCGCGGATAGCAGGTGAATTAAGAGGTAAAAAAAGGGTGGCTCTATATATGTATCACAGAAATTAACCAGTGAAAATCATATAACGTTATGTTTACTTCTGTTGACCCCCATCTGCCAATGCTGACTAATTGCTTGACTGGTGATTTCCATGAAACTTGACATGACAACACAATGGGAGATCTTTGTTCTCTAAAGATTAATATCGTGATTTGCTCTCACACAAACAATCCTAGTCTCAGAATAAGCAAACAAGTATCCAATTCAAAATCATGTTATTCTTAATGTACCTCTACACCTATCACTATGTAAGAATTTGCGACAGGAAAACTTACAGGGATATATAATTTCAAGGCATCTAAGGTATAAAATGTATCTACGCATAGAAAATCAAGCTAAACCACCAATATGATATGGCTTATCCCAGGGAACGAAAGCCATTTATGAACTGTCAAAGTCAATCTCACAAGTTCGTCACTTGAACACAAACACAAGAAGAGGGAATTGTCAGTGGAAGCTTTGAGATTCCTTGACCAAGAACATGATCTAATATAATACCCCAACCATTTTAACTCAGCAGTGCTGCAAAGGGCACATAGTATTACGTGGCTGTAATCTATGCCATCCCACTACTCTAGGTCACCCAAGTCTTCAGGGTACTCAAGAAAAAACAAACCAAATGGGAACAAAATTTCACTATATAACGAACATTCTCAATCATATAAGTGAAAAGGAAATGATAGAGGAAAAAAGTGAGAAAAACAAAGAATAAATTGCATAATTTTGCCATTTTATTCACCAATGTCATACTGCAATTTGAATTCTAAAAAAATCAAAGCCTTAGCATCAAAATTGCACAAACAAATTCATATAGGTATTAATTTGGCTATCTGCAGAGGCATTCAAATATAAAATTAATTTAAGGACAGTTTTTCGGTACATTATCAGGTAAATGTAACAGCACTAGGTTGACAAGAGACAACCTATGCATGTTTAAGGCTTTCAGAATGATGAATTAGGTTGTATGCAGAAATCATTTCAGAAAACACCTCAAATTCATTAACTTCTTCAAGGTGCTGACTGTAATGTGCGCAGATTAGGACCACAAGGCTCCTGCAACATCCAATTCCAATGCAACTATTTACCTACACATCAAACTGAATCAATTAAGTATCAAATTCCTATCGCCTAAAATATTAACTGGTTGTCACAATACTTGCGGACAAGGTACTCAACTGTACCCTCCATTCCATTCACTAGGGTTAGCTCCACCCATGGTGACATTTATTAATTGAGGATAGGCTTCTTGAATTCATTGTATCCTCATTTAGAATAGATACCCCAAGGAGATTTTTTCTCACATAAAATTTAACCTTCTTTGTATCAACAATTGAAATTGTGTCACCCACAATGACACCATCACGCAAGCAATTTAACTGTCATTTCGTTTGAGTCAAAATCAATTTCTTTCCTCACTGTGACATTTAACAACATGAAATTCATCTCACACCTTGTTATAGCTATCACCAGAATAGTTGCAACCTAGGCGATTCTCGATAATTTTTACTTTCATTTCATAATATATGCACTCTGAACATTCACCCATGGCGGTCTTTGCTAAGTTTAAGTTCATACATTTCCCTTAATAAAAGTTCTCCATTTCATTATATTATCACTGACAGCAATTTTTACGGCTATTTATTTTGACTGTTCCATTTCTTTTTATCCACAATATTAATTTTTTCTCGCAGTAATATTTAACAATAAGTAATTAGGATTCCAATTCGTATCTACAATGACACCCCAAGTGACATCCCTAACGACATTATATCTCAAAGAGTCTCTCTCTCAGATATTACTTTTCTCATAACATGCTGCTTTCAATATATCTATAAGGTCAAAAACATTTAAAAAAATTGTGACTGACAAAGTCATAGTATCGTTTAGGAATAACAATTCCACTAAACACATTTAGAAATCAAAATATGATGACAATCACCATGCATATAGACTTAATGGTCCCATCAATTGGAGAAAAATTTCTCAATTCTATGATTAAAAATATACAGTTAATCTGATTCATGACAATACTAAAATGAGATCCGACAGGTAACCACATTAAAGACCTGTATTATTACTTAATTCATAGATTCATTGATACTAGGTCAGAACAATCTTTTTTCATAAGAGAAAAGCCCATGAACACCACCCTCAACTTGAGCAGACTGAGTTCTTCTTTCAAATTTGAGGTCTCCTGCATACATCATAGACCTGAAAAGTAACCAGTTAAGTATATGAAGATAATTACCTTAATAAAGTCATTATAACGAAATTAAATAACATCAGTTAAATTGATTTACCTTAGGATTGACAAGCTATTTGCACCTATGTCTTGGCAACCATGGCATATTCCACATTGAAGATATGGCAGGAATCTTAACACAGATCCTTTGTCTACAATAGAACCACTTACTCCCTGCGCCACCTTTAATTTGTCAAATTCACTAAAAAGGAACAGTTTCATAATTTAAAATGCCATCCATAAAAGATATACACAACATGCACAAAATTTTAAGTCATTGATGACTTCCAGTAAGTATCTTCACTCTTAATCAAATTTATAAAAAAAAAATAATCACATCAGATAACTGCAATATTTTCTCCTTTAAAAAAAAAAAAAAATAAAAAAAAATAAAGTCTTTCCAGCACAAGCAAAGGAAGTTCAATCAAACATTATTCAGCCTGTAAATAAGTTGGTCAATCTTGATGCTAATTTATCCATTGTGAACATTTATTTTACCGTATTGAAGACAAGTCTAAAAAAGACAAATTCACAGGAAATTTAACTCAAAGGAAGATTGCTTCAATACGGTACTGAGGGAAAAAATAAATTAGTATAAAATAAGACCAAAATTGTTAAGTACTAGGGAGAGACAAAAATAATAGTCACCTATGAAAGTACCGGTCCATTGCAGAGCCCTGGGCATCTTTCCTATCCATTGCTTCCAAACTTCCCATTCCACGATATTTTTTTAATCTGACACCATCAGAAAAATAATATTCACCGGGAGCCTCAGACGTCCCAGCTAGTAAGGAGCCCATCATCACTGAAATGTTAGGCACTCCTTATTTACATATCCTATTACAAGAGAGCAACTTCAACTTCAGTTAATAACATTTCTCATCTTATACATAATAATAATAATAATATTCACACAACCTGTGGAAGCTCCAAGGGCAAGACCTTTGATAATATGGCCAACAGACTGGATCCCACCATCTGCTATCACAGGAACTCCAAATCTTCTGGCATACTCTGCCACTTTGTAAACTGCAGTCCCTTGTGGGCGGCCAACAGCCATTACTTCCTGAGTGATGCAGATAGAGCCACTACCCATTCCAACTCTTAGACCATCAACTCCTGCATCTATCAAATTCTTCGCTTGGGCAGCTGTCACAACTATCAAAGAATTCAATTGTACCATATGACATTGCTCTAACAGAACATGGCCACATTAAGATATTTGTGCAGACGAAATGAATTACCATTTCCACCAACAACTTGGAGGTCCGGATACACAGACTTTATGTGTTTGATCATGTCGATTTGGTACACAGAATTTCCTTGCGACGAATCCTAAAAAATATTAATTTTCCATCACGATTCCACCATAAATGGTTGAATGCAAACAATCTCGCATGAGATTATTTATTACTCACCAAGACTACCACATCAACCCCAGCTTGGGCCAAATGTTTAAGGCGTATTTTATCTTCTGATCGAGTGCCTATGGCTGCTCCCACGAGAAGCTGCTTATTATCATCTTTTGAGGCATTGGGATAGTTTCGTGATTTTTTTAAATCAGTACGTGCTATGAGGGCCACTAGCTCTCCTTTATCATTAACTATAGGCAACTTTCCCTTTTTAGATTTTTCCAAGACAGAATTTGCTTCCTCCAATGTCACATCAGATGTGGCTGTAACCAAATCTTCTAGGCGAGTCATTACCTATAAAAACAAATCCCAGCATTTTAAAAGCAGTGAAACAAACTATGGTTTTAGACAACAGACTGAAGATTTTAGAGAAATTTTCAGCAATAATTAACTATGATTTCAAAGAAGGGCAGACAACTGAAATACAACGAAAGAAACCCTATGTAAGGAAGAGATCCAAATTAAAAGATATAGAAGAAAAAATGCGCTAACAGTAAATTATCCACATAAACAGAGAATTTAAAGACCAACAGCAATGAAGCATGTCAACTACCCAAGGTGGACATTGACTCAGAACCTGATTGTTTCTCTGAATGTTATCTCATAAAAACTTTTCCAGTTTGCAATCTCTTAAACTTAAAACTGAAGTAGCAAAAAAATTAATTTATAGATCAATTTTCCACTGGAATGAACCTGAGTGGTAAAATTGAAGCCAAAGCCATGGAAAATTTTAGAGGACAGCAAAAGCTACATAGTTATTTGGAATCTTCACTGAAAATTCTCAGCATCATGTAGGTCGATCAGACACAGATCCTATTTCCAAATGAAGAGTGAGCAATGATACGAGGGAAAGATATAATGTCAACGCAGGTGAGAGACTATGAATTACTTCCACCAATATCCACCTATTGCTGTTGCAGGATACTACAGAATAAGACTAGTGAATTTCCCCAAAAGTTTTCAGAGCACTTGAAGAAATACTGTCCCCTATGTTTGTACACATTAATATGCTTGGATTTCGAGACATATTAGAGGCAAAACATGAAACCACGGTAAGTACCAATATTCTTTTAGCTAAATGATGTGCAACAAAGCAGCTCACCTGGCATAGTAATTTAACTGAGAAGGATTACTTATGCTTGATGCATTATCAAAGTAGGAATCATTTTTTACAGCGAAAAAGATATGGTCCAGTGAATCATGGAGATTTGGGAAAGGGTAACTTCAGTACATCTTTATGAATAGTCTTATAAGGGATCTGGCAATATTCAATTTCCTAGAGTTAAACTACAGTGAACATTCATCATTGAGACATGCTTAACACATTCAATGCGGACCAGATTTTCATGAAAGTCATCAGAATTGGCCGATATAAGAAGAAAGAAAAATAAGGATAGGCTTTCATGCCATAACTTATGCTCAAATACTGCTATTTACAGACGGCGCACACTGGTCGAAAGAGGGAAGCTTGCTTAAGACCATGCACATGATCAGAAGACTCAGAATTGGATATGGATATTAGTCACATACGGAGGCAGAGAAAGGCCGACTGGCAGAGCATGTCAATTGACGTGCTCCGCGCTGAATGTGTTAACAAGTATATAAGGTAATTTCTTGGGTTGCGATGAGATGTTACCAACCCATTTATTTTATGTCCAAAATTATCCCTAACTCTATAACATTGTAAGGTCATAGTTCAATGTCCTGTACTCTCATTACAAAATCTTTGCTGCATCCAAATGAGAATTACAAATACAGAAATAAATTTTTGGTTAAAATTCTTCCTCTCAAGAGAAAAATGCACCATAAAAAGTGACAATTGATGGGGTTACAATCACTCTGTACTCGCTACACTAATATTAGTATGGCTCAACGCCATTGCTCTCACTGCATCAAAGTGTCACTCATCTCCACAATTAAATACTAAGGCATGAATCCGACAAAATTGTAAGCTACAACTATGGATTATTTACTGCAGAATGATTAACTCAGCCACTTGCCTGTTCCAACTTTAGTGAATCATGCTGACTTTCTTCAATGAAGTCAATATCACGAGAAGTAACTATTCCAACCAATTTTCCACCTAGTTTCCCATTTTCAGTTACAGGAATACCGCAAAAACCATTGGCCTTCTTAACTTTGAACACATCTGATACCTGAAAACAAAATAAATTCCATGAATTCATGAATAACTAATACTGAAACATCATCACTGAAGTGAATCACACTGCCAGCACAGATTACTATGTGGTTGCACAGACAGTGAATGGATAGCATTAAGGATTGTGATATGCAACCAAGAGGCTAATATTATTTCATCACGGTTGCATACCAGTGAAATCACAACATTCGCTATGCGTAAAGGAAAGCCTCACTGGGCTGATATTCACATAAATATCCAGTGCCATGATACCGACAATTGAACTGATACTCAGGCGAAATAGGGAAAATTATGCGAGTGAATCACACCCAAGTCATCCACAGTTATCATAGGTCACTACCGCAGGACCCCAATATAAATGCCTGCATTGCCGCGAAAACATAGCTACACAACCAAACTTACAATTCAAACTTGGAATCGTAAAGACAGGACATGATAACATGGAATGTCATAGGTCAACAGCTGAAACCAATCTAAGCAAAAACAAAGTTAAACCCGAAAGGTACTGCGAAGAACATAAAATTAATGCAGCTTAGCTTCTTGACATTCACTCACATGGTGGTTCGGGCTTAACACAACTGGATCTCTGATGAACCCCTGCTTGTACTTCTTCACTTTGTGAACTTCATTGGCCTGGTACTCAGGAGAACAGTTGTGGTGAATTATTCCTATGCCACCACACAGCTAGAACATATGAAAATGATTATGATACAAACTATTCATTTGTATGACCACCAATTCATAACATCAACATCAATCAATAATTACAGCCATTGCAATTGCCATATCAGACTCTGTGACTGTATCCATTGGAGACGAGACTAGAGGAGCTTTTAGGGATATCTTTTTAGTAAGCGCCGATGTCAGGTCCTGAAATGTATAACATTTTTCACTAAAATAACGAATGTTTAGATTACCCCAGGTTTCCAATGATATGGGTACTTACAACTTCCTCAGAAGTGAAGTCAATAAAACCGGGAAGAATGATGAAGTCGCTGCAAAAGAAGCCAATAACCGGTAAGTATCAAGCATTCGGAATATATACATATTTGACAACAAATAGTAAATACATTCGATCATTGATAAACCGTTCTTAATTCGATGTCCGAATTTTGCTTTACGTTCCTTCATAACTTTATTAAATTGATACTATAACCATCCGAATAATGAAATTACAAGCACAGTGGAAGTGCATCTACGGATCAGGTTATATAACCTAGGAACTAAGTAGGTGCATTCCTGAACGAAATTTAAATTATTTGGGCTTCAAGTGCTGTCACCCATTGACCAAATGTTGAACACTTGCAAAATACGAGCAACAAAAACAGTCAGCTGTTGCTACTACCCCGACGGTCTGCGGTGAGAACCATCGGCACGTGTTTCTAAATACTTACTTGTAAGTAAGTCCGTCTCCTTTTCCAAACAACTGCGCACCAGTAAGACCATCTTCCGGCACGTAACTATTTCCCCCACATATTAAATAGTCAGCCATGCTGTATGCAAGCGATTAATTTCAATAAGTTAAAATGAAACCGTAGAGCCAACACAAATGTGACAAGTAATGCACAAAAAACCGGCTCCTCGTCTTACTTCAAACGGTACGAAGAATATTCTTAATAATCACCACGTGGGGAAAACACACCTGACCGATGACCTGCGCCTCTCTGTTAAGTTAATCATACAGAATGCAAACCCTGAATGATAGTCATTGACGCGCGGTCGGCGGCTTTAGCCGAGCGCTTCGCGTTTGCCAAGTGGCATTTGTACAGTAAACTTTAGGATTTAATTTCTTATTTCAAGCCATAATAAAGCTAATGAATTTATTTTAAATCCTATTTTCAGTTAATTATCTTTAAATCCTTGCCTTAAACGAAATACAGTTCGCATACTTGGCAACATTGTAATTTGCGCGTAAAACAAACGCCCTAATAACCTAAATTTGATTTGCTTCGTGTTTTAAAGTTGCTATCATTGGCTTTAAATGTCAGTGAAAGTACTAAATGGGCGAATAAATAGCGTATTAATTTAATTCACTAACTAAAGACAAATTATTGTCATTGGTAGCAGCATATTTAGTTACTTTTGTGATTTATATGGTTGTGAGCGATGAGACGTACATTTTCCGGTCCGGTATGTTGTAGGAATTTAATTTAGGAATTTAATTAATATGATATTTGAGATAGGCATGAAAATAAATTTATTTCGCGTGTATATTTATTAAAATGTTTACTTAAAAAACAGGATATCATGGGACTTAATTGGAATTATTTTGTCGCCGATGTCCTGGATCAGTATAAAAATATACTAATTCATTTTTACCTTCATAATTTCCTGTTGATTCCTGCACTTTAGTTTCTCAGATTATCTCAGGCCAGGATAACAGTAAATGCAACAGAGCCACCGGCAGTTGTATCAAGAAAGGCGTTTTGTCCCAGACCAACTCTTTTATGGGGACTCTGAGGGGCTCCCGAAACCATTATCAATGTTTTAATGGTAAGGACGGGGTGGGGGAAAGATCCTTTGAAAGCAAAAAATATCCAAGGTCTCCGAATGTTTTTGCGGCTCTTAACTTGAACCCACGAAGCCTTCATACGCGCTTGGAGGTGAATGCTTACAACGGCGTGGGTGATTTTGATTGCCATCACTTCTGCTTGGAGATGCTTGCTCTTCTGCGATGCTAGTCTTGATGCTGATCTAAATATATTTGAAATTGCGATATTATTACCCCGACCTTCTGTGAGAGAAGTGCTTTTGGGACTGATAAGGCGTGGAGGGGAGTTGGAGAAAGGTGAGGAACATGGGCCTGTCTGCAGTGACTGCCAATCCCATCTCCAAGGGTCACAAGATTAGCCTTGAAAACTTATACAATCGAGTGCAAAAAGGGGGCATCGAAGAGCAAGAAATGTTTTTAGTTTGAAATGAATGTAATGACTACTCAGGGTTCGAAGCAGTTAGGAAATTCGAGGGAGATATCCGAGAAAATGAGGTCATGGCCAGGGGAAACTGCTGTGGCGCAGCAAAAAGAGAAAAAATTGGTAGTTGAATGGACAGGGCGTTGCTGCGTCGAGATGGGCCTTTTGCTGCCTTTCTGGGTAGGGTGGCATGGGATAGCGTGAACTTGGCGATTTTTGAACTTATTTCTACTACTTGGCTCAATTGCACAATATACCTTGCTGCATTTTTCCATAAAATTCCTGTGTGCAACAACTTTGCTATTGGAATAAAGCCAGGGAAAGAAAAAATGGCGAGAAATCAGGGGAAAATCAGGGAAATGGAAAGTTGGTATGAACACCGCTACAAGATCAGACTAAAAATTATTTTTCTCAAAAGGCTAAACATTATATTTTTCACGTATTTCACGAAAAAATGCTACTCTCGACATTCCCATTCAATTCATTTATATGGCAAGTTGATTTGCTGAAAAATTACGGGAAATATTAATTTACGTCATATTTGATATTCGTTGGACACTTGATTCATAATCATTCATTTAAAGTACTCAAATTTCGGGGGCGCTCAAAAGAACTCTTACAGCCCGCGCGAAAAACACGCCTGTGGTGAGAAAATATGGTTGTGATAACTGCTTTCATGAAAAGTAGTCACCGTTTGATGAGTTTGACATCGAGTTAAGGAGTCTGAAATCTCCAAGTACCGTGGAGCCTATTAGGCGCCGGATTCAGCATCAAAACTGGGCGAGGAGTCATGGCCTCGGACTGGGAGTATGGACCACCCCCCGAGAGTGAGGGGCATCTTTACATTAGGGAGTTCTACACTCTACGATAAATAGGTACAACTCCAACATCTCTCACGTTTGGGACTTGTAGCCATGCTAATGCATATAATCTCCCATCAATCCTCTACAAGGATACAAAAACTATTAAACGAAAGAAATTTTAAAATTTTTTAATAAAATTTGGGGGAGGGGTCATTACCCCTTTGATCCCCCCAAATCTGCCCCTGCCTATTGTACTAAATGTAAAATTTATTGTGTTGCGAGAGCAATTGATTCGTTCATTTAGATCCGAAATTGTAATTCATAAAAAGTATTCGATAGATGGAAGAGAAACACAAGCTACGACGAAAAATAAATCACCCATTCAATCATCCTATTGTAAGTTCGAAGTAGAAGAACGTGAAAGTTGCCGTTCACTTGTCATGAGGTGGTGGCGTCATTTGAGTTCTCATCTCATCTCCTCGTTCTGGGAGGACCTTTCATTGAGAGAAGTAATCGCTCAGTAGACTACAAACAACAACAAAAATCACTGCGCGAGGCCGAGGCGTAGCTGAAAAGCGGTGGCCAGCTCTGCTCGTGATGTCATCAACTTATCTATGTGAGGGTTATCCCCGAGATGGTTAAAGACGTAATGTACGGCCACACGCTTTTACCTAAAACGGAAGGAGATGTAATATTACGTCTGCTGCCGTTTAAAATTAAAGTTTTTCTAAGTAAAAGAGATAAATTAATTTTACATCATCCCAGCGATCCTAAAAGATGAAGAGCTAAAATTAAGATAACATGAAAATCTACCAAATAAAATAAATAGAATATAACTGGCTGGTTTCCAAAATTATGGAAAAATGGCCCATCAGGAACAAAGGCACCCCTTTACAACAGGACACCCTTACTCACAATGCCTAAAAAAATTCAATTTTCGTGATTTAGGTTTAGGTCGTCGTCGAAATTATCTTTAGGACCATATATTTCCTCCATGATCTTTTTCCGGGGAAAAACCTCAATTTTTAACGGAGTCCTGTAAGACAGTGACGGCGTGGTGGAAATTATGTTGGTTAAAAAAAACCAACAAATATCCGTGCATATTTTCTTTTATTTTCATTAGCCTCACCGCAATCGACAGATGATTTTGTATCAATTCCATAGAAACCTACATTATTCTGTATGTGTACCAGCGTTTGCATGATCTGCTAAATATTATAATTCCTCCCCCAGTTCATTATGTTCCAGGCGTAGAATCGGGTAAATATCGTGGCCCTCTCCCCCTTCGGAATTATTCCTTAGAAAGGAATATTCGAGCGGTGATTAAGGTGTGAAATAAAAATTCCGAGAATTGAACCACGGACCTTAGGCTCTCCGGGCTACTGCGTAGACCACTACACTAACCAGATTTCTGAATTCCCATGACAATTGGGTGGTTTCCTATTGTTTTTTTATTGCCTAAATCGAAATTATATTACTCCTGGAGTACGCATTTCACGCTTTTAGATTTTCGAATGACGATATCTATTTTTCGCGATTAAACGAAAAGTGAAAATTTTTAAGCGCGCGAAAACGCGACGGCTAAGTAGGAATGATGGGAAAAGTCCGTGTGACGTATTTGTTCGCGCTGACGCCCTGTGAGGTGACCTTGAGGCGAGGCTTGAGCGCTGATACGACGCAGGATGCTAGCAGGTAGCAGAGTACCCTGCTAGCAGGTAGCACTTGGCTTAAATAAGGATTATTAATAACCTATCAAACGAAGGAAACTCTCCGACCTCAGGCAGTTTTAATAGGTGATTATTAAGACATGTTTCCCTGAGCACTGTGCCTCATGCATTCATTGGTAATCTCAGACGATGTAAAACTCCTATCTACTCGTATAGAAACTAGGTCCCTGTGACGTCACGTGGAGTGGCATCGCATGGGCGCCAATCTGGCCTTTTTCAAATGAGGTTAAAATTGGCCATTGCTATTCGTCTAAACCGGTATTTCTAAAACCAAATAATTTGTATATAATGAATACACTAATGGTGGGTAACGAATCGCAATCAATGCCTTTCGTTTTCTTTGATGAAGGAAACTACCCTATTGTACCGATGCTTATGGTACAAGGCCCTCGCGGTCCATCAAGAATGGCAATGTATTTGCATATACACTAGGGCGGATCGGAAAAATCGATTTTTTTCAAATCCATCTGGCCCAATGAAAAAAAGTTGTGGGACCGATCAAAAATAAGGCCTGAAAAATTTGAGACCTCTAGGTGAACCCCTGACCCTCGCTCAAATGCAATTTAGGGGGGGGGAGGGTCAAGATTCGAAAAATGTAATATTTTATGGTCATTTCCTATAGATTTTGCCGAGTTACTGCCCTATAGAACAAAAATTTCATGCATTTTGACGTATCTGCCACCGTTTAGCCACAATATGCCTAATTTGAGTCCGCGTCCGCGAAGAAAATATTCCAACGCCCACGCAGCGTCGCGGATACAAGAGCCGCAGGCCGATCCCCTCCCCTCCCCGCTCGCTTCTACCCCTCCCACGCTTCCAATACAGCAAAATTCATTCCGCGTATGCTGCTAGGAGGTCGTTTATCTTTGATAATATAAATAGGAAGATGGTAGAAGGTAATAAAGGAAGCTTAGTGAGACGACTTGTCCCTTATTAGGCGCCTCGTCGGGGTTAAACAAATCGATGTTACCAACTTTTAGAGAAGTGATGGAATAGTTTTAGATCCGAGAACGCAGGAAAGGAGCCTACGGTCCATGAAAAGGCCTCTCGAGTGGCTATAAAGGTGTGCGAACTATGGTGACGCTTCCCTTCCATTATGTGTGTGACTAAATGGATTTAGCGATGCAACAGGAAGTACTAAAACTTACGGAAAATGGGATTAGGCCAAAAGTAGGGTTTTAGCTGAAGTACAAAACTCAAGCACTTTTGACAGAACATTTGAAATTATGCGATATTTTTGCGAGTAAGTGCAATAAGGAGTATAATGTTCTCCCCAATGAAGAAGTATGTTGAGAGACCAGCGGACGAAACTATAGGAGTGGCTATAAAGGTGTGCTAACTTCGGATATGCGCTCCAATTTCGGCTTTGTCCGACAGATGTGATTAAATGGATTTTGGGCCAAAGCCGCTCTCGTCCCCTCCCCTCAAGCCTCTCCCACGCGCCAAATGCACCAAAATTCACACCAAGTGCGTCTTACTTCGTTAGTCTAAATATTTAATGTTTCAGTATCGTCTGTGGAGGAACAATCACGAAAGAATTTTTCAATTACCTGCTTTCCAATCTGTATTTCTTATGTCAGTGTCATTCCTCGTCTTTCGCTGTTGTCAACAAAGTTTTGGTGAATTTCTTCACGAATCTCTCGTCCGTATGTATAATAAAAAGAAATATTTAACTTCAAATTTGAACGTTCAGCAATAGATTTTTGAAAATCCACAGCACTAAGGTCAGATGTAGCCGGAGGTACTGTGGTCTCTCTCCAATATGTGATCAGCGAGTAGTCATTAAAGTTGATATTAAAATCCAGCACTTAAAAAAAATCTCGGATCGGCCGCCAAACGCATACTTGCAACAATGCAAAGTCGGTCCTTAGATTGCCCTCCCAATGTTTATGTCGCAAATCTAGGTCAACTTAGTGCAATTAGCAAATAGACCTCTGTAAGGGATGAAATATGATTTGATGCTTTCCCGGCGAATGATGTGGGTAAACTCTTCTCGAGATTCAACGAAATTTATCCCTGATGATGAGCCCCGAGTCGGAGCTTGAAACGTTTGCCATTATGGAAAAATTAACCCGGTGGGAATCCCGAGAAGAGTTTACTCACATAGCAAGGGATGTTGGAATTATGCTTGTAGCATAGGGATGATGCCTCCTTTTTGGGCGGTATTCACCATCGCATTCAAATCCTTTTTATTTTTGAGTATCTAATTTTCACTCGGAAAGGAATCGAGAATCGCAGATTTTATAACTTTTGCTAATCCTCCGACGGGGGAGGCAAACCCAAAAGTGGGACCCTGTTTCTTCAACTAACATCACACATTCCCCTTAAAACTTGGATTGATAAGTGATCTTGCCTTTTTTCATCAGACTAAAGTATAGTCTTTCACTCCATAAAAATGTATTCCTTTGATGACACCCTTTGATACCCCTCTTTTCGTATTCACAATAATTAGCATCTTTTTCTGTCTACGTAAGTAATTCTTGCAAACTACCTTGGATGTTTCTTACGAAGTTATGATTTTTGCATCAACTAAAGTTGCGGGGACGATCATTGCTGTTTCTTGGTTCTTGCATATACCTCTATGACATTTGGCAGACGCATTTTCCACGCAGAAGTTCCCGTTTGAGTTTAGTCCTGAATTTTTATTTGATGAGGAACGCAGAGATAAAAATCGGATGATTTCTCTTAAGTTTAATTTTCTTCCGATGAATTGATGATGAAAATTTTTGATACTATTTTCCCATACAAGAATTGACGATGTCGACTCAACGCTCTCCGACGATTCTCTTTTTTTTCCTCAGTTGTCGAGTTTCTTTAGGACTCAATCCAGCAGGCATCATCTTTAGTTTCGTCCGCTGGTCTCTCAACATACTTCTTCATTGGGGAGAACATTATGCTCCTTATTGCACTTACTCGCAAAAATATCGCATAATTTCAAATGTTCTGTCAAAAGTGCTTGAGTTTTGTACTTCAGCTAAAACCCTACTTTTGGCCTAATCCCATTTTCCGTAAGTTTTAGTACTTCCTGTTGCATCGCTAAATCCATTTAGTCACACACATAATGGAAGGGAAGCGTCACCATAGTTCGCACACCTTTATAGCCACTCGAGAGGCCTTTTCATGGACCGTAGGCTCCTTTCCTGCGTTCTCGGATCTAAAACTATTCCATCACTTCTCTAAAAGTTGGTAACATCGATTTGTTTAACCCCGACGAGGCGCCTAATAATGGACAAGTCGTCTCACTAAACTTCCTTTATTACCTTCTACCATCTTCCTATTTATATTATCAAAGATAAACGACCTCCTAGCAGCATACGCGGAATGAACTTTGCTGTATTGGAAGCGTGGGAGGGGTAGAAGCGAGCGGGGAGGGGAGGGGATCGGCCTGCGGCTCTTGTATCCGCGACGCTGCGTGGGCGTTGGAATATTTTCTTCGCGGACGCGGACTCAAATTAGGCATATTGTGGCTAAACGGTGGCAGATACGTCAAAATGCATGAAATTTTTGTTCTATAGGGCAGTAACTCGGCAAAATCTATAGGAAATGACCATAAAATATTACATTTTTCGAATCTTGACCCTCCCCCCCTAAATTGCATTTGAGCGAGGGTCAGGGGTTCACCTAGAGGTCTCAAATTTTTCAGGCCTTATTTTTGATCGGTCCCACAACTTTTTTTCATTGGGCCAGATGGATTTGAAAAAAATCGATTTTTCCGATCCGCCCTAATAGACACTCCTGTTATTTCTTTTCAAGGATACACAAAATATTAAACGAATAAAAATTAAAAATATTTGATAAAATTTGGGGAAGTCGTGTTCCCTAAATCCGCCCCTGCCTAGTGTCGCCATGGAAATGCTTGAGCAATGAGGTTGTTCATTTAAACCCGATATTGAAATTATAATAAAAATCATTAGTGCAATGAAACATAAGTTTCGACGAAAAATAAATCTTCTCCATTCTTTTATTCTTTTGTAGGTTCGAAGTCAGAAAACATGAAAGAAAACTTGCGCATGACAGTATGTGTAGTATTTCGAAGTGCCCCGATAAAATTGTCATAGGAATTGAAGAACCTGGCTAGCGTAGTGGTCTGCGCAGTGGCTGAGAAAACCAAAGGTCCGTAGTTCGATCTCCGGTCCAGGGGAATTTCTTCTCAAGGCAATTTATGCATATTTCACCGTCGCTCACGCGAAGGGCTTCAAAATATTACCAATCCAATATCGGATTTACGGTTGGCTCTGGCAATTAACTTCAGAGAGGTGTTAATCCGACTCTTGGCTACTCCCGTGCAAAGTTAAATCAAAAGTATTCTCAGATGGTTGACTAAGTCAACTGAAAACATTTCTTGAAGTAGAATCTGAGTTTTTCCCGGCGTATGCTCTGCAGGAATATTTCTCGGGTTTCCCACCGGGTGTCGTATCGGGTTGTAGTTCCCAACGTTTCCCTTATGCCCCAAAATTTGCGAATGCATGAACAAAATTAGAACAGGTTCGAGTCAGGGTCGCATTTAGGAGGAGGGGTCTCTGGGGCCTTGACCTCCCCAAATTTTATGGAACATTTTATATTTTTAATTAGTTTAATAGGTTTTGTGTCCTTGTAAAGGAGTAAAGGGAGTGTATATGCAAAGGCATGACTACAAGTTCCAAATGTGAGAGAATTTTGAGTTGTATTTATAATAGAGCGTATCGTATTAAAAAAATACTCGGGAGAACGCCCCTCTCTAACGGGGGTATTCCATGCTCCTCAGATCCAGGTCATGGCCCCCTCATCAAATTTGAAGCTGAGTCTGCCCCTGGGTCTATTTTATGCTCATGCATTCATTCATTGGCGTCGTTAAACAGTGAATGTTAGCGTCCATTCTCACGTTCATATATTTGAACATTAACTTGTGTTGTTAATGTATCGTGCAACCAGGCCTTAACATCTAGTGATAAACTACATGATTAATGAGCTGCTTCCTGGAGAAAATATGCATATCTACACGAGGTCAGTTATGCAAATAAGATAGCGCATAAATAAAAGAACATGGCGGAAAAACTCAACTGAATGAGAAACAGATTACATCGAATTGCGCATGAAAGAATAAACCTTATTCGACTGTATTCCCTGATTTTCATTGTCCCTAATATGGCATGCAATCCTATCCTTTCTGCAACTTTTTCTTTTAGCTTCTTTACGTGATCCCTTATGTCGCAGTATAAACTTATAAACTTCGCGAATATGACCGCATTGTGTATATCTTAATATACATACGTATCTTTTTCCTGTTAAATGGTGGATGAGAAGTTTTCTTTTAAGATTGCCGTTATGTATCAAGTGAGCAGAATATTTTTTCTCTTATTTCATTACACGATTAGTGTAAGCAGAAGACTATTTCTGCATGCTTTTATGTTCAGCATTCCGTATGCAATTGAGTGAATGAAGGAAGAGAGAAATGATATAAAGGGAATCAAAATCTGTTTTTAGGAGCCAGGATAGCGCCATCAACTCCTCACATCAGGTGACCACAGATTGAAGGAGTATCTATGAAATGGTGATAACATGTCGTCATTGTAACCGTCACTCATAGTTTGCTATCGGCGCTCATGGAGGGTCACGTGTTGCGGATTCCTCTGACGAAGAAGAAAGTGAAGCCCCTCAAATGTTTGCAGTTTGCAGAAAACATGAGGGGGAAATGATGCACTGTATCCCCTCGTACGAATTAAGAGCATGAAATTGGCTTTTGCCCGGCTAGTTTCAAGGCTAATCTCACGAGGCGGTAATGCAGCGAGAGCTATTTTCCCGTTCTCTCATTGGGGATTATACCATCCTTATCTCGCACCGTCAAAAAATGGGAAAATAAGTGCCGAAAACGTTGTACATCTCTCCAAAAAGACTAGATTTTCTGCTTCTATGAAAAAAATCAATGATTCAGAGCAACTTTGAACCACGATCATGGGTTAAAAATCTTGAGTTTGGCTCGGCGCTGCTCTCCACTGAATCCTCGAATTAGCTTATGATATCATATCTACGAAAGACGTCTAATTTATAGGTTAATCCTTTTCCACCACTTTTATACTCGTTTATCATTCACATTAAATATGTATTCACTCTCGTTTATCTTTTTAATAATATAATCAGGAGAAGGAAATTCCGATTGTGTTCACTACTCATTCTCTTGAATGCATGCCCAAATAAAGTTAGATTCAAACGGCAGCGCAGAGTTTTTTTCTCAATGGCAAGCACGCTCAATGAACTCTCAATAAAAAGAGAGAACGCTCAATACAAAGAGGATTCTCTAATAAAGATATTGGGACACTCAGATGCTTACATTTCCCCGATAAATTGCCAAGTCCTTAAATTCTACGCATCAGTTGTTTTTTGGGAATACCGATGCCGCAAATACCAGCGCAGTAATTAACTTCAGGGTGAAGCTGAAGAGAATCTGAGGGAGTTGCTAGTTGGAACTCTACGGTAGTAATTTGCTTGCGGAGGTAATACTTTGAATTGGGAACAATTTCTTTATTCTGAAGGTTGCATTATCATCTCAGGATATCACATCGTCATAACTATGGCATGGGAATGAGAGGAAATATTGGGTAGAAAGAGTGGCTGGAGGATAGGTATTGATCTAAGAGAAGAATAATGTTCGGTGAAGGAAAATTGAAAAGGAGAATGAATAAGTAAATTGCTTGAGATAATGAGAGATCCAAAAGAGGGCATGTAGCCAGAGGATAATTGGGGATTCATGGGATATCCGCGGCCGAACTTCAAGTGGAACGCAAGAGAAATACTTAATGATTTTGGGGAGACGGAGAGCAAGCTGGACTGGGTGATACTTACGGTGACGAAAAAAATATTAATGAATATTTTAGATCCTTTCAATAGATAAGGTTCGATTGATTCATAGCTGACCCCTCTAACGACTTTTTCTTAGGGTTTGAAGATGGAAGAGGTCCCAAAATTGCTTGAGACAGAAAGTGTGCTGGTAACAAAGGTAAGCGTCAAGGGTTACTCGCGAGTTTGATTAAAAATTATATCGGGAAAAATGAAAACTTCGAAATGCTTAACCGCTATACCCAAGAAATCATTGCTGTTACTGCAAATCTTATTCTCTTTCATATGAGAAGCCAAACTAATTGAGCACAAGGATCGATAAAGAAACTTCTCTGGGAACCGATAAAGCTCATCTGAAAGAAATACCTCAGGAATGCACACTCTTATTTGTGCTAATTGCCTAAATCGCAAATACTGGATAGCAATCCGAAATTTATAGCTGTTAGCTATTCTTGGTCGACTTACTCCGCTGTCTACCACACTCTAGATGCATCCCACTTTCTGATGTCCTTTATACGCTACAGATTCTTCCCCGTTTTGTTTTCTGTATTTTTTGTGCTGCATTTTTGCCGGCTCAATTTTATTTTTGTTGTTTCATTTAAACATATCGTAAGCTGTTTCATTTTATGCATATAATTAACAGGTCTTTCTTTTCGTGATATTTTCATTGAATTCGTGTTCAATTCACGAGTCGCTTATGTGCATACATAGAAATTAGAGTAAGGAATGTGACGATGGGTTCAACACGTACTGTTATTTTACTTAACTCCATAGAATGAGAGTTTGATATGAAGATTTAATAAACTGAAATATAACTTAACAAGCAGGCCTTAGTGGCCACTGCCAGGAACCGCTGGCTAAGCAATTGAATTTCGTGCTAGGATCCGCACCATTCCCGCTCATCAGCTATCCTGATTGATGTTCCTGCATAATTATACAATACTTCATGCTGAAAATGGTAAATATTTGGAGGTTAATACCGAATTCGAATGAACTCAAAAGATAACCTATTCTTACGGCAAAGAGATGAGTGGAATCAATTCAGATTTGATGTAATTTGCTCGTGACGCTAATAAATTAACCGTGAAACTTTCCTAACTCGCTATTAATGCATCAATTTTCAATTTGAAGTTTCCTCAACACACAATGGAATTACAATGGAAATGGAGTAAGATTCTTCCAGGGAAATCCACATTGTTAGGCACGCCACTCAATGATCGAATTACATGTAAAGCTTGCAGTGGCGGACAGATGGGGGGGCGCAGGGGGCGCGCGCACTCCCTTTGCGGGTCCACCCGTATTGCCAAACATAGCAGAACCACAATTTTAACTTTTTTATATCATAAGATAGTATTGTCTTGAATATGTATCTACCGATCTGATCGTTGGATTATTCTTCCTCATAGAATAATCCTCCAATATCGTAAGAACATTAATGGCTTGCCGGGTTTCGCTTATAGAAGGCCCCTCTTCGCTTCTATAGCGTTGAGGTGTTTTTTCCCGTCCCGTTCCTTCCGCTCCTATCCTATCCCAGAGGCGTCGGCGGGCTCCTATCGCGGCGGCGCCTCTATCCTTTTCCCTTCCTCTCCGGCCCCTCCCCGGGTGATCGGGCGTATAAGCCAATGGCTTGGTTTCCGGCCCCGGTGTGTTGTATCCTCGAAGGGCTCCCCTGAGCCCTCATCCGTTGTCTTGAATATGTGTATAATCACTTTAATAAAA
This sequence comes from Ischnura elegans, assembly GCF_921293095.1. Taxonomy (NCBI): domain Eukaryota; kingdom Metazoa; phylum Arthropoda; class Insecta; order Odonata; family Coenagrionidae; genus Ischnura; species Ischnura elegans. The sequence goes on from NC_060259.1 coordinate 97,045,733, forward strand.
AATTTCTGAAGCTCTGCATGTGACTTGATTATTTTTTATTACGATAAAAGTAAAGGTAACTCAAGATATCTTTTGCACCCCCCTTGAGCTTTCTCTGTATCCGCTACCGACAGCTTGTGCTAGCACGAGGATTGGAAAAAAGTAACCTTGTCTTTGTACGTGTCTTGTGGGGCCTAAAGTAAGTGCAAAGCGTAGAATGAAATCTCTTAGGTAAGTGGAAGGGGACATAACGAGAATAGTAACATAAATAGAGAAATAGCTGCCACGATTTATCGATAACCTTTTAAAAGAATTCGTGGAGTTTTACTTTTCAAACTGGCAATACTACCAGAAAGCCCGTTTTTAATGGGAAGAATCCATATCATGGGAAGAAAGGAGACTAAACTTAGGGATTAATGGTTAATTACGTAATACACGGAGAACATAAATATTGAAAACAGCTCAGGACATTTTTAAAGCCATCTATTAATTTAATATCATCCGTTCGTACGTGACTTAGATCCGAATTTCGTATCTCCTCACATGAATTGAACTTAGCAACATCTGTCGAAGATATTATTTAATATTTATGTTTCTTTTGAATACGTTATGAGTGTGGCTTTAATTTAATACTAATGTTTTTTTTAAAAGGGGGACTGGTAGACCCGCTGCCTGAAGTGTATGCTACCTCCCAAAAATGGAAACATGTTTTTGGAATGAAAACGAAAGCAAGGTATTATTTTCTTTGTTTTCTTCACTTGACTCTCCCTTTTTGTTCCTGCCTTGGAAATAATTCTTTTTCCTGATAAAAAAACAGGATGGAGACAGAGAATTTCCATAAAATTCACTAAACCTCATTTCAATAGCTCAAAAATTGAGAGAGAAAAGAACAATATGGTTACATAATGACTGTCTGATACTGCTGGCGCCCACAAAAGGTGAGCTCGGACTCGCGGCGTTTTAGGAGCTCGTTTTGGAGGCTCCGCCCCCTAAAAGCTCGAGAGGAGATTTGCCATTCAAAGACGGTGTTTTAGAGTTCTGAAAATTGATTTTAAATTTGATTTTTTGTTTGCATAATTATAAATGAAGTCCCAAGGGCTAAGTTTATGTGCTTGATACTTAAAAAGTCAGCAATGTTCGTTAAAAGTTTATGAAATTATTCTTGGAAGTTGGAAGGAATTCGCAATCATAAGTATATATACTTGGTTCATAAATAAATTGCTTTCTTATAGTTTTCCCATATTTTAGAGAAATGGGTATTTCAAAATATAATGAAGCGAAGGTGAAGGTTTTCATTAGGTCTGCTAATAATTGCATCAAAGAAGTTCATTGAATATTTTTGCTGAGCAATATATTTCTTACTTGATCTTCAAGAAAATGTCCCGCTGTTATGGTTTGTCCGGCAGGTTTTGCTGAAATTTATCTTTACGGTGATAATATATGCAGCAATTAGCCCAAGTTGGTTAATTGTATATTTTACGTGGCGGAGAAAATTATTTTTAGCTAATTTATTCGTCATCATCATCAACAGACATCAATCATAAAATTGGTGTGACGCAGCTCACCAACCACTTCTCGTATCAGCTAATCTTTTCAAAGCTACATTGTTCTTTTTCTTTCCATCCTCCATCACCTCGTCTGTGTCTTACAATATGCCACCATTATTCCCAGCCACCTCCCCTGCAACGAGAAATTTCATCAGACCATCGGGTCTCATCTTGTGGCCGATTAAATCGTGCCAAAGTTTTCATCAAATTTCTCTCCTTTTTCGGAACTTCCACATTCCTCACTCTACTTATCCATTTGAACTCCATTGCTCTTGTATGATACCATAGGCGGATCCAGGGGGTGGGGGGCACGGGGGCACGTGCCCCCCCCAGACCCTTAAAAATATGCTCGATTTTTAATACGGTCCCATTGTCATTTCGTTCGTTTTGTATAACAAGGTATCCTTGTGCCCCCCCTGAACAAAATCCTGGATGCGGCCTTGCTTGTGCCCCTCCCAGAAAGAAATCCTGGATCCGCCCCTGTATGATACCACATTTCGAAAGCCTCCAACCTTGATTTCGCTACTGCTGTCATCGTTCATGTCTCACCATGGGCGTACCCAACGAGGGGCAGCAGGTGGCAGCTGCCCCACCTAGAAGCAAAAGTAAATATATCTTAAAAAGAACTTATTTTTTACACCCAAGAAAAGTGACGTTAATACATATAAAAATTTAATAACAATAAAAATATTTTTTTGAGCAAATATAAAAAAAACTAATAAACTAATGTTATTTATCTTTTGGATTCCTTAACCTTTTCTGTGTTACAACTTGAACGACCACGGCTTGCCCCCCCTCTAGATTTGGTCCTGAGAATGCCTTAGTGTCTCACCACCATAAACAAGGATGCTCTTAATCTAAGTCCTAATATTTTTCTTCCCGACTTCAAGGCTTACATTTTCAGGTGCCAGGAAACTAATCTTTTTGAGGGCTGCCCTCTTTGCTTGGGCTTTTCTACTTACTATTTCCTTCTTTCTTCGTCCATTGTTGGTCACTTTTCTACCCAAGTAGCAGAATTCCTTCTTTTCTTCAAGTTTATAGTTCCATAGTTTCAGGTCAGTCTTCAGCCCTTCTCATCTCCTGCATACGTTTGTTTCATTGACATCGATTTTCAGCTTATGTAAAGTCATTATGGTTTCCATAGTTAATAGAATTTTCATCAGGTCACCTCTGTCACCGGTCATGCTATGTTGGGCTGCTATGTTATCGGCTAATCCCAGCATGATAATTGTTTCAGTGTGGATTTTCGTGTTCGTGTGCTTTCTCTGGTATTTCGTTGTTAGCTTTCTCAAGTAACGCATTGAAAATTACGGGGGACACAGTGCACCATAATTTATTGGTAGGATTCAATATAAAATATTCCCACGTATAACCATGATGTTTCAATGCTTGGATGAAAATGATTCTTAAGCAGATTTCAGTCCCCACAGTTGTTCGTCACTTGGCAATGGCATCACCTCAGAAAAATGTCTGTGTTGTTCAAAGAATATATTCATATTTTACTCCCATAGCAACTGGCTATTTTGTGCCGCCGCCAGAGAAAATCCTACAGAGTTTGTCGGCTTTAGCTTTTTTATTCCATAACTCCACCACTTGGATTAGATGTCTCCGCTCTGATGGATTTTCCTCACAGAACGATCAGCTCTGGCGGAAGGTGATCAATATTTAATGTTGCGTCAGGTAGAGGATATTGACTACCCTACTTAGTGGGTTCTTGGAAGCTGTCCCGTTGGAAATTTGATGGAATATCTTAGGAGATGGTTTCTGCATTTTGGCATGTATGGTAAGAATATGTTTGGTTTTATCCAAATCCACTTTTTTGAGTAAGACTTTCAAATTTTAGCTAAATATTTGGAATTAGAGGTTAAGTACTAGGGTGGTGCGAAAAAACTCAAGTTCCAAATTTCGTGTCGTAATAGTGCGGAAAAGTTGCGATACGTTAGTACAAGAAAAACAAAAAAAGAATTATTAAAATCGGACGTCATCTTCCGATCCCGCAAAGCACCTGAAAAAATGACAAAAATTAAAAAAATTGTTTTTTTTTCGTTGTAAAAAAATTGTATTAAATTAATACCTTTTAACGCTGTAGCATAAAATGATTACAAATTGCATAGGTTATTATTTATATATGCATATTTATGGCTTTTAACTGTTATTACCAAATCACACTAGATCATTAAAAATGTATAAATATTGCAATTTCGCCTATTTTTCAGAGTTTTGTAATAATTACTTCAGGATAATTTTTGAGAAGTTTTAATAAGCTCTTTGATCAAAAATGACAATAAAACTGAACACTAGAATTGATAGGCAAAATTGCACTTTAACAATGCCGCATGTTAACCCTATTGAAACCGAAAGTGAAGATGTTGAGGTTTTAAATGACGCAACGCAAAGTTCAACAATCAAGGAGAAATTTGTTGACTAGGAAGATTACATGCCTAGTGCATTCAAAAAAATATAAATCACCATGGCAAATGAGGGTAAAATTCCAAAGAACAGCTTTTCATTGTGATCAATACGGGGTGTCTCACCGTACAGCTATTGCTATAGCATCAAGTGTACTTGTAGACATTGGTGTTATAACTGAAGAATATACTTCTAAGTTCATTGACCGATGTAGAATTAAAAGGGAAAAGAAAAATATTATAAGCGATTTACAGCAAATCCATCTTGATTTAGGTGAGCTACTCGGTTATACTTTGACGGAAGGGTAGACAATACCATAGTAATAGAAATGATTGAATCGAAGGAGTACCGTCGGACAGTTATAGCGGAACACCATTCTCTAATAAAAGAACCGGCTTTTGTGTATTTGAGTTATGTTTCTCCAAGCTCCGGGTCTGCTAAAGATGTAGTGGTCTCTATACTATCATATCTCTCTGATCAAGGAGTATCATTAGAGTTCTTAGAGTTAGTTTGCTGTGATGGCACGAACATCAACATTAGATAGAAAGGTTGCACTATTAGAAAGCTCGTAAAACACCAATGACACCCGCTGCAGTGGGCAGTTGGGTTACTTCATTTCATTGAATTACTTATGTCATATTTTTCAGTATTTAGATGGTGAAACAAGTGGCCAAAAATCATTTAGTGGGCCATTTGGACTAATATGAATGGTTATGGAAAGCTTCCAAACTGCATTTCCAAACAATTGAATGTGAAATTCTACAAGTTGATAGATAAATTTTGAGCAAGGACCAAAGATACCTTATTGACATTAGTCAAGCAATCACAAGTAGCGACTTTCCAAATGACTTAACAAACCGGGATACTGGACCATTTTCACATGCTAGATGGCTCGTGTGAACAGAGCAAAGGAAACCAACCTCTCGATACATACCTGGATATTAAAAGAAAGTAGTTTTCCCTGTTATTGAACGGAACTCTAACTTTGATCACGAAGAGAATGCATTGATGGCGATGATTTTTTATTACAGAAGGCACATTAGAGAGCTAGGGCTAAAAAGAGTATTTAAAGCCAGACAGACTTAACCAAAAGGCAACCCTATCGTAAACTTCATTACTCCTACCATGAACTTCGAAATAACTGACCATATAGAATTGATTGACTGGAATGTAGTCAAACTATCTACTCCACCTCTTCTTATGAGAATAATTACTGATGAAGAAATAGCTTCCTTCATTTAATCTGGCGATAAACATGATTGTGATATTATAACCTCCCATATCACACGCAAGCAATGGAGCCGTGTGTGAAATTGGTAACGGAGGCATCCCTTAAGCTTTGTGGCTATCGATCCAGAGATGGATTTATTAGGGCTAATTCAAATCAAGGTCCATTAGGCCAGACCTTACCACTAAATCGCAGTTCAAAGTAGTTTTCAAAAGTTAAAATTTAAAAGAAGGACAAAAAATTTAAATATTGTAGAAGCAGTAACCCTCATTGGTTGGATGGATGGAGGGTGTGGGTAGAACTCAAAGTGCAGCCACCTCTCCGCGGTGAGTTCTGGGTTGTTTAAATATTATTAAATCATATATAAACAAAGGAAGAGCTGCATAATCAAACATGTATTTTAGACTAAAACATTACCTTAAGTTTTTAATTAATATACAACTCTGAAAAACCGGCTAAATTGCAAAATTTATACATTTTTAATGATCTTGTGCGACCGGTAATAACAGTTAAAAGCCATAAATATGCATATATAAATAATACCCTATGCTATTTGATATCATTTTTTGCTACAGCGTTAAAAGATATTAATTTAATTTAATTTTTTTACAACGAAAAAAAAACAATTTTTTTAATTTTTGTCATTTTTTCAGGTGCTTTGCGGGATCGGAAGATGACGTCCGATTTTAATAATTCTTTTTTTGTTTTTCTTGTACTAACGTATCGCAACTTTTCCGCACTATTACGACACGAAATTTGGAACTTGAGTTTTTTCGCACCACCCTATTAAGTACAGCTCTCCACGTATCTGTAAGATCTTTCAATTGGGTTATCATCGGGAAAATCGCTTGACTTTTTTTTTGGAAATTTAGCGCTATCTCGATTATGAAAGGGATTTTTCCTAAAGTGCTTGCAGTGAAAGATAAGGAAGGTAACATTGTAAGAGATGCGGAAACAGTTTTAAAATATGTAAACAATATTTTAAAGAGCTTTTGAACTCTGAGATTGTTAAAGTGAAAATGATTGAGAAGACGCCGAAAGCAAGAAGAATCAGGGAGCTGTAGAACCGGCACCAACCATAGAGTAAATTAGAAATGTGGACAAGGGGCTTAAAAATGGAAAGGCTGCTGGTGAAAATGGAATTCCAATAGAATTAATAAAATACGGTGGTAGGCCAATGATTTAGCTCTTTCATAAAACATTAGTAAAGGTCTGAAACCTGGAAATTATGCCCAAAGAATGGAGGTAAGCAGTGGAAGTTCCCATTAGAAAAAGGGGGTAGATTAGAATGCTCAAGCTATTGAGGAATATTTATATTTAACTGTTCATATGAAATTCTGTCTGCAGCGATATGGGATAGATTGAGATTGCATGGAGAAGAAGTAATTGGTGAGAACCAAGCAGGATTTATAAGTGGAAAATCGACTACTGACCAAATATTTTTTACGAAAAAACTGGCCTCAAAACAATGGGAATATGTATGATAAATATTTTTGAATATCATTTATTGATTTTAAGAAGGCTCAAGATTACTATTATTATGATAGTTTACCATTATTATGTAGATCTACCATTATTATGGTAGTTTCATTGGATCTAACATATGCGATGTACTTAGATAGAACAATTTTCCGAAAAAGATAAAAAAGACTTACAAAAACGTGTGTTAAAGGTTTGAAAGGTAAGGTCAAAATTGAAAAATAATGCACAACACTCTTTCAATATTACCATAGGAGTAAAGTACTGACGTGGACTGTCCCCTTTTCTTCAACTTGACTCTAGAAATAGCTTTGAAAGCAACTGAAGATATACTAAAAGAGGCAAATATCTAGTAGTATTCTTAAGAAGTAAGTATTCTTAGAAGAAGCGCTAAAAGTATGATTACAGGTAAATGGAGATAAAACTGAATTTATAGAAATTGGAAGAGTAGCAGAGCCCAATAATTCGACGCTTAACGTTGTGGGATACAGCGTAGAAACAATTCAAGAATTTAAGTATTTGGGAGTTAACATTAACAGCCAAAATAAAATACAAGAAGAAAAATACAAAAATTGGAATATACACAGTCATAATACGGCCTGTTATCTTGTATAGGGTGGAGGTATGGGCCCTAACAAAACAGACCCAGAAGAAGTTAATAAAATTTGATGATAAAAATTGAGAAGGACACATGGACTTACATTTGAAGAAGGGGTATGGAGAATACTGAATTAACAAAGAGCTCGGGAACCTGTACATAAGACCAGATATTGTTGCTGTGGTAAGAAGTCGGGGATTTAGGTGGCTTGTGTATGTGAGAGGGGAGGAGGATGCAATGATAAGCAGAGTGAAGCAGAAGGAAGGCGCCCACGGGGAAGAGCAAGACTAAGACGGAATTTCCAAGTGGTTGAAGACATGAGAGGAGAGATTTGGGGGAGAGGTTGACACGGCGGAGGGCAAAGGAGTCGGGAGAGAACTTGTTGGCGACGCCAAAAATCGGATTGGATATGAGTGGCCTCAGGAAAAGAAATCTTTGCTATTTATTGCGAATGATCCCTGGATATAAAAGGAGCGCATTTTGTTTACTACATTAATATTTAATGTAAGGCTCCCGATATGTAGGTAAATAACAACTTCCAGAAATGCTGGAATCGTAATTTTAGGCGTAAGATGAGTGACCCATTAATGAGTGATTTATTTTTGCAATTTTGTGAAATAAATCGTAGGGAGATTCGTTGAAATCAAAACCTCTCTCGGAAAACAAAGCTTAGATAATGTTTGGCTTCGGGCAGAAAAGCATCGCGAGAGGAGGATAGGCGAGAATACGAGCGTGAGAACCAGGTAGTAAAGTTATGACGGCCAAGTGGATAGGGTGCTGGATATCGGAGGACCTCGCGTTCGGATGAGGCACTGGCTTTTGGACAGTCCTATCTGAAATTATAGCGGTTCTCTTATCTGATTTTTGCAAGAAATCCCAGGTGGCCCGGTGAAGGAAACTGTCTGCCATACCCAGAATGTGAGAATTTTGTAAGACAATAGGATGTTTTTCCATTAATTTTTTATTGCCTAAATCGAAATATCTGGAGTACGCATTTCACCCTTTTAGATTTTTAAATGACGATGTCTATTTTTCGCGATTAAATGAAAAGTGAAAATTTTCAAGCGCGTGAAAACGCGACGGCTAAGTATGAATGCTGGGAAAAGCCCATGTGACGTATTTATTCCCGCTGCCGCTGTGAGAGGCCACCTGGGTGCGAGGCTATGAGGGCCGCTACGATGTAGGCTGCTAGGAGTTAGCAGAGTACCCTGCTAGCAGGTGGCGCTTGGCTTAAATAAGGATTATTAATACCCTATCAAACGAAGGAAACTTTTCGACCATAGGCAATTTAAATAGGTGATTATTAAGAGATGTTTCCCTGAGCTCTGTGCCTCATGCATGCATTGTTAATATCAGACGATGTAAAACTCCTGACTACTCATGTTGCATATAGGTAGGTCCCTGTGACGTCACGTGGAGCGGAATCGCATGGGCGCCAAGCTGGTCTTTTTCAAATGAGGTTAAAATTGACCGTTGTCATTCGTCTAAACTGGGATTTCTAAAACCAAATGATTTGTATATTATGCATACATTAATGGTGGGTAACGAATTGCAATCAATGCCTTTCGTTTTCTTTGATGAAAGAAACTACCCTTTTGGCTATCTTCGAGCTGAGATATTGCTCGGGCGTTGAGATGGCTTTATTGTGGTGAGAATGGGTGTACCGAAAACATAAGCATGAAAGGATACATTTTGAAAGATGCATGATTTCGGGAACTCTTTCATTGCGGCTCAATGAAGTACCACCTTTTTCTTTAAGTATCGTCTCATTAATTTAGCCTGAAAATAACGCAATCATTGCGTTTAAACTGTTGGCATTTAAAAATGGTCAAATCAATCAAAATCCGCCTTATTAGTTGGCAAAGTCTAATTAATGCAATATTCGTTTCACCAAACAGGTACTTCTCATTTCTCTGAAAAGGGATCCCACCAAATCTCACTGCACATTTTTAATCCTTAAAGGGTCTCTATCTTCGACAGTTGAACAGGAGAGCAATGTTTTAGCACTTTTATGCTCGAAGAATTAGGAGGGGGATGGAAGAGGGAAGAAAAAATAGTGGAGGGGTAGTAAGTAATGTAAATGAGTGAGCATGGGATCATCGTCACTGGTCAATAATCCTAGGATTGGTTTGACGCAGCTTTCCACTCAATTCTCCTAATGCAGCTAATCTTTTCACACGTACGCATCTCCTCCCTTTCACATCCTTCTTTACCTCTTCCATATATTTTGTTCGAGGTCTTCCTTTTCCGTTCTTGCATTCCACTTGTCCCCCAATGACTGTCTTCATCATGCCCCAAGATATGGCCTACGAGGTTGTTTCGTCTTCTAATCAAGGTTTTCATGAAGCCTCTCATCGTCCTCATTACTGACTCAGTCGATCCATTTGATCCTCATTCTTTTGTAACACCACAGTTCGAAGGCCTCGACCCTTGATTGCTGTCATTGCCCACGCCTCACTTCCGTAGAGAATTATACCTACTCCAAATGTAAGTTCTGATAAATTGATTTCTTATCTCTACGTTTATATTTCCCGCTGTATTCATATCTTTCTTTTGGTGGAATGCTCTCTTCGCCTTGGCTATTCTGCTGATAATTTCTTCCTTGATTATTCCATCGCTAGTTATCCTTGGAATTATCCCTAGCAATTGGATAATCATGGAATATTGAGAAATGTATCGGACGGTAGGGTTCAAGCGAGGGACAGATGCACCAATGTTACAATAAAGGTTTCTCTAGTGTGCCTTTGTATGTTTTATCACCCACGGCGTATTTTAGTGGGTTTACAAAAGCCGCCACTCGCGTCGCTAACGGGCATAGCGGTCGGAATTTCATGGAGAAATAGGTTGTATTTAGTGCTTCTAAGCGAAATTTATGGTCGTGATGGTGTAATCTATCAAATAGATAATTTTCCCGATCTCTCCTTCGCGATTGTAAATATTACATGGTAAATGGATCACTCAAATGGATCACTCTGCACCCATCACCTCACTGCAGATATTTTCGAAAAGCGATGAAAATTGAAATGAAATTTGAAAGAAGGAATGAAGCGTCAAAGTGACGGACTGAGGCCACTTCTTTGTAGTCCCCTGACAAGATTATTGGTCGATTATCTACGTCTAAATAATACCCTACGAGCCACCTGTAGGGTATTTGGCAGGGCATGATCAATCACTACAATCACAGGCTTGTTTGAGTGCTTCATATGCATGTGACAACGTTGTATGACGAGAGGGTGTGAGGTGGATTTGGGGGACAGCGATTGGTTGCAAACCATATTGGCGCCTCCTCCCCCTCCTTTTAAAGTGTCATCGGACAACTCTCACCGGCTGGATTGTAGCATGCAGCATGCAAGAGTATTCCCACATGCACAACAGGCGGTCATAAAAATCTTACGCATGCTCACAAATTATACATCCAAAATCATGCAAAGGGAAAACTTGTCAACTGCTCAAGAAGGCCATCTGCCTTCGATTATCAACAGGATTGGGGAGTAATGACCAAGTTAAGCACACTGAAGCAGGGTTATATTCTTTTCCTTTTTCCTGAATAACTCCCATATTTAATTGGTGTCCAGATCATGTCCTAGACTTGTGAAGTGGATTGCCTTCACCTTGAAGTCGAAAACATGCACCATTAGGTGTTTGACTTGGTGGAAATAGAGACATCGTTAAATATGATTTAATGCTTTCCCGGCGAATAATGTGGGTAAACTTTTCTCGGGATTCCCACCGGGTTAATGTTTTTATATCGGCCAACGTTTCAAGTACCGTTTCGGCACTCATGTTCAGGGCTGAATATTGATTTATTTTGAATAAATTAAATAATTTTAAATAAATCAATATTCAGCCCTGAAGATGAGTGCCGAGACGGTACTTGAAACGTTGGCCGATACAAAAACATTAACCCGGTGGGAATCCCGAGAAAAGTTTACCCACAGAGACATCGTTGTTCAGGCACTTTCTTTGTTCGTTAAATCTGATTTAAAAATGTCTGGCTGATTGTCCAATAAAAACCGCACCGCTTGCCTTATTATGTTATACCTTATAAAGTTCTATATTCTTCATTTTATTTCAAGGATCTTTGTTTTTTAAGCATGAGTCACTTAAGTTTGATACCCCTCGTGAAATATTTCCTCCCCTGGCGATAATTATCCTATGATATCCTATTTCTTCCATATCCATGCATTTGATCTCTCAAATATTTGGCATATCTATTCTCTTTTCAGCATTAAGTAAAAATAATTATACCCTCTCACTTCTAACCACCGTAATGACAAAGCTTCATTATAATATTATGCGTTATTTGTTCATCGCTGATTTCATCACCTACTTGTTGGCCTTCTTATAGGTGGTGTACCTTCACTCAGTAACTGTTCTTGGGATCGTCTTGCATGGTTGGTCCTACGGGGAGCTGATAATATCGTTAACACCTGTTCAGCCCGAGGAGTTTTGGTTCACGCAAGCATGCTCACTGCGCCAAATTGTAGTTCAAAGGAAGGGAGATGAGGATAAGCCGTACGGAATTTGAATTTTCAGGCATTGGTTTAGCTATATTTAATAATAAATTGGTTGAATCATTTTTGGAGTAGGGGGAGAAATGCTCACAGTTGTACAGTATTTCGCAAGAAGGAGAGAGTGGCGGCTAGGAAGAGAAATAATCTTTACCATCATCAGAAATCAATGCCAAGATTGGTTTGACGCAGCTCTCCAATCAGGTAATTTTTAACACAAATGGTTATTTTTATTTTCATCCTTCATCTCCTCCTCGATGTATCTCATCTAAGGCCGTTCTTCCCTGCCCCCTGTCCATCAATGATTATGTCCATAGGTGGTCGTGTCTCATCATGTGGCTGATAAAGTTGTCTTCTACCCAATGTTCGCAATTGACTTCTCTCCTATCCTACTTTTCTCGGAACGTCCACATTACTCACACGATCTATCCATTCTCTTCACGATCTTCACCAGTCTTCTGTAACACCACATTATGAAAGCCTATATTCCCATTCCTATGTTGTCATCATCCATATCCTTATACTACCATAAAAAAGCATGTCTATCCCAATTTATTGCTTCCTTACTTTAACAGTTCAATTGCTAACTTCTAAGAGATCTCTATTTCGAGTAATGCCCTCATCGCTTGACTATTATACTGGCTATTTCCTTTTTGCATAAATGGAACTTTAGTAGAACTAATCCTACAATCGAGGGACTCTGTTAAATGTGTGTTGAAGTTGAGGAATAGCAGCGTGAACGCAATGGCTATTGGCTGAATAAAAACGGTTGGCATGAAATTAGTTTAGAAGGAAACACCCAAAATTAAAAATTGGTTTTCGTTATTTAAAACCAAAAAGATATGAATGAAAAACACATAGGCCAATTTTCAGAGCTAAAATTCGATTGTCAACCGATATTAGTAGCTTTAAATGTCCGCTACGAAATTCGGCCACGCCCACGACGCGAAACGTATTTCTATTGGCTGACGCCGCGTGACGTGTGAACCTCATGAATGTCGCGTGAGTAATGCTTGAAGAAGCCGTAGACGCATTGGGTTTATGGAAATGGTGGCCAAAAGTTTATCGTCGTGTCGAAGCAAAATGTTAATTTTGCTATAGCTGATTTCCGAAATGTATTGGGATTATCAACAGAGACTCTGAATTTTTTTTTTGCCTCAAAACGAATCATTTCATTGAAATGAAAGTTTTAAAAGATGAAATGTTTACAGTTTTGAATGAGACAGTAATCACGGCAATTATCGAGGATAATTTAATTTGTGAACTTGTGAGTTTGTGAATCGTAAAATCCTTCACCTACTACTGCTTTTTTAGCTTCCAGATGAAAATTATAAAATAAAACAACAAATCATCACAATCAATATCTTCCCCCTACTATAGTGGTTTTCTTACCATCTGAGAGGAGGGAATTCGGGGCTCTCTACGTTTCATTCCAAGATTGGCATTCCAATTTCGTTGACACCACATTTTTAAAGTAGGGGCTTCGCTTTGGTCAACCTATATTCCATTGCTCCAGGTAATTCTTCAAGTCAGTTTCGTACTATAAAAAATAAACAAGTGTCATCAAAATGAAAGAGTAAATCAGATGCGGAATACTTACATTAAAATATCCGCAAGTTCACTTATATTTACGTCACAGTTACACGTACAGTCACTTTCAAAAGTTTTAGGACAAAGTTTGTGGTATCACTTCTGCTTCTATAGGAAAGTTTGTATTCTTTACTCCTTTCGTAGTTTTTTTGCTGCGCTCCACAAACATTCCGCTTGTAAGTGAATGTACAGGTATGCACTCAAGGGGATAAATTATTTTATAACAGCAAATTTACCATTCCGCTTCTATTAATATAGGATATAATGATTATTTCGTGTGCATTTAATGCATACTTGCACAGGTTCTCAGTCTCTGTGTGTACAATATGCAGTGACCGCGGTGGCCTAGTGGCCACAGCTTCGAGCTGTGGTAATTGAAGATGATAATTCGGGACTGTCTCTCATAATTTTTTTTCAGCTCGTTCTCCGTTTTTTTTCACAAATTTACAGCTTTTTTATAATCGTAATTTAACTGCCATTGCTATATATGCTTTTATTAATGGTAATGTGTCTTTTTTGAATTAGGAAAAAAATTGGTGGATAAAATCCTGGCTTTGTCGCTAACACACAGTTTTTGGTCTGGCGAAAGGAGTCACACAATACGTTATATTATTTGACACTTATTCTGTTTCGATGTATGATAGTTCAAACTAGGTATTTGCTAGTTTTCATTCAGTACGCATTTGAATCTGGTTTCCGGTTTTGTTGTAAGACTTGCAAAGTTATCCGTGTTTATTATTTACTATCTGTGCTTCTATTTATAAACCTAGCGACCCCGGGAGTCAAATGTGCTTATTTCTGCTTATTGTGATTAACACGATATCGTAGTATTTTCTGGAGTACAAATTTGAGATTATCAAGTATTACTTTGTACAATTTGACACATCACCAGGTTAGCGTTGAAGAACCTTTCCGCTGCAGTGGTTGGCTGTTAATGCGCAAGATAGAAACAAAGAGTGAAAACCAGGGCAAATATGCAGTAAATGCACACGAAATAATCATTAAATCCAACATTAATTGAAGCAGAAAGGTATATTTGCAATTAAAAGGATACATTTCCCGTTGAGTGCCTGTATATTTAAGCACATACGAAATTATTAAAGTGTACCGGGACTAGCCACGGTGATAACTTTTTACGGAGTCACCGGCAATTTTTCCTCTGTGGATTTTTCGCACATACGAAATATTTGGGATGTTTGGCCAAAGGCAACAAAAGGAGTAATGGAAACTAAATCCTTTTGATCCCTTTGAGAAGCAGAAAAGACTTACATTAAAATAGCACTCCTTATGCAAGCAATCCAGATATCATGAGGTTCCCACGTCATCAACATGGCGTCGCTCGGAAAATGCGTTTTTGGCGCGGAATTCAAGTTGAAATTTCAAACTGCTCTAAGGGCGAAATTATTCATCGCGCAATGGTAAAATGCAGCATAATGATAGGGTAAACTCTTGCGCAGTTAAAACATTAATTTTTTACTAATGTCAAGGCTGGCCGCGTATTAAATTCATCATTATAGATTAATTATGTTTTGATTGCCAAAAGTGCCCATTGATTTTTATAAGTTTGATAATACAGTAATATAATCCTTGCGAAACTTTTATTTTGGCAAGCTCATATTACAGTATTTACAGTATGCATTCTATGATGCACTTTCTTTATTTTATCGGACAGTCTTAAATAATTTTTAATTTTATTCATAATAATGACGAAGTCCTTATTATTTGTTATAAATGAATGCGATTCACGCTCAAATGTGCGTAGCATGCTAAGAATGCATCCTTAAAGGTGGCTCTCCAAGTCTTATGCGGACGTCCTCAGCCATACCAATCCGAGAAATACTACACCTCTTGGGCGGTGAGTCACCAGCATTCTCGTGGGCTGGCCCTCCAGATCGTTTAACAGCTGGATGAAACCATGATCGGCGTGGCTTGTGGTTGGATGCCATTTAGAGTGTGAATCAATGAGAAGGGCGGTGTGGTTTTGCTCGAAGCTGGTGGAACCTGAAACATATTTTTGAAGGAGCTTTCCAATGGAAAGAAGACAATTCGCAAGGCGTTGAGCACTCATTTTATTAAAAGATATTTGCGATTATAAATGATTTTTCGTACTTTAATATTCGCTTCTAAGTTGAATGCTACTTTTTCTTTTTTGTGTTCGTTGATAAACCCCATTTATGCTATTTCCGTCAACGGAGCGCTTGAAAATTACCTCTTGATTCAGGTTTCTCTTTATATTTTTATTCGGAGAAGTCTTCATATTTTGAACTTAATCCCAACCGCAAAAAAGAAAAGGGCTAAAAAGTTTTGAAATACAATCACTCCTCGACTTACGAGCAGTTACTTTCCCGTTACTTGGTCGTAGATCGGAATGGTTTTAAGTCGAAAATGATCCAAAATATATCCTCAAACGTTACTGTACCGACTGAAGTGGATTCACTGGGTGAATGTCCCGTAATTTTTATGTGCGACTTCTCTTAAGGATACTCTAAACTTTAAAGAAAAATTATTGCGAAAAACATTTACAGAAATATTCCAAAAAGCAGCGGTTGAGAATTATTCTGAGATAGTCTTAACACATGTCCGCATTATTCGTGCCATTTTCGTGGCGATTTCAAAACGTAAGTTTAGCTATATTTCAAAAACTATTTTTAAAAATACATAGTTTTAGTCGTAAATTCGGACGGTTGTAAGTGGCGTAACTGTGAATGCTTGGAAGTTTTGTCTGAATGAATAGAGGTCCGGGCTCTTTCGAAGGCTTTTTCGGTCACAGGTCGATATGCAGCGGGAGAGGGAAGTGGGCGTATGGCAGGCTTAGGATTCCAACGAAACCAGGGCCAGTAGGTATGAACAGTTAAGTGACAAGGTTCTGATTTGGGATGTGAAAGCACGTCCCATAATTTTTTTACTATACAGGTGTCCATGCCCACTCACAAATGATGGCAAAATTTGTGAAATGCGCTTCAATTTCCGAAGTAAGAATCCTATCGCTTATCCCATCTACACCCGAAAGAAATAGAAAAAAAAATTTATCCAATAGAATCAAATTCCAGCTTGAAGTTATTCTTTCAGTAAACATGGCTGGAGCTAGTTCTATTCTTCCAGGAAGCCCCCATCCTTTTTTCTTCATCCCAAGCCTTCATTTTGTTCCCCATCTGAAAGAGTCGAGAGAGATAAGGAAAGCAGTTCTCAATGTTTGGACCAAGCACTCCAAAAAAGTGCTTTCTATACCTGGTGCGGCGTTTAAGATGTACGGCTCCAATTAGCAAGTTTGCCGATAAACGTTCATTACATACTTCCTATGTCCGTTTTCCAATGGTCTCAACGTGTGGAAGAACTAACGGAAAATAAGAGTATCTTTTTAAAGGTGATGAATGGAAGCCAACACCACAACACAGGCAACAACAGGAACACCAACTGGAAGCAACTAATAATTCGTCCGGCTAAAAAGTTTTAGACGTTTATAGTACTGAAGAAGTATTTCACAAGAAATCATCGAAATGAAATTCAGGACTTCATGTGTAGTTTCGTAGCTCCTGAGTTTAATTCTATCCTTATTACAGTAATTACTTCTATCTCTTAATTCTGTGATCTGCTGAGGAGGGGTCTTCCATCGATAAAAAGGATTGAGTTCAAAATTATCGTTCCTTCGCTTGTTACTTCTTTTAACATTTCACTGCATTCAATTACCTTTATCCATTCTGTTGATAAAACTTGGGCATGGTACTCAGTTTATTCTAAGGTAAGGGGGAATTTATGCAGTCATTACGGTAGATAGTTCATGTAAGAGTTGATTTTGAGGAAAAAGACACTTCAAAATAACCTTTTCCGCTGTTTTACATAATCTATTCGTGCCACATCGGTCCCGAAAATGAAGATATCACGTTATTGCTGCAATTATTGGCCCCTATTCGTTGAATGTACGGGGAAAAAATATTTCTGAACCAATCCGTTCGGAAAAATATCCCTCTTATTATATCGTCTCTATCTGTCCTGGAACCACAGTGTGCCTGAAGCTCACATCGCTCATCATCGCTCTGGTTCTTAGAGAAGCCGATAACCCTGGTGAAAATACTGATTATAGCGTTTGAGGAAAATCGAGGTGAATAATGTCCTTCACGTAGACCCGGAATCACAGTTCCTTTAAAGTGCTCAGTTGATGGAAGGGAGAGATACGAGAAAAAAAACAATCCTCCCCTCTCAGCTAATCTATTTTAATTTTAACATAAGGAAACGATAAAGTTGCCGCCCGTTTCTCGTGAGTTTGTGACGTTTTTGAGTTTTCGCTCGATTACTCGGGCAGGAAGAATCTGTATTCTGATTGGGAAGGAGGATTCTGTATTTGATGATTGGTTTGAATTCTTAGATCTACCGATTACCAGGGTGAAAATAGTGAAATAGTATGAGGAAAATCAAGGTGAATGTGGTCCTTCACTCACAGTCCATTCATCTTGACAATAGGGTGGTTTCCTATTATTTTTTATTGCCTAAATCGAAATATTATTACTTCTGGAGTACGCATTTCAAGCTTTTAGATTTTTAAATGACGACATCCATTTTTCGCGATTAAATGAAAAGTGAAAATTTTCAAGCGCGTTAAAACGCGACGGCTAAGTATGAATGCTGGGAAAAGCCCGTGTGACGTCATTCTGGTTCCAGCTGCCGCTGTGAGAGGCCACCTGGGTGTGAGGCTATGAGAGCCGCTACGATGCAGCCTGTTAGGAGTTAGCAGAGTACCCTGCTAGCAGGTAGCGCTTGGCTTAAATAAGGATTATCAATACCCTATCAAACGAGGGAAACTTTCCGACCATAGGCAATTTAAATAGGTGATTATTAAGAGATGTTTCCCTGAGCTCTGTGCCTCACGCATGCATTGTTAATATCAGACGATGTAAAACTCCTGACTACTCATATAGCATCGAGGTAGGTCCCTGTGACGTCATGTGGAGCGGAATCGCATTGGCGCCTATCTGGCCTTTTTCAAATGAGGTTAAAATTGACCGTTGTCATTCGTCTAAACTGGGATTTCTAAAATCAAATAATTTGTATATTATGAATACACTAGTGATGGGTAAGGAATCGAAAGCATTGCATTTCGTTTTCTTTGATGAAGGAAACTACCCTATTGTCTTCAGGTTTGAAATTTTAAGAACATCCAATTACCGAGGTGAAAATTTTGAAATACTCTGAAGAAAACCAAGATGAATGTGGTCCTTCATTAAGACCCCATTCATTTTGACAATTGTCTTATGGTTTGAACTGTTAAGGACATCCCATTACCCGAGTGAAAATATTGAAATAAATAGTGCGAAGAAAACCAAGATGAATGTTGTCCTTCAATCAGACCCCATTCATCTTGACAGGTGTTTCTTAGGTTTTTTACTTTTAAGAACATCCGATTACCCGGGTGAAAATAGGGAAACAGTCTGAGGAAAACCAGACAAAGATAAATGTGGTCCTTCATTTAGACTCCATTTATCTTGGCAGGTGTCTCCAGGTTTTTAACTTTTAAGAACATTCGATTATCCTGTCGAAAATACTGAAATAGTCTGAGGAAAACCGAGGTTAATGTGGTCTTTCACTCAGACCCAATTCACCTTTACATTTGTCTTCAGGTTTAACTTTTAAGAATATCCGATTACCCGGACAAAAAGAGTGAAATAGTCTGAAGAAAAACCATGATGAATGTGGTCTTTCATTCACACTCCATTCATCTTGACAGGTGTCTTCAGGTTTTTAACTTTTACGAACATGCGATTACCGGGTAATAATAGTGAAATATTTCGAGGAAAACAAAGATGAATGTGGTCCGGCATTCAGTCCCTATTCATCTTCACAATCGTCTTCAGGTTTGAACTTTTAAGAACATCCAATTATCCGGGTGAAAATAGTGAAAAAGTCTGAGGAAATCTACGTTAAAAGTTTATAGGCGTCTTCAGGTTTGAAGTATAAACATGAAGACACCAGCAGTAATATCGGCGAAACTTTCGTCACGAATATAAATTGACGCGGAGGACAATCTAGACGCGCACACTGCACCACTCAGCGGAAGCTAACAAGAGGGAATAACCATGAACCGCTTACTGTCTATGCCAGAAAGCGAGGAATATCTGAGAAGGGGACACTTCGCTAGGCATGAGCTCGTGACGGTAATAAATTATCTGCGAAAGGGATAAAGTGGTAAATTTTTTGCCGGAAAGAGTTAGAGATGAAGGCAGCGGATCTAGAAACGCAAAATTGCGGCTTCTCTTCATTTTTCAAACTGTTTCTCAATTGGCAATGGATTAAAATTGGTGAAGAAGTCCATTACCGAGAGGTACTCAAACATTTATGCCTCTCATGGCGCGAGGGTTGGTATTTCGGGCAACGCTGCTCAGACAATTTTTAGTCTTCCCGTTGGTGACCTAAATCCTAGCTTCAGAGCGTCAGGGCCCGGCGTCAACTTCATGTGCACGCGATCTTGCAAGAGTCACGTGAATCCTCCCAGTCCAGCACTCCATCTCCCTCCTCGAGAAGTGCCTGGCCCAGATGACTCGCGGAGTCTCTAGCAATGGAGCATGAATCCTGGAAACGCGCGTTGTGGACCGCTTTTGTCCTAGACGTGACGCATCTCCCCTTCTCTCAGAATGTCTCAGCCCTGGAATTCATCATGGGGCGCACTAACATTTTACGCTCTGAAAACTATGAGGCTGAGAACCAGTACGAGTTGAATCGTTGGAAAATATATTTACTTACAACTCCTACGCTGTATTCAGAAAGGAGTGAGAAGAAAATATAGCAAAAGAACGAGAATCGAGGAAGCCCAGAGCGAAGTGGCTTCTAGCTTGAAATTCTGGAAATTGTATACTGTGATAGTTGAATGGACTCTATCTGGCATTAATACATGAATAATTGCGTAAAGAGCCCTGTTTTATAGTAGCCGTGAGACTAGGTCGCTGCTTATGTGATTTCTAAATGATATGGCATTTTGAGCATCTAAGGTTGATTTCTTTAAAATTCGATCTACTGGAGTACTTTTTCATTGTTCATGGCTATTTTAATTCCTTAGAATATTTAAAGGGAAGGGTGAGATTCTAATTTACTGCGTTCCATTGTATCAGTGGCGGACGTAAAGGAGAGCGGTCCCCCCCGTAATTCCTAGTAACAAAACCTGGTAAACTAGTAGAGTTGATGATCATAAACACACTCAATACGGATGCCTTGAATACAATAATCCCGCTATCTCTCTCCGCGTCTTGTTATTGACCCCGCTATTGTGTCCAGCGTTTCAGTGTGTCTTTTGCAATGATCGGAAACGCGTCGTTTGCTCAGAGCAGAATTTTTGCCGCCACACTGCATATGATATTATTACAAAAAATTAATTCCGCGTGGCGGTGGGTTTTGATAATTTTTTCAGAATTGAGTGTGTTAAGGTGGCTCTCCAATTGCAAGTTTTTATTTCACCAGCTCAAACTGAAAGATAAGTGGAGAATATCTAAAATCCTCTCATCTCTAAGCTGTCACATTCACGCGGAGAGGCATTGCATGCCACCAAGGCGCAGCGGCGCGCCGTGGAGAGTAGTGAACAGGCTGTCCCCAAAACAACAACGACCTTAATCCGTCGCTGCATAGTATCCCACTCTCACTTCATCTAACTTGTTGACAGTGTATTGGCTCAGGACGAAGAGACATGGAATCTAGTCACGCGAACAATGCATGACTATATTTTCCTTTGCGACACTGGACTAAAATGGATTATGGAATGTATTGAAATAAACACTTGCAATTTTCCACGATTATAAACTTATTGATGGAGGCTATTCGGCTCTTCACCCTCAATTTGAGATATAGTTTCACTTGTACATACTGCCATCTATAATATACCTACATCATATCTCAAAGTGAGTGTGAAGTGCCGAATCATACCATGTATACTGGAGTGCCGAGCCTACATCAATAAGGTTACAATCGTGAAAAATTGCAAGCGTTTATTTCAATATGGAAAAACTCCATTCCATCACGCTTGGTTCCTCTAATTTGATTTTGGAATTAATTGGATTGGATATTAAGTTTAGCTATTTTCTCAGTTATTATTTCTGAGGATATTATAACGTTACACGGATTTCATACACTAACCCGAAGAAGGTCTTGCCGCAATCTATGAGGGTCAGTAATATCACAAAATATGTCTCCTCACTAAGACTGCCCATGGAAGGTATTATCCTTCAAAACGTTTGAGAACACGATTGGAGGTGCCAAATGCTGTATGATTCCTTCGATGAGAGGTTTCATTTTGGATGGGAAATAGAAAGTATAAATTGAATCTTGGAAATACATGGGGATACTCATGGAATGATATCTTAAACTGCAATGAAAGGGAAAAAGAATACTAAAATCAGTTGTCGGTGAGTTTACTTGATGAATACGAGTCATTGTCATGAAAAGAATACCACTGACGCTAAATTGAGAGCCTTAATTCCTGAGATAGAATATTAGTAAGCATATGCCTAAAATTTGGATGCTCATACTATCAAGTGGGAACTTCGGTAAATAACAAAGTAGTGTGAAATTGAAACTGTAAACCGGCCCATAAAAATTACCTTAAGTATTAATTATCTTGAACACCTGACATTACTTCAAGAGTTTCAAAAGAGCCCATTCAATGATTCACAACAAAGATAATAGACAATGGTAGAAAAAACCATGAATATTAAAGGCGATTTTAACGTAGGTTTTATTAGAGTATAATGTGATAACTCAGAGAGAACAATATTATCTCCATTAAATGTGCTTCTTTCCCTATCGTAAGCAAAAATTATTGCTTTTGGTTGTGAAAAGGAATTTTCTTCTACACATGCCAGCCGTTAGAGCTCACCTCCATCTCTCTAAAAGCCCCTATACACGGTGAATGATCATGCTGAATGATCATGTAAGCATTTTATTACTAAATATGACATGATACTGTATTTAGGGCGACTATGGCTGTAAGTAGCACTTTAAAGGAAATTTAGACTTTTTTGAATGTGAAAATAAATTATGTCGCTCATGAATATTGTGCCGAATACCGAATCACCATTTTCTACATTTCAAAGTGAGATATGTGGAGCAAGCTGAATTCATTAATAAATCCTCGGGTAGTTGTTACACAGCACTAAACGGACTTTTTTTTTGTATATGAAAAGATTTTTTCAGAAATTATTATAATATATTGAGTAGGTAAGAAATAAAAAATTTGAAAGGCGAGTTTTAACGAACTGGTAGTAAACGTTATTAGGATGCATCTCCGTGTCAATGATGCGTGGAGGCATATCATTAAACCTTTGAACAATCATAACGAGCATCCGCGATATTTTTGACTAAGGATTGATGGTAAACAGATTTGGGGAGAAAACATGAAATTGCAATGTTAGGCATTGACCAGCCACTGGGCTTATTAGGTATATGTAATCTTAGGTTAGTCTGTGTAGGTCATGTCCGCACTGAGCCAATGTTCGAATTGGAGAGAGTGAACTGCATTAACATACGGCCTGGAAGGGAATGTGGTGAAGGGAGAGATAAAAATAATCTTCTTCTGGATTCAGATGGTACTCGAATCGAGTTCTTCAGCTGAAAGAGTCAGTATCCCACCAGTATATATGATGTTAGGATCGCTGTAAATCAATCAATCACTCGAATTATTTAGGTTAAGCTGTGCTAGGGTTGAGCCCTTGGCCAAAGAACATATTTTTATTTCAGAGTGAAGGACGAAAAGAAGCATAGCTTTATAAGGATCGCGAAAAAATCATTACATTCATTTTAGGATTGCATGGATCTAAAGCGTGAAATTAAGCATTGGATGGAGGAATTTGGTTCCTCAAGAACTCAAAGGATGGGATTTTGAACCTTGAAAGAGAAAACGCCATGTTAAGAGATTTATGAAAAAAGTAAACCAGCAGCATTTCTAAGGAATCCCTATTGCGCTGGTGAAGTGAAGTGGGTCGGGGCTTTATCGATGGACATTCTGGATCTTGGATATTGCGTCGACTTCTCCATTACCATTCGTCGTGTGGCTCCGAAGGACAAGAAAATTTTACATCCTATTTGAATCAATTTATTCAATAGGGTAGTTTCCTTCATCAAAGAAAACGAAATGCAATGATTTCGATTCCTTACTCACCATTAGTGTATTCATAATATACAAATTATTTGGTTTTAGAAATCCCAGTTTAAACGATTGGCAACGGTCAATTTTAACCTCATTTGAAAAAGGCCAGATAGGCGCCAATGCGATTCCGCTCCACATGACGTCACAGGGACCTACCTCGATGCTATATGAGTAGTCAGGAGTTTTACATCGTCTGATATTAACAATGCATGCGTGAGGCACAGAGCTCAGGGAAACATCTCTTAATAATCACCTATTAAAATAGCGCATAGTCGGAAAGTTTCCTTCGTTTGATAAGGTATTAATAATCCTTATTTAATCCAAACGCTACCTGCTAGCAGGGTACTCTACTAACTCCTAGCAGCCTACATCGTAGCGGCCCTCATAGCCTCGCACCCAGGAGACCTCTCACAGCGGCAGCTGGAACCAGAATGACGTCACCCGGGCTTTTCCCAGCAGTGTTACTTAGCCGTCGCGTTTCTACGCGCTTGAAAATTTTCACTTTTCATTTAATTGCGGAAAATAGATATCGTCATTTAAAAGTCTAAAAGCGTGAAATACGTACTCCAGGAGTAATAATCTTTCGATATAGGCAATCAAAAAAAATAATAGGAAACCATCCTATTTTCCTCGGATGCATTCTCGTTAAAATTCTCGTACTTATTACACTTCCTTTTACACAGCTCTATTTATTTTGAGTAGGTTTATGTAAGATATTAATTACTTTCTGGGCATTTTCATTTCACTTGGGCGGATTTTTGATGTTTTAATTGATGTAAAATGGGCAAATGAGGGAATAGTCTCTTGCGGGATCTCTCAAGCCATAGCTTTGCCGTAAGGGCTTCCATTTGAATGCAAATTTTTAATAAGAAAGGTGAAAGAATGATTAATTTATCACGGTTGCAATGACTGAGTATTGGGACTAGCTATTACATGTAAAAGCGGTTTAAATTGTACATCCATCCTGTCTGATCATTGTGAAAAAAGATCTTATGCTTTCGCGGTTAATGGCTCTAGTGTAGGCTGCTCGTTTGCTCCACCGGGTAATGCCATGCATGGCTGCCTGGGTTAGGTTCAGAATAGGTTCATTATGCTGTTTCATCAAGCAAGTTCAGAGGCAATAGGGTGGTTTCCTATTATTTTTTTATTGCCTAAGTCGAAAGATTATTACTCCTGGAGTATAAATATCACGCTTTTAGATTTTGAAATGACGATATCTATTTTTCGCGATTAAATGAAAAGTGAAATCTTACAAGCGCGCGAAAATGCGATGATAATGATGAATGCCGGGAAAACTCCGTGTGACGTCGTTCTGGTTCCCGCTGCCTGAGGTGACCTTGGGGCGAAGCTCTGAGCACTGATACGACGCAGGATGCAGGGTACCATGCTAGCTGGTAGCGCTTGGCTTAAATAAGGATTATTAATACCTTATCAAACGAAGAAAACTTTTCGACCTTAGCCAGTTTTAATAGGTGATTATTAAGACATGTTTCCCTGAGCTCTGTGCCCCATGCATGCATTGGTAATCTCAGACGATGTAAAACTCCTATCTACTCGTATAGAATCTAGGTCCCTGTGACGTCACGTGGAGTGGCATCGCATGGGCGTCAATCTGGCCTTTTTCAAATGGGGATAAAATTGACCATTGCCATTCGTCTAAACTGGGATTCCTAAAACCAAATAATTTGTATATTATGAATACACTAATGGTGGGTAACGAACCGCAATCAATACCATTCGTTTTCTTTGATGAAGGAAACTACCCTATTGCGTCCTCGCCGGGCCACGCCGGAGAATCACTTTGTTTTTTTCTTTTGCCAGTCCTAGCCAAAAAGCTGTCACCAGTTCGTTGCATTTAAAGCCATATCAGTTTAAATTTTCACACAGAGATACGTTACGCTACGTATCACTTGGCAATTTGGTTCTCAGTCCCCAGCTAAAAGCTGTCTCCTGAGGATTTCGTAGAAAAATGATTTCAGATTTCAGCGGTGAGTTTGCTTTCAGCAATGGTAAGAGAGCGGCATGAATTCCAGTCGCTTTTTGCACGGTTTGGTGATTATATTTCGACCACGTCAGTTTTCTGTCCATTTCCACACCAAGATATCGCGCGGAGTCATTTCTCGGTATTCTTTTGTTTCCGTAGTAAATACGGGGTCCGAATCCGGCCTTGAATTTCCTTGAAAATACGATGTCAGAGCATTTCTCAGCATTGACGGAAAGCTTCCAATAATCAAGCCATTCTTCGTACGAATCTTAATGCGCTTGTGGCCAGTCAGCTGTTTTTCCGGGATCGGAACCCTGGGCGAGAATAGTCGTATCGTCGGCATACATGAATAGGTTGGTGTTGGGTGAGGTGGGGGTGTCGTTTACGAAAAGGTTAAATAACGTAGAAGAGAGAATTGCGCCCTGAGGGACGCTGGAGGAAATGGGGTAAAAGGTTGATGCATAGGCATTGATCTGGACGTAAAAGAAACGATCGGATGTGAAGGATTGAATATTCACACAAAGACATTTGAAAGCTACTGTTTATATGAAAGGGTTCCTCATCATCGACGGTCAAAAACCTCGAGAATGGTATGACGTACTTCTCAAATCAATTCTTCAATCAGCTAACATCTTCATATTAATGTGCGTCTTCTCAGGAGTTTTGAAATGGCCTAGAGCCGAAACTGAACTTAATTATTGTACTTTATTAATATCTTTAGTGAATTAAAATGTACCAAGATTGATTGTGAAATTTTGAAATAAAGGAAAATTAAAGCCTGCATTAGCATTATGCCACGAGTTGCATTGACTTTCGAGCTCAATAAGTCTCCAACAATTTTTTTAAGTTTTTACTTCATTACTGGATTTATATTGCCTATATTCTGCTCGATTGCTTGCGCTAGATACATAAATTTACAGCGTCGTCTCGTGGGAATTTCGTATCCAGCAATGGTCATATTATTACTCACTTGGCTTTCTGAAAATATTACTCTAAGGCTTGGAGAGTTGCAATTTATTTTCGTTTCTAAGCTCCTCCAATTAATCTTATGTTTTTAAAGGTCTTCTTACTTTTATCACTAAACCTATTGATATAGTAAATACACTTAGTCTTAGGCTTGAAATATCTCCTACCTGTCCTCGAGGCCCGCGGTGCGTTCAAGAAAGAAGGGAAGAGATTCTTTATGAGCAGCCTTGTGTTCTCCACCTATTTATAGATTGAGAATAATGCAAATAAAAAATGCATTTGAATTTAAAAGTCTTCACGCAGACTTCTGTGCAAGATAGTGGGTAAATATTGGTGTCGCGTGAGTGGTAACGTGCTGGAGCTTGCTAAGTATGTTATACTGTGTAGTTGCAAAATTATTGATGCTGAAACTCGTTTGCTCAGTAGTTCATTAATTACCTCCGTTGCTTGGAAAATATCCAATTTTATTCAACCGGCAGAAAATTAATATTTTTGGAATTACCATGTTATGCAAATCTGCAGACATACTTTAAACAAAGCGATTTTGATGTACGTTTAATGTTTATCCTATAGCAATAGTTGATTAGAAGAGAAAGGTTTTCGTTCCTGGGAAATGAAATCTAGGAAAGTCATTATCTAGGAAAAATAAAAGGCTGTAAGAGCGATGTGTGGGGTGTGAAAATAAAGTGATCGATTGAAGGAAAAGTAAGCAGTATGCTTCACCACTCTTTAAGTTAATATATTATTGACGATTGATGGGTTGGTAACAAGTATTTAATATGTTTTGCCAAAGAAAGGTATTTGCATGCAAAATTTAATAAAATTCATCACAACTGATATTTTTACTGGATATTCACCATCACTGAGCCGCTCCCATTTTTCACCCCATATGTTGGGTGTTTGAACGCACACTGTGTGCTGTCGAAATTTGGGAATGGTCGCAAACCTCTATTTCGGGCGCTTAGGTAAGTAAATTTAATATTAAAAACTACCAAAAAACTCACTGAAGGAAACATGAATAATTTTGGGTGTGGGGGCGCGGTGGTCTAGCAGGTTAAGCCCTTGCTCCGATCCAAGGACCTTGGGGTCCTATCCTAAGGCCGGTTTGGATAGGTGAGGCAAGAGCTCGCTCTGGGCTAAGAGGAGATCCCGATTACCCTTCGGTGAGGTTAGGAATTGCCCCCCCCTACCTTGAGAGCTTGATATTCTACATGATATTCACGTGTTTGGCTTAGCCCGAGGTGGTGAGCTCTAGCCTCACCTATACTAAACGACTTTCAGGTTGAACTGAGTGGCACTAGCCTTCAGGCTTGGGAGGTGAGCCCTCAAGCCTGAGATTTGGGTGACGAGCGGTGGGCAGGGACGCTGACTTAAAAAAATGTTGGGGGGGCCCAAACCGGGGAATTTGCCCCGGTAAATTTTATAAGTAGTGAGTTTTAAGTTTTTTAAGCATTTTAGAAGAGTCATACGATCAACATTAGAACCCTGATAACTCGAATCTCGATATCTGGACACTATGGGGAAAATCGACAATCCTGACACATTTTTTCCTCACACCCATAACGAATTTTGAGGGGGCTGGGGCCCCCTCAGGCCCCATGGAGTCGGCGCCACTGGCGGTGGGTTCCCCTGCAACCCCTTGCGCGCTCGAGCTTTCGGTGCGGGCTAAGACAGTCCTTCGTTTTTTCATCCATCGCCGCCGGTGACATACTGCCCCTCCCCTCCGCCCCCACTACTCCCTGAAATCTCATCACCCACGTGGCCCACCCCTCACATTCGCATGCAGAACATTGCGCGTCCGTCTCAGAGCGGACATCGTCAATGGCCAATGCCTGCGGGCGACTACAAGGCGGCGCCTCGAGCTCCTTTTCGGGATTTCTCTAACTGAATTTATGCCGTGAGGAGCGAGAATTTCAAAGAGAGCAAAAACTGCTTTTGCACCGGACAACGGAGTGTAGTGAGAGAGCTTGGAAGAACTGTACTGGTCACATAACCCCATTTTCTTCTTCAAATTTTTACAGAAGAAATATTAATATGTTATTTATTCCTGTATGTATGTTATTCCTCTGTGGATTTTTCGCACTATTAATATGTTATAATTATTTTAGACTTTAGATTGGCTATCTACTTCTTCTCCACCGTTAAAATTCTTAAATATCTAAATTGTTCGATTACATCTGTTGTCAAGAATCAAAATGGGATTTATTCTCCAAAATACGCAAAAAAATGAGTATCTAAAAAATCTTACACTGGAGAACTCCCCTCTCTCCCGGGGGTATTCCATCATCCCCGGACCCAGGTCATGACCCCCCCCCCCCAAATTTGATGCTGAATCCGCCTCTGGGAAAAAACACTGATAAGGAGACTTGGAGTGGTTTATCTAATTCCACGAATTTGAGAATTCCACGAGAGCGCGCAGAACTAAGTCATTATCAATCGAAGCTTTTGCTCGGATTTGAGCTCATCCTCTGCATTGCTCCAACGGCAATTCTTTGGAAGTTATATCCCAATATACACCGTGTACCCTAAAGCCAACAAAATATTTTTCAGGCCATGATCTGTGGTAAATTGACTCGAAAAATCCTGAAATATTTACTCCAGAACAAGCGTATAGGTAAGCGAATAGTGTCAGCTCTTACTGAGTTGTCACTGCTCCATTATTACATCCATTCCTTTTATTACGGCTGAGAACGTTTCTTAATTACCTACAATTGACATTATTTTGGTAAATTTAGAATAATGTGACATTTATAGGCTCAGCTTATGATCGCTTGAGACACATTATTGGAGTAACCCTAGCCTTGTGTGTGGTCTCCAAGTCTTTAGTGTATCTAATTCTAGTTCTTCATGGACTTACGTCACTGCATTGTATGTGGTTTTGAACAAATATATAACTTTCCCTTACATTGCGCGTATTATAAGCATTCGTATTTCATTTGATGCTTGAAATTGTTGCATAGATAAATATAGAGGGGAGGAGCAGGTGGGGAAGAAATGTAGGATTGAGCAGTTGCAATAAGTTTATGCGTAGTATGCTAGTCAAAACTGCTTTCTACGCAATAACGAGCACAGGTGCAAAGATTATAATACCAACGGAAGAATTTTCTCCAAAATACCATTTGAATGAACCATGTACTTTTATTAACAGCGACTTCATTACTATGGGGCGTTGAATGTTCATGAGCAGTAATGCCACTACCGTACATATTATAGTAGATCAATTATCCGATAATTTCTTAAACTCACAGATAACCAGTGGTGTCATGGCAAGATCAGCAATGCCGGAACGCATTTTCCTTAACTTTTTTTTACGAGTGAATTATTATTCTGTGTGTTTTATATTACAAGTTATTATTTACATTAAATGACATTTTTTTTATGGTTACGAATGTTTATAATAGAAATTTTGGGGCAACAAAATTAATAAAAGTGTTATTTGACTATTATGTCTTTTCGTAACCACTGCCGGAACGGCGCGGCGTTCCCGTACCATGACACGATTGGAGATTTGGAGAGACACGACTTTTCGTGAGAGATGACTAGTATCCAAGTATTATTATGCTACATCCAAGCAATTTTCATGGAATTTAAACTTAAAAAATGAAATTATTTGAAACAATTTGTATCAAGGAATCATCGGTTTTATAATTAGTTTTGTTGAGATTAGTCTCTGTTGAAATTCACGTCACGAATTTGACTCCTCAATGATGATTAGTTTTTCTGATTGTGAGTTTATGAACCGAATACCTATGAAAACACTTGGACAACTATACCATTTTCTATTTTGTGATGGCATAATAATTTCGCTGAATTTTTGAGGAAAATTCTTCTGGAATGGAAAACAGGAAGATGATCTTGTTACTGGATTATCTTTGGGGGTTGTAGAAAAAATTTCAACTACTAAAAAGTTGATCGAAATATTCTCAAAATTATGGTGAGCCTGTGCGCGGCAAAAGTGCTCGAGGTAAGTGTAGGGACGAGAAGCAAGCTGCGGTAGTTCAACTCCCGAGTCTTCGAAGTCTCTTGCCGTCGCTGAATCTCCCGGAATCCACTCTGAGATTACGGGGCAGCGTTCTTTATATAATCAAGGTCATTACGAGGAACAGGTTTGGTGAGGCTTAACCTTGGGCAGGAGAATCGTCTACGGCAATCCTTAGAGCAGGCGGCAATAGGAAAGTGAAAGCAATCAATGAAAGAGAACGACGTTCGGACGGAGTGCATCGGGACGGTGAGTGGCCAGCGTAATTATCGCTGATGATGGCGTGGTCTGACTCCAAGCCTCATCTTCCCCTGGGAGGTCATTCTCCTTCATGCCGTACTCCGAAAAAAAATCGCTTTCCGTCCAGAGGAAGTGACTGGGGAAGGGAAGGGGTACGTGCACGCGACGAGGCGGTGTTACGTAAGGCCTCTTGCGCAAGAGATTTCGATGGCCATTCTGCACGCGGCCGACGCGGTCTTTCGGTTATTCGGGAGGTCGGTTGAAAACTGATATCCCCTCCGTCATTTAGGGTCGCCATTTTAAGAGGAGGCATCTCTTTTTCTCACTCGACCGGCTCTTTTGGTGGCGTATTATCCCCTTAACCCTTTGTAGCCCAGAACTGCTTATGAGATAAATTAAATTTTAAGATTTATAGTTTAAAAAAATGGATATTTTTTTACCCGTTCATAATTATTGCGGCAGCAACATATTTCGCCATTTATCTTTACAGCACGAAAGAACTCGTAATTTAAATCTCTCCTGAATAGAGCGGAAAATGTATAAATTTTTTATGTTACTTATTGTTAAAAGCAATATTGGGTAATAATGGGTTAAAATGTTGGCTATCATCTTGAAATTAGGGATGAGTCGATTCCACTTATTTACTATTCCGGTTCCAATTCCAATTATTTCAAATTGATTCCAGATTCTCCATTCAATTACTTCTTATTCATACTAACAGGTGGGATATTGGGTTTGTCAGTAGCATTGCTGTCATTAAAATTTAAGAATTGAAAGGACTAGTATTATTTTTATTACAGTATACTACCGATTAAGCTAGGTTTCCATGGAGTACTCAGGAAGTGATCTGGGTGCCTCCCTTTCCTTCCAGCACTGCCTTCTTTAATTCATTGTAAGGCCTACTCTCTTTCAATCTATCTAAAAATCCTATTCTTCTCCTTCCCCTCCCTCGTTTCCCTAACATTCTACCCTCTAACACCTTTTTCAACATCCCCTCCCCGCTAAGCACTAATTCCATCCATACCTTCTGTCTCCTCCGTATCTCATCTAAAAGCTGCCTCTCCTCGCCAACCATATCCAGCACTTCGTCGTTCCTTTTCCACTTCCTCCTCTCCTCCATTTCCCTTATCATGTTCTCCGTTATCCACGGCTTCTTTATCCTTCTACTGTCAACGTAACCAATTGACTTCTCCGCCGCTTTGACTATTCCCGTTTTAATATTATCCCATCTTTCCTCAACAGTCTTAGTACTTTCAATCTCCCGTATACTAATGTCCTCTAGATCCTGATATTCTCTCCTCATACTCCCCCTCAGGGCTTCTACGTTCCATTTCTTCGCCTTCCTAACTTTCATAAGTCTTTTGAATTTTACATTGCATTTCATGAGCACTAGATTGTGGTCCGAATCCGCATCCGCTGCAGGGAAGCTGCGCGAGTTTTTCACACTACTCCTAAACCTCTGTCTTACCATAATGTAGTCTATTTGATATCTCCCCACATCCCCTGGACTTTTCCATGTGTACCTTCGCCCTTTATGATGATTGAACCACGTGTTTGTGATGAATAATTTGTGTATCCTGCAAAATTCTGCTGCTTTCTCTCCCTTGTCATTCCGTATTCCTTGTCCAAATTCTCCTATTTCGTGTCCATCCCTCCCTTCCCCGACTGAGGCGTTCCAGTCCCTCATCACAACCAGATTTTTCTTACCAGGGGTGTCTCTAATTATTTCCTCGAGCTGTTCATACACCTCATCTACTTCTTCCTCCCCATGGTTGCTAGTGGGCATGTAAACTTGAACCACCACAAGGTTGGTTGGCCGCGCCTCTGAAATTTCTACTATAAGATTCCTATCGCTTACCTGGTCTATACCTACCACACGCTTACCCATCTTCCCGTTTAATACTAAAGCTACCCCTCGCTGGCTCTCTTCCCCTCCACTATATATAACCCTATACCCATCACTCAAATAGTCCCCGCCATCCCTCCACTTCACCTCGATAATCCTAAGATATCTATCCTCCCTTTATCCATTTCCCTCTTGATATTTTCTAACTTCCCCGCCCTCATTATAGTCCTCACATTCCACATCCCTACATTTACAACTGACTTCTTCTTCTCCATCTTCTTGGTCTTATTTTCTTCCTTCTTCATTGCTGCTGCTGCTGATGATGATGATGATAAGTCTCTGCAAGGATTTCGCATGTTGGCGACCGCGAGGACCTTGCCGACCTCGCTGCCGTGCCCGACACCCGCCCTTTGCGGACGGGTCCCGGGCGATGAGATTCCGAGGCTCATTTGGTTGTACTCCATGTTTTCAGGGAAGAGATAGTTGGTAGGGTTTCCCACTTCCATTCCAACAGTGTTTTTCACGTGACACCATCACGTGGACTACCTTTCGTCTGGCTCCTACCCTTCGACCTATCTGGCATGGGTGGCCCTACCGGGAATAATTTAGAATTAATCCCGCCAGTGCAGCTCTTGGGGTCATAGGAACGCGCAAGCCTTTCCACCGCGACAAGGTTGTAGCCCAAGGGAAAGGAGGAATAGTATATTTATTAAAAATAGCCAATTATTATTCAAGTACTATATCCTCAGTTTAAATAAAATAACAAACAACTTTACTGTTTCTAATATAAATTTTTTACTTAATAATGTGGAGCGCGCAATGGGTCAGGTATGTGGCGGCCTTTATTTCCAAGCTTGTTATCTACATATTTCAAAATATTTATCTTCCTGGAATCGGATTCAACTTTAGGCGATCGATTCTCGATTCCGATTCCGTGCCCGGGAGATGGTGAGATCGAGAATCAACATTATGAATGAATCCATCGCTGCCAGAAACGTTACTAGGTAGTTCAGAGTAGACCCTGGTTAGCATTTACCTGTGCCTCAAATTTGAAACTTTTTCCTCAGTATTTTATTAAATATAAATGTTTTATATTTGGGATGAAGGCAAATGTTGATAAAGATTTACTCTGTATTCCCTTCAAATTTCAAGATGATAGTTTGAGTGTTAAATGAGTAATACGTCTCCAAAAATACAAAATGCGACTGGTCTAAAGGGACTGATTAGTTCGCTTTAGAATCCGAATCCTTCAGGAGTGCGTGAAAGGCTAAGGGAAACCCGGCGTGGACATAGGCCTACTTACAGCGATCTACTTCTAAAGGACCCAGGAAATCACTTCTTATTAACAACTTTGGGTTGCATACATATTTACTGGGAGAATATAATTTATTGAATATTTATATCCGCAAGGGCTACCGTTTCGCGGCTTGCCACCAAGCCACCGAGTGCGTCCAACAGGTTGCGAATGGTGGGTCAACCTCTAGATATTGAGGATAGTTGCGTTAAAAGCGAGTTTACTTGTCGTATAAACAGTCGTGGACAATAAGTAAAGCGGTATATAGTAGTATAGGTCCATCACTGGGTAAGATAGGCCATCTAAGTGGTACATTAAACCTTTGAAGATGCCCTGACTTGGCGACGGGAGGCCGACAACAGTTATGCTTCACATCACCCGGGGAAGAGGGAAGCATCTCTTCTTCGTATGAGTGAAGGTGGAGACCACGGTGGTCAGTACAGCGACACTCATTTCACTTCAGGCGTGGTAACATTTACTTAAACGGCTGTATTACTGCGATGTGGAAGGCAAAGGGAAACCCCCACATTACTATTCCGAGGAGTCGCAGCTCCTCTAACTTGAAATAATTAGGCATGACGGAATTCTCTCTGGTAAAACATTTCGGAGGTGAACTACCCAGACGGCACAGGAAGTTTTCGTACCTGAATACGAGGGTGGACCATCAAGATACAAAAATCGCGCTTAGGAAGTTACTAAAAAGGTTTTGTTTCTTTATTTCCTTTAATGACGAAAGAAGATGCAAGAGGACTGGCAAATTCATATGCATCGATAAAATCGTATCTCACCGATAAAACTGTATTCGATCTGGGACTATTTTCTTTCGCGGGTGGTGCCATCGTGCCATATCCTCCTAGAAAGATCACATGCCTTCACAAGCTGGCACAAGCGGCACAAGCCGTTGGAGATCGCATCGTTTACGTCACGTCTGACCACATTTCAGGGATTTTTGTGGTTAAGTTTGTGAAAAATAGAGTGTCTGGTAATGGTGAAGTTTCCCTTATTCTTTAATTTCATTCACTGGGCTTCAGAAACGTGTTTGTGAGATATTTTTGTTAAAAATGCCTTTCGTGTGTGTATTGTCGGGCTGTAAAGGAAACTCCGGGACATGGTTCAAGTTTTTACCTTTCCAAAAGATCCTGAGTTGAAGAAGAAGTGCATTTGGGCGATAAGAAGAAAACATTTCACCCCGAAAAACTGTGAGGTATGTACTCTTTCTCGCTGTAATTATTTGGATGTAATTTTAAGTTAGAAGTGGCTTCGGGATGTTGATGCATCAACATCCCGAACTATTCAGTACTGAAGTACTATAGTACTATTCAGTACTAAAAATGGTGATTCAAAATATTGTAGCAGCAATTCTTTTGAAAATTCTTGCATTTTAGTTGTCTTTTTTGTATTAATTCATTCGGTAAACGTGTGGTTAAAGGAGAAACTAGGAATAAGCTGCCAAGTTTATAGGATCGAATATTGCTTCTTAGCTTGCCCTATGATGTATTACACGTCGGCTTTCATCATTTCAGATTATCTTATGCTATAGTTTAAAACAATAAAAATATCAGGCATACAAATATTTACTATATTTATGAGCCTAGTAATTTGATTTCTCATGCAGAAATACCAAAAATTGGAAATGATTTGACCTAATAAGTTACATGGTATTTTATTATTTATTAATTTTAGGTGTGTGATTTTCACATCGCACCTTGTGATATCAGAAAATAATCTGTTGCCTTGAACGAGAAGACGAGGAGAAAATTCTTGCTGATTGAAGGTGCCCAGATAGGAGGAAGGTACCATTGCTTCACTGTTACCTGTCGCCAAGAAGACAGACATTGTGGCAGAAGTGACATATTTGTGGATGTGGATTTGATTTGTGCAAGTTGATGCTGTGATAGTGGACGTTCATCGGAGAAAGTATTGAAGATAGTTTTTATCTATCGACCAGTCCTCTTTTAAATAATTTTCTATTCGAAAGAGAATAAGAGTAATTGTTTCGCTAAATTAGATGTGGGATAGAAGAGAAAATTGGAAATATTATTGTGGTTGACAATAGAAAATACATAATATATGTATTGTATTTCTGTGGGTTTTTTCTTTCCTGCCTCTTTAAAATTTCTTGTGGTGGTGACTTCATGCAAAGTAAGTATAAAATCGGAGGTGTGATCTAAGAGATAACATGTTTTATTTTACAAGTGTTTATGCTGGTGATTTGGCAGGACTTTCATATTTTTAATAGGTTGATACATTTACTGCAGTGACCTAGAGACTTTTACTCATCCCAAATAATTTTTCAAATACTTTAGCGCCTGATATGGGTAAGTTTTAGTAGCTGAGACTGAACTATACGTTAATTTTTGCTTGCATTTTGATGAATTCGATCATACTAATAGCAGATGTGTCAGCAATCCTGTTTCATCGGCAATTTTTATTTAAAAATTTTATTTCGTCAGGCTTTAGGGTAAGCTTTTTAATGCTCGTGGGCTATGTGATGTCTTATTTAGTGTCAAAATTAATAAGAATTTACTCTTATTAACATCTCAAGGTTTCCAAGTAAGTACGAGCCACTTAAGAATGCTGGGGATGCGTGAATTAGCCTTGAGAATCTCATTTTTCGCAGTTATTTAAGTGGCCGAATAAGTTTTGTAAGTTCTCAATAGGTAAATAGTACTGTATCATGGTAATTAGAATTCATGATATAGTATTATTTACCTATTGAGAACTTACAATTCATAATGATTCATAACATTCTCGCTACGGTTGGTAGCTATCGATTGTGTTGCGTTCGATATCGATATACCCAATCGATTGAGATTAGCCTGAGTGCTGTGTTCCTGCGCGCTTCGTATCCTATCGTACGTGCTTCATAGCGGACATTCACATGCTGCGTACGCGCTTCGTCGACAGGCCGCGAATGGAAATTATCCATTGACGAAAAGCGACGAAGCGGCATAGTATCCCTTTAGTCAATGGGTACTATGTACATACGAATTAGATACGGAGGGTTCTGTGCCGTCTGGGTAGTCCCCCATTCGGATCTCCGGGCGGGTACTGCCCGAGAGGGTACATCGGTCAACTGTGGTAAAGTTAGGAGGATAGATAGGTACATGGGACGCGAGATCACTTAGGGCTTGCAGTAAGCTAGAAAACCTTAAGGTGGATATGCTAAGATTGAATCCCGACGTGTTAAGAATCAGCGAAATAAAGTGTCCTGAGGAGGGAGACTTTTGGAGTGTAAGCTATAGGATTATATACACAGGATCTCTAAACGGTAATGCTGGGGTTGGGATAATGCTCAGAAAGAGCGCCGGAATGCGTGTGAAAAGCTTCCTACATTGCAATAAAAGGATAGTTATGGTAAAGTTAGAGACTAAGCCGGTATATACCGTAGTGGCAAAGGTTTACATTCCTATCACAGACTACGAAGATGTCTACGATGATATCGGGGAAGTAATAAAACAGGAAAGAGGAAAGGAGCGAAGAAAAACTTTTGTTTCAGGTGAATGGAACGCTGTCGTGGGCGAACCTCAGGATGGAAGAACACGGGTAAATATGGCTTAGGAAATCTTAATAAAAGAAGTAGAAAGGTTTCTGGAGATCTGCACAGAACACAAAACAATGGTTGACTGCATACTCTCACAGAATCGTATGGGAAGAAGATTGCATATATACCTTTCAAGGAGACAAATGAAGATCTCAACTAGATTATATTCTAGTGAAGCAGAGGTTTAGGAATCACATAAAGGACTGCAGAAGCTACTCAGGGGCAGATATAGACAGCGATCATAATCTAGTGATGGTGAAATGTCATTTAAAATTAAAGAGATCAGCTAAGAACGAATGGCAACTAGAGAAGCCATAGGAGCTAAAAATCAACAGGATTTTCAATAAGTAGCGGAGATTGTGGTGTACCGCTCAATGACTCAAGACAACGTGGTTTTCAGTTCAGCGAGTCCGACTGGCTCGGCGGCAGGTAGGGTAGCAACTCCTCGAGCTCACAACTGCCGCTGATAAGCCGGGGTAGGCGGCGTGCCGGTCGAGCCAATCGAGCCTCATTTATTTCCAGCACAAATACAACAATTCCTCCCTTTCAAAAATGGTTACATCATAGAACAAAACTTAATAACAAAAAAAATAAATTTGTTTCAATAAACAAAAATTTAACAACTCCTTGGAAACACATATTTGGAAATATAAGGCAATAACAATAGCAGTGTAACAATGCATAAACTATAAAAACTAATATAAACACCAACTAAACTCTCAAATATAACCAAATAAACAAGATCATTGCGATTGAAATCTATCAACCGGCTTCCTAATGCGCTGAGGGTATCTTTTATCAACAGCTGATCCCTCGTTTGGAGATGGAACACTTGCATTTGACTGAGTGTCAGAGTGAGAAGGAACCGGGGATTGCAGCGATGGGGATGCGTGAGGCAAACGTGGCGTACTGGGAATGCTAGAGGTGGGTGAGGAGTGAGGGGAAAGGTTGTTTTTGTTTGGGAACCTCTCCGCTACTGCGTCATTATTGACATTGAAATCACCCGTTTTAACATCATCAGAATTGGCATACACTGAGCTGGAATTCATCCCAATGAGCTGATCAACATGTCTGTTACAAACAAAACCAGACTTGAACATTACAGAATACATTACACCACTTAATTGTTTTAATACGATCCCTTCAACCCATTTGTCTTTACAGCGATAATCCCTAATTAGAACAGGTTGATTTTAAAACAAAATCCTTGTTTTCTTAACACCAAAATACTCTTTTTGTTTTTCTTGCTTAAGTTCCACTCTCTTGACCACATTAGGCCTCAATAGATCTAGTCTGGATCTTAAAGGTCTACCAAACATTAGTTTAGCAGGGGTTTCATTCGTAGTACTATGAATAGAGTTTCTGTAACTAAACAATATATTACTCAGGGCAATATTTACATCTGCATTTTCTACAATAGCGCAACTTAACTTATGCTTAGCATACTTAACAGAACTCTCCGCCTGGCCATTAGATCGAGGGTGGTATGGCGGCGAAAATGAGTGCTTCACACCATTTGATACCATAAAATTTCTAAATTCTAATGAAGTGAAAGGTGGGCCATTATCGGAATGTAAGGAAACAGGTAGTCCAAATCTTGAAAATAGCTCTCTGAGCTTTTCTATGGTTACCTTAGCCGAGGTAGAGCTAACTTCAAATACCTCAAGCCACTTAGTATGAGCATCAATCACCACTAAATACATCTTTCCTTTAAAAGGGCCCAAGTAATCCACATGTAACCTCTCCCAAGGAGAAGCGGGATAATGCCACACATGAAGTTCACTCTTGGGAGGGCTAGAACGTTCTCTAAGGCAAGGCGAGCAATTGTTAGCTAGGTCTTCTATTCGTCTATCAATATTAGGGAACCAAACATAATTTCTAGCCACAGATTTCATCTTTACAATACCTAGATGACCCGAATGCAATTCGTTCAGAACATAGTCACACAATTTACTTGGAAGAACAATTTTGTACCCCCACATAATAATACCATGCTCTACAGTCAGTTCCTCTTTCCTTAAGAAATATGGCTGTAACTCACTATTTTCCTCTGAGATAAAGTTAGGCCACCCATTCATTACATAATTATACACCTTCTTTAAGATAGGATCACTCTGTGTTTCTTTTCTTACATGTTCAAAATTTAGTGGTACGGAACTCTCAGCTATACAATGCAAATAAGTTCCTACCAATTTTGTTTCTTCATTAACAGAGTGTAAGTCAGGTAATGGCATACGTGAAAGAGCGTCAGCATTACCATGTTTTTCAGATTTAACGTACTGAACATCAAAATTATACCCTGATAAAAACAAAGCATATCTCTGCAGTCTACTCGCGGCAAAAACAGGTAATCCCCTTTTTGGGCCGAAAATGCTTACTAAGGGTCTGTGATCGGTACATAAAGTAAACTTCCGTCCGTACAAATATTGGTTGAACTTCTTGACGCCAAAAACAACTGCTAATGCCTCCTTATCTATCTGTGAGTACCCACACTCGGCAGGAGATAAGGTTCGCGAATGAAATGCAACTGGCCTTTCGACACCCTCCTGAGTGACTATGCTTAAAACAGCACCAAGTCCGGTGGAGCTGGCGTCAACTGCCAATTTCACGGGCAGTGTTGGATCATAGTGTGCCAACACAGGTGCTTGCGTCAAGATTTTCTTCACTTCATTGAATGCATAAAGACAGTCTTTGCCAAATTTGAACGGAACATCTTTACGTAGAAGTTTATACATAGGATTTAAAATGGTTGACATGTTTTTAATAAACTTAGAATAATAATTCACAAGACCAATAAATGCTCGAACTTCATTGACTGATTTTGGTATAGGTGCATTCACAATCGCAGCTACTTTATCTTGGGATGTGTGCAATCCGTCTTTATCAATTTTAAACCCTAAATATTCAACCTTACTTGCAAAAAATTTACATTTTTCCTTTTTGACTGTTAGACCACATTCACTAAGACGTTTACACACAGCCTCCAATCGCTTATAATGAGTTTTAGTATCCGGTGCACTAACCAAAATGTCATCTAAAAACACAACAGTACCTTCTAACCCTGCTAAGGTTTGTTCAATGGCCTTTTGAAATACTCCTGGAGCACTCGAAATACCATAGGGCACTCTGCAATAAGAGAAGAGACCCTTGTGTGTGCTAATAGTACAAAGCTTTTGTGACTCAGAATCTAAGGTCAATTGCATAAATGCATTGCTTAAATCAATTTTGCTAAAATGCCTACCTTTATGCATGCTTACAAATAAATCCTCAATGCGAGGTATGGGGTATTTATCAACCTCCAAATACTGGTTTAGTGTGACCTTAAAATCCCCACAGATTCTGATGTCACCATTAGCTTTTAACACGGGCACAATTGGCGTACCCCAATTGCAGCTACGTACAGGCATTAGCACTTTTTCGTCCACTAGACGTTGCAATTCACTCTCAACCTTTGACTTTAAGGAAAAGGGAATGGGTCTTGGCTTGAAATATTTCGGCTTAGCACTCTCTTTCAGAATTAATTCTACTGGTTCGCCTTTGTACTGGCCTAATTTATTGGTAAAAACTTCAGGGAACTTTTTTACTAAATTTTTAACCATTAAATCAAAGTTATCAAATATTTTACTTGAATCGCTAATTCCGTACAGATCGGATTTATTTTTGAAGGAAATGTCTATGCCCAATATTTTAAGCCAATCACGTCCTATTAACGGATGTGATCCCCCTTGGATTACATACATATCAAGAAGTTTATTTACATTCTGATAGCTGACCTTGACTTTAATTTTACCAATTGGAACAATCGGTTGATTGGTATAGGAACATAGCTTTAACTCGCTAGGGTAAAGCGTACAAGAACTTAGATTATTCTTGTAAAATGTATCACTAATAACAGTCACACTTGCTCCTGTGTCTACTTCGAACGTAGTCATTTCACCCTGAACGACAATATCTACCCTTATTGGGTCAACTTTGACTTTCTCGGTATGTTCCTCATACATGACAAACATGTGCTGAATATCTTCGATGTGCAAATCGTCAGCTTGATTTCCCACACAAAAAGCACTTGGCGTATCGGAACATTTTTCCGAACCCACGAAATTGTGTTTTGGCTTTAACATAGACTTATTAAAAGACTTACATTTTGGTGGTCTGGAATGGCCGTAACTATTATTACGCACAGTTGTCGCACTTGTCAACGCACTCGTCGATCGACAAACCTTGGCAATGTGGTTTTTCTTCCCACACTTATGGCAAGTAACACCATACAATTTACACTGATTCTTTACATGCCCAATTTGCCCACAACAGAAACACTTCACACCACCATCCCTGGACACTGAGTTTGACCTGGTCGATGTAGGGTTGTTGATCCTTTGCGTTGCTCTCCACGATGCGATGTGCTGTACTCGGCCGCCGTTGTCGACT
Source organism: Ischnura elegans (assembly GCF_921293095.1). Lineage (NCBI taxonomy): Eukaryota > Metazoa > Arthropoda > Insecta > Odonata > Coenagrionidae > Ischnura > Ischnura elegans. Next base: position 97,087,475 of record NC_060259.1, read on the forward strand.
CCTTGGACAGCCAAGGCTGCTGCGTTCTTCTCTGCTGCCTCCACTGAGCTGGCAATCTTGACTGCCTGCTCGAAACTCAAGCTGGCCTCTGCAAGTAATCGCTGTTTCGTCGACTCATTCCTGATGCCACTTACTAGGCGATCCCTTAAATAGTCATTTAAGGAAGACCCGAACTGGCAATATATTGACAGCTTTTTGAGGCTTGCGATGTAATCAGCTACCGTCTCCCCCTCATTTTGATTTCTCTTGCTGAATTTGTAGCGCTCAGCAATAAATGATGGTGCCGGGTAAAGATGGTCCTCTACCAGCTTTACTAACTCGCCATACGTCTTTGACGATGGTTTGTTCGGCGTGCACAAATCACGAATCAAATTAAATGTTTTAACTCCCACAACGGTTAAGAGAGTACTCACTTTCTTACTCGCATTTATCTCGTTACATTCCACGAACAATTCAAATCGTTCGACATACGACGACCACGTGTCTATCGTACTATCAAACTCGCCAACCGAGCCTATTACTCCAGCCATTTCAGAATTACTGGATCACACAGAATTACTTCCTTTATCCTAGCCGTTATCGATCTGTTACATAACGCTAGTTTCCACATAGTTTATCCTCGTCGCCATTTGTGGTGTACCGCTCAATGACTCAAGACAACGTGGTTTTCAGTTCAGCGAGTCCGACTGGCTCGGCGGCAGGTAGGGTAGCAACTCCTCGAGCTCACAACTGCCGCTGATAAGCCGGGGTAGGCGGCGTGCCGGTCGAGCCAATCGAGCCTCATTTATTTCCAGCACAAATACAACAGAGATCAGGATAGGGTTAGATCAAACTGAGGAATCAGTGGAGAAAAGCTGGAAAATTTTCAGACAGACTACGAGGATGAAGAAGTTGAAGACGTCTACGATGATATCAGGGAAATAATCAAACAGGTAAGGTCAGAATGGAAGAATAATAGGAAAATATGGATTAGGAAATCGAAATGGAAGAGGAGAAAGGCTACTAGAATGCTGCACAGAACACAAATTAGTGGCTGCCAACACGCTAGTTAAGAATCACATGCGAAGAAGATATACATGGAAAATGCCAGGAGACAAAATGAAATTTCAACTAGACTATATTTTAACGGAGCGGAGGATTACGAACCAGATAAAGGACTGAATAAGCTACCCGGGGGCAGACAGCGAGAGTGATCATACGCTATTGATGATGAAATGCTATCTGAAATTAAAGAAAGTGAAGAACTCATGGTATTTCAAGAAGTAGAAGGAAGCAAGACAAGATAAGATCAGACCCAGAAATAAGTGGAGAAATAGCAGGAAAAATATCAAAAGTAGCTCTAGGAGGCCGCTGAAGAAATCTGGGGAGGAGAAAATTAGTCGATAAAAAACAAGCTTCACGGATTAGGTCCTGGATAGTCCAAATATGTTGGCCAATGCCATTAGCTACTTTCATATTGAGGCTGTTTGGAAAAATTGATTTGACCATATTTCCGCAGCTTGAGATTCACTCAACGTATTTGCGATATGTTAATTTGACCTGTTCAGATTGGTATGATTCATATTCAAGTATCTGTAAAGTTTCTGCCGGCCATAGAGCCAATGAAGAATATTGCATAATGTAATTAAGGGAATGCCACTGAGGGAATGGTTTCTACTTCCCGCCCAGTTGGGCTCTAGGTTGTTGTGGCTGTAGTGCGCGCGACTCCCCGCGCCTGTGGGTGATTTCAGCCGGCTCTTTGGTGGAATTGATATTAACTGTGTGCCAACGAGAGGAGGCAAAGTGACGATATAGGTATACCTGTTGTTGGCAGAGGGGGCTGATCTCTGGAAATTTCATATATATGGTTATTTATTTGTGAATTTTAATTTATTATGTTGCATATTTGCATTCACTGCATTAATTTTTACCCTTATAACTGAGGATAACTAATAATTGCCACGGGCACCTATTACTAGAAAAATTATTCCCTGAAAATAATTCAAATTGATGGTAATCATGATATTTTACTAATCTTGCTACTATTGATGAACAAAACGCAAGTAAGGTATATCAACATGTTTTGTATTTTCTTTTTCATTTATGTGCAATAGCATTTTTTTAAATTTTATTCTTGTAAACAATATCATGGTAAACATTGCTCATATCCTTATGTGTTAATTTACTGTAAACATTATACATAGCCCTGATGAAGATATACAATGATATCGAATCGTCCTTCATCCGGATATCACATCTCATGAATTGCCTGATCAAGATGTTCCATCATCTTCTTGAGAATTTTCGAGCACCTTTTTCTTTCCCGCTCTGATAAGGCCTCTCTCTCGTAAGATCCATTTTACCTTTATTAATCTTCTGGAGCACCTCATTTCGAATGATTCCACTCTTGAATTCTCTATGGCTGGCATCACCCATGCCTCGCTGCTATGGAGAAGCAGACTCCTAGTATAAATTCTTATCTCGATATTTTTGTGTTTTGCGTGATGTATGCTTTTCAGGATTTCCATTCCCCGGCGAATTTCATTCTGCTTAGGCGGAAACAGTCGTCGGCACCAAAAGAATGATCGAAACCCGTCGCAATTCATCAAATCAAATCGAGAAGATCTTTAAGTCTATGCTGGTGTCCTGGATTGCTTGTAAGAAGCCGCGGCGCTCACTATGTGCATGACGTTTTCTAGGAGAGCTATTTCGGATCGACCTTAGGCCTTTTTTCTCCATGTCGGAGCTGTCTTTCGGTATGGTTTTTGTAGGAGGCCACCGGCAGTTAAGGTAATTTTCGCCACATAGGAAGGACAAGTTAGGAAGGGTGGAGAGAAACCCAGCATCGGCATTAGCCTGATCTTATCGAAAGTTGCCACGTCCCATCCGACGGACGAAGGGCTACGACTGAAGTGTACTCCACACAACACTCGAGCAGGGATTGGATGACATCGGAAAATTCTATGCCACCGCCGGGATGTGAAGCCAGCACTCTATCCACTTCACCAATGCGACCCCCTCGGGGCTGTCTACTTATCAAATGAGGCGTCCCTCTCGCGATTCACTCAGGTGATGCACGATTAAGGGCACTTATGAAGATTGAAAATGGAGAATCACGAAAACCTCAATTCCTGTTCCCCTCTTTTTCGACACCAAGGATGCGATATTCTCTCGCCCATGACTGTGGCGCTATTCATCAATCCCTATCCACAGTATTTCTCTCCTCTTTTTGTGGTTCCCTTGAAGCTCAACCCCTCTCAGGGTTAAGCGTGATACAGTACGTAATTTAATTTCTGCACGGCAATAAAATTTTAAAGAACTTATGCGCAAACAAATCCACCTGTATCGGGAATGGACCTCGCTATTTTCAAGCTGACACCACTGCATTGGCTATAATTCCTACATAAGGTCCGCAAAAGTAAAAAAAGAATTCAGCTATCATTTCTAGTTTATAAAGCTTCAAAAATAATAATTATATATTAAAAAAATAATAATAATACTTCGGTCATTATGTCGTCAAAAAAAGCCATCGGAGCAAATTTTTGGCGTTTTAACGGAGGAATGTTTTCTGTCCTATGTATATTGTGGGCTGCTGAATCCAAATTTTAGGTTTGTTAGCAACATTTCATGACGAAAAATTAAGACAAATCGAAAAAAGGTCAAAAAGTGTAACTTTTTTATTTTTCATAGCTCAGAACGTATAAAATTTTAATGAATAAGTATCCGATTCAAAATTAAAGCACATAATTTTTTTTACAAATTTTATCGCTACAACTCTTCTTCGACCAACCGTTGAAAATCCAGCGCCATTTGGTAATTGGCATCTTCATCCCATTTCCGGAAAAACAGTCTCTCCGTAAATAATTGAGCAAACCAACGATGGTTGTATTTTTAGTTTTAAATACTTGACGCCAATGTTTTTTTTGGCGATGAAACGGAATGTAACCTTCATTATCTTCCAACATGTCAAATATTTCAAAAAATACAAATTTGAAAAATTGCAAAAGTCAAAACTTTAATAAATATGCAACTTCTAAAGGTGTTTAATATGTTTATCTATCGATTACATATTCGAGTATTACCGTAGGCGTGCCGCCAAATTGTCAAATGTTTGAAATGCTCAAAGAAAGTAGGGGGTGGCTTATTTAAACCTTAATTGCGAATATATTAAAAAGAATGGTGGAAATTTATTTTTTGTCACAAATTTTGATTAAAGCATTTTAATTTATAGATTATATTGTTGCAGTAGTAATCAAACGGAACACTATGAATATACGATGATATTTCACCGAACGAGGGTGCTACGAACATCCGCGATATCACTAAGTATATTGCATGAATTCACGTTCAAGGAAGCTTTGGTCACGATGTCTTTCATTTTCTACCATGCAAATTTGCTTTAAAATTTTAAATAATCTTACTATTATGACGATGAAATTTTCCATGAAAAATAATTTGCCAAAGTTGGGAGTCAAACCCGGATTTCCCGGTTGGCAGTCAGGCGTCGTTCGAACTTACAGCACAGCAAAAATTCTGTTTCAGCAAATGCAAAAGTTAAACATAAATTGTTTAATTATGCTATATTTGCTAAATATGTTGTTATTAAATTATTCGTGATGATATTAATTTTTCATTGGGTTACTCTATATTTTACCCTGCTTTGCTTTAAGGGATGTAAACTGATGATTTTGGGAAACAAAAATTTGTCCCCAACTTACCTCAAATTACCTGTTTGTAGTGATATGAGAAGGGGAAGGACTTGGTACTCTTCCGAAGAAAGTATGCGGAGGCATATGTCAATCATTTTCGAAGGAATGAAAACAATATGTTATCTACGTCAATGTAACTTGATGACATTAGGTTTTTCACGCGGTGACATTTTATGCATTATATTTTGACCACTTAGCTTAATTGCACATAAATACACCTTGAAGTGTTAACTCTTCCTCTGCTTTCCATATTTAATATTTAAATATGTCACAGAATTCTATGGCTGTAACATATCTCTCTATTTTTTTACATTCTACCAAAAGTGTTTATTTTGCAATTAAACTGGTTATTTCTCACCGTCTTACGCGTGCTATTACTGCTAGTTGATCGCATCGCTAGAGTGGATAGATACCTGACACAGGCTGTAACGAGGAGAAAAAATTGCTATCTTATCGAGGAGTCTAAAAGAGAGATTCACAAATGACGTTTGTATTCAAAATATTTATATAGAACAGTTAGCTGTTTATTAAAGTCTAAGTTACTCATAAGAGAAGCATTTATAAACTTTTCTGGCTCTATACAAGCGAATAAAAGCATACGCTGAGCTCATAAATATTAACAGTGACTTATACTACAAGTGGACATATATTGTTCTGCACATGGATAACATAGTGAAGGCCCGGAACAGAATTTGCTTGAAATAACTATGACAAGCTGCACCAACCATGAGATGCCAAACTAAGCTATCATTTACTCTAAACGCACGATAAACAGTATATTCTACCTGAATGACCCTGACTGTTCGCCATGAACAGATACTTTGAACAGTTCTTTTTACTGAATAGGTTTGAAGGAAACGGGTCGTAAAAATGAACTGCTTAATCCACCTCTGCTTAGCAAGCACGACCGCCATGTGCAGTGCCACAGTGTGTACCTGAGACGACAGCACCGTTGTCATTTAAAGCTAGTCAGAAAATCGCTTCGGAATAAGGTGACTTGGTAGAATAAATAACCTCACCGGCAATCGGGATACATCTGGGTTCGAATCTCGGCTAAGCCCAGTGACTTTTCATGGTGAATTTCATCCTTGGTGTATAAAACTATGCATCCGTGTGCGTGTCTGCGTACTATGTTACTTATTACATGCAGTGCTCTGCAAACTTTGCACGTTGTGCAGCGGCAAAAGTAGTGATAGTCAAGTTATTTATGAGAAATTTGAAATTTTTCTTTAATCCAAATATGCACAATTCTGACCGAGGGACGTCGAAAAATATGAATGTTACTCAGTACGTTTCATTTGCAAGCACGCATTGCTTGTCTCGGTCGTTTACTTGTCGCACGTCTTTGGCTCGAAATCACTCGCGAGGGGTGATAGGCGAGGGGGGGGGGGGGGGTGTGAGGCCAACGTGGTGAGCGCGAGGCTGCTAAGGCTTCAGTCGTCGGGAAAGCCGTTTTTTTCGTCTCTTGCCTCAATCGATATGCGGACTAAGCGCAAGCGGGAATGCCTCGACGAAATGAGAATGAAAACAGTACCTCCAACTTAGAAAGTATTAAAACTATGTAGTTGATTGATAGGTGACCATAAGGCGGAGAAAATGACAAAAGCGATTACGAGAAAAAGACGAAGGAGGTGGATTAACTTCATGGTTTCATCGTACTGTCGGGGATAGCAGGAGATTCTCATGTCCATTTATCTCGACACTCGACATAACTACTTATTGGATGTTTTTCTATTTCCATTTTCATTTTTTCTGAAATTTCACTCCTTTATTTTCTTCATATTAACATCATTGAGTATTTTTTTGCGGTTAACCATTTTCTTGATGATAAACTTACATAAATAGAATTATATCATTTACTAACCGTTAGTATATAATATCCTTGTGTATAAATGCAGGTTTGTCGATTGCAGCGATACTCTATTGAAGGAAGCTACCTCATGCATGAATGTGTGAGTTGTTATGTACATGTGGTATCCACCTATTACCTGCTGAGCGTTTGTTATTAGTTACCCCTTGCCACCAACACCATAGAGGTTGCTCGTAGGGCATTATGTAGATGAGCAAGGATTATCTAACACCTCGAATCATATGGAACATCGATATATCGAATTTACATCGATTAAAAACGATCGTATCACAAAGCTAGAGCTGAGTTGAAAATGATTTTTTCAGTTGTAGGAAAATTAAGTACAATAAGTACTTCCGACTTAAACCGTTATTGGATGATTTTTTAATTTTGGCTAATACTTCAGCCTAAGTATTTCTTCGAATTGAATCCATTTAAAATATAAAGTGCCTGTGTTGGCTCTAACGAGTGCTAATCAGTTTTAAATCGGTTGTAAATGAGTCGTATCCCGCAAAATGAACAACAGAAAGATTTCCAGCTCTAGCATGAAATTTTTAAGGTGGAACTAAAGAATACTAGATTATTATTCCATCTTGGCAATAATAAAAAGAAAAACGATATAATATGGCACCAAGTATTACATGATACCTTTTTTTGATGGCTGATTTCTTCCAAAGGGAGACGCAATAAATTTCACATTGAAATTTTAATATCACATAACAGGAGATAACATGATTAAAACGGCTATCTTTGGGGTAATGAAAACACAAAATGCATAATGATGCATCCGAAGAAGTCTATCATGCCCCGAGTAAAAATTCTTATAATTTATTCAATAAAGAAATTAGATTTGGATGATGAAATTTGAATATTATAAGCCGGAGGTTAAAGTAACTATCAAACGGGTAATTATAACACAAAATGAATTGCGTGATTGGCGCAATATCACAAGTCATATACTCTCATGATCAAAGATTACCCAATGGTTGAATACCCAACATTATCATCAACGGCCCACCAAGGTTTGTACTTTGCTTGTTTCAAAAATTAAATGTTAAATGCTCGAGCTATTACACGATTAATCACATTCTTACGCATTTCTATTTCTCCGGTGTCTCAAAACTTTAAAAATACTAACACTTAATAAAAGCCAATCACAATGTATTTTCCCTTTCTTTTGAGTAAAGTGCCAGCGGTAAAAGTTTACGGAAAATGAAATTTATGGACATCATCTGTGGCTTTTGATGGCTCTAAAGCATGAAATTTGTGACTGGCGGCCCTTGTAACCCATGAAAAATTCCCTTGCGATCCCAGTATATCTTCCATCGCATTATGTCTTATAAATGTACTAAGTTCTTTAACTTTTACTTTATCATTATTGGGCTATAGACATTAGTGGAATTGAGTGACTTAGCGGACTACTGCATGCCCAGTCTCAGCAGAATTTCATTGTACTTGCTTTTTCACGAATTTCAAGAGCTAAAATTGCATTTATTCTGATTCAAGTACTTAACGCTGACCGATTAAAAAAAATCAGTTATTCGAAACAACCATACCAGCAGAAGAGCTCGTAAGAAAGAGCTGGGATAAACTAAAGTAGAGGCCAGCTTTGTCTACCGCTAAATATGCACGCCAATGGAATTGACGACTCAGTATTGAGCCTTATGCACATTGCCCAAGCAAAAATCGGGGTTATCCCGAAGAATCGTCACCGCCGTCAGACTTCGGACCCGGGCCCTGTGGATGGAGTTATAGGTCTGCTGCTGTTCTAATTATTTGGCTCCATTTTATCTTATCTACCAGGAAAAATTCGATCAACACCAGCTGAAAGAAGCATGAGCGTGGAATGACATTTACCCTTGAATCATCAATGGAGGAATCGAAAGTTGGGTGGACTGGCTATTCGACGAGTTTAGAAGCTGACACTCCCGCATGAGTGTTGTTGAGTTGCGCGCCCAGCATCCTCCTACCAAGTCTCAAAGTATTGCATGTGGAGTATGATTTTTGTGAAGGAGTGGTGGGGACCCTGCTGTAATGGTGGAAATTTTGCGGACTGTTAGGTATCTATATTTACGCCGAAGTTGTGTGCCATTGTGGTCGCACCATAATACTCTTTTCTAAAGTGGATCCATCTACTGACGCAGCTATTCGGTGAAATTTGGCGATTCACTAAGAAGTGTTTGACGCTCAAACGGAGTGAGTGTGTGAACCAGTGCGAACTCATCCCTTAATATGTCGTCGGAGGAGTATATGTCCTAGGGGTCCGTGGAAGAACTGGTAATTGACAGAAAGAACTGACGTTGTAATCGTTGAAGACGCGGATAGTGCCTTCATGATACCATGTGCATAACCACAATGGCCGACTGAAGTGATGGCGACCTGCATGAAGAAGATCAAAAAGAGGTAAAGATCCTTTTCATAGGTAAAGTTTCCAAGCATTCTCTTCCTAACCCTATCAGATACATAACCTGGCTCCCTCGCCCGAAATGTGATCGGGTGGAAAAGGCCTTTGATTTCTTTGATATATTCTCGGATGGCTTTGTAATAGGTTACAGTGGCGCAGCGAGGGAGGGTTTTGGGGGATAAACCCCCCCCCCCCCAGTGCTCAGAGAAACCTTTCAGTTTAATACATTTTGCTTATTTAGTTTAATATTACTTATAGAATAATGTAAGGATTATAAAAATATCCCTCAGAAGGCCATAAAATTCAACATTTATCCTAATTTTTTTTCTCGGGGAGGGCCCACGCAACTCCCGCTTTCCCTGGCGAGTATGCCATACCGCCTAACTCCCCAGTATTATTTGTGCCTCAAACCCCCCATAGCCTTAATTCCTAGCTGCGCCCCTGATAAGTTAAGTACTAAAATGAAAAGAATGGCAAGAGATAGTGATAGGAATAGTTTAAGGTGTACCCAACGCCGAAAATTTGAGGAATAGATTTCTATTACTTCCATCAGAGCCACTCAATGCCTTTCGTTGTAAAAGCCGGCCTCGTTTTCGGCCTCGGTGGCGCCGGGGTTAAGTCTTCGCCTGCCAAATCGAAGGTCGCGCGTTCGAGTCCCGGCTAGTTAGGTTGCCCCTACCCAGGGAATGGTTGTGTGTGATAGTCGATGTTTGAATGATTGATGAAACTTTGCAGATCGAAGATATGCTCTCAGATGTGACAACTTAAGTTAATTGACTATGTTAAAATATTTACTAAAACACATTCTTCGATATTTCACGATTATTCTTATTCATATACTGCAGCGCAATATTCAGAAGATGATAAAAACGCCAAGAGAGTACTCTCAAATTTTTTTTCCAGATGTGTTGATATATCCCTGCTAGCCTCCATCGGTTCAAAATGTGTCATATGATGCTTCAAATTATCTAAAAATTCGTATCAATTTGAAGCCTCAGCTATCTGGGTATCAGTCAATTTAAACCGTAGCTTCTCGTTCAGCCTCCGACATATTTACCTCCCAATGTAGCTTTTCAATTAGCAATATCAGACTTCCTTTAACCTGGAATATTTTTTTATACATTTATTAGCTATTTTTGCTCGTAATCCAATGAGGTTATATCGACCAGTCATCCGCGACTTCAGTCTCTTAAGCTGAGTCATGGCTACTGCTATAGCAGTCGACTGTGAAGGTTCGATTCGTACGTGTGGGCAGTGAATGCGAAAGGAGCGCGCATCCATGGAGGGCTTGATTAGATCTATAACCGTAATTAAATTATGTTACATTTTTGATCCTAATCAGTTTAATTGTTATTCAAATGCTTGTTATACAACCTGTGTGTGGTTTTACTCGTATTGTCGTTCTACGTAAGTCAATAGATGGGATTAAAAGTGGGTTTCCATTTGAATGAACTGCGAAGCTTTTGTCTGGCATGCGTATTGTGGAAATGCTATTATTCTGAGCATATAAATGTGTTGGATTGCCTGAATAAACTTGTTGTTTCGGTTCTCACGCTCGTGAACGCTTCATCGGAAGGAATAAGAAAGAGAATGACAGCAGTTTTCTCATATATGAGCACATTATTAGATAAATGAAATAGTGGTGCAGTGGATAGCACGGATATCTACCAATATTATAGTTATGAGGTCAATTCCTGCTATAGTAACTTTTTTCCTCTCCACCACAAGAAAAAGGTTCGCATACTGTGGTTTTCATCTTCAGAGGCAATTTACTTGAAGTTGTCAAAATATTTTCTATGCACGGGAAAATCTATCATCAGTTGTTCGGCTCTTATAAAGACTCACTTATTTTCACTATAAGGCTTTACACTTACGTCCGGCAGAGCTCTAGGCAGCATAAGATGTGTAGTACGCTGCTATGCCGCATTTGATGTTCATCCAACATCAGCAAATTATGTTTATATGAGAATATTTGACTGCATACCTTAACTATTCTTCCCTAAAATTTTATCCTTGCCTTACATAAGTTCCTTAGCGAACGAAAAGTTTCTTATCATTTTCTTCCGTAATTAAACAATAAGAAACAGATATCTCTCATATTTTGTGCCATCTGGGTTAGGTTAAAATTGAAAATATTAACCCCTAAGTTTCTCCGGAGTGACTTTTGGACTCATCGTTTACATCTACGAAAAAGATGAAAAACTAAGAGGTCGGTTTTATGTTCAACTATGGAAAACGACTAATGAATGAAAAATATTATACATTAATACTCAATGCAGCAATTTGATAGTCTCACGCAATAAACAAAATATGGCATAATATATATTAGAAATATGATTTCAACTTACCAACGTGCTTCGCGCTCTTCAATAGGGTTGTTTCCTATTATTTTTTTATTGCCTGAATCGAAAGATTATTACTCCTGGAGTACGCATTTCACGCTTTTAGATTTTTAAATGACGATATCTATTTTTCGCGATTAAATGAAAAGTGAAAATTTTCAAGCGCGTAGAAACGCGACGGCTAAGTAACACTGGCTCACTTCCAATTTTGCAGCTAATACCTCGTTTATAATCCTGTGGAATACATGCATTAAAAAGTATTGATGCTCGGATCACTGCAACCAGTTGTATGTCGGATAAATAGCATTGAAAATATGTGAGTTTTCACCAGCTTTATTTTCCCATCCTCCGAGGACATGGAGAGGTAAGAGGTCGCATCAATACCGCTCAACTAGTCGTGTATTGCCTTTTTTCATGATGCATTACTAGTTGAATACGAGCGTTATCATCAAATTGAATGGTGAGCATAAAATTCATCTCATTAAAAAACCGGTTAAGTAGAAAAACCGGTGCAGTTCCCTGTGCAAAACCCGGTTCAAAAGAAAAATGGTCCAGTAGAAAAAAAACAGTTCATTCAAAAAACGGTTCAACCAGAAGAAATCGGTTCAGCAGAAAAAAAACAGTTTCATTCTACAGAACCGGTGCACCGAAGTTGGACACGGTTCTATTAAGAATTATGAGCTGGTTGTGAAATTCCTGAACAGCGGCCCGACAAGTGATTAAAAAAGAGTGACATACGGGTGTATGCCGCATGTCGTAATGGAGATTGCCCCGACGTTTCGCGACCGACTGCTGGTCACTTCTTCAAGGGAGTGATGCTAATATTTGGTTTTTGCTGCCTTTTTTATTTCAGGTGGGAGTGGTGGGCGGAGGATGTGAGGAGTGAGGACAGGAGGGGGAAGATAACGAAATGTTGCGAATGACTGGGTTCCAAGTACTGCTTATTCTTAATCCAGTATCTCTGTTATAGTTGTTCTTGCTCTTTTTTATTTCTATGGCTTCGCGGATGAGTCGGGCCTTTACACTCGCGATGACTCTTGATTTTTCGAAGTCGATCGCATGTGCGGTGCCTTCGTGCTCCGCTACGGCTGACTTTGAAGAGTAACCCAGTCGAATGGCCCGCTTGTGATCTTCCATTCGAGTTTTGACCGTTCGTCCCGTTTCCTCGATGTATTTCTTCTCGCACGTTCCGCAGAGGACTTCGTATACTCCTTCAATTTGAAGTGGCGTCCTATCCTTGGCATTTCCCAGGAGGTGTCGTGCTTGGGCGTGTGGTTTAAAAGTGGCTTTAATGTCGAATTTCTGGAGGATGTTGCCGATATTATCTGTCGTTCTATTTACGTAGGGGAGGAAGGCTTTATTTTGGCTAATGATGCCTTATGTGTCTTGGGAATTGTTCCTGTTGTTCTTGTTGATAATCTTTTTAAAATTTCGGGATATAGCTCCATTGTCGTAACCATTAAGACGGAGTATGGATTTCAGCTTAAAAGTTTCTGAAGATAGATTCTTCGGGTCATTAAGCCGGATCGAACGTTCAATTAGAAAGGTTATCGCAGCGTGAGCAGGGTGGTGATGAGAACTGGAATGGAAATACCGATTTGTTGACGTCGGTTTTCTATACACGGCGTATCCTAGGTTTCCGTTGTCATTCTTCTTCACCAAGACGTTGAGAAATGGCAGTTTGCCTGATTCTTCTATCTCCATAGTGAATTTGATATTGCTATTAAGGGTGTTTAAATATTAAAAAAGTTCTTCTAGCTTCTGTCGACCATGCGTCCAAATGATGAAAGTGTCGTCTATATACCGTAGCCAAATTCTGGGTTTATGCGTTGCATATTTGATTTCCACTGTTTCCATGTGTTCCACACGTGTCCACTCAGGCAACCAGATCCAAATAAACTCATGCTCTTCGACCATTACATGCATTCCATTTGAAATAACACATATTCTAAAAGAAGATCAAGAATGCACAGTAATAAGATAAGTACATTTCAGTTTGTATATAAAAAATACTAAGGATTTATTAAGCGTTTCAAACTCATTATTTTAAATCACAGCCGTGTTTTTATGGCATATTGGAAAATAATTCCAAGGAAGACAATAAAATAATTTTTGGTAATGGAGATTTTATATTCCGGCAAAATAATTTCTGGAAGGAAACATGGATGTGATGGAACAAGAAAATGGCTTAAAACGAAATGAGTTCCATGAACGTCAAGGTGAAAACTCTGAGAAGAGGACAGAAACAGCGCACCCTCGGCTGGGCTGCAATTGCATTGGTAACCGAAAGTTGAGGTCAACATCGGAAACCGTGCCTTCAAGGAAATTCTGTGATTTGCCTGCCTAATGATATGATTACCATGTCATTTCTATTTCATTCTTATTCATCATGCGCTACGCTACAAGGTGTATTGTATGGCCTGGGCCGTAGCCAGAAAAAAAATTTCGGGGGCAGGTAGATTTACTTGGAGGAGTGGATACCCACAGTGGCGGATCTGTGGGGGGAGCTAATGGGAGAAAAAGCCCCCCCTAGGGTATCCAATTTACACTAGATAGAATGGTAATTTTGTTCGGACCCGCAATATTTCTGGGAGACTACCCCCCACTTAGCCCCCCCTTGTCCCTATCTACCACTGGATACCCAACTGGGGTTTCCAATTTAAGGGGGGTCGGTACTCTTAAGATTCACTCACTCAGTGATTCAACCCGGAGGTTGGTTCGGGTACGTGGATTACTCAAGAAGTTGCAAAATCGAATTAAATTGATCAGAACTATACGACTGATCGTGGCTATTTGCGATACAGAAATGAACATTACGATATAAAGGGTGAAGAAAAATTGTGTCACGAAAATTGGCCGCGATTTTTCCATTTTGCCGGATTCTCTGGACAAAGGCAAATGCAGGCAAAGCATTCGAAGACATGAGGTGCCCAGAGTATCCGAAAATCGGAGCGTTTGGTTCAAAGTTTCTCTAGTTTAAAAGTGGTGCTTTTCGACCGAAATATTATTGGTAATTTTGGTTCGTGCTGGCTATCCGGCGAAAAATTTCATGACACAATTGATCTACACCCTGTGTATTACTCTCTGTGTATTCTAGATATGAGGGAGGAGGAGTGCTGGCTTCCGTTATCTACAGAGAAACCTGTGGAATATTTTTATTTATAGAATATTCTTCCATTTCTCTAGGATTATTATGGTCGCACATTAAACTATGGCTAGTTACAGGGCCGGACTGGGACCCCTAAAAGGGTGCTGCCTTCAACTTAAGAAAGGGCGCAATCCGAGGGTAGGGCTACGGGTTATTGTTTTGAAATTCACAAAGTAAAATTTGAAAAAATATGGTACCTAAGTATTTTTTTACAACAATAGTTTCAAAAAAGCTATTTAACTATTACAATGTGTATGTGATAGAAGGTACACTAATTTAACAAGCAAATACTCCAAATGATCATGTGTAATTGGCTTCCACTTTAGATGGATATTTTCTAAATATTGTGTATTTAATATTTTTAAAGATATTTATTATTAATTTATTAATGTTACAAATTACATTAGTGTCACTATTTACGATATTTGAATATAACGGAAAAGATAAAACTTGTAAGTAAGATTAAGGTTATAGATGCGTTTTATTTATACATACATTTATGCAATCCAAATCATACATGAGACGACAGACGTATTCAACTGTTTTATGAAATAAAATTAATAAAAAAATATAACATATGTTTGTAGAAATACAAAACAGCCACTAAAGACTGAAGTTATCACTAATTATTATCAAGGCCACTTTTTTGGAGTCCACTTTTATTATCAGAAGGAAAGTAGGCGCCTCATTTCCTTGCTGTGGAAACAGAGTTCATCTATAATTTTTTCATAGCTTATTTTTGTGACTAATTCTCGTTCCGACTCCATCAAGAGGAGAGCTTCCAAATTCTCATTCCATATGGATGAAGGAATTCTCGATTTTATGAGATTCAGCTTTGAAAATGCACGTTCGCAACTCACTTGAGTCATCGGTATTGTTAAAAGGAACTTGTAAGCCTTATGGAGTTGCGGATACATTAATGAGTGCATGTTGTACTGATAAAGTATCTTGTATGCACATTTAACACAGGAGTGGCATTTTTTGCTGCTTTTACACCAAATTGTTTCTTCATCTTATGATTTAGAACTTAAACTCACGTCAATGTCACTGGAGTCCTTCTGATAGTGATCTTGTAAATTCATATTAAAGCTTGGCCATTGCTTAATAAATGATTCCAATTCTTCCTGGAGCTTGCCTTTGTAAATGTTGGGGATCACAGAGCATATTTTTTCCAATGCATGTTCTGGTATTCCATTTGTTCTTAACTCAGAGAATCTTACAGGATCAAAGTATGATAGATCTTGATAAACTCGGTTTTGATCAGAGAACTTTGCTTCCATACTGTCGTTAACTTGGTCAACAATCACATAAAACACATTAACTTTAAAACTGTCTTCACTGCTGAATGGAGTTTCTACGACCTCATCACTTGTTTCATCTGGAATTTTTCCGTTTTTTCTATCTTCTGGCTGGCAATTCACTCTCTATGCTGATGTTGTTGGAATATTGATCCGAAATTGAATTTTCTTAGATTTTATTAATCAGACTTTTTGACATGAACTTTTCAAAGTTTTTTGCAGCATAGACAACTTCTCTCTATTCTCTTCTCTGTCTTCAGCTGATGAAATCAAATTCCAAGCCTGTGCATAATCTAAATATTTTTTGTTTGAAGATAGTCTGACAAAGGCGTTGTTGATTTGAAAATAATCAAGAACATCGTAGCATTTAGGATTGTTTCAAACGACAAAAACTATTAAAGAAGACTGTTTGCTTCATTTCTTGTTTTGGAACTGAATTCTTGGGCATTTGCCACGATAGAAAGAGAAATGATCAACTCTCTGTACACAGTTTTAGGTCGTTTTCCTTCATCTTCCACCAATTTCATCCAGTTATGGAAATAGCCAAAGATCTTGGAAGTGGCGTCACTCTTTGATCTCCATCTAGTTGCGCCAATAGCACCCAACCTATAACTTGGATGTTTCTTCAAATAAATATCTAGTCTCTTGTGAGATTCCTCACAAACACTTGAGTTTTCTGCAGTAAACCAAAAAACGAAATCGAAGCCGTCACAACTTGTGATGTGTCTACCATAACCAAGTTTAGGGAATGGGAATAACACCACGTATGAATGTGATGTGGGATCTGCTCTTGCAGCCTGGCTGAAATGCCCTTATCCGACCACTCATGTGTGCAGCTCCATCGAATGAATTGGCAATACAGTTGTTGATATCAAGTCCTGCTTCCCTTATTACTTCGGTATATGTCTTGAATAAACTTTCTCCTGTTGACGACGACTGCACGCTCTGTAGGCCAATAATTCTTTCTTCTACTTCTGTTCCCAACGCGTATCGTAAAACAATGACACATTGGTCAAAACCAGAGACATCTGTAGTTGAGTCCATTAAAACAGAGTACGACATAGCTTGCTTTACTTCATCAGCGATAATTGATTTGATCAAACATTTTATAATGTTTATTATTTTATTAACGGTGGTTTTACTCAGAAATGTCACCTGGCTTCCCATTCCTCTGGCTTTAGAACTATCATCGTCTGCTGATTATCGCAGCTTTACTCATTTGAATGGTTTTTTCTAAGTTTCTGTCATAATTGCAGAGAAGAAGGATTGTTTCTAAAAAATTTCAATAGTTCAATGAATGTTTATCAAGGGAATGGGCACTTTCTTCTGATGCCCTATAAGCAAGGCCTTGTTTGCCAACAAGTTTTATAACATCTATAACAGCAGACACCACTTGCCTTCGATCAAATACTTCTTTTTTCTTCTTGCAATCTGTTTTTCAATAATTTGCTTGTCGATGGTGATCCCCTGTCGTGCGCCACCTTAGCCTTAACTGATTCTTTGTGAGATACCGAAACCTCATGTTTGAGTACAGTTTGTGTCAAATTTCTGTAACGGTCAAACCCCTGTCAGAAAACTGATGAACAATCCGTAAAAACTAAGCATACACTGCAAAACAACTTTTTTGTACTAGTGTTGTAAGTAAGCCAGCTGCGTTAAAATTTTTCGCCATCAATATCTACGGTGAAAATGCTTTCACTAAAAGGCAGTCGTTTGGCGTTTTTGTCACACTGAACAGGATGAAACTGGAAAAACGAAGCAATGTCCAAGTCTGTCCGATTTGGCTTTTTATAGTACATGTCATTTTCATTGTCCAACATTAACTCTTCATTTGTTTGACTCTGTACTGTCAGTGAAACTTCATTGTCTGTTTTGTCTGTTGCTGCCACCGGTTCGCTTGGCTGTACCACTTTCACTTCGGAAACTAATAAATCCAGTTAAATATCACTCCTCGGGTCATCCTCCGCCACAGAATGTTCTGTGCATGAGATTTTTAAATGTTTTCGATAGTCCTCCCAGATTCTCCATCAGCATTGGAAGAATAACTTGGCTGTAAACCATGACCATAAAAAGTGGTTATCTTTGGCAAATTTTGAGCAACTTTTTCCCACTGCCTAGCGTATTTTTCTTTTCTGTAATCATTTCCTGATTTTCTTTTTTCTTTGGCCCCTCTCCTTCCATTGTGCCTTAAAAAAGAAATGTATGTATACGGAAATGTCTACAATAATCAATTTTAAGACATATGTCTAGTTTTGTGGTAGTTATCAGTCCATCATAAATTATTGAAGGTGACACGAATGAGGGAGTGAAGGCCTAAGGCCAAATATGGGCAATAAGTAATTATTGAAGTTTCTTGTGTAGTCAGAAGTAACCTAACAACAAATTAATGGATATTACCAAAATCAAGTAAATCAAAATATCTTATTTGACTAACAAACTTGGATGCGGCGGCACGTCCACACTTCGGCATTCGGCGCTCGGCGTGGGGGAGGGGGTGACACTTGTTGTTAGATACCTTGAGCGGTGGTGGGGGCGGAGGTGCGTGAGTGCCATTCCGATCGCTGTCAACGTCTCGTAACGCGCAAACCTTAGCAATGGCGCAGCGCGTCATTGAAATCATAGCATGTCGCTGTCGTCTTAGTTACTGTATAATCAGTATAAGTTGTTTTTGTATACAAGTGTTGGGTTTTGAATTGACTGGAGCACCTATTAGAAAATACGTACCTGCGCCCGCAAGGCCTGCGGGCGCAGGTACGTATTTTCTAAAAGGTGCTCCAGTGTGAAATAAACAGTTTCTGGGAAAGGAGCAACCTATACTCTTTGTCCCTACCCTCCTTTTTCAATCCTCGCCGAGAAGGGTCGAGCGGAAAGGGGCATTTTATGGCGTGTCCTTCCGCAAGGGTTTTTTCCTTTCCCTAGCAAAGATGTACAGTATGTCTACTTGCAGTTTTATTTTGCAATCGGTGAAGAAAAGTCGTGCTTGTTGGCCTAGTGTCGTGTCATGTTCTAGTTTAATTCTCAAATTCGTCTTGCCCAGTGATTTGGTTCAACCTTTGTTGAATTACCACTAATAATTACTATCTATTCCCGGAGTTGGAAGGAGCAATGATTTTCCAGCTTGAAAATTTTCAAGGTAAGTTGTTTCAATTTCCGTACCAAAGATAAGTGTGTTTGCCTACTACTTGAACAATGTGTTAAATTACTTGTAGATTATTATTGCTCTTTTCGCCTTTCATAAATAATGGCAATTATTATAGTGATGCGTTTTCTATGGTTGTAATGGATTCATACCAAGTAAATCGTTCTCTGAGTTGCATAATAAAATATTAGAAATGAAGGGTAAAACATCAGACGAGAAAAAAATACACTTATTGGATTTTTTTCGCGGATAATAAATGTCGAGAACTATGAGGATGCTGTTGATGGTCTTCGTGAATTTCTTCGGATGGAATTTTGGCTACTTTACGAAACATTGCGGAACAAAATTTTCCGTTAAAATAAACGATTTTTAGTGAGATGTGAGGAGCAGAGCCAATAATTATCCCTGAAGTTGTCCGTCAATACTTTCCTGGCTCCTCAAAGGCGACAGGTATTTATTATAGTTAAGTATGTTTTAAACTTTTAAAGAA
The DNA here is from genome assembly GCF_921293095.1 of Ischnura elegans. Classification (NCBI taxonomy): domain Eukaryota; kingdom Metazoa; phylum Arthropoda; class Insecta; order Odonata; family Coenagrionidae; genus Ischnura; species Ischnura elegans. The sequence continues at coordinate 97,106,833 of NC_060259.1, forward strand.
AGTTAATCTCTGAAAACCTACACTTATTCTAAATGTAATGCATTCAATTACAAAAGAGGCGATTGTTCCCTTGGCAGTGCTGTAGTTGGGCCGGTACGGCCTATCCCCTAAAATCCAAACTCGTCATAAGCGCACCGGTTAAACTACCTTTTTTAAATACGTAAAAAATAGCCCTAGTGTAAATTGTCCGATGGATTTCAGAAAGAAAAAGTCGGAAATGATAATTTACTTGTTCAGAGTTATCTCGTGGCACAACTTTGAACTAATATAAGAGTTTGAGTTTCACATTTCAGTTGCGTCCAGATGTATAATACATGTTCAGCTGTTGGCAAATTTTGGTAAGTACCGCCTATTTTTTTCCCAACCACAGCACTGTCCCTTGGGACAACTTTCAGAAGAGCCACTAAATGCTCGGTATAAGGTCACCCGAAAATTCCGCCTGTGATTCAGCAGGAAGCACTCCAGAGAGGCCACAAACAAAGATTTATTCAAAAGACTGCTTTTAACGTCTGATGCATTTTTTCCTCTACTCGGAGGAGACCGAAGAAATGCCAAAAGATTCAAGAGATGTGCTGATTTTTGATGATATTGAAGAAAAGTACTCAGACACCAGTGACGAAATAAGTTCATCCGAGGATTGAAAATTGAAATATCGTTAATAAAAAAACACAATCTAAAACCTCAAAGAAAAGCAAAGCAAGAGGTGAATTCCGAAATATGTATCCCTTTTATATTGTTATTTATGACTCCGAATTGATTTGATTAGTAAGTTTTAGCTAATGATTGGTATTCCATTAATGACATATTGTTTTTTAATTGAAATATTCCTTTACGCATTTAGCAAACAGTTTTCGAACTTTATAAAACGGAAAATGGGAAGTGAAATTTGACAAAATCAAGGTAAATATTTATTTACCTATTTTATGTAATAGTTAAATTATGAATTCAAGTATAAAAAATTATCGTTTTCTTTTCCGGTAAACATCCCCTAGTCTTAAAAAGGAAAAACAATAGTTTAAGGACCCGTTAAATACCGTTAAAGGCCTTGCGTGGTCATAAAACGCCCCTTTCCGCGCGACCCTCCGCGGCAAAGATTGAAAAGGGAGGGTAGGGACAAAGTGCATAGGTTGTTACCTTTCCCAGAAACTGTTTATTTCACTCTCTCTCTTACGCATGCCGACTTAATCTCTTAACAATACTTCGGGTTCGAGTCCCGCCTGGGTAGGTTTCTCCGGTCCAGGGCATGGTTGTTTGCGTACGTTTAGTTGTTACATTTGTGGAATACCCCGGTATAAAATGGCCAAAAAGAGCTGTATCCGGTGGTTAGAGAATTAATAATTTTAAAGTCTGTTCAGTGGAAACCTATATATGGAGACCTAAAGTTCTGAGCAGTGATAATGACTATACTACCCTATGATGGCAACAATTTTTACCAATTCTGTTGGCATTGAGTGGGTGAATATGGCTCATTATAGCTGGGAGATAAGCAAACTACATCCTCACTTAAAATAATGTGAAAATAAGTATAGGATCCCGTTTATTTTATTTATATTTATTCCGTAGGCTGATACTAAGCTCTGATTCGCGTGAATAATTATTTTTGCTATTATTTTAAGTTCATTCAAAGATTGACGAAACAATGATCATTGTGATAATTATGCCTTCAAACTAGCTATCGATTTTAATAGTGGTTTAAAGGATCTGCACTATGGGAAATGGACCAAATATGAAAACCCTGTGGGTCCAATATATTTTATGGACATTTTTGCAACTCATCTGTCTTCTATTGACGCGATATTATTTGTGACGTTTATAATTATAAACCCTCGCATGCTTGTCGAAACTCTGGTAATTGGAACCAAGATATCTTCTCTAAGTAATCCAGAAGTCATATTCGTTCTTATCTATGAATGCACTGGACGGTGCACTGGACGTTTGCTCGGCAAAGCGCTTCCATAATAACCGGTTTGCTCTTGAGATATTTTCCTTCTCCCGCCTCGGCAGTTCGGGTCATCGACTTCCACCTCTTAGATGCTGGCTGCGGAGGAGGCTCAGTGGTAGCTTGTGCGGGAGACGGGCCAAGCTATACGCTTGAGGCTTCAGTCACCAGAGGTGCAAGTTCTTGGTGAATCACATGTAAAAAATTCTTAAGCAAAATGTTAACTGTTATTCTAATACTCGATATTATGTTGCATATTTTTCAGTTTTCTTTTATATTTTTTCTTTATACATATTATTTTATATTTTTTATGTTTTGTTGTATACTGAGGAAATGAATTATTAGTAATAATTAATAGTGATCAGAATTTTCGTTTGTAATAGTTTAATGCTTTTCAAAAATGCTGCCATGAATTATTGAAGGAAAATGTTGACTCGAGAGGAAAGTTATTTGCAATCATGGTCAAAGAGGTGCTCTGTTATGAGTGCGCACTCTCATTAATGATTGTCCGTCTCTCGCTACCCTGGAATGATTTTTCTGTGGACGTTTTGGCGTATTAAGGAGCTGGAAGTGCAACGACAAAAATCACAGCTTGAAAATGCCTTTGAAATATGACTGAACTTAATTCACAGTGTCCGGCGATATCTGGTGGAAATGTTTTATATCGATGAGAATAAACTAAAATGGTAAACTTCCACACAATTTTATTTACTTCAGTACCGACCCAATTTCGACACGTAGTGTCATTATCAAGTGTCACTAACCTTGATAATGACACTACGTGTCGAAATCGCGTCGGTACTGAAGTAAATAAAATTGTGTGGAAGTTTACCATTTTAGTTTATTCTCATGACTAAACTTCTTTTTAGTGCTACTTTGCACAGTTTCAAAAGCGCAGCGATCATCTTCTCTATCTTTCGGAAAGGAAACTCCTTGAACAGGGTGAACGTTTTACTGCGTATGATTTTATTTATCACTTCCACCAAGGCGTGAGAGAGGTGCTGGGTGAATTGTCATATGGTTTTGCCTTTCGAGTCGATATATTTCTGCATAAAATGGCATTGCCCATACATGCACCCAGACCATAAAAATGATACCAATATGATTAATTACTTAAATTAATAGATAAAATTAAACTTGGGGAACATTAAAGCGGAAGCAAAAATATTTTATACTCATTTGACAAAATGAGTTAAGGTTGTGATTCGAAGGAAAAATAAGGATTTGTGAAGACTATAAACCCAAATATTGGAGGAATTCCTAAAAATGGATACTTTTACAGATAGTAACCCAAGGCTTTGAGTACAAGATTAATAACTTTATGTAAAAAAAAGTCTAAGAATCAAGGAATGCAAAGATCAGAATGAAACGGAATGAAGGTGATGTAAGAATTTTACATATAAGATGACGACTCATGATAGTATTAAAATGTTTAATGGTACTAAATACCATTTAATTATAACCGGTTTACTTTCTCCTAATCATCTGGATGGACCAAGCAAAAAGCATAACTATCAATAAAGAATAAGAGAGTAATCAGAAAGGAAAATTTTAAAGAACATAATCCTGGAATCATATTTGTACAACGTGTATGGAGGAAAGTCACTCCGTGAGTAAAAGAGGAATAAGAAATTGAACTGTCTCCATGGCTGAGCTAAGACTGAATTATTGAACGTGAACTGAAGTAAAAGCCAGGTCTTAAGCTATAAGTGGAATATCGTATCCCTGGTGCCTCCGCACAGGGGATGAGTGATGCTTGAAATCTCAACTCTCCCTCTTTCCATAGCTTATTATGTAAGCAGTAATTTTGCTAGCACAGGTGATTGAGCAATCGTGTCGACAAGTTTGAGGTCATTAACAAATTACGTAAGTTATGTGAGAAGAAGTCGTTTAAAGCAGTTTATCACGAATTTAATGATCCAGTCTTTTCAGAATCTTACATAAGCAGTCGTTTTCAGCTGACCAATTTCCAAGGGAATGCAATTTCACTCTTTAATTTAATCACCCATCCGAACGAATCTTTGATCGGCAATGTATGGAAAAAAAGCTCTGGGTAATGGTAGATGGAGCACATGAGGAGGCATAATAGCACGCTAAGGGAAAACTTTTTCAGTTATAAAAATAATGGATTATTAATAATGAAATCATCCGTAATTGAACTAGTTATTTAATACCCATAGGAAAGAGCTGGTTCTGTTGTAAGAGGACTCAATATTTCTCTGGAATTTGCATATAACCAGTGAATCCAGACCGCCAGAAGTGAAGTAAAAAAGGCAATCAGAAAATTATACCAAAATAGGTAGGTAAGAATGGTAGTTAAATATTCAACATTCTGAAGCTAGTGACGTAAAAATTGCCTTGTGACCAATAAAAAAGGCCAAAAAGGTGGCCTCCATGAATCAGGGCTGTCATTTTTCTCTGTCATGTGCATGTTTTCGACCTACATTGCTGGGAATGAAAATGGAATGAAATGTGCATGCTCTTTGTACTTGAAAGTACTTAGGTAACTGAAGTATGAAAACGATTGGTGCGAGTGCACCTTTGCGCTTGTCGCTCAAAACGGACGTAGTAAATATAGCGTGTCCGGATATTTATTATGTCCAGGTAACAAATGATTTATACGCCAAAATGAACCGAAAAATTATCAGAAAATAAAATTTATTCCCAACCTCTCCAACTTTCTGGCCAGCCTTATTTTGGAAAGGCCTCTTTTTTATAATGTTGATGGGGAAGTTTAAATTCTAACCCAGTCAGCTGTCTTTATCGCACGGAACCGCGCATAAACTCCTAGATGAAGCAAATCTATCTCCTATGCATTTCTCCCATCGTAGCCTTGAGTAATGGTTCTTGATAATTACCTAGTAACAATTACGTAGCCTTGCTGCCAGCCCACAAAATTTCCATGTAATTCTTGCTATTTAAGACTGTACCTTAAGTAACATATTTCGCGAAAGCTCTTCGGATATTACTGCTCCGAACAAAGTCGACAGAGAACTATTTACATTATATTTAAATGTCGATTTTTGACCTATTTAGTTGCAGTACCAATAGAAATTCTCTTTTATATATTCTATGCTTTCAGCGATTTACATGATGAAGTACCTACTTCAATGGGAATCATATTTTAACGCAGTGATTTCCACAAGTCTCCTTTGAAAATTTCATCCTGGACGGAGTGTTTCGCAGAATAAATTCAACGGAGAATGTTGCATGCAATGCTATAAGGGGGTTGAAAATTTAAAAATGCATTATTTTCATATCAGCCTATCAGAAATTGGCAGTTTTATGGGCCCAAAATTTTGTCCATGTTGTCGAATCTGCAACCGTTTAGTCACAAATTGATAATGTAGAGCATGTGGGTGTGGGGCTCCAGAAAACTTAGACGGAGCGTGGGGCCGCAGAGTGGGCTAGAATAAAAAAAATCCATGACCTCTTCTTCTATACCTATTTAGAGTCCATCCATGGCCTCCACTTACCAGCCTTCCATAACTATTTAAAGGTCTACCGACAAGGTACACGCGAGTGGTGATGTTTTCGCAGGCATCTTCCCTTTTTTCTGTGGAAAAGCACTTTCAAATTTGGTTGTGCTTCTGGTGCGATGTCAAATGGTTTTATTTGCTGTGTTCCTGCTGCTTTCCTTGATAACCGAATAATTCGATTTTTTTCTGTGTTGGTTTGTTTCATATATCCAAGTGTTTCTAAAAGGCTGTTTTGTTTAAAAGTCTATCAGCACCATCTATTTCTGTGGAGATAACGTTGATATTCCATTTTGACTACATTGCAATTAATGTTTACTTATTTATTTTTTTGGTAAACGTCTTTTCGTTCTTTTGATTAAAGAATTTGAATTTACTTCCCGTTATTTCGGATTTTACTAGTAAGTAAAATATTTTTCTCATTCACATTTCCTGATTCGAACACCATCTTTTCCATTTAATTTAGTATATATTTTTCTAAATTTCTCTTTTTAATTCAATCTAATTTTAGGCTCTGTTTTCACTTTATTAAAAAACTTAGGTAAAAATATATCCCAAAGAAATTTCACGTTTGCAGCTGTATAATATCCTGTTGAAATATAGGAAGCAAACATCTAATGCAAAAAAAATTTATGTGACGAAATATATCTCAACAAAGTTGCATTATGCATCTGATAAGGATAGTTGTAAAGCATTAAGTGAATTATAGAATGGAATTTTTTCGGAAATGCGTGAGGGAGTTCAAGAGTGAACAATAGATTATTTTATCGTGATGGAAAACGGCTCAAGACAGTAATTGATTTTCCGTAAAACTTTCGGAAATGCGTGAGGAAGTTCAAGAGTGAACAATAGATTCTTTTATCATGATGGAAAACGGCTCAAGACAGTAATTGATTTTCCGAAAAACTTTCTTGAGTGCTTGCAGAGTACATCATTATTATACAGTAAGTATATTAAGTTTATACCCTTGATTTCAAGTAGTCTATAACTATTCCTTATGCAGCGTTATGGACATGTTGATTTAGTTTAGCCAGTGCAGGTCGTATGCCAGTTACGTTAGCCAGTCGTATGTTTTCATGGTTGTAGCGAGAGAACGAATAGGAGGAAAACGAAAGGCCTTAGATCCCCCCATTCCGCTGAAGTTCTTTGATTTGCTGCAGCAATGAATTTAAGGGAAGAAGGCAATGAGGCTACCTCTAAGCTACTAAAGAAAGCTACAATGACCACATCTCGAAATTCTTTACCAGTAGTGGCGGTTATTACAAAAGTCAGGACGAAGAACTGAGTCGCAAATAGAAAAACAATTAAAATTCGTGCCAGCCCTCGATGGTCTGCTCAACATCGCCCATGTCGATGGTTAAGAGAAGATACCTCTGGAAAAAGATACACTGTTTCTTCACAGTTAACGAGAAGAGGGCAGACCAGGATGTGTACTTGGATTGTATAGCTCTTTAAAGCACAGAGAAAAGAAGGCTATCCTGTGACTTTAACAAGCTGACAAACACTGCATTACGACTGCGGAAATCTAAATACGACAGTGTGAAAGATAATAATTTGTTTGTGTTTAAACCTGACGTAAACCAATCAATACTTCGCAATACTAAACAGTTTCTGTTAAAATTTAATTATAATATGCAAATGTAGACATGTAAATGTAGAAATGACGAATGTAATTTGTCCAAATGTTTTCGAGAAAGAGCAGAGAACTTTGCCATCAGTTCTTCCTAATGCCTGACAGTAAAGCGGGCTTGAAGAGACATGGTCACTTCGAGATTTGTCGCAGTTGTAAATGCAAAGTAAAGGATAGGGAAGCTGTTCATATTTTGATAGCACCTGCTGAAGTATTTCATAAAAATATTGACAAATTTTTCATAGATCGCTCATCTATCCGTCACGGCCGCGAGCGTTAAAGGCAGGAGTTCGCAGCAAATCTACGCAAAGCATTCGTATTAGAGCAGCTGGATGCAGTTACCATATACTCGGACGGAATATTTCTTCCATCATTGATGGGCAAAGAACTGGTGAATAGGCTTCCTGTCATAGCCACGAGTCCGGGAGCTAAGCATTTACTTGGGGTTACAATTTCATAATCAGACAGTGGGAAATATCAAGCCGTTGCCGTGTATCAGATGCTGAAGGAATGGAACCAGCATGAAAATATCCAAGTATTCTACTGCGACGAACATTGGGAGACTCAGTTGCGCATGCGCCTTATTAGAGCAGCTTCTCAAAAAGGATAATTTGCTTCTACCATGCCGGTACTACATATACAAGCTGGTTTTAAAAAATGTCTTCTACGCGAAGATCGGGAAGTCGTCGGACACTAATGTTCCTCTGGTTTAAATATTTCATAACCTATGGAGAATAAATCACTAAGTCCAAATAATAGCCCGTTTTGGCAATAAACAGTGATGAATATAGCATTAAAGGTTATATTGACGAATTTTAAAGTTTACCTACAGAATTATACTTATTATAGCCTAATTTCTTCGCTGTCTTGCGATATTTATCGTCGACACGATAAAAATTGGAGGGCTCTGTTTTTCGTCGAAATTTTGTGTTCATGCACGATTATGAAAAAGGATCACCGTGTTACCTCGAGATATTTACGTTGAATTACATAAAACATTTTAGAGTGTCCATTAAAAAAAATCAACTACGACCGTTATCATCAAGCCAAATAAAAATCGATGTTTTGCCCCGCGCGCTGTCTGCGGCAGCTCCTCGATGGTATGGGATGCCGTAATCGGTTTTTTCGAGCGTGTGGTCGACTCCGGTTCTGGCCGGCGACATATAGGTATAGGAGGCTACGAAGAGGAGGCAATGGATCATGGACGGCTCTTGCCTAAAAAGAGAGTTTGTTTGTTCATAAAAGAGTCCGTTTTCCTACGTTAAGCACACGATATAAGTCCATTCTCCGTAGTAGTACATGGGCTGCTATTCTGGATAAGCGTTGCAAAAAATAGCATATGCTATTCTGCGGGTCATTATTGCAACGACCCCGTATTCAGAATGAAGCGTAGTAATAATTTTGTTCGGAATAGCAGCATGCTATTTCTTGCGCGAGCTATTTGGAAGCTCCGCCCCTTCCCGTATGAAAAACTTTCTGAACAGTTTGCGCAACCAATGAGGGAGAAGATATTTTATATATTTTTCTGTATTTTATGGAATATTGACTTGCAATTACAAATAATTGCTTCATTTGCATTTAAAAATTATATTAAACCGTGGATTTATATAATACGCTTTGAAAATCTCGTTTCGGAAATCAGCTGATTGTTGTTGTTTTGATAATATCACAATGGCTTCAGACAGGTGGGTTAGGTCATAATTTTACTGTTATAATGATGATTTATCGGGCATAAATATTGAATCATTTACCTATATCCGATCGGTCCTTTATCGTGAGATATATGTTATGCGAAATAATCATTGAAACCTAAATATGTTTGATTTTCTTCGTAATTGTCTTGGGCTTCGAAGTCTGTCTGTTCGTTGCATGTCAAAATAAATATGTACCAACTTTTATTGCTTTGATCGTGACGATATAGCTTTACTGTATGAACTAGAAGCTTTCGTTTCTAATACTAGCTTTATATTATATGACTCCCTAATTTCAGTATTCATTCTCTGTTTAGGAAATGAAGTAGGTGGCAACGTCACCGCTGTGCTTTCATGTAATATGATGGAATAGTATCGATATTGCAGCTGCAGATTTGGAAAAAGCAGAGGGATGTGATGGTGAATTTGAGGATGGATGGAACAACTGTGAAAAAGTGAATCGTGTGGAAAGTGCTGTTGTGTCACTTATTATTGTTTTCGTATCAGCTGATTTTAATATGCTCACTGAAATTTTTGATAGACCCTGAACTGTGCCGATATACTGAAACTTAATTGTGTGAATAACTAACTTGCCTATAGAGGAAACAATTTGTATTGAATTCCACATGATATATATTGCATTAATGATGTAACATGGATATTTCATTAAACGTTTGTGGCGAATCATATTTGTTCGGAAACTTTATTGCTGTTCGGAGAAATCCTTTGTTTTCAAGCAAGTAATTCAAGTCGACTGCCCGTGTTATAAGTTTGTAAATTTTAAGTTTTAATTGTAGAAGGTAGCGAATATATTAGGGAATATTACTATAGTGGGGAAAATAATTTCGACTCGTTGCATGTTTTTGTATATACTGTCCAATTGAGGAAATGAACGGCTGATCAAAGTATATATGGTATTATTATGGTAATATATGGTTTTCATTGAAGGCTATAACTGTTATTATATTTGGCGAGTTACTGTTCACACAAGCTTGAAAATTTTCAAGAATCGACCTGATAGCCTACATTGAGGATATTTTTAGTAGCAAGTCAAGTGATGAAATAAAATTATGAGTTGTAAATATGAATAAAACACGGAAAATTTGGGCTAATCGTAGTAATTCTTTGCATTAATTGTTATTGTTTTCGTAGTGTCAATGAAGCAAGCTTGAGCTTCATATATTAAGCTCGAATGTTAATTTCTAACCAATTCACTTAACTAGTTAAATATTCATCACTTATGCTACTATTATTTAATTAAAATAAAGCAGATAACATTTTATTTTTGGCTATTATTCCATTTTTCAATGCTTGATTATGTTACTTTAACCTCAGAAAAACAATTCGACATCGCAATGCGCACGTTTTCAGGGTTGCAATACCGAATAGCTCGGCCTCGAAGACTGCGTAATATTATAGCAAGCCTACCGGTTGCAATTCGCCGTTCAGAATAGTGAATTGCTACGGGCCTATGCTATTCTGAGAATTACGTCTTCCGGTATAGTAAAAACACGAATTGCAACCGTTCTGAATACCAAATAGCATAGGCGTTGCAATACGCTATATTATAGCAACATCGGTTGCAATAACGGAGAATAGCATAATGCTATTCCATCCAGAATAGCAGCCATGGAATGCACTCAAAGAAAGAAGCCTTATAGTGTAACTTTTGCAGTGCCCAGAAATTGCTTGACAAGAGTCATTCGTATAAAATTTATTAATTTTACTTTCTGGTGATTATTTTCTATCATTATTATATCTATTATTCTGATACAAAAGTGAATGTGGCATACTCACACTTGCCGCGTCGCCGTTCTCCCCGCCGTCGCCGGCCAGAACCGGAGTCGACCACACGCTCGAAAAAACCCGATTAAAAATTCGGAGTTGCAAGTTGGTGCAGGATTTTACTTTATTTTTACAATTTAGAAGCTTCATAGACGTGATATAAGTCACTTGGCGGAAGTCGGTGGAAGTATATAATTTTTCACTACATTTATGAACAAATTTGCTGGAAAGAGGCTCTGCCATTTTGTTATATATCTATGGTTAATGATGAAACAAAATATTTGAAAACCCTCCAAATGGAAGAAACAAAAGTGTTCATTAAGATGGTGCAACAGTTTTTTTAATGTAACCGTTCATGAAACCACTGCACGAGGATAAATTTGGATATTTTCAGAAAAATTCTAGGGTGGTCGTTTTTCGCAAAGTTTGATCAACTTTGACCTCGAATACATTGCTAACGTGAATGAACAGGAAAGAAGTAATCTAGAATATCATGAAAAATTTATTTGAAAATATGTATGCGAAGTTTCAACTTCCTAGCAAAAAAATCGTTTTTGAGGTTTCGGCAAGCTTTTTTCGCTTCTAGCCCGCTGTGCGTCGCGGCAAAGGAGGAGATGGAGTATGCCGCTCGCGCCTGCGCGGAAAACGGAGCAAACTTCACGTTCCACGCAATTTTCGCCGAGGATTTAAATAGTACGCGGTGTTTAAACAATTTCAGTGGAAAAACAATTTCGGAATAATTATGAGACGTTATTATACCACATGTCCTCCGTGATTATGAAATCAGAGATTCTTTGCGCACCGTGAATTTTCCGGCAGTTTTTTGCGATATCTTCTCTGGGCATGACTAACCCTTTTTTAGTACTTAAAATTTCAATCCTATCAGCCATAGAGAACAGAAAAGAAGAAATAATTTTATATTTACGATACTTTCAGAGCCTAAATCGCAGCTGGATAACCCATGGTATATTGAGGCTCTTCTCTAGTCAAGAAAAAGGCTACGACCTATAGAGACACGTACCTACTATTCCCGCCCCTATGAGTCTTGCTATTCCTGAAAGATCTATTGCTGAATTTATATTACGAGATCTTAGGAAATAATTCGACGTGAAAAAGGTGTGATAAAACATAATAGCAGTTAATAACTTGTTATGTTTGACCGTTATTGGCTTGGTATTCTTGAATAAAATCGATTTTCCTATCCACTCAATGGCAGGGGCAGCTTCCAATCACGTATTCTTCGCTGAAAGTGAGTGAAACGGTTGCGGGGGAAGGAGAACCATCATTTAAGATTTTTCTGTCTGAGATGTCGTTTAGAAAAAAGTATTGTGCTCTCCACAGCACTTTTTTCCGTGGGGCGTACGCGTCTTATTCATTAGCTATGTAAGATGGAGTCTTCGGTCTCATGCGCGTCAGCCGGCATTGCGTTATGGGTAGAGAGGCACGTATGAAATTCCATGGAACATTTGTAATTTACCCCTTATTCCCTAATTTCCGGTTACAGAACGTCACACACTGGCTCATTTCCAGTCCATTGGTGCGGTTGGTGCTCATTCCTTTTCAGGACAACTGAAGTCAATGAGGCACTGTTCTCAAGGCCGGAACTTTCTCTTTGCCAAGTAATTTCTTCATAATACTTTATTCTTGTCCACCTCCTTGCCTATGACACACTGAAACATATTCTAAAACGATTTTTCTTATCTAAAGTCCTTTTAACCATGATCTAAGATATTCTCAAGCATAAGTATTTCAGTCTTCGTGTCCTCTTTGCCGTGAAGAGTACGTTCATTTATTATAATTTTCCCTCTCGAATCGATATATTGCTGCATTAAATGGATTTATTCATACACGGACTTAAACCCTCGCCAATTATACCAATATGATTGATGACTTAAATTAACTTATATAATTAAACATGGGGATTATTAAAGTGAAAGCGGAAATATTTTATACTCATTTGAAAAAACAAATGAGCAAATGGTGTGATTCAAAGGAAAAATAAGAATTTGTGAAGAAAATAAACCTATGTATTTGAGAAATACGGTGTAATGGGTATTTGTACAAATAGTAACCTAAGGCTTTGAAGAGCAAGATTAAATACTCCATAAAAACAATAGCCTCGGAATCGTGGAACAATTATATCATAATTGACCAGTAGTTTAGATGATGCAAGCATTTTACATATCCAATGGCGACTGATGATTGAAAGATTTTTTGGTAGTTTTGTTTTGCTGTGGGCCCCCGATAGTGTCTCCTACCAGGATCATTGCCCCCAAAATTAAAATCCTGTTTACACCACTGCACCCTACCCTGAATGTGTGGAAATTCACTCGCCTGTTGCTTAGGCTTGGGTAAGCTCTACCCTCTCCCATCCATACCAACCTTCAGTTTGTATCAGTAAATTAGTGGTAATTGTTATTTTGTACTTTTATTTCACCTCTTTGAGAGAGAGGAAGCGGAGGTGTACTTGTGCAAATGAATGATTTTTACCATTTAGACTAATCCGTAACTTCTAATTCTCTTTAGAAACAAGTTGAAACCGTTAAATTTTTCTTCATTTCCATGTTGCGTTGCAGATCACAGCTTCTTATCAACGGGAACTTATGCTTTTTTGTGTAAACAACGCAATTTCGCAAGAGAGATATATTTTCGTAAAAAAATATGCTCAGCTCTTGACCAATCCTACATGATTTAACTAAACATATTTTAGTGGTGAATGGACGACCTTTTCCCTAAATATAGCCTTATTAATGATTTCTCAATCCCGGATTTTTTCCATTAGAAGAAGAATCTCATGCAAATATTACAGGTTATGCCCTCTGAGCTGGGAAGGCTTTTAGCAGTATGCATTTTATACCACACTTTATATGATCACTCCCATGAATTTGAGGAAAGATTAGATGGAGATGTTTAAACAGAATATGTACTATTTAGACTCGAATGATGAATTATCAGAGAAATTAGATTGACCAAAAGTAGCGCCTTTCATAAGCTGCTGCTTTGAATTCAGAGAGGATGGAACAATTTTGGCTCTTCTGCCAAACGGGATTCATATAAAAATGGGGACCTACTTAAGCTGGAAACTTGAAGAACGGTTAAATCTTTAATTAGAGATAGTAGAAAGTTATGAAGTAAATCAGAAGATTATGCATGTTTTGGAAATATGCGGATAATTTAGAAACATTTGCTTTAGTTGACTACCAAGACGAAGTAATTGAATTAATTCTTTTCGATGCTCCTTTCTTTAGAAGCTGAATTCTAGGCCTTTCCAAATGCTGCGCCTCTTTTAGATTTCAGCTCATAAATAGGCATTGGTTAAAGCTAAGTAAATGTGACATCCAGGTACATAACATTTAAAGTGAACTATTTTCAACTTATTCCTTATATTATAATCAGAAACATTTTTACCAGAATAAATATCTGTCCTTAAATTATTCGCAGTTTTACCGAGCAGCATTCTAGTTTTTGGAATATCTCAGCTGAATTTTGGAATAGCTGCCTCTCAGTCGTGTTATGGAGGTATTCGGACTCAAATGCATCGCTCTGTGTTCACCTCCGTCCTCGCCATTCAAGAGGATTGGGTTGACGTGGTGGCTAGAGTCTTGGCTTCCCACCGCGTGGCTCCAGGTCCGGCGATGCGAGAGAATTTTCAAAGACTGACCGAAATCAGCTTGACTGCTACCCGGAGGACATTTCTAGCGCCATCCATCAAATTGGACGTTAAGCCGTTGTCCCCTTGACGCCTAGGTGCCGGGTTTCTCTCCACCCTTCCTTCCCTTTCTTGAGGCACAAATTATCTCAGCTGTCGGTCACCTCCCCAAATAGGATAGTTTCCTTCATCAAAGAAAACGAAAGACATTGATTGCGATTCATTACCCACAATTAGTGTATTCATAATATACAAATTATTTGGTTTTATAAATCCCAGTTTAGACGATTGGTAATGGTCAATTTAAACTGCATTTGAAAAACGCCAGATTGGCGCCCATGCGATGCCACTCCACGTGACGTCACAGGGACCTAGGTTCTATACGATTAGATAGGAGTTTCACATCGTCTGAGATTACCAATGCATGCATGAGGCACAGAGCTCCGAGAAACATGTCTTAGTAATCACCTATTAAAACTGGCGAAGGTCGGAAAGTTTCCTTCGTTTGATAAGGTATTAATTATCCTTATTTAAGCCATGCGCTACCTGCTAGCAGGGTACTCTGCTACCTGCTAGCAGCCAGCATCTCAGCGGCGCACAATATCCTCGCCCCAAGGTCACCTCACACGGCGAAAGCGGGATCCAGAATGACGCCACACGGGCTTTTCCCAGGATTCATAGTTAGCCGTCGCGTTTTCGCGCTCTTGAAAATTTTCTCTTTTCATTAAATAGCGAAAAATAGATATCGTCATTTAAAAATATGAAAGCGTGAGATGCGTACTCAAGGAGTAATAATCTTTCGATTTAGGCAATAAAAAATAATAGGAAACCACCGTATTGGTAAATTAAACACTGTTATGAAATTCACTAACACTCCGCGTTTCCAAAAACCTGCATCACACAATCATTCATTCCATCCCTTTCGAAGGGGCAGCTCTAGCAATCGCTCCAATTATAGTGGAAAAAATGACCTTTCGATTTAGCCAACAAAAAAATAATAGGAAACCACCCTATTACCTCCACTACTAATCTTTCAAAGCGACCTTCGAGTTGTAACTCTTCGGATGAGGCACATTGCACTCTAAAGATCTCCACAAGTGCTTAGGTAGGTATCCATGAAGAAAGTTCAGGGGATTTGGGCCATAGAAAATGAACTTGTATTCCGGTATTATACTCGGCCCGAAAAATTCCTTGGCATTTGATAGCTAGGAATTCACCAAACTATTCGGATTCGTGCTGCTCGTACTGCTCTGAATGCTATGAGATGGGAAGTGGAGTCAGGCATTCTTTTTCCTCCTGCATTTGAGAGGTATTGGCACTAGAGAGATAATAGCCAATGCAATTATCTGTGCATTGCCATTGCAGCGGTGCATCGATTTCCGAACGCGGTTGTGCTATCCTGGGAATTCGGTGCATGGTGGTCGTTTGCTCAGCCGTGCTCTGCCGTGCAGCCTTCCCTCCAGGGGCAACGCGAGAGCTTTTCTCTAACATTGCAGGAAAATTTCTTTTTGTTCGCCACGCTGACATGGAATTGGTGTAGTAATCTGCCGGCCCTTATGATTTCTGGAGTCTGTCCATCATAAAATATAAACCGAAAATGATAATATCCACACTTAAATGTAAAACTCCATTGCTGACCATGGTTTCAACGCCGAATGTCATTTTCAAAGATCTAGAGCATTGGACCTCGAATAGGACATGGTTTCGAAACTATGGTCTGGAGTGGAGTCATACATTAAAGTGAGGAAATTACCATTTTTTGATTACATTTCACCACCGATATACCGCATTATCACCACGTCAAGCCTGAAACGAGTCCTTACGTCTGAGTCTGTGCTTTCAATTTTTTAAGCCGAATATTTAGGCTAACTCTATGGGCTTAAACAATTCTCGTTTTATTTTCCTTTGAAAATATTGCAGAGCCTTAGCTATAGGGTTAGAATATTTAACTTCGATGAGGAAATAAGCTGAGTGGCCAAATGTGATATCACTTTAGGTATTCATTGATCATGGTTTTAATTTACTCTTCCAGCATGAAAAATGAATTTTCTAAATATATATCAACAAAAATCATCGCTCATTAATATAGAAAATTATGATTTCGTCGGCAGAGGTATTCTCGAAAAATAATTTCACATGATAACATAAAATGTATTTCGATATATGGTAACGCATTTTTAGAAGATCCTGGGATTACATTTGTTTATGGGTCAGGTAGGCTATAAAAATTCACCGCTTAGCCCTATTTTTGCAAATATTCAAAATGATACTTTCAGAGTCATTTTTTCAAGCATAAATGAGAGGACGAATTTCAAATAATTAAATTTTCTCATCATACCATTCAGAGTTAAAAAACGCCGGTTAAAGATCGTGATTTCAAATTCTCTGCACGGCTCAGTCGCTCATGGGAATCCGATTGGTTGAGCTCTCTATAATGTTTAGAATATTTCCTTCCAAATTCTTAACTGTGTGTTACATCACTTTTGATGAATGCATTATAACTCCAGTTAAAATGGAGTGCTATAGTGATTTAATACAATCAGAGATGGAGATTAATTATCATTGAAACTCGTGTTTCTGGATAGCACCACTTACTTTTCGGAAAAATATTATGCAATCGCTATGCATCCCTATCTAATAGGAGCGACTACTCTAATATGCTGTTTCTAAACACACATGTGGAGGTTATGTGTCATCTAATTGCATAGTTATCTGTCTGTTTTTTTTGGCTCCAGGCAATAGGGTGGTTTCCTATTATTTTTTATTGCCTAAATCGAAAGATCATTACTCCTGGAGTACGCATTTCACGCTTTCAGATTTTTAAATGACCATATCTATTATTCGCGATTAATTGAAAAGTGAAAATTTTCAAGAGCGCAAGAACGCGACGGCTAAGTATGAATGCTGGGAATAGCCCGTGTGGCGTCATTCTGGATCCCGCTTTCGCCGTGTGAGGTGACCTTGGGGCGAGGATATTGTGCGCCGCTGCGATGCTGGCTGCTAGCAGGTAGCAGACTACCCTGCTAGAAGGTAGTGCTTGGCTTAAATAAGGATTATTAATACCTTATCAAGCGAAGGAAACTTTCCGATCATAGGTAATTATAATAGGTAATCATTAAGAGATGTTTCCCTGACTTCTGTGCCTCATGCATGCATTGGTAATCTCAGAATATGTAAAACTCCTATCTACTCGTATAGAAACTAGGTCCCTGTGACGTCACGTGGAGTGGCATCGCAATGGCGCCAATCTGGCCTTTTTCAAATGCAGTTAAAATTGACCATTGCCATTCGTCTAAACTGGGAATTCTAAAACCAAATATTTTCTTTATTATCAATACACTAATGGTGGGTAAAGAATGGCAATCAATGTCTTTCTTTTTCTTTGATGAAGGAAACTACCCTATTCGCATATTATTGATATGATTGTTATTATATTATCTACTTCTAAGGAGGGACTAGTCATAACACAGTGCTTGGACATTCAGATTTCATGGATTACTGCGCTATCCATACTTTTTAGCAAGAGCTTGAAAGAAGTCTCATATCCTCTCTTCATTTACCCCCATTGATGCAACTCCGTCCGGTAGCAGGCCGGAAAGTTGGCCTTTCGCTGGCATCAGGCTCACGTAGCCTCATCCCTATATATCGCAACTACTGCCATCATAATAATTCATTCAACATAACTATTCACGGTTACCTGAAAAAAAGAGGCTGGTTTCTGGTCAACTCCCAAGAAATATTTTAACCGTGAATGGCGACGTAAAAATCTCAAGCCATAAGTTTGGCTGCAAAATATTTAGTATTACTGATTTTGTAGCCAAATAACCTTTAATTTGCAGGAAAAGTACTATTATGAAATAAAACTTCACTCATCGAGTGTCACTTTAGTTTGCAGTTGCAAGACGAGTGAGGGTCCAATGCCGAAATGACCTTCATGTAAGGCTTGATTCCCTGGGGAAAGTAATGGCTATTCTTGTGTTGAAATATTGTTTACGTTAGCTTTTTGTGTCGGTACACAAGGAAATTCAATTCAGGGAGCATTATGTCAGATATTTCTGCATTTAATGAATCGCTTTCATCATATTTCTGTGTCCTTCTGATCGTAATGTTTCATCTTCTTGTGTTAAAATGGAAAAGTTTGCATGAGTTCATGATAATAAAATAAAATACTCAGTCATCATTTCTAATTATAAGGATAATTTATGGAAAAGTGGCGCAGCATGAAAGTGTTAATACATTGTTTGCGAGGAATGTTCTCGCAAAGCAAGAGATAAAGGGCTCTTTCATACTCGGTAATGTAACTAGAGGGAATGATAGCGTTTGTTTCCGATTTTCTCACGTAACCTTATTGCGTGCTCTTCTTTAATTCACTTTTCCATTGCTCTATGTTTCCATGGTTACCGCTCCTCCCTCTCGCGAAGCATTACCGTCACCCGCTGCTCCACTTCATCCACTCCATTTGACCTCCCCACGATATCGTGATTTTCCCCAGAGCCCGTCCATTAATGGTTTTTTTCTATTCCAAGGAAACTGTTCTTTCTTTTTGCCTCCCTTAAATGAATTAACTCAAGTTAGCCGTCGCTGCAGTCTTCAGCTACCGGCCTCAGATTAGAATTGTCCTCCTTTAATATTGATTTCATAGCTGTGATAAAATATGGACTCAACTGTGAAGAAGGAAAAATAGGAAAACGAGTTAGAGAAGGGTGCACACTAGGGTGCCTCGTTTTGCCACTTTTTTTAAGGAGCGAATCGTAATACCCGGCAAAAGTTGCGAACTAGGGTGGGTATTACATATATAATTTTTTTAAATCGGTTAATATCTTCTGTTCACCATTTTTTTTTGAAATTTCGAAATTTTTTAACGGAAATCGTTAAAAACGCAAACAATTTAAATTTGGTTTTAGCAAGCACTCATTTTTCCAATGGTGTATAACATTGGTCTTTCTTTGATATTTTAGACCAAACATGTCAGCTCTATTCCTTTTGAATACCGAGAAAATGACCTTTTATCGTGTCCCCGAAAGCAGTTTTGTGGGTAGGCAACCCGCAATATATACATTCTCATTCTACGCTATGCATGCGATAAATGACGCGAAATAGAGATTTTTTTCAGTCAAAACCGTGTAAATCATGTCTGAAGTTGTTTTGGGAATGCCATTTGGTTGAGTGTATGGTTTTTTATGCCATCGCCGACTATAATGACCATATTTTCGTGTAAGAAGATATCACTGAAGTTTCTGTCAAGGTATGTGCCGCTTGAAAAAAATCGCCTATTTTAGTAGTTACGCAAACAAGAGTGTTCCAACTCATCTCACGCCACATAATGAAAACAATATAGCAAATTAAATCCTATAGAGTAAAGTGGTATTTCAGAAAACATAGGATGACTTATTAAAGTCTTTTACTGAGGAGGCGACGAAACTATTTGATATAGCCTTAGGCAGACGGGGACGGGGAAGTTTGTGTGCGCCTCAGTTTCGACAGCCGACCTGCAGGTAAAGGTAAGGAGAAACTGTCGCGTACGAAAAATCAGCTTGGCTAGCCTCAAAGATTCCTTGTAGAAAGGTTTTTCTTTTCCGGCGTATTGCACGGGTGAAATCTTCTCGGGTGTTTCACCGGGAGAGTTACAAGTAGGCCGACGTTTCGATGGCAGAGGCTGCCATTCTAACGTCGACCTTCAAGCAACTCATCCGGTGGAAATCGCGAGAATATTTCACGAATTCATAGTAGAGGCTTCCGCAGGAGATTTGAGACCCAACACTAGAGTTTTCCGGGTTTCCACCGCGTCGTACCATTTACTCAGATGACCGTTGACATGAAGATGCCGGCTGCATTACCGGCGACACTGTCGTGTGTGTGAATGGACTAACGCGATTAACATTCCGAAAAATAGCCCTTATCATAGCTGGAAAGATGCCTATCTCAAGTGGTCATGGCCGCGGTGGCTTAAAATTAAGCATGGCTCAGAATATCATCCCGATGGCGTGGTATTAGGTGAAGGCGACTGACAGCTCAGGTCGCCGAAGGGAAGGATAGGGAAGACGGTGTGGAGGGAAACCCAGCATCTCTGCTTTAGCCCGCTCTTCATGAAAGGTGTCTGGAGGGTTACGGCGCACAGTGGGCGGAAATCGAAAAGAGCTTGACAAAACTAATATCTCCGTTATTATTCAACATAGATCCACGATTTTTTCGATTCTTTATTATTTTTACCTCCTTAATCCGATTCTAATGTTGTTTTTGCTCTGGAACAATCAGGGACCTCTCTAAAATAAAATGGCGGAAACAGTAAAAATTCCCTAATTTTAATATTAAAAGCGCTGCATGTTAAATGCTTATTATATTCATACAAGTACTACCACTGACTTAGAAACTTTAATACATAACTCTAAACTACTTTACCGTGATGTATCGATACATCACAGAATGTATAGAAGCGTGGTATCTGTATAACATTAAAGATATGGATTTTATCAATGCATTCCACGGAAATTAATGCAAGTTTTTTTCGATTATTTCCATTAGAAGTTAAAACCATATTTCTGTATCTGAAATGAATGACTAATGAAATGAAAATAATGCATACCTGAGTAAATACAGTTATAGGTCTTCGTCACCTGAATCATCTCGTCTCCATCTGACTCTGCGTTCCCGTCAATCAGAAGGAGGTTCCTAGCTCCCTTAGGTACCTTCACATTTCCGTGATTCGAATCGATTGATGAGGATATTATTGCGTCCGAATATAGAAGAAGTCTTCGAAAAATAAATTTTCGAACGACAGCATTCTTGAAATTTTTCTGGAGTGCTGTTCTTTGAACCTCCTAATATCCTTGTGCCTCGATTCAATGGCCTCCTCCGACAATTGTCCAATGGGTAGCACTGCTGCGTTTACAATAGACGCTCCATGTATTAGAATCTTATGCACAGTTGGGGGCATAAAATACCATTCATAGTGCTCCACATTAAAGGCAGCAGTGGAAGAGCAATACTTGCGGAAACGATCTACGTCAGTTGGAAGTCCAAAATTTCCCAAAAAATCCTTTATCTCTGCATCTCCTTCAATGCTAAATTTTTAATAGAAATTTGAATGCCAATAGTTTTTTCGACTCTATCGTCTACAGCATTTCTTGGCACATAGCATCGTGCAGTTCTTTTCGAGTCACTTCCCTCCTCTCCATTTTCTCCGCTGTCGGAGATAAAAACTTCTAAATGTACAAGCCACAAAAAATAGCTACATTTTCTAAAGTTTCCTTATCGGCAGTAAATATTTCTACAACTAGTGGTGTTAATCATACCTGTGACCGATTAATGCATTCCCTCTATCGTATACGACCTCTCTGTATTAGAGTTAGTTCGACAACCGCTAACCAATCGATGGGTTCACCTAGGAGAACTCCTCTGTCAGTAGTCACTGTGGCTAAAAGACGTCGATGTTTCAACACTCACCAGCTAAGTTAGACTGACCGTATGAGTACAACTGAGGAAGCAAGACATTATCTAAGCCAATAGTACGTGTGAATTTTCGGGAAAACCGCCTTGTAAATCGACAGCTAACTTGTTCACTAGCTTGTTCCAGAGAAGCGATCTTTTGGAGGGCATTAACCGATGCACGTGCGCTACGGTGGTTAAGCAAATAGCGGCGACTTTTCAAAGAAACAACCTAGCCCCAAACACCAAATTCACGAGCCCCACATCTTGAAGGAACAATATACTGGAGATGTCAAGAGGTGTTACTTAGTGAGCTACTAGTAGTGGAAGCGGATTACCGCCCCAAGGAAAAATTGCGGTCTGTCGGTCGTGTGCACTGACCGCGCCTGCTTCGATACTTTCCCTCTCCTCAAGGTCGGAGGGATTTCTGGTTTGAAGGGACCTAAAGTGCGGGAAATTCCCTGTGTATATGCAAGTGAGAATAAGTACTAATAAGGGAACAAAGCACTCTGCCGACGTATGGTCACACGTCCTCATCGGGCTCATGGGTGACCGGCCGCAGGGGCGATTTTTCTACTTTCTATGTGCCACAAGACAGTACGAAAGATTTTTTTTGGACAAAACATTGCCTTAACTTTAAGATTTCACATCTTGCCTAGCAATTGGGGTAAAAATAATAGTGGTGGAAACATTATTTGCTTTAAACTGGAGCAAAAACCAAATCAGGATATTCCGCGGCCGGGCCGGGCGGCTGCGTTGACTTTTTATGCATATCCCATTTTTAAAAGCGAGGTAGCAGGTTGGAGCAAGATTTTTCTTTAGGATCATTTAGTCAATATTCAGGTCTTTCTTTCCATATGAATTTTACGATCGAGTCTCGTCGCCCTCATAAAGTTTTTTTTCCACTTTATGTCAAAAATAGTCCAAAACAATGCACTTTTGAATGTTTAATTATTATATGAAAAATTGATAAAAATAAATAAACTATCGAGTGTAATTCTTAGGAAAGGTTTACTCTTTTACAAAATATGCATTGAAATTTATGGAAAACCATATTAACGGCTCACTAGTGAAAGTAAATACTCGATTTTTGCAGAAATTTAGAATTGGAATTTTTTATAATTTTGTCTCGTCTTTAACGGATTCTAATGATTTAATGGGTGAAGCAAATATTAAAATAGCCATAGTTCCTTGATCCTTGGACATTATTCTATTGGACTGTACCATTTTTGTTTACCAAAAAAATAGTGAAAATTTAGGGTTTTGTCACACTTTTTTCGATTTCCGCCCACTGTGCGGCGTCCCATCTTCTACATCTACATAAAACCCTGCGAGCCATCTCCAGGGTGTTTGGCAGGGGGTGACAAATCACCAACATGCAGCATGCAAGAGGACCGCAGGTCACCGCACGGTCATAGAAATATTACGCACACTAGAAAAAGATACATGCTCATTCATTAAAAAAATTGCTGATGATTAGTAATTCCTAGAGCAAATACATGCAAGGTTAGAACTATGAACAAACATGCAGTGAGTGATCCTAGCGAGCGACGCCATTAATCCTATCAATTGAGAAAACGTTGCTATCCTTAATAGTACGAGAGATGATTGACATTTTAAATCTCTTCCTTTTGCAGTCTATTTCTTTTACTTTATTCTCATGATCACGTCTATTATAGTACGATGGTAAATGAAGGATATGATTCAAGTCGTCTGAGAAAATATCTTCTTCGAATTTCCTAAGTAAGTTAAGCCTATACTTCGATCTACGCTCTTGTAAAGATTCCCATCCTAACTCGTGTAACATACTGGAAACGCTGCACTTTTGTCGTAACAACTAATCACAAATCTGGCTCCCCTCTTAAGGCCGTTTTACACGGTACACGGAATTGCGCAATCTGACGTACGTGCGAAGGCGCAATAAAAATTGCGTCGTGTAAAGCGGTGAATTGCTAGAACACATGCGAGAATGCGTGGATGCGAGACGGCAAAATAGCCCCTGTTCTAATTTCGTCCATGCATTCGCGCAATTCCACGCCATTTTAGAAATAAATGCAGCTCTAACCTGCGCAATTCCGTTCCCCGTGTAAAACGGCCTTTAGACTTAGCGTCCCATCCAATGGACTTCGCAGCTTTCCACTTTAAGTGCCTTTCACGCAAAACTCAAGCAGGGACCGAGCAGTCTTTGAAAGATCTCTACCACTTCCCAGGTTTGTACCCGGGCCCTCAGGGTAGGCAGCCAAAAGTCTTGACGCCGAACCAACCCGACATTCGTGTCATCTTCATCATAGGCCGTCTAGTGGAGGGGCGTGCTGGGGAAGTATCGCATGGTTTCAACGCGGTTTTCGACGCTGTTTCGTGTTCCCTTGCTATTTTTGGGTCCGCCATTCGGCCCCTTATCGATTTGGGCGCAGTGGTTGGCGAAGGGGGTAGAAATGCAAACAAGATGTCAAGCCAGGGTGCGGTCTCTGCGTCACTGACACTTCTATAGCCGCCCCCCACCCCTCAAACCCCCGGGACTGGGGAAACGGGGAGGGCCCAACGTCGCAGAGAAGAGGGTAGGGCAGGGTTTCGACCCCCACCTCCACCCTCCGGAGCACAGATTACAGTTCATGAATGACCAAGAATTTGCACATGGCGTGAACAGGCTTGTGCAACAGGTGACGCTGGGCACCCAACCGCTAATTTGCGTTCTCCATGTCAAAGCGATTGAATGATGCGCTATCGAGGCACGCTTTCATTTCGGCCCTTTTCCTTGGTATGTGGAAGTTAAAACACGAAAATGAAAAGGAGACTTCGTTGACTTCCACTGATTTCTTTCGTCCGTACAACATGTTTCAAACCATAGAGGTCATTATCAAATCTTTTATCATTTTTTATGATAATTACCTCTATGATTCGAAACCTGTCGAACGGACGAAATAAATCAGTGGAAATCCACGAAGTCTCCTTTTCATTTTCGGCCCTTTTCTTGAGACTCGATGCGATTATTTCTGTCCACTAGATTTGTTTCATTCGTATAGAGAAATTGAAATACCTTGCTTCAACCAGTTAAAAATAATTACTTGCAATTAACTTACAACCCGTCACCAAAACAAACTTCTAAAAACTTCTGTCAAAAAAACCTTTACCAACCGCACCTTCTGTGTCCTGCCTAAAATGTCTGATTTTTCATTAACTTATGAAATGTTCTTTGATAGAGAAAATTGGTACTCAATCGTAATCTCACAGTATTATCGCGAAGTTCATAAGTTAATACCATTGCTTAGATTCAATGTTTTGCTCTAACGTTTATCATTGAATTGCCTAAAGAATTTTATGCCAATTTAGGCAAAAGCTTTGGCTTGGAAGCAAATAAAAATAAATTTTCACCGTGAATGCTAAGAATTATTTCAAAATCTCCTCAGCGGCTCATTTCATCGTAGATGGTCGCGAAGTGAAGTCTTATGAATCATTTCTTCGGTGTCTGGAAAATTTTGATGGATACATATGAATTATGTATATCACATTGTGAACATAAAATCAGGCTTGGTAACCGATACCATTATCGCCCTCACTTGATTCTACTTGAGCGAGTTTATCTCATTCTTATTATCATCTCGCAAGTAGTGAGAGGCTTTTGAAATTATTTAACTAAGAAATCGAGTGAAGGGAGTAGATGATAAAATTTTAAACAATTACCGTGGTAAATTAATTTTTTCTGGAATATTAAAAGAAGTTTACTTTGTCAATAAAGACAATTATATGAGGAGCGTGCTGTAATCTGCGGGTAGTTAAAATCTAATTAAATGATTCATTGCAGCAAAAAGGAACCAGAAAGTAATGAACTAACAGCTGATTGTATTTTCACGGAAATGTAATTAAACTTGGCTCAATTCCACTTATTTCAATGATAATTCTTTTCTAGTCGACATTTTTCAGTACAATGCACCCTGATTATGCAGCAGTTCTGTATAAAATGTTGATTAGAATATATTACTAATATATTGAGTGGAATTTTGCAAAGTGTAATGAATTTTTTATGATAATGGAGTTCCCCAAGGTATAATCACTTTTAGGATCGTATTATTCCCATGGTTACATCTTTTAAATAATCTGTATGGGAGTCGTTACATCAAAGGGTGATCTTTTATGCGTCAGAATAGTTAAACTATTTGCAATAGGACGTTGATTCAGGTTTCTCTGCTCCATCTGGAGGTGGTCTCATCAGCGCAGGGATCGATGCTCTCCTATTCTCCGCCAATTCTCATGTTCTCCAAAACCTCAGATAACGAACAAAGATAGAAACCAAATTAATTACCACCCAAATTAAAAATTTGAACTAAAGCACGATATTTATGCTGGGAAATGCCTGAACCATTCATTCGTCTCAATAATCTCTATCGAGAATTACTTCGACGCTGATAATGGAGTCAGACGTTTCAAAGCAGGATTATTCTCCTTGTACGTACTAGCTCTTACTAGGTACATGATTGTGCCTTGTCTTGCCGTTACCCCTTTATAAATAAGACTAATTTTTGCGAGTGCACTAGAAAATACTTAAAGCAGAAGTTTCATTATCCCTATATCACAGACAGGGCCGGCAGAAGGCAAAATACTTACCCGAGAAAAGTGCTGCTGTGTCGCCCCCCCCTACTGGGGGGCTTGGCATGGAATACCCCCCAATTAAACGGGGTGTCCGAGCGTTTGGTAGCCCCCCTATCAACGCCACCGCGGGCAGTCGCCTTTGTTTCCTGGCCGTGGTTACAGAGTTTTTATGTTTTTCCATCCCTTCCGAAATTGGAAGGTTTTTAATAGCGAGTGTTCCAGGCCTTTGATCCAGGAAACTGACTCACTTACTCAAATACAATCCATTTGTATTCTATATAGTGCTATCGAAGGTGGAAAAGAAAACTTTTTTCGTGTGAAGTTATTTTTAGTAAAGATACATCTTAAATCAGAGCTGTTGAGTGTGAAGTCCATTGTGCATTAAAAGTAGGATTTTTCGAGAATAAGAGCTTTTTTCGCATCGGATTTTTCGGCGTCTCCTCACCCACGGAGTTGAAGTGCTTTGTAACATCGATAGTCGGAGTTTTTCTTGGCTCAGGCGGAAGCCAACTGAAACGGCTGCCAAACCGTTCCAATTTCTGTTTGAATTATCGTCGTAGCCATCTTAGAATCTGTTGAGTCCCATAGTTACAGTGGTTTTTAATGTAGACCGAAGGAGAAAAGTTCAAGTTATACCGCGTCATTTCTAAATTAGGCACCAATGCTTTATTCTACAGCCTGTTGTAGAATAAGATGGATTCAATGGATAGATTTAACTGGAGAACAGTACGTGACATTAAGTAGCAGTTAGATAAACCGCGCCAGCGGGGGGGATAAAACCAAAGCTCAGAGAAATTTTTAAGTTAAATCCATTTTACTAAATTGTATTGATATTACTAATAGAATAGTGAAAGGATTAATGAGATATCTCTCAGAAAGCCGTAAAAATCACCATTTTGAACCATTTATCTTAAAATTCCGCAATGAATTAATCTCGCACCTACCGCTTATCCTGGTGGGTGTTCCATACCCCACACACCCCGGTACTAGGAGCACCTAAACCCCCCCTCCAGCCTTAATTCCTAGCTGCACCCCTGAACCGCACTATTTATTCTCAAGTACTATTGAAATCAGGTACATAAAATAAAGGTGGTGCTTTTCAAGTAGCGAAAATTCCTCGAACCGAAAGATCCAAATCTTTTTCTTTTTCGTCTCCGACAGATTTAGGATTAAGTTCAAGTATATTTTATGTGGCAATGAAATTTTGCATGACTTGATTTCCTTATATTTTTTGTGTACGGGGTTAATTGAAAGAAAATGAATTCGAGTTTTAAGCCATTTTATAGAATTTAATTCGTAATAATTCAAATCCACATAATCATAACTACACCCCTGTATTGGTGCGCAGTCCGAAGAAAACTCAGCATTTGAACATTTGAGGAATAAAGCCTGAATGGCGCGATCATTTTTTCCGTCCCTCTGAGTGATCGCTCCAGCAATAAGTTTTCAGGGACCAAAAGAGTGATTGCTCGAGCCATCGTTTTATGAATCGGACGTTCATCACGACCGTCCCATCCATCGTAATATTCCGTCACTTTCCGTGTAGATTCGTAGATGGTGTCATTCATTAGAAGTCCAACCGTGGCGCTACAATCGCTCTCGACGCTCTGATTCATGGTCCCCAGCTTGTAGAGTGCCGATACCCAAAAAAATGAACTTGTAACGCTGTTGTTTAGTTATAGTTATTCGTCAAAGTTTATGCCGAAAAGAATCTGGGTCGATTTTATTTTTAATATTTTGTTGTTGGTTTATTTATTTATTAAAATGCCTTTGATTGTAAATATAAATTTATAAGTGTGTTTTAAAATTTCTTCCTAGAGTTATCCAATTCATTTTCTGTTTGTGACAATTTTCACACTAAAAGGGTTATGTCATCGTGTTCATTATTGTATTGTTCGCTTTGCTTTCTTTATATGAAATATTTTCGATTGTATGTATATATTTCAATTTTCAATGCTTTTCTTTTTACACAAATGCTTAAATCTCTTGTTTGATCAATAGAATGTTAATTGCCTCAATCTCACCACTCTTATAAAATTGGTTCTGTTAAGGCTATTGTCCCCAGAGCTAATAAATATTGTCATTATTATTGAAGGGATGGAAAAAAATGATCGTGTGCTTGAGGCTGACCACACAGCAGTTCGTGAGCATAATGATGGACATGAATAATAGAAAAGGAAATGAATGGAAAACAGGAAATCCTGTGATTCATTAATCAACCAGAGAAAAGAAAATTTCCACTGCATGCTTATTAGGTTCGTAGAAAGCACTGGGAGTAAAACTTTTTAACGAGGAACCGTACACGACGAGGTGGAAATTTCAGAATTTACGCTTATAGAGTGCCGACATGGCTTTCAAACCCCCCGAAATCTTTGAGGGGGCAGTTTTAGTGAATGCGCCTCATTCCAAATGAACCCTCCCAAATTCTTGCTACTCCCTTGCTCTAACCTGGTGACAAGCCCAGCGGAGAGAAGATATTAATTAACGTCGCGAAGAGTCGTCGAGGTTTACTGGATTTTTAGGAGCCTTGTAAAAATATACATAAATATCCTATGCACCAGACCCCCTTGTGGTAATTTTACGATTTGTGATTGAATACACAATAAATTGATACAACGCTGAGAATGACTATAGCCAGGTAGACATTTTTGTTTTGCACCCCGTATGACCCATACTACGGATTAATGACCTCAAGGGCCTTGCTATCAAGTTTCCCCCAAATACATACGTCACTGCAAAATCGCAATGCTTGAATGTGTATCGTGTCCATCTAACTTAATTTTCCCCACTATATACCTATGTATCAAAAGTTGCCTTGCGTAGCATATTATAGATTTAAAGATATTTATGAATATTAATTCCTGTTATAAAGAACAGTATTCAGTATAATATCAAAATCTGCTACATGAAAGACTAATTTCAGGTACTTGAGTCCAGCGTAATAGGAGAATGAAAAAATAGTGTGAGAGAACTACTAGCATGCTCAAAATTTTCAGAGAGAAGGTAGTCTTTCGGTGGCTAGAATCTTGACATGCAGAAGTAGATTGTGCCATTATAATACTGAATAATTTTCCACAATAGGTGTTTTAAAAGCAAATGAAATCAATGCCATCCTTGGCGCCGAAAGAGTTGCGATTTGTTCGCGAATAAAATCATAATTTTTCCAATTTGGACGTAGCTCAGGCGTTGAATTTATAATGGCCGCTAGTAGCGTGACATGCAATTTTTCCTCGGCTGAAAGAACGGGTATGACTTCCATTGAGCGCCTCATTTGCTATCTCAAGCACATGTTTAGTAAGTATGGGTCTCTTTATTACGTGTCTGTCAAAAACTTGCCGAATAAATGTGTGAATAAAGATAACGCGGCAAATGACTTATGATCTATGCATAGTTAGGC
The DNA here is from genome assembly GCF_921293095.1 of Ischnura elegans. Taxonomy (NCBI): domain Eukaryota; kingdom Metazoa; phylum Arthropoda; class Insecta; order Odonata; family Coenagrionidae; genus Ischnura; species Ischnura elegans. Next base: position 97,136,412 of record NC_060259.1, read on the forward strand.
ACCGAGGAGAATAATCGGCAAGCAGTAATGGCATCACATTCTAGCAAAGCTTTACTCGAACGATTAACGTCTTCCACCTTTCTATCGTCAATATTTGCCTGATATTGTACGACTTTTTGATCATATGGCAGCAAGGGTGTTAAAATAAGTGTAACATTTGAGTACAAAAACTATCTTTTTCAAATATACCGGGACCCGCTACGCACAATGTGTGCGAAAAATCCACTGAGAAAAAATCCCAGTCAAGGCGAATGATTTTTTTCTCTGTGGATTTTTCGTACAAAAACTATCGCAAGATCATTAGAACTTTAAAAATGACATCTAAATCTAGTTCATCATGTTACTCTGCTTGGAACCTCTAGAGGTGTTTGGCAGCGGGTGAACCACCATCAACATGCAACCATCACTAACATCCACCGTGCACAACATCATCAATGGGGATTAATGTATAACGAATTATTATCATATTATATTATATTATATTAACGAATACGAAATACGCAACATGGGGGCTCACAAACTATGGGATTAATCTATATCCTACTTATGAAGGCAGTCTGCCTATGAAGCTAGAATATGCTAAACATGCCGTTAGAAATGCTAGGCAGAGGCATGCATTAACTCTTTCCTGGCGGCACCTGTCCAAGGAAAATGTGCTTCCCGTGCTACGAGTGGTATGAGAAAATTTTCAACCTCTTTGTACGGAGCTCTTTTTTGGGGATGAGTTGCCCTGGAGTTCTCGTCCCTCCAATTTGGGACCCAAATGAATTTCCTTAGAACGAGTCCAGGTGAACTTATTGCCTTAGCAGTGATTTTCTAAATAAATATCGTTTATGATTTTCAATAGTTTACACTTTCTTAAGAATACCGAGAATTTTTATTTTATTTTGGAATTTTAACCGATTTCTAGCCTTGATAATAACAAAGTTAATAAACACAACGTACTGAGACTTCAATCAAGAGGTCCGTTAAAAATAACACTAAAATTTCGTTTCCAAAATTGATTATGCACATAACAAAAAAAGAATTTAAAAAGTCACAACAATCAACTCATCCTTGATGTTGCCGAGAAATGGGTTATTATTAGTGGAAGGAAATATATTATAAGTGATATGATGGTTCTTTATAGTGAAAAATTGTAATCACACATTCACTGTGGAAGACATGGCCATGGGTTAACGAATGACAGCCATTTTTTGTTCCGAACTTAATGATCTGTGTTGCATGTTGTGATTATACGAACCGTCGTCATTTACATGAGTATATATTTAATGGCAGAATAAGGGGATTTTCAAAGCTTCCACTATTAGTTAAGAAAAAAATAACTTCAAAGTTTATGGTAAAGATGAAAATATTTCGGAGGCTAAAATATTGACATGCGCAAGTTGATTACGGTAAAATAATACTGAATAATTATTGAAAATAGTGTTCTAAAAGCAAATTAAATCAATGCCATTCTTTGCGACAGAGTTTCGCTAAGTGACACGACCGACATCACAACTTTTTAAATCACACTACACTCACCTGAAGGAAAATTTCAACTTTTAAGGGACATTTGAGTGATGTTACTTTAAGTAAAAGCTTTAATATACTGACCAGAGCCAGCGTCGACAGCTGTAAAGAATCTGAGGTAAGTTATTAGGCATGCGAAAATCCGCAGAGAAACTCTCCAACGTAAACCAACAAGGTGCCCACATGAACAAGGCTCATTCATGACTCATGCGAGAAGACAGCTGCGAGCGCTTGACCTTGGCGGGGGAGCGGGATGTTGGCGACGACGAGATTAAAAAGCGGGGACCAGTGCCTCAGGAGAGCGCACGCGTTATTTCGAGATTGGAAGCAACTGAGGAGCGCAAGCAAAGGAGAAAGATTGCAGTTTGCTTCCGCCGAAGGAAAACAGAACGCCGATTTAAGGGTTGCAGCCAGGCAGAGTATATTCCACGGGGCGGTAAATTTTTAAAAGTTTGTTTAAAAAGTTGTTTAATTTTTCTAATTTAATTATTTAACGATAATTATTAATTTACAAATTATTTAACGATAATTTTTTATTTATAAATTATTAAGAAATAATAGTGATAAAACTTCTTAACCCTTTATAACCCAATGTTGCTTCTAAGCAACATCAAAAATGTTTAAACTTTCAGCTCTATTTAGGAAATATATAAACTAAATATTATTTTGTAGTGTAAATATTAATGACGAAATGTTTAGCTGCCAGGATAATTATCATTGAGTGTAAAATTTTCAAGTTTTCAAAATGAAAAATCTTGAAATTTGATTTCTCCCAGAAACAGCACTGGGTTAGAAAGGGTTAATAGCAAACATACGATGCGTAATTTACACTACCTCATCTAAAAAAATAGCTAACGGATACATTCTAATTTAGTGCTGGGGGAGAGAGGGAGGGGGGAACTGATCTTTGCCCCACCTGAAAAAACTCCTAGTTCCGATCCTGGTTACAGCAGTGACGTAACCGGGACTTGGCTTTGAGGGGAATGGATCCAATTGAATAGCAAACCTTGCCGGGTAATGATACTGAGCGTTTTGCTTTATAAAAAGAATGCATTTCATGATAACTTGCCTAAATATAATATTTGATACAGTAAGTTACAAGCCTTTGTTTCTGTCACTAAAAGGAAGGCACAAAATTATAACAGATAAGCGAGACAAGAGTTCTGAGAGGGTTCTGGGAGGTGGTTTAGCTACCCTTTATTCCCCCTCTTAGCTACGCCCTTTGGTTACAGAGAAGAATTTCACAGCCGTGCACATCGCCTCTTCCCCAACTGTGGTCGCAGAACACCTGGGAAGCATTATTGATATGTAGTTCTAGTGGTCTTCATTGAGTATGAAACTGAAATAATGAACATTTATAGTTAAAATACTTATCCTACTGTAAAAGTATTCCCTCATTAATTTATTTCCTCCTGAGAAAGACAAGTCATGATGAAATCGGCCGAGGTTTTACCAAACAAAGCCAAATGGCATTGACAAAATTTCAATATATCTGGTTAGCCATTGTTGATATTCTCCAAATGAGTCACCGAACATCCTCTCTTCCCATGGTTGTCCAGTGTCCATGTCACGCATTGAGCTCGCTTCCATATAATTTGTTTATTAGAATTGCTTAATCTCATAATAGGAGGATATTTTTTTCGGATAGTTGAATAAATGAACTAGCAACATATTTCAATTAATTTTAACTTGCGCTTTGTATTTTATCTTAAAATCGTGTGCTCTGCCTAAAAAGTCAAATTTTTCTCGGCCATCAACTATATAACGTATTTTGTTGACAAAATGCGATCACTATTATAAATGGTGATTGTTACTGTGATTTATGACTTTTGAGCGAATTTGAAATGCAGGAAATACCATTTAAATTCGGATAGTGTAGAGTGCTGAATGCTTACATGATTAAGATTATTTTTGTCAGTGAAAATTTTTATGCATACACTGAGGTAAGGAAATATATTCTGCCACTAATACGTCCGCCGGTTTTTGATAGTACAATAATTGAATGTTTTTGTGATGAATGGTGGGATTATGAATAGTATAGGAACCAATTGCTACACTCCACGATTAAGACGAATCCTTCTAAGACTTGACCAGCAAATGGGAGGAATCTTCTGGAATTGAAGTGTCCTGCATCTTTTTGATGATTTGAGACTCCCATTGCATATGAGGAAAGTGTTTCTGTGAGGCGTGCCACGACGAAGCTTTTCAGTTCGCGAATTTATTTATTTCCATGCCACCGAAAACAGCTCTGTACGACATTTTACATCGGGGTTATTAATATGTCAAGAGTTTAACGTACACAAACAACCATGCCCTGGATAGGGGTAACTTACCCAGGCGGGAATCGAACACGCGACCTCGTGTTTGGCAGGCAAGGACTTTACCCCGCCGCCACCGAGGCCGGCAATTGCTATGTTTACTCACAAGGGCGGATCCAGGATTTTTTCTGGGGGCACAAGGGTCTTACAGGCAAACGGTCTTCTCATATTTGAGATCAGAAACACGCTAGAAAAATTAATGCACGAAACATCCTCTTTATTTGTATATGAAATTTATTTATATGGAATTAAATGATTGAGGCTCCGGAATACACAAAACAAAACGAACGTAATGATAACCGCGTCTATTTTTTAAGCGTCTGGGGAGGGGGGAACGTTCCCCTGTGACCCCCCCCTCCCTAAATCCGCCTATATTTGCTCAACTGTGACGTTGTTATTACAGTTTGTAAAAATGCGCACCCGCACGCGTTTAATTCACATTTCGTCTGTTTTTTGTGCAGTATTGAGATTGTGAGACTATTTTTGTTTCGATGCTCTATTCTAGAGTTTGTATTAGACTGAGTATGAACCAATTTAGCTTTCAATTTAAAAACAAATTATTTTTGAGTTCATATTAGCTATGCGCAGCTTTAGATTATTTGATCACAAGCGTTCATAATAGGTATTTTCATCATTACTTGAAGCATTAGGATGAATGGATAGTTCTCAACATACATTGCATGAAATAAGATTTAAATCTACGAAAAAATTTTTATGTAGCCCGCGGATGCATAATAGCACATTAATCCATCTTTGTGGTGTTCTGGAACCAATTCTCCCTGAAAAAAACTATGTCGGTGCCAAAATTAAATTGAGTGCCATTGGAGCATCAGAAATATTTGGTTGTTCATTTTTGACGCTTAAATGTTTTTTTTTGTCCCGAAGCACCATTAAGATGGCGTACTGTGTGATTTTCTGCACCCGAGGACCTCGGAGAAAAAAGTGTCGCGGATTAAAATCTTATTTCATCCATTATTTGTGGACACGTGGTTACAGAAAAAAGCATAGCTAATCCGTTTATTTTAAGAATGAGTTATGCTTTAGCATTGAGCAAACAGTTTAAAATGAATATATGATATGGGAGGTTAAGGATTACCCGACGTCAGGTATCTTCCGTCAGTAATTTTCTCCCGACGGTTTCTTCCCAGTAATGTAATCCCCGTTGAACCATTTCTTATGAATTAATCCAAGCATGTAAATTATAAAATTTTATTAGTGCGTAGGTTTCCGCGGCGTCGTTCACGATGACTGCTAATTTCCGGGTTCTCCAGCCGCGTCTGTCGTTTATAGTTGACTACAGTTTCGGAAGCCATCCTGCTTCCGTCTTCAGGTCGAAGGTGAGAAGTGTTCATTTTTTTGCCGTCTTATATAGCACTGGCCGATCTCCTCCTGTGCGCTGATTGGTCAGAACTCTCTTCCAAACGTTGCTGATTGGGTAGCCGTTGTCCCTGTTAATATTTTGCCTTTTGTGGATTTCAATCGCTTCCCTAATTTGCCTTGGGTAGTAGCGACTCTCTTTTGCCACTATCTTCGCTTTTTCAAATTCAATGTTATGGCCGGCCTCACTCCAAACATGCTCTGCAATGGCTGACAAGTGCAGAGCGGGAGACAAGAGCCATGATCAAGAGGTCCTCTATTCCGACTGAAGAACAGAGATGGCTAATTACGTCCGCACCGAAACCACCGAGGCTATACGGCTTACCGAAGTTACACAAGGAGGGTGTACCACTGAGGCCCATTGTAAGCCAAATTGACGCTCCAACCTATCGACTCGCCAAATACCTAGCCCAAACTCTACAGGATTGCGTGGGAAACACCTCTTCATATGTGAAGAACTCAGCCCATTTCGTGAATATGATAAAAGGCATTACCATCGAGAGAGAAGACATCATGGTGAGCTTCGACGTAGTGTCGCTGTTTACGAACGTGCCCATTGAAGAATCAGTGGAAATTGTGAAAAACCTGACAAGCTCAGGAATTCCCAAGGACTTCCCCAAGCTTGTGGAGCATTGCCTGAGGAACAACTTCTTCCTGTGGAATGACAATTATTATGAACAATCAGACGGAGCAGCGATGGGTTCGCCCCTTTCCCCTGTGTTGGCCAACCTCTTTATGGAAAAGTTTGAGGAGGAGGCCGTGAATACCTACCACAAGCAACCAAAGCTTTGGCTTCGGTATGTTGATGACACGTTCATCGTATGGCCACACGGTGCAGAGGAATTGGACAAATTTTTGATATATCTCAACAAACAACACCGAAGGATCCGCTTCACAATGGAAAAGGAATGCGAGGGCAAGTTGCCCTTCTTGGACGTAATGATTAAGAGGAAAGACGATGGCAGTCTTGGACATGCGGTGTATAGAAAGGAAACGCACACGGACCGATACCTGAACGCAGCATCACACCACCATCCCGCCCAGAAGGCCTCGGTGGTAACATCTCTACTCCACCGAGCCTTCACCATTTCCGACGCCGAATCATTAGAATCAGAGAAGAAGCACCTGACCAAAGCACTAATCAGGAATGGCTACGACCGGAAAATGGTCCTCAAAAGGGCCGCTAAGGTCAAAAAGATGCACTCACGACCATCTGAGGAACGCCAGGCCACAGAGGAGGAGGAATTGACCAAACCTGCAGCACGGCTTACAATTCCATTCATAGCAGGAGTGTCAGAGTGTATTGCTAGGATACTAAGGAAGCATGACGTGGTCACAAGGTTCAATTGCGTGACCAAGATACAAAACATTGTACCTGGACCAAAAGATCGTATCCCGCAGGCACTATGCGAAGGCGTGTACACAGTGCCATGCTCCTGCGGAAAATCATATGTTGGCGAAACATGCCGAGGAATGGCGACAAGGATGAAGGAGCATGTGAGGGCTACCAATAAAAAACAACTGCACTTGTCAGCCATTGCAGAGCATGTTTGGAGTGAGGCCGGCCATAACATTGAATTTGAAAAAGCGAAGATAGTGGCAAAAGAGAGTCGCTACTACCCAAGGCAAATTAGGGAAGCGATTGAAATCCACAAAAGGCAAAATATTAACAGGGACAACGGCTACCCAATCAGCAACGTTTGGAAGAGAGTTCTGACCAATCAGCGCACAGGAGGAGATCGGCCAGTGCTATATAAGACGGCAAAAAAATGAACACTTCTCACCTTCGACCTGAAGACGGAAGCAGGATGGCTTCCGAAACTGTAGTCAACTATAAACGACAGACGCGGCTGGAGAACCCGGAAATTAGCAGTCATTATAAAATTTTATTTTAATTGAAATTAATGAAATATACGACTACAGTTTCTCATTCTATTTATAACCCTGGCCGTAAATGTAGATCAAGCAGATACAAAGAAATTTTAAGTGTATGGTGGGTTGCGTATATAGAAGGATAAAAATAATCGCCAGGATGGCCAATTCCCATAACTGGTAGGGTGAGTATGTTGCAGAATTCGACGCAGTGATTTAACGCAGTAATTTACCGGCTGAAAGTCACCCAAATTTCAGATATTTAGGCTTAGAAATTCATTCGATGAGGGCTCAATTTATTCAATAATGTCAGGAAACAAACGTATCAATTGAAAAATGGGTTTTATAGCTTATTTAATAAAGTCCGTAGTTATATTCGGAAGGTGACTATTTCTCCCAAAGCCATTTGCTGCCTCATATTTATTCATACAACTTTTATTTGATGACAAATGGCGTACAAGAAATTGTTTTAAACCGTGCTCTTTTGCTGTCATAAAACACAACCGTTTTGTTTATCTGCCAATATTTCTTCAATATTTCATGAATGACAAAACCTCACCCATGCAGAAACTGTATTTATAAAACTTTACTCTGAGAAGATTTCACCATGGTGAAATAGATTTCATCTTTAGTAGTGAATTTGTTCGCTTTCATTCGCACCAGATGCTTCATAACTCCAATCGTTTTGTGATAGTTGATGGGATAACTTTCAACCACAGTTTAGAAAGGTATGAGCCAACTAGAGGCCATTGTAAAAGCAGGCAAATTTTTCCTAGAAAGCTTAGAATTTTTCCCTCAGGTATCTATATATGTTTTTTTATTTCAATCGATCAAAAATAAATCCGACACTTAACGTTACCCACGTAGGATATTCTAATTATAAAAAAATTCTCGTAACAACAGTTTCCCGTTCAGATAACAATTACCAGCTGTCTCATGAAGCAGGCTCTCACTTTCTGTGATATTAACTCTCATCATTACGCTTTATCGTGTCACCATAATGTCAGCTCTATCTTTCGTGGATGACGATCAAATATTCCCTAACCAATGACCGAAAGCCATCTGTTACGGATAATTGCTTTCGTCTTTTTATCAAACCTTCAGGTTTCCATAAATATAGGGTATTTATTACCTGTGAAAACCATTGACGTAAGTAGTTTTAATCAATCTGTAAGGACATGGTGGTTATCAAATCATCGAGTGATTGGTTATTTACTCTGCGGAATCGACAAGAATATCCAAAGATGATGCCCTTCTCCCATGCGCACTCACGTATTCAAAAATACCGAGGAAATTCCTTAATTGAATTGAAAAATCGTTTCCGCTAGCAAGACAGGTTAATTTTTATAAGGGTTATTACACCTCAGTGAAATAAGCGTTTGTTACTTTGAGTGTATGATTTTGATGAACATTCTGCATGGTTATTTGTCCACTCCAACTAAATGCCAAAATACCGAAAAATATTTTATGCGTTTTATGCGCCTTTTAATCTTTTCTTATTTATGCAAAAAACCTGCCTTGAATCATATAATCCCCTCTATATCACCACCAAATTTTCGTATAGCCTTGATTTATTACTTCTTTTAAAGATAAAAATGTGAGTAAGACACGGAATATGCAAAAAATCATTATATGGCTTTTCCTATTTTTGCTATAGTTTTAATGCTAAAAAACATTGTCAATTAACTTTTCTTAAATATCAAATCTCAGAATTATACCAAAATTTTAAATCATAGCATTGAAAAATCTAAATCATTATTTCAAAAATTAATTAATTATATGTCAAAACAAGATAATAGTTTAAAAATATGTTTGTAATTTTTCTTAGGCTTAGGGGGGATCTATCCTCCTCATCCCCCCTATCATCATCCCTCCATAGCTACGCCACTACGTGACCTGCTGTACTTTTGGGTGCTAACAATTTTCGCTGTGCTAATTTTCAACTGCAGAAGATAATATAAATCGATGTTGCCAGGCAGCAGTGCAGTTAAAAATATATATTATTTGCAAGACTATTCGTCGGCATTGTCAATTTTTTATCTTAAATGATTCACTACATAAATAATCATGTTTTTTTCATATTATCATTGAGTTGATTGCCAACCGTTTAAAATAAATGGCCTCATGGAAAAGGGGGAGATATGGATACCATAATTTTCGACCTGATCTATTCTCACGGCTCTAAGGAGTTTTGTCTAGTGAAAATAATTTAAAATCGGGGAAAATATTATCATATTAATTTTTAGTAAATGCATTTATTTTACAGGCAAGTTTATTTTAAAATAAAAACATCCTGTTGAAGCATGAAATTTTTCATTGATTGTCATGAACTTTTCCTTGCATAAAAAATCATATACATATTGTTTGTTGAATTTGGCCTTACTTGAATTTGACGTAATACTTTTTGTTCAAGGCAATGAGTAATACGTTTAAATTCATGTTAATGCATGGCATATAATGCATCGCACTTCCTTAAGTGGTTATCTCGAGGGAATATGGTCGTAAATACTAGAAAATGTATTTTATTCAGATATTAGATATAATTTTGATTCGGTAATACCTACGTATGATATTTGAAGCGATAATTTAAACCCAAAATTTACCCACTAATACCAATTCCACAATCGTTTTCGATCAAATCGCTGGCAAGGGAGCTAGCGACGATATTAGATGTCGTCATTGTCTATACGCATGCCGTTATCACATTTTTTTCCTCCCACGAATCGACCGAATTTGGCGTCTGGGACGCTGCCGGTCTTTACTGCGTGTTTGTGATGCATGGTCATAAATCCGTCATCTGACCGACCCCTCGTAAAAATTTTTAGCTCCGATAGATTTTCTCTCATTTATGAGCCATCATCTGGAGAGCTTCCCAATAGTAAAAAAAAATTCTATGACGAGGCCTCTGAAGCCTACACGAAAGATAGTCGATCCGAATCGATTAATAGAAACCTCTGACTTATGAAACCTAATGATATTCTCTTACGAATCAGTGAACGATTATAAGAGATCGGCTTAAAAAGTTTCACTTGCATACAAAGAGGCGTGTAAGCGTGTAAGGACTGTAAATTCAAATAAGTTTTGCCTTCTAACCTTTTTTGTGTCCGCAACTTCTATGCGCAGTCTATACCCTTTCTCGTATTGTGGAGTCGATGGCAGTCATGATCTGCATTTTAATGTTAGAAGTGATCCACTGATAGAAGTAGGTCATTTGGATGCGGAGGATGATGGGGAGGAAAAGTAGGTCAACTGGGGTTGGCATTACCCTACATTGGACGATAGGCGCCCCAGAGGACCCAAGCTTAATGTCCCATTCGACAGACGTAGTGTTGCCCTTGGAGTGATCATTAGGCAGCATCTAAATAGGAGTCAGGATTTCACCCGAAATACTTTGCTCAGTAGAAAAGTAAACCCAAGTACTGAAGGTAAATCGAGAAGGAAAAGGGTAAGAAGACTCATAGGCGATGGAAGGAAGTTATACTTCACCTTCAAGAGCACCGCTGTCTTCCAAAAGTAATTCTTTGGTAATTTTTTTCAATCTTTTAGTCATTTGCGCTTGTGAAGAGGCCATTAAATTTCATCCCTGAAATATTTCATTAAATGAAGAAAAAGTGCAAGAGTTTTAAAATAAGGCGTTCGGTTATGCAAACCGCACAACTCTTATTATTACCAGCCCTTTTGTCGCTAATTTTCGCCTCTCAAAGTGACCACGTACTTTCTATGGCAGATTCACGTTGGCAAATTCGGTAAAAATCAAAATATCTCGTAAAATTTGAACCAAGTAAACATTTCTCCGGAATCGTATAGACGACACTGCTTGAAAAAATTAACTTCTTTTCTGAATACCACCTCAATACTGCGGTACCAAAAAAATATATTTTGTAAATGTTTTAGCCAAGATAACACCCCAAACTGAGTTTATATTCCTGTTGCTCTTCGAGAAATCAACCAGAATCCTACGATTCTGTCGAAACAGGAACGTTGCGTCATCTGAGTTGTCCAGGAATTGGCAGAAATAATTGTTGTTGAAAGAATAGAAAGCACTCAATCAAGATTTTATGGTCTACTTAATTTGAATTAAGTGTGGAATCCTTAACGAATAATTAAACGAGTCCCCCGAAATGTTTCCTATCCCTTTTAGGAATTACCGAATCACCCCCTGATTTTTTTCTGACTACGACCACCACCGCCCGACGGCAGACACGAGTGCAGGCCCGGGGCAGGGGACACGTGCCCCGGGCGCCAGATCCCAGGGAGCGGAAAAATTTGAAGAGTTTATTAGAAGACCATCTAATTTTTCTAATTAAATTATTAAACAATAATGTTTATAAAACTTCTTAATAGCAAACATGCGGTGTGTGATTTCAACTACCGCATTTCAAAAAATAGCTTGCGGATGTATTAGACTTGAGTTGTGGGTGGAGGGGAGGAAGGGAAGAGGGGGATCATCTTTGCACCCCCCCCTCCCCCGGCATAACTCCTAGTTCCGACCCTGCACGGGTGTCACTACGACTCAGGGGATGAAATCAGCGATTCGGGAAATAAAGGGGGAATATTGATAGATCAGGGAGGACTATAGATATGCCATTTATCAAAATTATATTCTCATCTGGTAGCTAATAGGTTCTCGGAAAAAAATTACGGCAAAGTAGTGAGATCTTTTGCGTATGATCGCGCGGCTTTCGGTTTCAAGGATTTAATGTACGCGGTTTCAGAATCAATTCCTTCTTTGCCGATATCGATATATGTTTCACTTTTACGCGGTTAAAATTAGAGGGCTAATGCTAATCCGGGAAGATAAAGGTAATCATCGTAAATAATTCTGGAACATGGAACTTCCAGGAACATGGACTCGCGCAACATGGTACCTCCGCGTAAGGTAGCTCCCGTGTCCCGTAAGCGATCATTACCTCAGATGGTTTCCAGTCGGTTTGTAAATAACAGCACGAACCGGAGCGCGATTGGTTTAAATTAATTTCGAACCTTGAGAAAAATTGTATTTGACATTCTTCGTCACACAGGGTATGAGAAAAGAGGAAATTAATTCCAAAGGCATAATGTACCTCTTAAACATTAATAACACCTGTTAAAGTATTTTTTAATTATGCTTAAATGGAAATTTAGGCAAATATTATGGCAATTTTAATGGAAATTAAGAGGACAATAAGCCACTCCTCCATTGCTTCTGACTGCTCTACTTCTTACCTATAAAATACACACAGCTGCCAATACTGGAATACACTATCACAGGTTTTCAGTAGTACTTGAATTCCCATAATTTTAATAATTTTTTAACTTTGCAATTTGCAAAAAGTCTGACTTGACGGAGAAAAGTTTGGGCCATTTTCATATTTATCGCAGAAATTTTGATTGACATCCATAACTAAAAACACAACAATCGCAGTGTTGTTTAGTAATTTTCGGAGAGTTTGTTTCGAAGAAGCAGTTATTATCCCCTTGTAACAATCCCTCCCACCAGTGCCGCCAAATTTGAAAGCCACTGGCGTATACATTTGTGCATAGACATAAAGTTGTTTCGAGAATGCATTTTCCCGGAAAAATTCAGTATGTACGTATTAGTTTTTTGGTGGATGCAAGGAGATGAAATGCTCTTGGGCATCAAGGGTACTCTGTCATACTATCATTATATATTAAAATAAAAAAAATCTTGGTGTGCTTATTTTAAATGAGTTGCCTAAGTTTACATTGATTTTGGCCTCTCTTATAAATCAATACATCATCTTCAGTTATTTAAGAGCAATGTTACCTGTAATATGCACAAGAGAAAGAGGCAAACCGGAAGTCCTGTGTACGGGATCGCACAATTGCCTAACAAAGTTAAAAGAATATTCCCAGAGTGTAAAGGCCTGGTTACACGGTACATTAACACGTACAAGTTAATGTACGTTTGCGTGAACGATTTTGGTGGACCGGAACGGAACATGTACGAATGCATGAACCAAATTAGAACAGGTTCTATTTTCTGTGCATGCATTCGCACAAGTTGGGTGGTTTCACGGTGCATTTTCATGTTCGTTCACGCGTTCATACATTAACCCGTACGTGTTTATGTATCGTGTTACCAGGCCTTGGCAGTGAGTGGCACAAAAGCTGTGCACTGGAGCCTAAGCTATGTGTAGAGTTGGTCGTGATGATTTTAATTTAATGTACCTGTAAATACTAATAAATTAATTTATTAGTATTTACAAGTGTATTCCCCATATTTTCCATGATTTTATTATTACAGTATTTAAAATAAAATAAACAACAGAAATAAAAGAAACATAAAAATACATTAATATACAGATTTCTATAAGAAAAATAAGAATGATTTCGTCTTCTTCGTCCTTCTCTGCATCGGGAAAGCAATTAATAATATATAGGCAATACCTTGCAACGTAGCCGAACGGAGCAACTACGCTAACCTTGCGCACAACTTGCACATCCTAGAAATACCCATGCGGCACCTTGTGGCTGCTATTCGAAACTAACAATAAGTTTCAAACGTATTTGCCGCCAAGAATTTAATATTTTCCCGACATGATCCACGGGGAATGTATACAGGAGACTCGATTCCATCAAATGTAAGGATTATTTCTGTCGCCACTTTGTTCGCATTTTAATCGGCTTTGAAAAATGTCCGTAGCGCGTTGATGAGTGTAATGCGATCCATTTTTTTTTCAATATTTTGCAGTATAGTCTTTTCAGTTGCGAGGATTAGCATTTAAAAGCTATGAATGTGATAAATCACAGAATCATGTATGTGAATTTCAGTTACACCCCTAATTATACCAATTATACCTTTTTTCCCCGTGATACTCGGATGAATTTCTCCATCAGCGACACTAGTGGCGACTTTTGTAAACCTATTTTAATGCGCCGTGATGGACAGCACTTTTAGAGGATTTAACGTGTTGGAGATGCTCTTCCTTTATATTCGTGACCAACCAGTTGCGCTTTATTTACCGTCTCTCGTGTTTTCCAATGCCTCGTCGGTTCGCCTGAAAATCAGTCAGTTCTTCATAAACATGCCATGAATCTCTACCTGATATTGTATGTTACCATTATTCGTTTATAGTTTTTAATGCATTGATTTATGGCAAATATCTCATAATTTTTAGTTATAGCTCTTATTTTGTCGCCTCACTTATGTTTTGTTTACGTTTTGCTAACAAGTGGACCGCCTGATTAGATGGCACTTTCGTATTTAGAAAACTTCATTTAAGAATGATGAAGTGATAGATGAGTGAAGCGGTTAGCAGCGTTGTTTATCATGTCTGTGTATTTCAGATGGTCGTAAATGTTATCTTGCGAAGGCTTTCCCCCATATCGTCTAGATCTCTATTCAGTAGCTGGGCCAGTATGGAGAAACTGTGTAAGCGTGCTTCAGTTTTTAAGATTTTAAATAGGTTTAGTGTAATTATTTTATTGTGTTGACCATCATTTGTGATGGAATTCGAAGTTTTGGTCAGGAGTAACTCCCTCTAATAAGTTTGTCGTTCCATTCGTTTATGTTTAATATGCGTCTAAGTGGTGTATGGTTAACGTCGATTTCAAATTAAATAGCTATGCTTCATTTTGTCTATAGCGCTGCGCTTGGGAGTTGTCCAGAGTATCGCTAGGGAGGACAAGAATGAAAACCTGAAAGTGGCTAAGGAGAAGATTGAAGAGCTTGTAAGAAAAAATTGTGATATCATCGTGCTGCCTGAATGTTTTAACTCGCCTTACGGCACAGGTAAATATTTTTGCTTCTGTTGATGCCAGGAGGGCTCCCTCTAATTTATTGTAGCTTGAACCTTAATTAGTAAAATGAGCTGCTGGCTCCATCTAATGCTAGGGGTATTATCATAAGTGGAAAGGATTGATTTATCTCTTGTATTTCCTTTGTGATCCGCCGAGCGAAATCGTCCTCAAATTGCCTCCCGAATTCATTCCTCACGTGTTGCATTGTTTACCTGCAGCTATTTGGCTTTCCTGTTTGCTTTATTTCATCGTATAGCTGGTGAAAATATTTCAGAATGTACGTTTATGGCGTATGATATTTTACTGGAAGAAAGGATAAGGAAATAAAAACCTTAAAAGGTTATTATCTTACTCTATTTGTCCCTTAATGTTTTACTAATTATTCTTTAGCCTAAATTTTGGCTGTGGATCTTGCGTGTATCTACTTCAAAGAACTAAACCAGGCAGAGAATGTAAGTATTTTCGAAGCTACTTACTATGATCCTTTCAAGTCATTTATTCTTTTAAGAAAGTAACCTCAGAGTCTAAGGGTTAGGGAGTTGGAGCTAGAGTTCATAACCATCCCATCCATCACAAACCAACATAAGAATTGGCCCTAGCATCACAAAAAGTTTAATAATCAACAATTTTTAGATGGCTCTCCAGTTTCTTTGCCTTACTTCTTGGCGCACTAAATGATGTGTGTAGCAAATGCTATCACTTATATCCTATCAAGTGTTGCTTTTTTACTGTCGGAACATAGGGTATGAGGTCCAATTCTGTGCTTTCCTAGTTGATCTTTCTGGTTTGCCAGTGCGAGACAGTAGCTTTACTATGCATATCTGTGAGGATCTAATGCATACACCTGTGAATAAATTATGGTGATTTTATTTTCCTAACTGAGGAGTGTTGAATGGTTCTGATAAGCCATTGCTTCCCTGTAAGGTGATAAAAATGTTTAAGATAAGGAGGGGTCACTTTTTTCTTGAACTGATTGGAGTGATGGAGTAATAGTGTGTGCCCATTGCTTCATTTTGTTCGCGAAATAGGGATTTCCTCACTTTTTGTTGACTTTTCCTTTTTGACTTTCATTCTATACCTTGCCGTCTAAAATGGGCTGGGGGAGTAACATGATTTCCTTCAGTGATTTGGTTATGAGTTTGTTTGCTATTTACTTTTTTTGTGGTTCTGAATCACTGCTGCTGCACTCATAGTCAATATGTTAATGGTGTTCAGCATTATCATGTTGTCTTTGGGAGCAAATAAGCTGTTCTTGCAGCAAGCTTTTTAACTAATTTTACTGCCATTCTAACCTTGTTGGTAGTTTCACAGCCTTCTCTGAGAAGTTTATAATTCATTCACTTTCATTGAATGAAATGGGTTGATTAATAAAATAAGAATGCCTTAAGGTGGGCAGTTGTAAGAGAGATATGGGAGATTACTTGAAAAAGTATAGGCTCCCATGTGACAACTCAAGAATGTGGAATATTCTGTAGATTTATGTCATGCTTCCTATTCTCCATTAGATGAGGATTAAATCTTGCTCTAAGTTAGATGAAATGAAGCAGAAAAGGGAGCTTTGATTAAAAAGAAATATTCACGCGGGAAAATAAAACTTGAAGCTTTCGAAGTAGTGACTTCTTCCTCAGCCTGAGACGGAATGGGGAGTAAAGGAGTGCGTTGGACAAGGGAAAAGGGGGAGAGGTGTATGGGGAGGGGGTTAGGATGAGATTTCGGGGGAGGAGGGCATTTAAGTTTGGGGAGGAAAGAGGCTGGGGGTGGAGAGAAGGAGGAGTGCAGGCTTTACATCTGGGACGGTTGCATGGTGAGGGTGGGGTAGTGGTGACCGACTGAGATTTTTGAACAGGGCGGGTGGCTGGTACTTAGATTAGGTGGTCTCTTATAAGTGATCCGTGGAGTAGAAGGGAAAATCTGGGAGGTGGATTTATGTTTGGAGAGAATGGGGTACAAGTCCTTCAGGATATCCTGTAGGGCATGAGCGCAATCTTTTCATGCTTATGTATTTATTCTCTTACTCATCCATCTTCACCTGTTGCATCATTTTCTTTGAGGTATTTTCTGTTCCTACTGTCCACCTCTCTCATGACGATTGTCTTCATTGGGCCATCATGCTTCAAGAAATGCCAAATAAGGTTGTTCCATACTCTACTTAAGGTTCGTTCATCTGTTCTACCACTTTTTGAAAGCCTCCACCCTTGATTTGTAGGCTGCTATTGTTGTCCATGCCTCAGTTCCATGGAGAAGCATGCTCAAGCTCTGATAAATTGTTTTGTTCTTTCTGTTTCTATTTCCAACTGTAAGTAAATCGTTTTTGTAGAATACTGTCATTACTTAAGGTATTCTACTGATAATTTCTTTCTTGCCTCTCCCATCGCTTGTTATTCTGCTTGCCAATTGACACAATTCATCCACCTCTTCCACTTTTTGTTTCCCTATTTTAATGATAGTCGGACATCTTCTCTTCTGCTGCTTTCTGATTTTTTAGTTTTCTTTATGCTTATTTTCAGATGATATTTACCCATTACCCTACTCATTGTATCAGAATCTTCGTCAAATCCATATCTGTCACTGCTATGACAGCTATGTCATCAGCAAATTTTAGTATGCTAATTTTTTATCCATGAATATGACACCTTATTCACTCTTGTGGCCTTTTCTTTGATTTTATATCACGGCTACTTGGTTTTTATATAAACTGTAGATGATCCTTCTGTCATTGTAAAGCATTCCAATTTCTCTCAAGTTTCTTTCAAGATTTTAGCACATTCAATGCTGGACCGATTTTCATGGAAGTCGTCAGAATCAGCCGATAAAATTTTTTTTTCCTTCATTTGTGTTTAGTACAGTTCCTAATGCATGATTTTAGTAATTTTTTATAATTTTTTCAAAAATTATACCACCACATCAATTGATGTGCTAAGTTTTTCAATATCGCCGGGCTTAAAAAATGAGCATGATGACTATATTTCAGGATAAGTACAGATGTTCACGAAGCTTGCAGTAAAGCTATTTGCGCTGGGTTTTTGTCATTGGTGTTGGGGATTATCATAAGAAAAAAAAGGACATTGACTGTACTATGGGGCCCCACTTCTATGAGTAATGAAATCCACGTATGACGATGCATCCCGGATCAAATGAAATGAAGTATTTTCAGTAAGCATAACCTATACTGGACTAACAATAAAATGAGGTTTTTTTATGCACGAGAATGAATTGATTTCGACAGCTGCTACCTCGATTTACAGGTATTCTTGTATTATGTACATATTTCACAAAATCTAATCCGAGCATTTGGAATTATTCAAAGGAAACAAATGACGTACGAGCTTCAATTTTATGTACTGACATAATGAAAGCCTTCCTCTCCTAACCACCATTGACTCAACTATACATAGATTCTGCCGAGTGTAATGCTCTGTTTCAATAATATGGTGAAAGTGCTACACAATAGGCCTAATCTTGAAAATGGGTTCCTTAGATGTTCCAACCACCGGATTTCTGCTGAAATTCAGAACATGTCTCACTATCATGTCCCCAGTTCCATGGCATGATACGAGAGAAATAATGATGCCTAAATTTTGCATCAGTACTCCAGTTGTCGGCTAGCTGGTGTGGACAAATAATCCCCATGGGGAAGATAAGTCCCAGGAAAACTTTGAACTCCCCTGCTCATAGGGTTTTTTCAGTCCATCATACAAGCTCTTGCAGAGGGACCTTTAAGAAAGGGTTCCTCCGCAAATATGTTTGTTTCCTTGACAACTTACTGAAAAAAACTACCCGTAAATAGGAGATCAAAATAATTTTGCGGCCTGTCCCACATCCAAAAGGGATATTTTGAGGGTCCACCAGATTATCAACCCACACAATACTGCTTGGTTGAGAGGGTGTTGAAGGTCGGGGTAGGGCAAGGGAGAAGGAGTTGGGAGGGTGGAGGGAGGGGAGGAAGAAGCAAAGGTGGAGGTTGTGGTTTAGGGTGGAATACTGGAACCACTGGCTCCAGAAAAAGGGCTCAAAGACAGATTTGCAAAAACCATTGTCTCCCTCGTAGATGGGTCCCTTACGTTTTCCTCTACCTCATCCTCAGCCCGCTCTCTACATCCAGTTTTCCCTCATTTGCTGAATTGAGGAAAGAAAAAAATGTCCTCAGAGTCTATCTCTGTCACCATATTGGTCTCATTTTCAAAAGGAAGCCTCACTGAAGTGTAAAGAATGTTACTGCAGCGAAGAGAGAAAGTGCATTTATTTTTTAGAAGAAAAAGTGTTGAGATCCTAAAAAAATATGTGTTTATTAAAAAGTCCTAGAATTCCAAGAAACCTAAAAATTTTTACTCCCCTAATATTAAATCGAAGAAAATTATGACTATATTTCAATGATAGCTAGCAACACATATCAACAATGCATGGCAGCGGTACTATTATATAATGTTTGACGGTTAGTGAATGCCTGCCATAGGAAACCTATGCCACACATCTTTAAAGTGGCTTGTTAAATACTATGCACGCGTAGATAGACAAAAATGGGCAGATATTATGACTACTGAATAATTTACGACATCGAAAGTCAGATCACACGCGGAGGTCATGGTAAAGTTAACATTTACGTTTGCATATTTTTCATTAACAGGCATGCAGATGAAATCTTCATTATGAATTATTCTTTTGATGCAACACCTACTTATATATTTATTAACTTTTTTGGCACTTTTTTGTGAATCACTGTAAATATGAAGGCAGTCAACTAGTTAAAATAATAAATATAATATTTTGACAAAGTTGGAATGAAAATTTACTGCCTCCCTTGCCATGTGCTATGGAGAATTTTTTCTGTCCCTGAGGTCTCAATGACAATTTTTTTGTAGAAAAATAAAGTATCCTAACATGTTAACATAGGCAGCAAAATAAAATTAATACTTATAGGGCTCAAAAAATTAAGAGCTATCCTTATTCTTAGTTCTTTAAGTTCTACAAATAAAATAAGCAATAGACAAAGTACTAAAAACATAGAATATACTATGCAACTTTATGGTTTAAAAATGTGTATTTAACATAATTTGGCGTGAAAAAAATGAAAAAGATGAAATGTTACATATAAACTACAATATTATAAGTATCTCATTCATTAATATTGCTAAAAAATAATGACACATACTGATTTGGAATGCAAAATATGGATGAAAAATAGAGGGAGGTTTTCACGTCATAACTTCCGTTCAACCGGTGCTATTTAAAAACAGCGCACACGGTTTGAAAGAGGGAAGCTTGCTGAAGGCCATGCATACGGTTGAAAGACTCGGGAGTGGATATTAGTTGCGCACGGAGGCGGAGAAGTGGGCTCCCTTCCCAACCGGCAGAGCACGTCAATTGGCATGCTCCACGCTGAATGTGTTAAGCTCATGTAATCAACTTTTAAATAGCCATCCAGTCAGTGTCAGTGCAATAACACCGAACAGTGTAGATGTTGGTAATTTGATAAGGATGTGCGAGTACTTGAAAATTCAAGTCGAGTCGAGTAGTTTTGGTTACGGAGCTGTCGAGGTTTGAAGGTACAAAAATCTGCCGACACGGAGGGCTATCATGAAACTCATGTAATAATATCGTTTTTAAAATTGATAAGCCATTCTATTGCCTGGGCTTGGGAGTTTCAGCTTGCTGTATACGTATGTAGCAGTCAACCATTATAGCAGTTGATGACGTAGGCGCTGAATACCTTTTCATCAGCGGCGGCAGCCGACCGTCTTCTGACCCGGCAGCGCAGTCGAGGTAATCTGAGTGGACCGCTGCATTGCTCAAACTTTCTTATGCGACATATTTATATCTTACCCTATTTTCTTTACTCAAACCTTGAGATAATATGCAAAAATTGTTAAGATTTCTATTAAAAAATACATAATTTTTAGATTTTAGCAGACAACACCGGTTTTTCCCGTGTTTGATAACATAAATGGTGCCATCTTTATTAGAAAAGCTCTGGGGAAAAAAGGAGAGCATTTTCAGTACTTAAACTTATACTGCAAGTAGTTTTTTTTAGTAAACACCTTAGAAATAACATTTTATTAGTGTGTCTTGTTTCCTTTATAAAAATTTATGGTGTTAAAAAGTTAGTATTGACAAATTTTTCCTGAGTTTTTATGGAAAGAATTTGACTGAATGTCTTTTATGACGGAAAAGTTTTTAAAATGGTTTCCTGAAGATATTTTCATGCTGAACATTCTGGTGTTTTTAGTTATTATGACATCTTTGAAAATAGCTTGGGTGATTTGAAATGGAATGACCCTTATTCCTTTGATGTGTTTATTTTCCCTCTTGAACTTAAAAAACAAGAGCTAATAAGGTTCAGTGGCGTAACTAGGACTATGCTTTGGGGGGGGGGGGGATGGGATAGGCTGGGGTGGCGATTCCCCATCCCCGTTGGGGAAAATTTTTGAAAAATAACATGCCTGCATTTCACATCATTTTCCCACTAAAAATTAACTTTAAGCAGATGCAGTTATTAAATTTCAAAACTAGACAATAGTTTGAAATATGTTTTTTATTTCACTGAGGCTTTGGGGGGGATCTATCCCTCTCACCCCCCCCCCCCATAGTTATGCCACTACTGAGGTTTATTACACAAAGTGAGAAATTAAGAAATTTTTTTGTCTATAAAACTAAAGCTACGTTCTATCTTTTGTTCACTTCGTCCACTTAAATTCTAAAAAGATTCAAGATCCACAAATATTGTTGATATCATTTTTAATAACAATTCCCAAGTTCTCCAATCTTGCAATTTTTGCTGGAGTGTATTTGTCCAGCCACACAAGTATGTAGCTAAAGGCAATTATCTGCAGGCAGTAATACTGTAACGTGGACACAAATATCAGCTGACACAAGAATAATCAGCTGTCAAAGAAACAATTGTCACAAAATTACGAGTCATTTTCAATTAAAATGTATTCCAAGTTGAGATATTAAAAAATCAAAATTATTACAGAAAGCAACGATGATAACTAATAATCTCATAAGAAACATTACCGAAACTAAGTACAAAGCTGTGTTTACCTGCCGGCACCAAAAATGATTTATAAGAAATCACTCTCTCAGTCGACTGCTGTGTTCGCTGCGAGAGCCGAGAGGGAAGAGAGCTGGCCGACCGCCGAACAGTGTCAGAGTGGAGGGGAGGATTTTGCAAAGGAGTAGGGGGTATACAGCAATGTCCAAGTTAGCGGCATCGGTATAAAACTCCCGGTAGGCGCCCATGTTGACTGGAACCTCTGGAAAACGTCTCGTCATCCAAGCCGGGGTTGGGGGAGAACAGCGTACTGCTGGGTTTCCTCTCCTCTATCTCCTGGGTTGGAGACGTAGCCAAGTGGTGTGATAGCTGGTTGAGGCAAGCCATTGGAATTCAAGGAGGGGAAAGACATAGTAAGATGAGGTATTGGAGGGAGAGACAGTTATGATAGGACAAAGTGGAGTACTTATCACTCCAAACTGCATTCTTATGCCTCAGCACCCACTTCCCCTAGATTGCCAGGTGTAGGTATTCCTCCAACGTACTAGCTATATAAGTCTTGATATCCGGGTGGGCTGGGTCGGAGGGCAGCGTCGAAGGGCATCGTTCAAAGGACAGAGTTTGGAGACAAGAGTCTCCGAGCCTTTGAGTCGAAGGGCCTTTGGCAAAAATCCTTTGCGCAAAAAACCTTGGAGCGATAAGTCCTTAGCAGTAGAAGTTCTGCGGATTAGTTTGGAGGAAGTTAGGAGGAATTTCTAGGGGGGTACCAGAAATTTTAGAGGGGGGTACACTAAAAAAATGCCACATTCTACTAATTCTGACTATTACCAGCGACATTCCTCATTATCTTTTCCTTTTTACATCATGCAAAGCATTCAGAAAAGAAAGTTTACAAGGGGATTGGAAAATGAGAATATTGGACCGTGCGTTGTGGTATTGCCTGGTCCTGAAATTACCATGCTCAACTCGATACTCGCGAGTAGTTTTCAATTTGACTCGAGGTCAAAAAGTACTACTCGCACATCCCTATAATTTGATATTTAGTACAACTGTGTTTTGTTGATGTACAAATATTTGTACTTATGCTTACAGTTAGTTATAATTGAGTACCGTTAATTTGATTGCTCACTCTTCCCTCAGATTACTTTCCAAAGTATGCTGAAGAAATTCCGGATGGGGAGACTAGCCAATTCCTAAAGGAAATGGCCTCTGAGAATAAAATCCATTTGGTTGGTGGATCTATCCCAGAAAGAGAAGGACAGGATTTATTCAACACTTCTACAGTGTGGAATCCTGATGGTGAACTTATCTGTCGCCATAGGAAGGTGAGAAAATTTCCTGAGTACTTCTAATTTCCATTCAAATTTAATGCGAGAATCTTTTCCATATCCATCTATGCATGTAAATATGAGTGGCATATAAGCGACATTAAGAAGTAGTGTTTTGTAATGTTTCCTTTGATTCACTCTACCCACATCCTGTATTTTTTCATATTCATGAACATTCAGAAGGTAACGGTTTTTATGGAAAATTATTTTTTATTATAATTTTTTCACCGAATGTGTGGTCTTGCTTATCAATCCTCATTGCTTTGGTGAAATCATAGATAATTTTTATACATTCATAGAATTTTGGTTTATGGGCTTATCCTAATCATCTTCAATAGTTTCCCATGTCCAGCTAATTTGAAGATGCTGTCATGCAATGTACTCCTCCCTTAATGTGCTTAATAAATCACTTAGTAATGTTCCTCAGAAACTTATTGTTTCAACCCAGGGTTCCGACTAGTATGAAGTCATTATCAAGGTGACCAAATGGTTCACTGCGAGCCCCTTTTATGCTCAGTGAGGATTAGAGGAGGAAGGGGAAGGAGTGAAGAGGCGAGGAGTGCAGGACTGATCCAAAATGAGAGGGGTTGGGGGGCAGCATTATAAAGGAATTGCATCACGGGGGGCGGGGGGCAAGGGGAGAAAGGTAAGGTGGGGAGGGGTGATTGGGAAGGGAGCATGTCATATGAAACATTTACATTGTTAGTTTTGGAATGCAGTATAATTTCTAAGTTTTCGAGAGAGTCCAGCTTGAGGCCTTTGCATGGGGAGTAAAGAACTTGGTGTGAAATCACTATCGTGGTCTTCTTCTTTTAGATATTTTGCAAATTGGGAAATTACATCATGTGTCATGAAACAGTGCTTATATTCTTTTATTCGGGTGTGATGGCACATCCTGTTTGACCAACATATACAGCTGAGCAATTAGGGGTATGACAACACAGTAAATACACACTACCAGGCGTAACTACGAATATGCTTTGGGGGGGATGGGATGACCTGGAGTGACCCTCCCCCCCTCCCAGATAACAGGGGGTCGGGAAAAAGTTTTTGAAAAATGGCATGCCTGGAAATACATTTTTCATCATTTTGGCGATAAAAATTTAACTTTAAGCAGATGCAGTTATTATAATTCAAAATTAGACAGTTGTAAGTTGCCATGGCCCTCTCGTCGTCGTTGCCTTGGGATTGATAGGGAAAATTGTGCAGAAAAAGAGAAGAACTCATGTCAGAAACAATCACACTTCATTCTTCCCTCATTTGAATACAGTAGACTCTTGATATTATGAAGTTCACGGGAGTAATAACGAAGTTCATATGAACGTTTCTTTTAGGAATCATTGAAAGAAAAAAATTATACTTTGTCAAAATTTCTTGTCTCCTCAATCCCCCACACTTATAATCTTCATTGTAAAGTGTATAAATACGTGATTAAGTTATGCATAAGTCCTTGATATACGAAGAAGATGAGTTCCAAGACCTTGCTCGTAAGCTTATAAGCCTTTACAAGGCATCGAGGAGAGTGGTTATCCTGCAGAATGCAATACTGCATCACAATCGTGCGTTAACTCACGATTGTGATGGACTGAACGTAGCTGGAGCCGAAAAAATTGCTGTCAGCAGGAAGAAATAATGGGTGAAACACTGAACAGTTCCTGACTTCACACCATATTAAATGATATTTTGTTCTGATTATGCCCAAAGAGTGAGTTCCTCAACACCACGTCGTGTTGTATCGGCAAACTCTAAAGGCGCCATATTTGAAATTTCGGTTGCGCTTGAATTTTTTGAATGTTCATATCTCTGAGAGTTAATAAATGCAATGTGCGTAGGAAGAGGACTTACTGTAAGTACAATTTACGAGTGTTAATGAGTGGGTCACCATAATTCTATACCAGGAATGGAGTTTGTTATATGATGTTGCATGCATATTGAAATATCTCATAGGTACTGAAGAAAGAACAAAAATTGAAGCTCTTGGGCACAGTACAAGAAGAGATCTTAAACGTAGATCAATGATGAGAACGTAGCATTGTGTATATCGACCTACATGCTGTTGCTTTTCTGTGGAACTTCGTAATAAAGTTCATTTTGTTACCGCTGGGACCAGGACTGAGGTTTGTAAAAATGAAAATTTCGTAATAGCGTTGCTTTTACTATAGCTTGGATAGGCCTTTTCGTCGGGACCAACGATTTGCTTCATAATAACGAGAACTTTGTAATAATGTGGTTTGTATTAACGAGAGTCTACTGTACACACGTCGACTGCCCAGGGTACTGTCGTCTTCCTCTGGTCAGCGTTTCAGGTATTCGTTCGGGTGCATAGCAGGATCATGTTCTTGAGCAAGATGTCTTACCTTACGTGACCATGCAAGCACTTCCGGTCGCCGAAGGGGTTGGGTGGTGGGGGAACCGAAAGGAAAGGAGTTATCGCTGACTTTGGACGGGAAAGGAAATGAGGCAAGGAAGACGACAGCTGCCTCGTACACAGTGGCTTTTAATATTTTATTTATTTCTCGTGAGGCTTTGGGGGGGGGGGGGGTGATCTATCCCCTAATCCCCTCCATAGTTATGCCACTGCACACAACCAGTATTTAGAGCTTCAAATTTATCTTTGGAATTAAGCAATAACTTACTCAAACAATTTGGATTATAAAAAGGTTGGCAAACTAGTAATTAGGTTGCGGGCCATTATCAATTGTTGCAGGTGTAAAATCTTTTCCACTATAATCTTTTCTAAATCTTTTCCGCTCGCTTTCAGGCTAGTGGTGAACCATTTAGTCACCTTTATAATGACTTCAGTTAACTCCTGATTATACGTAGTCAGGGGGGCCAGAAAATTTGCACTTTGTTATATCGAATTTCTTAGTATCGAACCTTTTTAATAAATCGCGAAAAAATGTTTGCTTTTGCCTCCATTGCCCTTATTTTGTCTTTAGTGACCTTTGTTAATATTTTTTGTGGTTATTTACCCTAGAAATAAAAAAATGCTCTATGATATTGATTTTATATTGTGAAATATCGTTAAAAAATCATATGACCCTAAACACCTGATTCTTTTTAGTTAAATATCAACGATGTTAGTGCTTAAGAAATTCCCGTCCATTTTATGAAATGCAATCAAATAACGAATTGAACATTTTTGCATGCGAATTTAACCTTAGAAATTTGTGGTCAGTAGCGAATAGCAGCTATTATCTATGCATAAGGGAGGTATTTGTTATCAATGCCAACGAAATTTTAATGGCAGCCTGCCTAACCACCATTTATGTCTCCCTCTATTGCTCAGTGACAAGAAAATGAGAAGGGTCTTAGCCTGTTTCCAAAGTAACCTTTGTGGGTTAATATTTGTGTGTAGTTCCTTCTGTATTGTCAGGTGAATGTATTGTGATGGTTGCGGCCGTCCCAACCCTGGCCTTCACCCCCTCAATCACCATCCTCACCCGTTTCCTATCCTCCCCCCCCTTTTTTACCCAAGTATGCAAGGTGGAGTGGATGTGAGTGAGTCCGTGTGAGTGAAGGTCAGCTATGACGAATGCCCAAGGTATCCCCCATTTTTTTTGTGTGTATGCCTGTGCGTCGGAACCCCCTCTTTTCCCTCGGAGGTGTATATAAGCCGAATGCACCGCAAGAAAAAAGAGAATTCTTAATGGTGTTACTGACTGTGCGATATCCAGAAAGTGGTTGTTAAGTTGGTGGTTGCACTAAGAGAAAAGTGAAATTAAAACAGAAGACATAAGGCAGTGAGCGGTGTACAACGAAACCAAGTCGGACGATCAATTCCGGAATCCAAAAGTGGTCGCCATGGCGGTTCCAGGGGTAGACAGGCCGCGCAAATTGCCGTCTCCGAGAAAATAGGAGACCGCACAAAGATAGACGAGCCTGCGTCCAGCCCGAACCACGGCACCAAGGAATGGAGTCATCCGGTGTTCATCCAGGTCACGTAAAGTTATATTGCCCTGACCCCAGTGATACCACCCCTGTGTCCGAGTACTTGTCCCCGTATGCAGCAATACGCCACTGTTAAGGCACCTTGTGCAATTCATCGACGCCTCAGTGATTTTTCTCATTATGCTCAGACTTAGTCAGCAACGGAACTTAAATGTGTAACTGGGACAGACTTTATTACTTCCCAGATATAAAAAGTGTAACGAAGTCTAATAATTGAAATAAGTCCGCTATACATTTTGGCTTTTGTTAGATATTTTTTAAAAGATTGTTTCATGGTAATTTCAAATGCCCATTGCATAAATCATTTATTATTTCATCCATTCATCACTAACCCAATCATTTTCACTCATCAGGTTAAAAATTTCATGTAAGATGTTTCTTATTTTTGAATATATTTGTGGGAATGCTGAATGAAAAGGTCCTTGCATTTCTTTGGGTATTCCTATGAAACCTATTTATCTACCTTCACCTGCCGCCGAGTCGTCACGTGCCTTACTACAATTTGGATCTCTTCACCGCGAAACAAGCTGCGAACGGGAATCCCCCGCATTTATTGTAATGCTAAATTAAATCTTTCGGTAAATCGTCCTGACTGGCAACTTAAGGAGGTTTATCATTTATGGGTGGTTTTCGCGGTTTTCATCCGGGCAACCGAGGTTGAACCATTACAGTATAATCATTTCAATTAATTATTTTCATTGTGATCATAAATTACGTAGGATATTTTTTCTTCCGGCAAATATTTGAAGTAAATTCTCTTCGGGCCCTCCGTCTGGCTGCTGTGCTCCATCATCTTTGCGGATGTAAAAATGGGAGACTTTATTTGTCATCAAAGCTATTGATGCCGGGAGTGAGGTGCCATGTTTATATAGTGAGTCTCTCTTCTTTCATGCTGACAGGAGCAAGGTTGCTACCAGAGTAAAGCTGGAGAAGCGTCTTCCATTATTGGGTAAATTAAGAGAGAAACGTAATTGTCCACATCCATTTTTATCCTGCAACACACGTTTTATCATTTATCAAGATTCCCAAAAATGATACCCCGAAACGTGTACCATAACCTCATATAGTTTTTGTGTTTCTTTCTCCATCATATGGAAAATTATGCAAAGTATCATTAATATAGAGAAAAGATTTTCCTTATGGTAGCACAAAAAATTAGTTGAGCCATAATCATAAATAAATAGTACATAGAGTGGAAAGGTCGAGGCAAGTAACTTCATTCAATTGATAATTCTGCAGAGAAGAGAAAGAGACAATTTTATAAGCATGGCACCTCCTACCTAGTAGGTATGATCGGCCATGATGAATATGGAAAAGTCTTCAATTGAAACGTCGGCAGAGAGGTAGATGGAGCATCTTACCCACACAGAAAGAAGACCTGAGAGGAATTTAATTTGATCATTAATTAGTTTTTTTCTCCCTTCCGTGCTAATATTTATTTCAGGTTATGGCACCCCTATTTCTAGCGCTAAAACAAAAAAAATATTTTTTCTATATCAATGTTATTCGTATTTCCAGCCAACTACCGGGCAAAAGAAGAATCACTGATCCGGGTATACTTTTGCGCACGGCTCATTCAGAATAAGTTCTTCTGGGTGAAGTAGTGTCGTTTGGTTACAATGGAGAATATTCCGATGACTTTTTCTCCAAGAAAAGGGAAATGTAACAAGAATTGCTGTGTGCCACAGTGCTCCTCCAAGGCCTATAGGGACACCGTTGTTTCATTCCACGAATTTACAAAGCCAGGCTATATTTTCTGTCGCAGGAATGATTGGGGTGTGATGGAGAAGGTCGATCGACAGAATTTGAAATTGAAAATCGGGATTGAAATTCGGGAAAAAGGTAACGAAGAATATGCTGGTGTGTTCTTTGCACTTTGTAAAGAATGATTATATATTACCGGGTACGTATACATGTTTCTATTTCACTTTTTTTCTCTTAATTTGTTTCAACGTGGCTGAGACCACGTTGTGAAGTCGATGCAAATGTCAACCTCCTTGTAGTTTTCTATGTTTTAATATGTTCTTTCTCATTAGATTTACCAGCAAGACATCGATGTTTGAAGAGGAATGCTGTACCGTCTATGAATTTGCCAGTCTCTGCTGTAGAAAAATCTCCTGTTGGAGTACACGGACGGCATGGATGACAAGAAGAGCCAATTAAGGTAGGTATTTCAAAAGAATGTATTGTTTAATCTTTTAGTCTCCAGCCGTATATTAAAAATCAAAATTCGTTGATTAATAACCATAGTTAAGACTGAAAATAATGCGAACATAGTTGGGCCAACTGCCTTCATAACTGGGTAGTAACCTGGAAGTGGTTATTGGCTGTTTTTGTTAAAGACTGCTGAACAGGCTTTCTTTCTCATATTTACTGATTGTGGTAGTATATTGGGACACTACATAAGTTGTGTTTTTATTCAATGAATTGTGGAATGGAAATGCAGTCCAATTGGCTTACAGCTGTTTAAAAACATTGCCTAACAATAAAAGTGCATACATCATGCAAAAGGTTGCATTATATCAACGCGGTGTGATGCAGCTATTGAAAAAAAGTATATGGATTTGAAATCTTGCAGTCCAACTCTATATTAAAATATTTTAGGTTTACAACTAGAGGTATGTAATTTAAATTAATATGGGAACAGTCAATCTTGAGATATTGTGCGATTAGCACTAGAGAAATGGTTAGAAAAGTAACAACTTATGGTATTTATGGTTAATCAAAAATACAGTTTCCACTAATGCCATACAATTAGTTGTTTATCTGTTGACTAAATTTCTATGGCATCAACTTATCAG
The DNA here is from genome assembly GCF_921293095.1 of Ischnura elegans. Lineage (NCBI taxonomy): Eukaryota > Metazoa > Arthropoda > Insecta > Odonata > Coenagrionidae > Ischnura > Ischnura elegans. The sequence goes on from NC_060259.1 coordinate 97,166,302, forward strand.
ATTAAAAAAATGTTTTCAACCAAAGTAGCCTCCTCTTATAATTTGGATAAAGATCTGTTTCCATATTACTGTAGAAAAGTAAATCTTTGGTTATTCTTTGGCCCATCTTATCTCAGTACATATTATCAAATTTAGTTCTGAAAGAGGGTTAGTATTTCATGTGTCTCACAGTAACCAACTCAGTTCTACTCACAAATGACGATCATTGAAAGCTTTCATTAATTTTATGGAATTTATACTTAAAAGTCTCTAATGTGTCATTTACCTTAAACAATAAGGAAGGGGAACAGGAAAATATTTGTTTTTGGCCTCATCGTTTTAGTTGTCTCAATTGCCCTAATTCATACAGATGTGGAAAGAGTTTCACTGAGGACATTGGTCATTCACCATTCCTCTATGAGGGATCATTTCTGTGTTATTGCTTTTTACCAATGCCAAGTACTGTTTTGAATCATTAAAATCTGGTTATTTTTTATTTAGATCCAAAGTGGAGGGTTGATGGAGGCAGTTGCTGAGTGTGATGAGGCCGACATCCACCAGATTCTTGCAAGCCCCATTGATGAGCCCACTAGAGATTCTTTGATGGAGACTCAAGAGGTTGCAGCTGCTGAGGCCCTCATATCCCTTGGAAATGGAGAGGTTAGGGGTGTACAATGTAGTATTGGCACTCAATGTGTGAAGGAGACAAGGGATTTTGGGTGCCAGGTAACTTGTGGTGACTTTCACTCGACGGTGGCTGACACGATCGTCAGTGAAAGGAACCTCTACACGATGACTGGCCTCGATTCCTTTCTGCATTTGGCCACTTTAGTTACTTTGTTTTCGGAACTTTAGCCTGACAACATGAGGTACTTTTTAAACAACAAGTGCAAAATTATTTTAACGCTTATGAAAATGAAGCTAAACCTATCCTTTGCTGTGCTTGCAATCTTTTTTGGTTGCACAGCCACCACCTGCAAAAACATTTTTGCAGGAACTGTGATGGTCCTTGCAGACTGCTTGAGGCCAGCTTTGGAGTGGCCCTCCAAAGAGGAGGTCTTAAAGCGAATGCCAAAGTGCTTCGATAAGTTTAGAAGGGTATGGGTTGTGTTACATTGCACAGAGGTGAGGATGTGCACTGGTGTGATAAGCTTCCTGAGTGAGGCTTATGGAGGTAGAGCCTTAGACAAAAAAATATTTGAGGAAAGTGGATTGGTTAATTTGTTATTGTTATTTGTTATTAAAGTGATGAGGTGATGGTGGATAAAGGATATCTCATAAAATCCATTTGTGAGGCACATGGAAATAATGTCATCCATCCACCTTATCTGAGGAAGGCAAAGCAATTCACTAAGGCTGACATGCTAGCTACTTCAGACATTGTAAAGGCCAGGGTTCACGTGGAACGTGTTATCGAGAGGGTTAAAAAGATTTAAAATCCTGTCAGATACTGTCCCAACAACTTTGCTCCCACATATTGATCAAATCATGTTAATAGCATGCTCATTAACTAATTTATCATCTCCTGTGTTGGCTGATGATAAATTTTTGTTAAGTAATAACTTTAAGTAATAAAGGAGTGTATATGTAATGTAATTTTTAATATCTAAGGGTCAGATTCACCAAGAGCAGGATCTCTTAAGACGAAATATTGCTGAAGTTACACTTTGCCATGCAGTGCCCAACCGGAGCTCCATTTACTGCTAAAGTCTACTATATTGATTAATACACATCAGCAAATAAAGTTGATCAATAAATGAGAGCAAAGTTGTTGGGATAGTACGTTAGGATTTCTCGATAAAGGTGCTAGTACCTTTGGGGCTGGCTAAAGATTTAAATTATTTGTAATTAAATAATTCCAACAGAGAGTAAATAATCATTTGTATTATATTGCTATTTTGAATCTTTTTATCGTCTCGATCACACATTCCATGTAAACTCTGGCCTTCGCAATGTCCGAAGTGGCTAGTGCATAATGCTTTGTAATGCTAGGACATATTTTACATATTGCATCGCAGTATATTACAATTTTTTTTCATTCCATGGCTTCATCATGTACTTGTACCACATTCTTCCATATCAAGTGTAATTTTATTTGTTTTTTTGCATTGTTTTGCCTTTCTTAAAAAGGGGGATGAATGACATTAGTTCCATGGTGTGACTCGGCTGTTATTGAAGTCTAAATCTAGTTTGAACATGTAAATCATCCCAGATATGACTACAACTGTGAGAAATTACACCACTTGGACATATGTATTTTACTTATTGTATTGCACTGTATTATATTTTTTTATTCCATGGTTTCATAATGTACTTAAACCACATTCTTCTACATCAAGTGTACCATGGATGATAATTTTGTCAATGCTAATCATGTCATTTCTGTATTATCTTTGTATACATCTCCCATTTGATGTCTCTGACTTTTTTGGAAAACATATATTGACTGATATGAAATTTGATATCTTGTTTCATTAAACTCCTTCAAGACCCAAGTTGCTTGCTGTCCATGTCACCAAGGTTAACTCTTTCGCGTGTTAGAATGTATTTCTTATGTTCTCCTTGTAGCTTACTGTGAATGACCTCTTTTCATTTCCATACTCCTTTTGAGGGAAGAAGGTACGTATTCCATGTAGGAACAATGGGCATACATAAAATATATGCATTTCTTTTTTTTGCACATTTTTCTGAGAAACAGTTGCCATTGTGGAGAAACATTGGTCTAATCTTTAGGGGTCTAATTGGTTGTAGCTGGAGGGGCTGCTAGTATCTCACTGGTCTGGGGAGGGGGGGGCTAAATCTGCCTATGAGTTAGTATGTGGTCGTATTGCTGTCATCTATGATGAATTGATGATTTCATACAAGTAGTTCTGTACTTTATTACAGTGGGCCCAATTTTAATCCTTTAAGTATTTACATGTATAATTGCAGTCACATATGACCAGTGAATTGTTTAGGTAATACCTATCTAACTAATTATCTTACGGCTTGATTATAGTTTTTGATCGAAGCTGTAACTCCATTATATATATTTTTTTTTTAATTCGAGGCATAGTATAGAGAATTGATGGATATGTACCAGAGAAAGAGGTCAGTGTAGCCCAAAGTGGTCATGATCTATAATTAAAACAGCTCCTTCTTATGGTAAACATGCCATTGCCCTGACCTGGTTAAGGTTTTCTCCATTCAGTTATATCCCAACAGTAACAATTTTCATGTAAATTTAATTTATTTTCAAATTAGTAAGAGGCTTGAAACTTCTCCTTTAAGACTGCTTATTTCTTAAATGTCTTTTCTTCCTTCAAATTAGCTTTCTTCTGCCTTAATTGTATTGGTACTCTTGCCACCGACTTGATGAACACTGCCACGTCCATAAGTTAGTTGTAAAAAATTGGCATTTTTTGCATTACTATTTATGAATGCTAAAGGTTAAATTAACGTAGCATAAAATGATTAACCACTCACAGCTACTAATGTAACTGGGTTGTCTATGAATGGATTCAACTTATTCCAAAACAATATAATTTATTATTCAAATGTATCATAATCTGCACTAAAAGCCACAACTTCAAAATATGAACTCCATAGTTTACATTTCAATTGTGAGTTTTACATGGGATAGACTTTTTATTCCTATCCAAAAAGTAGGAGATGTACACTTTCACTTTCATTTTGTAACCTAAGCCATATGCCTAGTTACAAGTAATTACCAATATCAAACCATGTGGTGATATTGCTGACATCTACGAATTGATAATTTCATACAGCCACTTACTATTGGAACTTTAACCCTTGGTCAGCTTTGGCATTGCAGAGATGAGTGAGTGTTATAATAGCTTAGTATTCTAATCGTTTAATAGGGGATTATTTATTCAACAATATATTTTCAGAACTGGAGGATGAGCATTATATTAACGGAGAAAACCTTAATGGGCGAGGCATTGGCATCTGGGTACATATGGGGTCAAGAGAAAGGAGGGTAACATTAGTCCAGAGTGGGCATGATCAAGTATTGAAACAACTCCCCTCTTGTATGTTGGAAATTTAATAGAGGAGAGATCAAGAGTGATATCGTAAACTGCAAGCAAGAAATTATCCCAAAAAAAATAATTAGTAATTCAATATGCATAAATATTTACACAATCTTTCATTACATTTCATGTTTTTTACAATTTCAATAAGTACATATTCCAAAGTATAAAATTCGACAAAAGGATCACAACAGCAGCTAGAATGAATAACTCAAATTAGAAATGAGAAGGAATCAGGTCACTTTGAAACGCCTTGGTAGTGAATTAAATTCATTCTTATATGCCATGCTCAAACATCATTATTAAGTCTTAATTGAAAATTGTTGCCCTAGGTCTTTTGAAACAGTTGGCCTTACCAATGAAAGTTTTTGTAACTTACAAAGAAAGTGTGCAATAATAGGGTGGAAATTGCTGTCAATGAAATATCGTTGAAGGAAAGTGCATTTTAAAAGTGGGTTTGGTGATCACAGTGGGACTTCACCAAAGAATTAAAAATTATAGCTCATGTTCTTCAAACAAGTGGCCTTACCAAGGAGCTGCTTCAAACAAACGGACTCATTAGCCTAACGACTGATGAGAAAATTGAGATCTCTAAGTTTCATAGATCATGCAAAGCTGGGCAGTCAGCCACTGACTATTGGAACTTTAACCCTTGCTCAGCTTTGGCATTACAGAAGTGAGTAAACGATGAAAAAAATTCTTCCACGGCAGTCAGTCACCTATTATCTTACAGTTCCATTTCTTCTTCCCCGAAATGAGAGCATTAAATGAGTAATACAAATTTTAGAACAATATCGATGATGAAGTCTTATACATTCATATGATAAGACCAAAATGAGGGGACTAGCATAAATGGGCAATAATTAATATAATAAGGTAACTAGGAAACTATTTATGCCCTAATGTGTAACTTTGTCATAAAGGTCATTAAGCATATCTGAAATCCCAAACACCTTCTATATTAAGAAATCCAAAGAGGGATAGGATTAACATGAATGAGCAATAATGAAGATGAGGTAACTAGAAATTTATTTCTGCTCATGTAATACGTTCCCTTCAGTGGTGCAGCGAGGGAGGGTTTTGGGTTATAAAACCCCCCCAGAGCTCAGAAAATTTTAAAGATAACACATTTCACTTAATTGGATTAATATTATTTATAGAAAAGTGTAAACTTTAATAAAATATCCCTCAGAAGGCCGTAAAACTCACCATTTTCAACCATTTATCTGAAAATTTTTCGAGGGGAGGGCTCCTGCACCTCCCGCTTACCCTGGCGGGTATTCCACGCCCTCAGACACCACAGTGTTTTGCACCTAAAATCCCCCCTAGCCTTAATTCCTATCTGCACCCCTGTAACAAGGGGGGAGGGCTAAGTGGGGATAATCTCCCAGCAGTAGTGGGGATCCGAAAAAATTACCATTCTATCTAGTGTAAATTGTGCACCCAAGGAGGGAGTATAGCCCACCCCCTCATGGATCCACCACTGTAGGAAGCCATTTCTGTCGATTTCCAGATTTCGTGAGGTTCATCTGTATGGACTATAAAGTAATTATTAAATTAGCATCAAAATAGTATTTAAGGGACTCCTTAATTCTCATATAAGCATGGTTAATGCCTTATAACTTTACATTAATGTATTATGATAATTCGGCATAAGATTCTTTGAATCCCACCCATCCTCCTCCCCTTCGCATTCGTTTGCAGAATTTTGAGACTCTTGCAAGACCAAGAGATAACGAACCTCCTGCAGAAGATCTTTAAGGCCTCAGCATTTGTTCAGTTCAGTTCCTAATAAAAGGATCCAATGTTAGGCTCAGTCTCTGGAAAATATCCTCATTCGTATGAAGTCGAGATATTTTTCTCTCGTGGTGCTCGTGATATTTTCTAATATGTATCTTTATTGCGAGATTCCTGGGCCTCCTCCGACAGTTCTCCATTAGGAAGAAGAGCCGATTTGATGACATCTGCACCATGTATCAATACTTTGCGGACTGTGGGTGGCATGTAAAACCATCCATAATGACTCACAAAATTTTCCACTCTATCCATACAGAACTTTTTAAATTTTCCCAATGCTGGGTTTCTCTCTATCCTTCATTCCCTAATGTACAAAAAATCTGAGCTTTTGGTTGCATCCTCCAAATACCTACCTGCCTTTAAGTTTTACGGTAAGACTTGCAAAATTAGCTCTAGTATTATACAGAGACTTGTTTGTGAGGACTATTCATATATGTATTTATTGTACTTTTTGACTGTGGCAATATAGCTTTTTACTGTTCATACTCATGGTACAGTTAATAAAAAACTACTTGCCTGTCATGATGTTAAAATGTGTTAATTATCTTTCAGATACATCTATTTGACATCAACATTCCTGGTGGCATTCAGTTTCAAGAGTCAAGCACTTTGAAAGCTGGGAACAAGGTCACAACATTTACAGCTCACGACTGGAAATTTGGTATTGGAATATGCTATGATCTTCGATTTGAAGAATTAGCGAGATTATATCGCAATAAAGGTGACTTATAAAATAGAATTAAGTTATATTTGAGTTAGAAAGGTGAATTTGAATGTATTATATATATGTTAGTTAAATGTCAAAACTGTGGCACTTTTATTATTAATATTCTAATATGTCTCCATCAATTCATTTTCGATCTGAAGTTTTATCTTAAAAAATGCACCTGTATTTATGTTTTCTGATTTCCAATAATATCACTTCTGAATCATTGTGGCCTGTCTAATATATCCTCTTCTTCCTGAATTTCTATATTGTTATGCCTCATTTTATAGAAAACCTTGAATACATATTTATGCACAGTATAACCCTGATCTATCGTTTTTCAAGGGAATGGACGAAAAAAACGAAGAATGCATGAAAACAATCAATGCGGGAATATTTGGCTAGGTTGCCATGTTGCAGGAAACGCATGCTTTTGGCGAGTAATTGTGATATTCTTTAACCCATTTATGCCTAGTGTTCCACTTTTGGAACACCTGACGCGACTTTCTAATTTAATGACTATGACTCATTATACACCAATATGCCATGGTTTTTCTTTCTATACCTCTTTATAAAAGTATATTGTATTACATAGTGCAAAGAATTAGTCAGTTTTGCCAACTCATCGCAGCCAGTGTGTTGAGAAATATCGGTATTTTTTTTCAAGGCAGTTTTTCTGAGACCATCTCAAATGTTATATTAATAACTATTTGCCATGATGCCCAAATGTTGTAAATTTTTCCATGCATGTTCAGCAATAGTTAGCCTGTAGTGCTTTAAGAAGAAAATTTTGAAACAAAGTATTTTGTTTTAGTTATAAGCTTTTGTTTAACAGTGTTCCATTTTTGGAACACTAGACAAATCCACTACTATCATGCCTGCATTCAGGCACGCTGAAATATTGACTTTACTTTTAAATCACTTAAGCAATTAGATTTTATGTGACTGAGGGAAACTATGCTATGTCTTGGCTATAATCAGTTTCCATTTCAGTGAAAGAATAAATACATGGATATCTGATCAATTGTGAACAGAGAGATGAAACATTTGAGTCACCCTGTGCACTCTTCCATTTGGGACCAAGCCCCCTGCGTCATATTGACGTCATGAACACTAATCAATGAGCAAAGTGCGGCTACTTGCACCCAATATTCTTCTCCTTTTCTTTTTAGCAGACAGTTTATAGTAAGTGTTCGGGATACACACTTGTCCTGCTCAGAGCGACACGCCGCCCCCTACTCTTGCCATATCGGCCACTAGAGGGCTTTTCCCGAGTAATGCTTATTCCTTTCCCTCTCCGTGTCTGAAGGCCACTAAACACGGTGAATGATCATGCAAGTGATCATGCTGAATGATGATGATTTTTCCATTATACACGGCGAATGAAATCATTCACTGTGTATTACGGAAATATTTGCGAATGAACAGTCATGCGCATGATCATTCATTGAAACTTAGGCCAATTTCTATTTTGCTCGCATGATCCTGTGAATGATCTCGTGATCAGTCAGAATGATCTTTTGCATTATCGTTCACCGTGTATAGCGACCTTAACAATAGGAATTTTAGCCTTTTAGTTGTGCACAAATGGAAGAAAGCCGATATGACTACCCAGCCAGTAGGAGATAGAGTTTCAGAAGAAAAAAATCACGAAAATGAAAACCCCTACAGATTATTTAGAACTCTTTCTGGATATTGAAGTTATTGATATGATGATCAAATATGTTCCAATTTATATGCTGCAAGTAAGGGCGTAAACCTTGAACTGACTGTCGGTGATTTTCGGGAATAATTTTCCAGAGTGGTTACGTCTATGTTCCGAGACGGCATTTGTTTTGGGAGCAAAGACCAGATTCGCATAATTCTCTAGTTACTAATGTAATGAGATGTGACGGATTTGAAACAATATTTTCAAATTTGCATGTTGCTGACAATTCTAACTAGAACCATATGGACAAGTTTTCCAAGCTGCGACCTCTCATTGAGCAACTGAACATTTGCTGGTAAGAAGGAAAAAACCCGAACACTCAATACCAAGAATGTTGTAGGTGCTTCAATTGTTTTTCAATTTACTGAGGCACTCACAACGCATCATCCTGGTAAATACCAATTTGTGTTCGACAACTTTCACAAGCATTGCACTCCTTGATAAACTTCATTCAATGAGCCACCCAGCATCAGGCACAGCGATAAAAGATCGCGTATACAAACCTCCTTCACTATCTGATGCTATCCTTAAAGAAAAGAGATAGGGGCACGTTTGATTACCGAATCGCTGGAAAAGGCAATATTTTTTGCGGATGGAATGATAACAGTGTTGTTACTGTTGTATCTTCTGGTGTCAGTATCAATCCTTTGCAACAGGTCAGTCGTTATTCCCAAAATCAGAATAAAATATACAATTTACTCAGCCAAATTTAATCAAGGTCTATAATCAGTGTATGGGAGGAGTGGACCGAGCTGATGAAAATATTGATATCCACCTCAAGGAATCGCCACACACTGTCAGTTCTTCCCTCATTCCAGGACTGAACAGTCCAGACCTTGAGACCAAACAGAATGTGTATGGTAACCTGAGGTTTAAGCGGACAATGCCTGTTTTTCCCCAATGTTTGACGTCACAAGTGGTGCCATCTTTTAACCTTTTTGATTATTGCACACCTTAATGTTAATTTTCGTTTATTCCTTTGTTGCATTTAGTTTTTTCTTGAATGAAAATAAAACAAGAGATCCCGTGGTTGACTAAACGACTTGAGGAATAGAGAATTATTTTTGCTCTACAAAGCTAAAGCTAAGTTTTATTGTTCATTTGCTTCGTACACTTAAATTTCATGAAGATTGAAGATCCATAAAAATCATTGATATTATTCTAAATAAGAATTCCAAGGTTCCCAAAGCTTGCAATTTCAGCCGGAAAGTATGCACTTGAGCAGCCACGCAAGTGCATAGCGAAAGGCAATTTTCTGTCGACAGTAACACTGTTACATTGAGACGTCAAAACCTGATGCCTAAGCATATAGAGCAATTGGTTTTTATATGAGATTTTGAAAGGATCAAAAATTACATGATTCATTTACTTAGTATGTAACTTTTAATTATGGCAGTGCAAATTCCTTTACTCAGAGCTCTTCCTTGCAGTTTGGATAAATACATTTCTTAAATTGTCGACATATTACTAGGGATTAATTTGTAACAAAAAAAAGGTTTATTCTCTCCGATACAAAATCACAAGTTCAATTGCTATCACAAAACGGTGCCGTGCACACGCGGCCAAGCTTCGACCGCACTCCCTGGCTCCTCACGACCCACTCCCTGCGGCTCCTCCCAGCTGACTGCCTACACGCCGCTCACCAGCCCTCACTCCTCCAGGCAACCGGTCTTCAGGCGTTGAGCGCCAGCCCCGAATCAAGAGGGGCCCAAAAGGCGCACTTTACCCGTTACACAGCATCCCCTCTGAAAAAAAAACCAATACTATTACAAAACGGGTCGGAGGTCTTCGATGTGCACGGTGCATTCCTTCTTTTTACGCAGAGATTCGAGCCGGTAAATCGTTGGGGACACTTTCCTCGTGACACGGTACGGACCTTCGAATTTAGGCTCGAGTTTCTCGGCGCGGTACTTAGAGGCATCTGATAAAACGTGGTTACGTTTCCATACAAGCGTACCTATCTCATACTCTACGTCCCTCCTCCTTAAATTGAAATACCGCGCTTGCCTCTCGCTCGCCTTTCGCATCGCTGCTTCGGCGCTTTCATAATACCTGGATAATCGGTCTTTCAACTCCTTGTGGTAGGCCGAGGGTTCAAAAGGAGTGCCTTTAGAATCATTCAGAACTCGGAATGGTTCGTTAGGTCCTCTGAGCTCCCTTCCTAAGTTTAAAACAGCCGGGGAGAAACCAGTAGTCTCTTGTTTGGCTGTTCTCAAGGCAAACATAAAATGGGGAATACCCTCATCCCAAGTCCTTTGCGCGCCGCGACAGTACATAGCGATCATGGACTTCAACGTCTGAATGCTCCTTTCCGTGGGGTTTGCGCGGGGATGATAAGGTGCGATATGCGCAAGCTGAATACCATAGGTCTCGCAAACCCGCTGCAATATTCTCGAGCGAAACTGCGGACCGTTATCGCACAATAATATTTCTGGACATCCCCAATGGTTAATGACATTGAAAAGAAGCTGTTTAGCGACATCGTCTGCCCTAACGGAGCGCAAGGGAATAGCGATCGGCCAGCGCGTACTAGTGTCTAGAAAAACCAATACGTATTTATTTCCTGATCTCGACCTAGGGAGGGGTCCGATGATATCTGTTGCGACCATAGTCCAGGGGGGGGTAAGGTCCTTTTTTGCTCTCATTTCACCAGCCCCTTTCCTCCTCTCGGTTTTAAATACTTGGCAGGTCTCGCAACCCCTCACGTATTTTTCTACGTCTCTCCTTAGGGTGGGCCAAAAGTAAAACCTTCTCATACGATTATATGTTTTATAAAACCCTAAGTGTCCGGCATGGGGCTTATCATGATTTTCTATTAAAAGAGTTTTTCGGCTCTCGAGGGGCACAACAAGTTTGGCCTTTGCACCTGTCTCCACCTTTTGGTGTCCGTGATAGTATAAACGACCATCAAATATGACGTATTCAGGATTTGATTCCGGCTTGTCCTCTACGTTCTTATATAATTCGAGATACCAGGGATCGACAACCTTCTTACCCTCCCATTCGGGAGTTCCTACAAAATAGATGCGCGAAAGCGCATCTGGGACGACATTCGATTTTCCTCTCCTATGGGTAATGCCGAAATTAAACTGTTGGAGTTGCGTGACCCACCGAGCCAGACGCCCCTTGGGATTTTTGGAACACAAGAGCCAAATCAGCGAAGCGTGGTCGGTGATGACTTCGAAACGATAACCTTCCACGTACGCCTTAAATTTAATTATAGCGAAAAGTACGGCGAGGCACTCGCGCTCGGTTACGCTATAGTTTCTTTCCGCCGGGTTCAGAGTTCGCGAAGCATAGGCAATCACGTTTTCACCAGAGGCCGTTTCTTGACACAAAACCGCACCTACCCCCACTTCCGACGCATCACATTGGATAGTAAACGGGAGGTTAAAATCGGGGCAAGATAATATCGGAGCTTTTGTTAAACATTCTTTCAATTTGCTAAAAGCTGCCGCCTGGGCCACTTTCCAAAGCCAAGAAGACCGTTTCCTAAGCAAGAAGGTCAGGGGCTCAGCCACTGAAGCAAAATTCGGAATGAACCTACGATACCATCCTACAAAACCTAGGAATCTTTTCAGCTCACTTGCATTTTTAGGGGTGGGGTAACCTCGAACGGATTCTATGCGTTCTGGATCGGCTTCGAGCTTCCCGTTGCCTACTATGTACCCTAGGAATTTCAACTTTTCCTTGAAAAAGCTACACTTTTGATAATTGATTTTCAAACCGGCCTTTCGGAGCAGGGAAAAGACGCGGTGAAGCATCTTCTGATGGTCCTCGTAGGTTTCGCTGAAAATTATAATATCATCCAAATACGTAAAGCAATACGGTTCTAACTCTGCCCCAATTACAGTGTCCATCAATCGCTGAAAAGTTGCCCCGGCACTGTGCAATCCGAACGGCATCACCCGAAACTGAAAGAGGCCTTTACCCGGTACGGTGAACGCGGTTTTATCCCTACTCCCTTGTTCCATTTCTACTTGCCAGTAACCCTTTTCTAAGTCAAGAGTGCTTACCCACGTAGCTCCCTTAAGCCTATCGAGGATAGTGGCAATATACGGTAGTGGGTAGGCATCTTTCCGGCTCAAGGTATTCACCTTCCGAAAGTCTACCACAAACCTACGCGACCCATCCTTCTTAGGAACCAAAATAATTGGGGACGACCATGGACTTTTAGAAGGCTCAATTACGCCGTCCCTCAACATTTCATCGACCTGGGCATTGATTTCGTCCTGAATTTTGGGAGAAACAGGATAATACCGTTGCTTAACGGGGACTGCGTCTCCGGTATCGATCCGGTGGCGAATTACATCAGTTCTCCCAGGTACATTTTGAAAAAGTGCCAGTTCCCGCTCCAAAAAATTCGAGGTTTCGTCACTAACTTCGACAGTTCCCACGTCGTTGCTCACAGCCAACCCCCTTTGAGGCGGGTCTTCTCTTAATGTCATGACCGGGACTTTGGTTCCATCAGCAAAAATTAATAACTTTTCTTTACCAAAACGTATTGTTGGCCCACATGCGAAAAAAAAGTCTGCTCCCAACAGAACTTCGCACGGCATCCCCGACAAGACATATAACTTACTTGCCCATTTAAAAGAGCCAATTTTTACAGACGTACATATCGGTGGGTCTAAAGGTACTATTCGACCGTCCGCAACCTCGACGCGTTTGTTATGGCAATGAGAGACAAGTTCACCCATATTGGTGAGATAGTTTGCTATCTCTTTATTGACTAAGGAAATAGATGCCCCGGTGTCTAATAGTGCCTTCACCTTACGCCCTTTTAATTCGACAACTACAAAAAAACGTCCCTCTTTCGCGTAGCATACACGATCTTGGACTTTAGAGTTCATGAAGCCGCGAACGTTTTCCACCCACTCTTTCCAATCTTTGTTTCTAGATGACGGGTTGGAGTAGCGACTCTCTGACCCCGTGATCAGAGAGTCGCATTCTAGTTTAAATCTACGCTTGCGACAACTGACCTCTTAGATATATTGGTGGACTTCCGCGGCTCAGGGCACGAACGAGTTATGTGTCCCGTTTTCCCACAGTGCCAGCAATTTTCAGCCTTAGTCGCGCTAGAGCCTCCTTGCACCTCGCGTTCGCCCGTTGGGACATAGCCAAACTCGCGATCAACCATTTGATGGGGCCGTGGAGGAGGGCGATAAAGTTTACAGCGTTCTTGTCGCGCCTCAATTTCTGCGCCCACACTAACAAGTTCGGTAAAACTATGAATGCTTAGCGATGTTATCTTAGTTAAGTAGAACGGATGGAGATTATCTAGCGCTAAGGAGAGTAGTTCCCCTTCCTCCAATGAATTTTCCAGCCTAGCATTCATCGTTCTGAGCACTGTAATGTATTCATTTATCCTCTCCCCTTCGCCTTGCGTACGGGCAAACATATCCTTCTTTAGTCTAATATCGTACCCGACAGGCAAGTACGCCCTTCTTATTTCTCTTTTGAACTCTCCCCAAGAGGATATACTAAATAGGTTTGCTCGGAGCCATTGAGTCACCTTCATGCCTATCATTTCCGGAACTAAACCCCACATTTCCTCGTCCGAAACTCCCTTATATTCTTTAAAGGCGTCGGCGCGTTCCAAAAAGAGATTTACCCCTTCACCCTCATCACCGTCAAATCGTAAATTCCAGCGGACAATATCGTTTGTCAGCCCTCTTAAACGTGCTTCACCGTGATCGGGACCCTGAGGAGAGAGGCGCGTCAGGGCTTCTATCAATTGTGACAATTGGTCTGTTGCACGTACTGGTGTTGAAACCCCTCCAGCTTCTTCCTCGGATACACTCGCGGCGTGAATTTCTTTCACTCGATCCCTCAATCGCCGCCTGACTTCGTCCAAAGTTCCGGAATGGTCTAACGTGAACCTGTGACACCATTGCAACGCGTCCTCTTTCGAAAGGACATTAATCCAACTAGTTCCTTGTGGAACTGCCATTATTTGAAAATAATTCCCTATGCAAAAGGATAAAGGTAAAGGTACAATGACTTCTCGCCTCCGAGGTCCGTCGGGGCATTAATCTACGGTATAGGGTTGGACCGTGGTAAAGGAACGAGGGGTTTGGAAAGCGAAAAACTAATTAGAACACCGAAGCTGCTGGCAGTCCCACCAAAAACACTTAATGGGTAACTAATTGTAAATTCGTACTTACAGAATGATGTCGAGCCCCCACGTCGGGCGCCATGTAACAAAAAAAAAGGTTTATTCTCTCCGATACAAAATCACAAGTTCAATTGCTATCACAAAACGGTGCCGTGCACACGCGGCCAAGCTTCGACCGCACTCCCTGGCTCCTCACGACCCACTCCCTGCGGCTCCTCCCAGCTGACTGCCTACACGCCGCTCACCAGCCCTCACTCCTCCAGGCAACCGGTCTTCAGGCGTTGAGCGCCAGCCCCGAATCAAGAGGGGCCCAAAAGGCGCACTTTACCCGTTACAAATTCATTTCAGTTGTTCCAATGAAACTGTTTAAGACACATTATTGTTCATTCATCTCCTAATTATGACACAAGTATCATCAACGTTCCTCGTTATCTTTTCTTTTTTACATTGGGCTTAGCATTCAAAATAGAAAATTCACAAGGGGATTGCAAAAAATGAGAATGTGTTGGAGCATGCTTTGCTGTATTGCCGAGTTCAAGAATTACCTTGCTCGACTCGATACTCGCGAGTAGTTTTCAACTCCACTCGATACTCAACTCGAGGTCAAAAAGTGCTACTCGCACATCCCTAGAATATATGCAAGATGAATTGTGTATTTCCTGAATTAGAGTTCCTTACGATAATGATTGTTGTTAATTCAAGTCTATGAAAGAGATAATCCTCAAGTAAGGTTAGTATTCTAAATAAATCTCAACTCTGTACTAAACCATGTGAATACTTCAAATACTTTGCTTTTAATTGGTGGAGCCTATCCCAATGTTATTGTTTGACCTTGCGCAAGTTAAGCATGCCAGAAAGTTCAGGATAACCTGTACCAATCCTATCACATATGAAATCTTGGAGCTATGTCTTTGCATTTTAAATTATTCTTGGTTTGTATTTATTTTATCATGGGAATTTTATGCTATGTAGAGAGGTGTTAATGCGGAATAAATTGACCATCACATTTGAAAAGCAAACTTAGTTAAAGAGGTGCGGCTAGGTTCAATTGAAAGTTAGTATCCATGGCCATTTCTTTCATGAGAGTCTGCAGGCAAACAAAACAGGCTTTCCTTCATGCTGGATCACAACCATGCAATACTTAACCTTGGATAAAGTCTTTTCGGATTTTACACAGGGTCAGAATGTCCTCCAGCTCCCGTGCAGGGAAGCTTGCTCTTTTTCAGCATAGGTACTTCGCCCTGTGCAAGTCCTGGGATGCTGCTTAAAATCCGCAATTAAAACAATTACGGGTGTGTTTGAAAGGGAATTTTAGGTTGGCAAATCAGCTGTCATGCATCTATAATAAAGAAAAATGAATTGAGATTGTAGAGGGTTAATGCTTGGTCGTATTTGCATTTCCTCTTGATTTAGTTTAAGTGCATGTAATTTGTCAATGCACTTTGTCTTTTCATATTAATTTCTTAGATTGGTTTGATTTTGTTATTTTCCACAATAGGTTGTCATGTCATCTTATATCCTGGTGCTTTCAACTGGACAACTGGGCCACTTCACTGGGAGCTATTACTTCGTGGTCGTGCTGTTGACAATCAAGTTTACGTTGCTGGGGTCTCTGGAGCTTACTGCCCTCAAGCAAGTTACCAGGCATGGGGGCATTCAACTGTGGTTGACCCAATGGGACAAGTAGTGACCAAGGCTAAGCATGATGAGGCTGTTTTTTGTGTTGATTTGGGTGAGTGACTTAATTATCTCAAGATTTAAGTAAATTACAAAAACCACATACACCCATGTCTCGTATAGCGCAAGGGATGCGTTCCTTGGGGTCTTTGCGCTATACGAATTTGCGTTATACGAGAGCGTTTTAACATTGGGAAGATAGGGATGCGTTCCTGGTAGCATAGGTCTTGGGTACTGAATTTCCTCTAAAACATCTATATTCCCATAAAAAGCATTTTAAAACATTATTTATATTAATGTTTATAGTTTAAAACATCTTTCAAGATAGTATGCACGCATTCAAAGACTTAAATTCACATTTAAAAAAATTCTTACGTGCTTTTGAAATTCCCTCCTGTCGTGCGGGTGGGCTAACATCTGCTATCTCAGGGGATCGTAATGCGTTGCCGGCAGTTGACGATTTTTCAAACTAGTCTAAAAACAACTATTGTGTCACCCAGGCCCTTTTGTCGCTCATCGAAATGACAGGAAAATGCTACTTCGAATGCCATTTCATAGCTAGCGGAGTTTATGAATGATAAATCATTTTAATTTGAAGTCCGCCGAGTCATTAGCAGCTATATGAAACAGTCTTTAAATGCCTTGAAACCTGACCCAGGTTTTCCTTCCCTGAAAATGAATGAACGAGATTGCATTCTTGTCTCGTCAACACTAAAATCTGGTTGAGGGGGAAAGGAGCCACTTTCAATCACAGCTTGGAGTTCATCAGAAAATGTTGCGGTGACTGCGCTATCAACACTTGCAGATTCACCTGATATCGCCGCACTGAAAATACCTGCTTGCCGTTTACATTCTGGAACCAACCGGAGCTTTCACTAAATGTCTCGGAGCGATTACCACTCTCGTCTTTTTGTACTGATTCACTATGAACTTTCCGTATGTGTAGACCGCTTGGTTGAAGTTGGTGCGGCTGAGTCACTGATGTTTTAACTTCGTCTTTATTCAGAATAAGGCATCGTGCGTTTAAACTTCCGCGCAATATCGCTTTGACGCTCTCCATTTTCAAAGCAATTGACCTCTTTCAATTCCTCTTCTAGGTTTATAGTTTTTCTTGATAAATTCTTGATTTTTCTAAACCCATTCCTATTTTTTGCCATATTCTCTTGGTTTTTACTCTGTATGGCTCTATCTAAATCACCTTCCACTGCTGAACTGTATTCCTGAGACGCAGAAGGACTACGACTGCGGGGAGGGAACGAAGCCATTGTGTTTGAGACTCTATAGCGGACCCTTTTATGTGTTGATGCTATTCATGTGCAACTCGGCCACCGCTGAATACCGATGACCTTGAAGGCTTAAGCGTAAACCCTCTACCTGGAAGTCAATCACCCGATAACCTATGACGGCAAAAATACGTCTCAAACCGTATTGCTGAAAAAAAAAATCATTTCCACTAGCCCCACGCTTAATTAACGATCTAAATTATTTATTATCATTCTGTTAAGGAGACGAGATAAATTACTTCGGTAGGCCGGCTATCCGGACCCAATGACGAGTAATACTTTTGGCCATTGCACAGCAATGGATTTCGATTAATATATAAACGAAAAAGAAGATTTGAGGCAAGCAATAATATTAATATGCGTAAAATGATAGAAATTTCATGTGTACTTAGCGCAAGTTCACGTTTTATCACGAGAGCGTTTAAGATTTTTGATTAGGCTACTCTGCGTTGCAATTTTTCCCCGAGGAACGAATTTGCGCTAATCGAAATTGCGCTATACGAGACATGGGTGTATTTCGTTTTTGAAATTGTTTGTGTTCTCATACAATTTTGATGTTTCATGTGCCTAATAATTGAAGCAGAACTTCGTTATTAGGAAATTCAAGGGACCCAAAAATGGCAAATTTGTTTTTGTGAAATTTGTTGTTGCGAAGCTAAAAATTTTTCATCAAATTTACTATGATGTGGTGGTTTTGTACAGTATAAGTTTCAATGAAGTGGACAGAATTCATTGACATTGAAATTAGGATGATTTAAATGGTTAAGATATAGTATTTGTAATTTATGATAAAAACTAGAGATGTGCGAATAGTATCCGTGAATACTCGAATTCTTCGAATACTAAAAAGTATTCGATATTCGAGATCTCAAATAGTTATGCTAAAAGCAAGATGTCGAATACCTCGGATACTTTGAATTTTGTGCCATACACTGTCGCACGCACATTGTCGGTAGTTGATTCAGAAAAATGTAGAGAACTCTTGTCGTTTAGTGCATGCAGCATCATTATAGGCAAGTTTACAAACTACATACATCAAAGTCGTGGATAAAGGTGGTGAAAAGGTTATCATTCGATGCAGAGAACCGAGAATGATCGGGGGAAAAAATCCGAAAATCCCCAGTTTCCCCCGCGAAACCTCTCAACAAAATTACAAATGGTGTGCCTTCCGTTACGCATTCAGCTACTGCTAGTTAACAGTTCCACTCATTAGAAAGACCATCATGAATGCAAAGACTGCAAGGATTCAGGCTTCCCATGACGTCGGTTTAGTTTCTTTATGTCGAATGACGGCTTTGCAATGATGCGTCAAAGTTGAAAAAGGATCGAAATTTTCATTAAAATATGTAATAGTAAAAAACAGCCTATGCCATATTTGGTATTACTGTATTTGATATTGTTTTTAAAGTAGTAAAATAGTTTGATATTTTCATAAAATAGTAAAAATCGGCATATGCCCCTGGGTGCTTCCCAAATAATACACCAGAATTCAAAAAATTATTTTCACCACTTCTCATTCTAAGCTCATCCAGGATGAACCCACAAGATGGAACTCCCTTTTTCAAATGGTGAGGTGTCTTTCGGAACAGAAGCAAGCCATAACATTAGCTGCTTCTAACCTGAGTTTTAATGTAGACATAACTCCACCACAGTGGGATGCTATCAAACAATCAATTAATGTTTTGAATGTTTTTGAAGGAGCAACATTTCTTGCAAGTGGAAGTGCAGTCACAGTTTCTTAAGTTTTCCCCCTTGTAAATATCATTATCAATTCCCTAAAAACTAAGAAGTTTTTGCATAGTAATCTACAAGGTTTCGTCATTGATTTGCTGTTTTCCATTAAAAGTCGGTGTGAAATTCTGGAAAAAGAACAATTATTCACTTTTGCCACAATTCTTGATGTACGATTCAAAATCAGTGATTTCCAAGATTCAAATAAAGTTGAGATGATAAAAAATCAGTTGGCTTTGGAGATGACAAGTCTGTCTAAACAAAGTCACACAAGAAAAACAGATACCTTAGTAAAAGTGCACCCGAAAATTGCTGATGTAAAGCAATAATGTAACAATCAATGTGGGGAATTGATTCAAAATAAAAAAGTTGATTATAAAAATGTATTTGATGTGTACCTTTTTATTTATACATTCATCTGGTGAAATAGAAGAAAAACGCACGTTTAATATGCTTTGCGCAATTCTAGTATTCGAGGTATTCGAATATTTGAGCAATGATTTAATATTGGAACTCGATATTCAAGTTTGAGAAATCTGCTATTTGACCTATTTATTTGACCTATTATTTGCACTATTGATACAATATACATTGTATCAATTTTATTTCTATGACAGAAACTTGACAAGAACAAGCCAAATTCATTCTTTACTGCTAGCAAAAAACGTATTGATTAGAATTCGAGCTCTTAGAACTTTACAAATGCAATTTTAAGCATAATTTTGGTTGTGCAATTTTTAGGGATTTTGGATTTTTTAATGACTTTTTCCATGATTTAGAAAGGGGTTTCAATCATTTTGCTGTTATCTGATTATCAGATAATAATTAGGCATCATTTTTACCAATTACGGGATATAAATTCAAACCATGGGATTAAAACTCTGAATTCTTGATGCTACATGCATCTTCAATCCAAGTTATTGGAACAAAAACTGCACACAAATAATAACCCTCAATAACAAACCCTCAAAGTTTTAAAACTTGAGTATACAGTGGAACTTGGTACGTTCTTCCTTAGTACGTTTTCCTCCTTAGTACGGCGATTTCTCTCGGTCGCGGTGCCATCCGAACAAAATACAGGTAAAAGTATTTGGTTAGTAAGTTTGAAAAAATTGTGCTTTCCTGGTTAGTACGCTCAATTGCTTGCCGTGACACAACCCGCAATTCGTTCTCTAGTATCTTCTTAAGGGTGGTAAACCTCTGAATTCATGATTTAATTTATTATTATTACCCATTACATAACATTCTTGCATTCATTCCACATCTTTTTCTACGACCGTGATTTATCCAAATGCATTTCTCAATTCTTGTGACGTGATGAATAATAAAACACGGCCATTTTTTGGGAATGTCTGACTATGCAAAACTGCAGCCAATGAGAAGCCCCAATTTTCCCCACCCCAAGCTCCTCACCTTCTGTTGCCACTGCGCACAAATTTTGCGAGTGGGCAGTTGTTGCTATTGCACAAGTTATCATAGCGAGGGCAGTTAATTACAATTGAAATGGAGAGAAAACTAATAGTGAAGCAGATTACAACTTAAGAAAAGATTGAAATTATCGAGGAAGTGGACCGAAAACCACTCGTAAAGCGAGTGGAGTTAGCGCGAAGATTAAACATTCCTGCATCCACATTAAGCACGATTGTAAGAACCCACAAAAAAATCCTAAGTCAGTGTGACTAAAAGCGAAAGTGCGTTCGGGATGGGAAATATGGGAATTTTTTGCCCAATTTTTATGATGTTTAAAAACAACCAGTTAACATACTCAGGGTTGTCGTTATATTCTCCTAGTACGCTGTGAGAAAGAAGAAATGTGTCGCGTCACGGGGCCGTTGTGTCCCGCCCGAAATACAAGCCATGCAGGGCCGGAACTTAGTCTTACGTTTACAACGAAAAATAATAAAGAAAATAAAAAATGAGGGACTGGAAAAGAAATGTTGAATAAACTGAAAAAAGATGGAATGAAGGGGGAGTAAAGAAAAGGAAGGGAATTCTCGCCTTACCTTGGCTTCCGCCAAACTCTGCACCCTGTGTGTCCGTCGACGAGTTGTTCCACGCCCGTGCTTCGGCGAGATAACAAAACCTTCCTCTTTGCCTTGACACAGGCGAACGAATGCGCTGGTGCAAGGCATGCATGAATTTTTCCTGGGCTTCTAGAGCCCTCTATAGGCAAAGAGGAACAAAAGAAACAAAAACCAAGGCAGGCAGGAAAAGAGAAGAAAGGAGGGAAATTCAACTCAAAAGAATAGAAAAACATAAGGCTGTTCTGGCCCGAACAAAATGACTTAGCTTCACTTGTCCTCCTTTTTTTAAATATATATAGGATATACCACAGGAGACAGACGCCGTTTTCATGTAATTGTCTTTGGGAAATCTATGAAACATTGTGATTTTTATTCACATGGAATTTTCAATGTAGCGCTCATTTTCTTGATTTTAAATGTGAAAAGAGTTCAGGAAGGCGATCCTACGAGAAGTACTGATAGTAATTGTATTATGACGACGTTTCCACTGATTACAATTACCCCAACTGCTGTTATTTACTTTCCTCGTTAGCACGTTTTCCTGGTTAGTATGTTCATTTTTTGTGGTCCCTTCAGAAACGTACTAAACAAGCTCTACTGTATATGCAAAAATTGGGTACCTCTTAAAGAAAAAAATTAAGTATAGGAGATTCTTAGGGGTGGATGATGTTTTAAAATCATGTGAGCCAATGTAGAAATTAACATACATACTTTCTCCTACTTCTTGTTGTATTGAAATAGGTTGCTCTGTTTGAATGATAAAGCTCTTCAAACTCTGGTTTTTTGATTTCTTTTTGCTCATGGTGGTGCAATGATGTATCACCTTCATAGTGGTGCCTGGTGAGGAAATCGTGGTAAAACAAGTGATAAAAATTGTGTGAAAAGTTCCTTTTGAATTTGAATTTGGGTGTGGATAAAGCCTAATTCTACAAAGTTAATCCAGAAATGCTTGTTTACACCTTGACCCTTCTTTTTTCTTTTATGCTTATCAATTTTTTTTGTGTTATTTCCTAGCCATTCAATATTTTGCTTTCTTATCAATTCAGAAAAACTGTTAACATATTTTCCAAAGCAAAATGCATTTAATGCATACCCCAGGTATTTTACACTTCTGATGTTTGCTATGAAGAAATTATGAAAAGTATGAAGTAGCTGCAATGATCATCGAATATTAGGAGGGTTTTAATTGGAAATTCAGCCCAAGAAATGGTCATATAAAAATTCTTTTTCAAGATTTAGGTATGATTTATTAAAATTTGGTTTTGAAACATCAGTGATTACTTTAAGTGGGGCTCAGGAGATATACTCTAATGTGTCAGGTCGGTCTTTAAAAATTAGTTACTTTTCGTGGAATTTGAACTCCAGATCCACTTTGAATTATACTCTTTGAAGCTCATAGTGGATTAGGAAATTTTGGTTACATGATTGGTCTAACCATTAAGCATGTACACTAAGTCCTCTACTTACGACATACAAACTTTCGGAGATAGAAAGATTCAAAAAATTCAAACATGCCCAAACTCCTTTAAATCTGCAAAACACTCATACTTAGTTTTAAAGAAGGCCATGGCATCGCCCATCCTACATGTGGGTAGCAAATTTTTTCAACTCCAGTCATGTTGAATATGCAGCGACCAGTACGAGATCAGTTCGTAACCTTTGTGAGGTAATGCAAAATTGTAATTCAGTGTTGCATTCTTCAGGATATATAGACTTTTCAATGCCTTGCTTACAAACAAGGTTGCATTCTGCAGGATAAATACACTTTTCAATGCCTTGTTTACAAACAAGGTCGCAGAATGCATCTTGATTGTATGTCAAGGACTTACTGTATCACAGGGAAACCCCATCAATGGTATGAGTTTTTCCTAGTGAAATTTATGATTACATGTATATAATCTCTAATTATAGCCAACTTCCTCTTTTCTGGACTCTCATAAATGTATCACAGCATACTGCCGACTATCCAGGCTAATGATGGGGAGAGGCAGCACGAATAGTCGGAAAATACAAATAATCCAAACTTTCACTTGATTTTCATTTAATTTTCATTATTTATATGAATCAAACGATTAAAAATTATTTATGCCCATTGTCTGTTATTTGAGATTGCTTTGCCGAATCATTAAGAGCTTTATTTTCCCAACCGTGATCTTTTTAGCGGCAAAAACGTGATTGTGCTCGCATTCCTACTGCTCCGTGTCATTCCTGGTTTCCAAAAACCACGCATCCGTGGCTGCAAGATCACGGATTCAGAAAAGTGGTTTCCATGAATGCTTAAAAACCACTGTGCGACGTCAGAAATTACACTGTAAGGCACCATGCCACGTTGATCACTGAGCACGATCGTGCAATGTAATGCTTGGAAAACAGGAACACGGAACTCCCGTGAAGGCAACGGGCACACGATCATGTCATCGCACAGCAGCTGTCAGAGGAAACCAGGACTTAGGCAAATTGTCTACGCAGGCGAGTGCCTGGAAATGACTCATGTTACCTCTAATTCCACTTCCTCCGCTGCCTCCACTTCTACTATTCCCTTCCTCTCCAGTTTGACCTTCGCTAGTCACGGCGTAAATATGTCCGCGGATGAAATCTCAGGTTCCTTTGGGGCGTATTCAACCGAATGCCTGGCCACCGCAATAATTGTGCATTTGCAATATGAAATGTAAAATTAAAGATCATGGACAACATTTCTCTTAATGTGCAATTAGTTAGCCATTGAAGAATCTTCTAAAATTAATGAAAGGTTTTTTACTGCCGCTGCTCGTCGTCAGCACTGCTAGAGCAGACTTGAAAGTAGACTTGAAACATTCCTTGTCAGCAAGTAAATAAAATAATTGCATTTTACGAAGGGAATTGTAATAGAAATAACATGTCCGGTAGAGCCTAGCATCAAAAAGCAAATATCCTGGTGCTTTTGCGTCATTTTTATTTTTTTTAAAGATCCCAGAAAACATCAAAAAAGTTTAAAAGTCATGCACAGATAAGCCGCAACATGCGACGTCTTACCTGCTAAACCTAATAAACTCGGGTGCCAGGTCTACCAGACCAATCAAAAATCAGGATCAAGGCCGCCTCCAGCCGTAATCCACCCAGATGACTGCAGTGGTGACGAATTGGAGGTGGAGTTTTCGGATTTTCCCCCCGATCATTTTTCTTCCCCCACCTTCGGTAAAAATTTCCTTGTCCCAGCACGTCTGTAAGCGGTCAGGAATTTGTATACGTGAATGAGTGAATCAGTGAGTGGTTAGTTACGTATCAGGTTGTACATCTTATAGATATATTTTTGACTGACTCACAAGTTACAACAAATTAACAGATTATGTCGTCAGAAGTTGAGCGAGTTTCTCTATTGATCCCCATGTAAACTGTGCATATTCCGTACGGCCCTTCAAAATCAACATCGACCACTATTGTTTTCAGTGAACGCCTGTTCATGGCAATATTTCTGCAAAAAAAAAAGAAGAGATAAGACCCAGATAGGGTAAAAATGTTGAATTTTTAAACTCAAAACCTGGAGAAAGAACCAGTGGCTGCCTGATGAAATGTGACTTATTGGTCGATCATGCATTCCTTAACAACGTGTTATTTAAATTTTTTTACCTGGCAAATAAAATTATGGAGATGATCTTAGTTTTTTTTACAGAGCTTTCCTGCTAATTTACATTGTGAAATTATTTTCATTCACTTCTTGCGGGTGTTCATTTAAATTTGCCATTAATTCAGAGAATAAGAGTTCATCCTTGGAACCAAGTATCGAGAACCGAGAACCAATGGGGGAGAACCAGACTGGTACTGAGAGCCGAAAAAATTTAAGAACCTTAATTCTCAGTATCCCTAAACTCACAACATTCAAATTTCAGGTCCATGATACATATTTATTAACAGCTGGTGTCCTAACACCCCCTGCCACATGCCTATTGATGTGGCTTGTGGGGTGGTATGTAGATGTAGGCTGGTGAACATTCCTCTAAGCAAAGAAAATTTCCTCCAAGAATTACATACAATCAAAACCATTTCGACCCACAATGCATACAGTGCAGCACTAATTGGCTGCCTTCTAAACAAAAAATAGAAACAAAGCAGTAGAAGTAATTACTAGCCAAGCAAACACATCCTCCATAAGACAAAAATGCACACAGGTGGTGAAAAATACCATTTATCAATCCTACCTTACCCAGTTGAAAAAATTGCTCCAAGGGAAAAATACTGAATGCCATTCTACTCCATTTAATATTAGGAGAATACTGTCTTGTCCAAAAGACAAAACAGACCCACCTAAAAAGAGGGGTGTGCTAGGTCTCATGTGGATTATGCTGTGGGATTATGGGGAAAATGGGATGTTGTTTCACCACCCGTGTGAACGAATACAGACCCTATTTCAATAAATGGGATGATCAGTCAATGGTGCATAAGCATCTCTTGGATGCAGGACATACCTGGTCATTCGAAATAGAAATCCTCCACTTTGAAACCAAAGACAAGAAAGTGTAAGCTGGTCACCAGCTTTTATTAAAATATGTCGAATTTCCACCATATAACACCTGAATCTGTTGAACTTTGTTGAATCAAAACAAATGTCATTCCTTTGAATGTCAAATAAATTGAGACATGAAAAAACTAGCTTGAATCATTCTTGTAATAATTTAATTAAAGAATTAAAAGTGTATTACCGTATACATTGTGTGGCACAGTTGGGTATCTATTCTCATTGTAAAAATAATACCAGAGTAAATAAGTTTTTTGGTGAGAATATTATGGGAAACAAAGTGCAGCATAAACACATGTAAGAGACACCTTTTTTCCCAAAAATTGCAGCCAAAAATGGGGTTGCGTCTCTTACATGAATTTCTTATCTTCCCCCTTGCCCTGTTGCAAGTCCAAGGGGCCTTAGTTTACAGCGTGAGTCATTCATCTGAAACCCGAGGTGAAAAACAAGCAGCGGGCAGGGGAGTTTCTCACTTAGTATGTTTTTACAATGCTGCTGTTTTTGTTTCTTACTCGTAAGCTTCGTGTCGGTACTCAGAGGTGAACATAGGGAAGATCGCACAGGATTTTTCGCTCTGAAGGGTGTGCAAAGTTTATTGCTACACGTGGACATCCCATGGCATTCATACTTACCCGTCGCGTTTTCGCGCGCTTGAAATTTTTCACTTTTAATTTAATCGCGAAACATAGATATAGTCTTATAAAACTCTAAAAGCGTTAAATACGTACTTCAGGTGTATTAATATTTTGATTTAGGCAAGGAAACCACCCTATTTGAGCATTATGCCAAAATGCTAAGCCTGTGTCGTATTTCTTCGTCTTCCCGGTATTTATTTTCCTGCGTAAAATGCTTACATAAAGTCATAAATATGTCGTGTTTGGTCTTATTCTTTTTTAAATTGCGCGCAAATTACTAATATTTCAATCCAATCAAAGTGTAATATCAATTGCCGAAAGTCATTGTTAGAAAACTTTTAGGCTAGTAGATGAGTCATGCAGCAGTTGACCTCCAGAAATGGGGAACTTCGAAGCAGGTGAGCAGAAAAAGGCCAGTGGGTGAGTAGAGGGGGGGGGGGCGTGAGACACGTTTTTATTGTTCTCGTGTAACTTGATATTTTTTCGAAGCTAAGGTCTTCGTAATACGATCCCCGCGCAAGCTGGGATCTTTTGTTTGATTTCGGAGAAGAGGAAATCTTCAAGAGTGGGTGAGGCGAATGCTGAATGGAGGGGGATAGCAGATCGTGGGAAATGCGCCAATGTCACTATCCCACGGCACTGAGTTCCTCCCTATGGCAGTTTCATCTCCTGGGGAAGATTCAAAATAAATGCCTGTCGTTATTAGCCACAAAGGACACATGGCAAACACCTCTCATTTTATCAAAAGATGGATGCGGGAAAATGGTCAGTGGGGAGAAAGAGGGAAGGGTGAAACGCGATTCTATTATTTTCCAGTAACTTGATATTTTTTTCGAAGCTGGTCTTCGTAATACGATCCCTGCACGAGCCGGGACCTTTTGTTTGATTTCGGGGAAGAGGAAATCGTCGGAGGGGGTGGGGGGAACGCTGAATGGAGGGGGATAGCGGATCGTGGGAAATGCGCCAATGTTGCTATCCCACGGAACTGAGGTTCTCCTGATGGGGGACACCTGGGATTTTCGGATTTTTTTCACCCGATCAATTTCGGTTACCCACGTCGAACTCTTTTCACCGCTCTAACCCGAAAATTTGATGTAGTTCGTCAGCTTGCCTATAACGGCGCTGCATGCACTAAACGACTACAGTTCTCATTTTTCCGAGTCAACTACCAACGACGTGCGAGCGACAGTGTATGATGCGAAATTCAAAGTATTCGAGGTATTCGAGATGGTACTTTTGGCATAACTATTCGAGATCTCGAATATCGAATACTTTCTAGTATTCGAGGTATTCGAGTATTCGCGGATACTATTTGCACATCTCTAGAAACTGCCCTATTGTTGAAAGCTATCTAGATATCTTCAGGCTTAGTAGGTGACTCATCTAGCATGTATATGCACCCATCCTCTTCACCGGGGACCCTCAGCCCCACGCGCACATTTTTTGGTCCTTCGGGCCTGATCGCACACATTCTGTGAATCTGACATATTTAGATACAGTGGAAGCCCAGTTTTGCGAGTACTGCATTTTACGAGAATCGCGTTTTTGCAAGTGATAGTCTTTGTACTGCCAAATGGCCTATGTTATACATGTAAAATAAATCGGATTTAACGAGGTCAAGAAGTTCCTTCCACAGTATACGCTCGGTATTACGACATATATTTCTCGGGAGTGATGCACCGCTGAGCAGGCATTAACTATTATGTTTTGTAATATCTGTTTATTAAACTAAAAATACAAATTTGTGTCAGGTCTACTACACCTGAAGCCAGTTATGTTCAAGCATGTGTGTGACTTATGGCCTTGAGTACGCTCCCCGCGCTCCCATTTTATGTTCTCCTTTTATTAGGCCTAGCTATCAATGGGAGGGGAATGGAAGAAAGATGGAGTTAGTCCCCCCCCATCCTCTTTGGCTGGCTTAGGGCTGGATTGGGTATTAATAATCCTTCATTCCAGCGTTCATAGCCTTGCACCCAGGTGGGCTCACACAGCAGCTGCCAGACGTCACATGGGCATCTCCCAGCATTCATAATTAGCCGTCGCATTTTCACGCGCTTGAAAATTTTCACTTTTCATTTTATCGCGAAAAATAGGAATCGTCATTTAAAAAATCTTTAGGTGTGAAATATGTACTCCAGGAATAATAACCTTTTGATTTAGGCAGTAAAAAAAAATAGGAAACCACCTTATTTGGATATGAAATATAGCCAGATGAATAGAAGGGAGAGGGTCAAGTGAGACGAGGCCTCGCTGGCATGAGGATCTAAATATGCCACTGGTTCATAGCATGTTTAAGTTTAATTGTTTATTAGTTCAGGAAAAATAGCTTACAAAATTGTAATTAATAATTTTAAGCGTACAATGAACCTGTGATGATGATGATAATGACCAGATATTCTGAATTTTGTTGTTATTTTTATGCATTGCTAGTATAGATTTTCTGTAGTAAATGTGGATTTTATTTGCTTAATATATATGCTTTAATCATATTTTTGTCCCTCCTTGAAGCTTTTTGTTTAACTCATCAATTCTTTGGCATTTACTCTGTTAACCTTTTTTATACTTTCAGATATGAGCCTTGTCGAAAAAGTGCGGCAGCAAATACCAGTCTTTTCACAACGGCGAACTGATGTTTATGAAACTGTTGAGAAGGAGTTATAATTAGATGTGGACAAAGAAATCAAAACAGCATGAGAAAATTATATCCAAAATTATAGATAACACAAGTCCTGAGCAGGTATATTTATGCATTTCATTTTAACTTTCACCAAATATATTTACAAAATGTCTGGTTCATTAATTTGTACACTTTCTGATGAAATATTTCCTTCATAAAATCCTGCAAAGTATTCAATACCCTGTATGATATAGATTGTAATTTTTTCACCCATTGTTTATTTTAAATTGAATGTAAATTTTGTAGAATAACTTTCTGATTGTGTTATTATAATTGTTATTGGGGCTAGATAATTTTTGTTGTTGGTTCTCATATAGGAATTGTATTCAACTTTATGGGTGATAAACAATGAGATGGGGAAAAATTTTAGTGAGGCAACCAAATGGTTGTTTGTTAGACCAATTTTACTATGATTTGATTTTCTTCTGGAAGACAGAGCTGGGAAAAAAATATTATTTTTTTATAAATTGACTAGAGACTATCTATGCTACCCTTTGTCAGGGGAAAAAGGCAGCCAAAGGCATATGGTCAAGATACATCTCGTAAGCTTGATCATTTTGCTTGGAGAAATTGACAATACTGAATGATATTTGTTTCTATGTTACTGAAACTGCATGAGATTGAGAGATGACCTGTAGATTCTTTATCGCTTAACCAAGGTAGTGCATATACTGTAGTATCCTGATACAAAAATGCTGCATATCAGTATGGACTATCACATTCATTGACTAATTAAGTATTGATATTTTGGAGTCCTGGTATTTTAACTGGATTAAATGTTCTAGTCCTTAATATTGTTGATGCAGTATGCAATAATTTTTAATCTTAATACTGCAATATATTTTTTTGATGTGATTGTTATTTTCATCAGCATTGGCTCATTAATTTGGTGCTTGCAGTAATTCAAATACTAATAAAAACAAAGACTTTGAACTATTTATAAGGAGTAATTTAGCATTTGCCAATGTATGTTAAGTAAATGTTGTTTTAAGTGTAAATATTTGTTGGTTACTATCTTTGGAAAAAATGTTACAGCATCAAGTGGAAATGGGATTCCTAGTGAATTCAGCAGATTTTCTTTATTGGCCTCTAGGTTTAATGTTAAAGCCATATTCTGATAGTAATGTGTGAATTGTATGCACTTACAAGTTTTTGTACTATTTTAATGTCCGTTGATATCCATTAATCCCAAAAACATGCTTCATATTGCTACGAACTTCATCATTTCTTATTAGGATCTATTTTTTTTACTCACAATGTCAGGGTACTCATGATCACTCACCCTCTAGATATGAAACTGGTACTCATTGATTTATATGCATTTTTAGTGGTGGAGTAGCTCATTAATTCAGTGCAGGAATCTTCTATCATATGAAAAGGTGTGATACATTGTTTGAGTATTTTAGCGAATATTGTTGTCGATCATTTCACTTTTGCTACTACTTGAAGACATTATGGAGCTTCTCTTGAGTATCTCCTTTGAAAACTTCAAACTCTATTCTTGTGGCTACCTAGCATCTAGCGTGGAGGGAAAGAATGGATTATTTTGTGCAAGAAAAACATCAGAGGAGGGTGCCAGGTATTGTCAGCTTCGGGGAGATGGTGCTTGGCTTGACGTAATATCAATGACATTCAACCATGGGTGTTTTTGATGCATTCATGTGTGGCATTTGCTGCTATGACTTCTCAGTTCCCAATCGAGGACTACTTAAATGACTATGATACTATATTGGATCCAGTATAAACACATTTTAGGGCTGTTTTCCTGTGTCATTGAAGGTGAGGCAGTACAGTCACTGTTTTACCCATATTCTTCAACTTTAGGAATCCTTTACCCATCACATAGTTATTGTCTAGGTATAATTAAATGCTATGAGTAATGTGTTCATTAATTCAAGTAGTAGTATGTCACTTTTTCGTGCTGGTATTTATCACGTTAATACTTGAAAATAGTGATTAGTAACTTCTAAATCTGAATGCAGTGAACTTGAGCAATGTTCCTCAAATCTTTCTATTGCATGGTAGGATTTGTCTCTGTTTCTCTGTTCATCGAGTATTGTACCTAAAGTATGGTGGAATAGTTTTTCCTCATAGTAGTTTCATACTCCATTATCCACTTGCAATGATTTGAGCAATTGCTGCATGGTCTTCCTATGAAGATCAGTGAGGCTGTTAAAAATTTTGTGTAGTTAAATTTACAAGAAATTATTTCTAAGAAAGGTACCTTTCCTTTTGTCTTGCTTAACTAAAATGTAGATACCATTAATTTTTTGTAGCATTTTAAATCTGTTTTAAGATTTGTTTCTTATACAAAGACATCATCCAAAATATAATGGAGCAACAATTTTTGTATCCTGAAGAGTATGCTGTAAATCAATTTGTAAAATTCAGGCACTATATGCACTTACAAGTTACTCCCATTGATGATAGGTAATTAATCGGAGGAGATTGAACTATAAAAAATGACAGTTCACAAATTATGCCTTCTTCAGAATTAAAATAAGAATTGGAAGTAATTAAATGGCATTCTCTCTTCCTGCCTATCATATGTAATCACATCCTCACCTATGTATCTTCATAATATTCCCTTTTCTTACCCATTGTTGGGTGCATTTTTAGTAAGGGGATGTTAAAAAATTGATTTGTAATCTAAATAACGTGTTCATGGTAAAAAATTTTAAGAGTTTATTTCTTCAAGCTATCCTAAACATATGTTGTCATACTCTCAGTCACCGAGAGAAAATTCAAATGTATTTATAATATAATATAATATTTATTTTAATCCAAGAGATATTTAAAATGCATAGGACAAGTAAATTGGGATCACAGCATAAATTCATTCATAGAGTAAAACAATTTGTTTTGCAAAAACACTTTCAATTTTTTTGCGAAAGTCCTATAACAATCAATCCTTTTCAATTCTAAAGGCAATTTATTAAACAGTTGAAGACCAGTTGATCTAGGTCCAAGAGTAGCACCCTTGGTCCTTACAAAACACCTATGGAAGTCATCATGGGTTATTGTGACTTAACTGTGGATAAGAGAATTTTTCACTAGCACATTGCTAATCTGCTTCATATACATAACGGAGTACAAAATGAACATGCAAGGAAGGGTAAGAATTCTCAACCTTTCAAACAATGGATGACAATGAGCACGGTACCCTTCATTAGATATTAAACGAACTATTTTCTTCTGAATTTTGAATATTTTTGTGGCATGCGGGGATGAGCTCCAGAGCAAAATATTCTGTACAAGTCTTGAGTAAAATTCCCCATAATGAAGTGCCAAAAGAACCTCTCCCAACACCATTGGTCTTAGGAATCTGTAGAGATAACAGAGTAAGCTATACTTACTAGCTAAATAATTGATACGCGACTCCCACGAAATATGGGAGTTAATGTAAAGGCCAAGAAACTTAGTGGAATCCACTTGCATTATACAATTACCATTAATTTCCAGCAAAAAGTTTCTAGTTGGCTCATAAATATTACCAAAATGGATAATTTGTGATTTCCCCACATTGAGATCCAAGGAATTCATGGTACACCAATTTTGTAAATTCTGGGTCACAAGCTCACAAGTGTGTACCAAATTATCAAATGAGGGGGCTGAAATGATAAAGTTGGTATCATCAGCATAGAGAACTGGCTGTATGGTATGGATCGTATGTTTTAGTTATAGTAGGCAGGTTGTTAATGAAAAGTAAAAAAAATTATTGGACCCGGAACAGATCCTTGTGGAACACCTCTTGTTATGTTTTTACTAGTGGAGTAATGCTTATTACCATTTACAAAAATACTGACAAACTGTTGTTGCTTTTCCAAGTATGAACTCAACCAATTCTTTGGAACTCCTCTAATCCCAAAGCTATCAAGTTTACTGAGTAGGATACTATGTAGAACTGAACCAAAGGCATTGGAAAAGTCAAAGAACATACCAATTGTTTCCTCCATATTATCTACAGAAGACAAGATAGCATTAATGGCCTGTGCACAGAGGGTGGATGTAGATTTGTTTCTTACAAAGCCATGTTGGTGTGCTGAAATTAAATCAAATGCGGGAAGATAGGATAAAAGGCTATTATAAAATACGTTCTCAAAAATAATGCTGATTTGGTTCCGTACAGAAATAGGTCTATAAAAATTAATGTACTGAAATAATATTTCTGGAGTCCAAAAGTAATTTATGCCGTCTAATGTGACATAATATGTGTCTCATATTGTTGTCATAATCTGGATTTACATGTTAAATGTAGACCGTATAAAGCCTTGTAGTCTATTTGTCTATGAATATATTTGAAGTCTAGAGAAATTGTTGTATGAACTCTTTAAAAGAAACTGCTCAGTATATCATCAAGCTTATTATTTTAGTTTTATCTGATATTATAATGTTAAAATCCATTTTCTACAGAGGCAGTTGCTTATATATATTGAAGATATTGTTACTGTTATTTGGAAATTTGTTTTTAAAGTGCTACTCTTATACTCTCATTAATGCACGAGTAGATTGCTTTATGTGGATGTATATTGAGACTGTAATTTAATTGATGTGGAGAATTGCTTGAGGTTCAAGTGGGTTTACATTTGATCAGAAAAGCTGGGCAGTTTTTCTTGGGAAATCTATGAAAATATTTTTATCGAAATTTTGTGAGCAGAAATTGATATGAAATTTGGCCAAGCATTTGGCTCATATTTTGGAATATGTTTATCTTTGAATGAAACTTTTCATCAGCTCATATTATTAAAGGTTTGCTCATCTCACGTGGTGTGGAAATTTTCATGGTATGTGTGGTGGTATCAGCAACAACATTTCAAATGGTATATATCCTGTGCTATAAAATTTAATTGTTACACCTGGTGTAATATGCTCTGGATGTGATACATGTACTACTGGATCGAAGTTGGTGAAAATGACTGTCTTGTGGTAGTTAAATTTAGCTGAGCAGGAGATAGTAAATGAATGCTTCTTTCTTGACCAGCTGTTTATTTTGAAGCATTTGGCTCCCATATATGACATCATGTGCTCTTATTGCTCAAAAAGGTGCAGGTATTGCATGCACGAAAGTGAGTATATTTTTTGCTCCAAGTTGAGCAAATGGTGTAGTTTCATGTATGCAATGGAAAAATATATGTATTTCATTATTTTTGCCTCTCGATAGCTTTCCAAGGGTGTATGTATGTAATTTTGTTCCATTTATTTCATTTTTAAATGAATTAAATTGATTATACTGTCTTTCTATGTTGTTGCTGACATTTATTTATGTGGTTTGCTATTAATGCTGAGGTCAGATTTTAATTTTTTTTTAAGATGACTGAAATACAATGATGTATTTTTTAAAATTTGTGCCATAATCCTTTGTGTTCAAGTGTTATTGTTTGGCTCTAGTTATGGCTGCATCTTGTAGTTAACTGTTAATAAAATGTGATAAATGTTGATGATGTGAGAGCATATTTTCTTTTGGTTCATCATTGGTTAACGGTTTTTAATGAAGCCTTTCCTTTTTTTTGTAATAGACTGAATCAGGTCAATAATGTTGCTGTGGGAAGTTTTTGTGGGTTAAAAGTTTCATCAGAAGTGTAATAAATGACTTGGGAGTTGATCTACTCAATACATACGATCTTCTGAGCCATTGTCACGTTTCAATATCGACACAAAGTTGTATGACTGTGAGTTGTGTCATTTTGCAAAGTAGGTAATCATCTCCTATTACTCTGGAAATGTTAGTTTAACCGTTTTGAATTATGGTGATTAGTTTTGCATGCTTTCCCATAATCCTATAGCAATCCTTGCTTGGGGTCTGTTTTTCAGTTAGCAAAGTTGGTGTAAAAGTTCATTTATAAGTTATCTGCATTTGGCCTTGATTTTACCTTCTTAGTTTAAATTTCAAGGGAAACATTTCGATGAGTACCTATTGAAATTGTGTGAGCATTTAAAAAGGGGAAAATATGCTTTATATTGTAACTCATTTTATGACCATTAATGCTTTAGATAATTCCCAAGGAGTTAACTCAGACTTCATCAACCTTCCAGTGTTTGGGAATATTCTCATGCATGTTCATTGGCTACTGCAGGGATAACATTCTAGTGTACTCAATCCTTCCACGTCATTGCATTGCCTTTTCTTTCCCTTGAGGATGTTGCGCCCCACCTTAGCCTCTCCTCCCCCAATGTTTTAGGAGTTGAATTTGATCATTATTTGCTTTGACCCTTTATTCCAATTTCTCTCATTGTAGCCTTGTGTTAGTTGTCTTATAATCACCAATTTAAAATTTCAGTTTTTCCTGGTTTTTAGTTTCCAGGAGTATTTTTTCAGGTTTTCTACGGGTTGTTGATTTTGGTATGTGGTCCCAATGTTTTGGAGGCCAAGTCTGCTATTGTTTTTCTACTTGACGATGATGTCAAACTTAGCCTTTGAAATGATGTGACCATATACTCAAATTAATCGTAGTGAGAAATCTGGGAAATATACCTACTTATATAAACCTGTGTATTTTGCTGGTGAATAGAATCAGATTTCCTTGTGGGTTAATGACGAAAAAATGAAAATAAAACATTTAGTTTACTTGTAAACGGGTAAGCTAAATGAAGAGGCCCCAGTTTCCATCACTATGCATAAACATCAATGCAAAAGAAAATGAATTCTGGGGTGCTGCTTTTAGGATGCTATAAGTTGACTCTAAACTGAAGGTAACTCATCTGCCTAGATAGACTCTGCCAGGGGTGGATTAAAGTTGTGTTTTGGAGTGATTCGTGGCTTTCTGTGTTGCCATGTTGGTATGCAATAACTTCCAGCATTAATTCCTCTGAGGTCTGATTTGCATGGACAAGTGACTTTTAGATATGCATAAACTATTTTAGCCATTATTCTTCAAGATAAGGATAGTTTATAAGGATAGCAATTTTTTCATTTTTTCCAGAAATTACAAGGGGGTGTTGGTTTCAGTCTTTCAATTTATTGCTCTATGCATGTTTGATCACTTCCCCTATGACTGAAAATTACTTTGCATGGTAATATGTATTGTGTTTGGTATCAATTTACTTGGGAAATCACAAGATGCATAAAAATTGGAACTTGCAACAATCAGTTTTTACATGCCAGTAGAAGTCAACTAGTGAGGAATAGACATAGAGTCCCTAAGTTATCCATGGTGAGAACAAGATGGTATGCATAAATAATAAATGCCTATGTAGTCCCTTCAGGGATTTTTCACCACTGACTCCCTCTATAACCTACTTTGGTTAACGGTCGAGGGCATCAATCAGCATATTATAAGCAGCGACAAAAATTAATACAAATGCTAAACCTCATGATGTTTTCTCCCTTTCAATGAAACAGCTTTTCAGGAAATTTGTACTGCATTTTATTGAACCCTTTTCGTGCCAGCCCATTTTGCTGGTATGCTGAAGAATGCCAGGACTTTTTTTTGGCGACTTTGTAGGCTTGCGCTTAAATATTTATATAAAGCCTTGTATGCATTTTCAGAAACTAATTTTTTTCATTTGCTGTCAATACTTATGGGTACGGATGTGCGAGTTCTCGAAAATTCGAGTCAAGTAGGTGTTACATAAATCTGTATGTTCAGAAATCTGCCGACTGGAGGCACTATTGTGAAACTCAGGTAATAATATAGTTTAAAAGTGAATAAGTCATTCAAATGCAAAGACCATCATCCAAATTTTTAATGGAGCATCATTTATCGTATCCTGAAGTGTATGCTGTGAAGCAATTCCTTATTATCTTTTCCTTTTTAGAAAAAGCTAAGCATTCAGAATAGATAAAAGGGATTGGAAAAAAGAGAGTATGTTGGAGCATGCATGGATGTATTGCCTAGTTCATTAAATGCCATATTCAACTTGATGCTCGCGAGTAGTTTTCAACTTGACTTGAGAAAAGTACTACTCACATCCCTACTCACGGGTATGTTAAATCATGACAGATGTTACAAAATTGTTTTAAAAACCTAAATGAAGCACAAAAAATAAGACGTGTGGGAGTAAAAAAAACCCACCCGATAGATCAGCCTTCGGCACATCTCGCATATACCTCCCGGGCCGGTGGATCGGCCCGCTGGCACTATAAGGACTAAAAGAGTGTACTTAGTTTAGCCTTAAACTTTTGCTAGTGCCAGAGGTGCAGCAAGGGGGTGTTTTGGGGGACAAAACCCCCCCAGAGCTCAGAGAAATTTTAAGTTTAATCCATTTTACTTAATTGGATTGATAATTCCAATAGAATAGTGTAAGGATTAATAAAATATCCCTCAGAAAGATGTGAAACTCACCATTTTGAACCATTTATCTTAAAACTCTGCAATTTATTCATCTCGCACCAACCGCTTATCCTGGTGGGCACTCCATACCCCCACGCACCCTGGTATTAGTTGCACAAAATCCCCCCCAGCCTTAATTCCTAGCTGCGCCCCTGGGTAGAGCTGCACCATCTCTTTGATTTGCAATGCATATCCAAAACTCATTTACCAAATTTTGTTATGCACTGGAATTGAGTTGTAAGAGTTGAGAGGGGTTGTAAGTGCTGAAGTCTATTAAGGCTTTGTAAGCGCTGAAGATTACTGCCTTATAATTGCAGAGGAAGAATGTGAATTAATTGAAGAATTAAAATTCTTTGTATGCATGCTGTTGCTGGCATTAATTTCAGTGAAAAACTAAGTTTCTGAATACATATATTGAAAATAAATATTAGTGGAGCTAAAAATGATGAATGAAACAGGGAACTACATACTTTTTTAGAGAGATGATTGCATGGAAGAATATCCAGAAACTGAATTTCCTATGCATATTCCATGGATTAGATAGTCACTTGGAGTATCAACTTATGAATTAAGAATTTTATACCAGTGTGTGCTTGATCCGAATCCTATATTATTAGTCCTGGTGCTTTGATATTTGTCAAGGTATCCATACTTCAACATGCCATCGGACTGATTGTATGTTCATCTTCTATAGTTCTGCTCTTAGAACAATTTGCAGGGTTTGGAATAGGCATGAAAGATCCCTGTCTTTGGGAGAAATATGAATACTCAAAATGCTCCCTGCTTTTATAGTCTGTATTCTACCTGATACCCAACTTTAACTCTGTTATACATTATTCATCATTTATTATCATTATTTATTTACTGTCCAATCTTTCAGGTTAAAACACCTTGGCTTGTATGATATTTAAGCAGCTTGTCTGTTCTTATGTGTACCTAACCTTTTGATATTTGGATTTAGAACCATTCACATTCACCATATTCTTATGCGTTACTCTTTTTATCATTCTTTGGTTCTATTAGATCTTCCTTTTCTAACAACTGCTAATTAATTAATTCTCTACCATAAAATGACTTTGACTTTGCTGAGAATAAACCCTTCAGATACAAATTTCCACTTTTTCGGGGGAGATATTGTAAAACATCACAGTGAGAAGATACACAAAGATATCGTACTGTCTACTTATTTTAATTTCAAAGCACTGTGATGTGTGTTTTGAAATTAAAACAAGTAGACTGTACGATATCTTCATGTATCTTTTCTTTAGTTGCAAAGGTTACTTGTAAACAATTTCATAAATGTTTTATTCAATTCAACTAGGGCATTCAAAATTGCTAAGAACTTTTAAATCCAAAAGAATATAAGCTATGGTAAGATGTCATGGTGGCCAGGCGAGCAAGTGTCGCAGGTGACCACTACCTCATCCTGTGGATCTTCAGTTCTTTCTTTAGCTTTTGTAATAGGGGTAATCTTGACACTCATTTAGCTGTCTTAAGAGAATCAACCCACTAATTAGCGCTAATCCTCAAGGATTTCTGCTTTCTCTGTTCCGCATGTACCAGAAATACTCTTGACTTGGTCACCAGACTGCCTGTGGCCTTCAGTCAATTCCCTATTGCATTCAGTTTGGACCAAAAAGTTAGACTTGATTTTAGAAGTTGGAAAGTCTGCATCCCATTTGATTTGATTGGCTTTATTTCTTTTACCTGGCCTAGATGAGGCCACAATCCCTCTTCCCTTGGGCCCCTCTTCCTTTGGGCCAGGACTCTCTTTACAAGGTTATCAATACGGAAATAAAGGAATAAAGGCATCAGTAAAAATTATAATGGCAGATACATTTCTATTATAATGCAGTCAGGCCACGTTGCATTTTTTGCCAGCTGTCGGATCATCTTCGTCCTTGACCAATCGCGTCTCTGGTCATCCGAAAGGGCGTTAAATGAGCGGGCAAAGGTGCATATATATGATCCCGCCATACGCGAGGACCTATGGATTGGGACCAGAAATTTGTTTGAGTCAATGGGACAGCCCTCCCTTCTTACCCAAAATTGTGCCTCTCTTGCTTGTCATGGGTTGCATTCCATTCTCTGGAGGTATTGCCTGTCCCTCCATTATGCTCTCATTGTGCTCTGGTGGCTGGATGCGAGAGATGACATGCAAAGAAGAGTTTGAACCAATAAGGTCCATATCAACCGATTTTGTTGGTGTTTGGTATCAAATGAAGCCAAAAATTACAATTGAACTTCATATTATATTTTATTTGTAGATTTTGCCCAATGAAATAATTTCACTGAATTTCCAAAATTCCTCTAATCCGTCCCATAGTTGATGGGGTCCTTTCTTCCCCGTGGGCCTTCAGAAAAGGGGGTTTAAGGGTCTCTTACCTAGAACCTTTACCTGTGTTTTACCCGGCAGAAATAAGAGTCTGTATAGAGTGGAAGACTTTCTGGTGGAAGACAGTCTAGCTGGCATAGCTGATGAGCTAATAGAGGGTAACTAGAAGGCATTGGCTTAAGGTCTCATTCAACAGATGGTGTGGTTCTTCAAGTGCCATCCAATACCCATCAATGGACCCAAGCATGGATTAGGAATCCCCTGAAGTTTTCCCATCTCTTGCAGATTGTGAACTTGTGCCCTTGCAAATGAAGAAAAGGGTGAATGAAGGAGAATGCTGGAGGAGATAAGGGGGAGGCTGTGGTCAGAAATGTATGTAGTAATGGAGAGTAAATGATTCAGAAAACTGGTAGAAGGTACGTTGTCAGGAAAGAGGTAGGAGGGGAACAGGGATCGTGCAATAAAGTTTTCAATCAAGGGTAATGCATTCCTAACTTTATATAAATCATTAATTAATAATTTATAAGGTAAAGAAATTAATTTCACTGATGGGTGGAAAAGAACGCATTCATCGCTCTTCAGGTTTGGGAAAGTTGAAGAAAATTACCGATTGACTCATTTTATTGAGGGTGCTTGCTAGTGCAGATGAAGCAGCCAACTCTCCCCTACTACCTCACTTACGTACGAGACGTACACCTTTGAGCTGTTTCCCAGAGTGACGCTTCCGCCAGATATGGGCGGATTTTTGGGGGACAGGGGGAGCCTGCCCCCTCATTTGAATGGTGATTTGTCCGAAACAAGTACGAAACCTCTACATTCAAATACAATGAAAACAAAAGCATCAAAAACTTAAATAAATTTTTGTCTGACATAATGCCTAAAATGTTGTTTTCATGGGATATTTAAAAAATATTCCAAGAACACTTGGGGACTACGGAATACCCCAAAACTCCCGACAGGCTTTCTGGACCCCTAACATAAAACTTTAAACGTCACCCATGCCGCCAGACACCCTCACTCCTCACGGAGGTCGTCGTCTCCTTGAGAAAAATGATGAAAGGAAACAGGCGAGAAAGACCGAGAAGGTAATCCGCATCCCATGTACATACACTCGCCTGTCACCAGGCATATTACTTTTGTAACGAGCAGAGAATTAAATAAGAGTTATTCGAAAGCAAATCAAAGGAGAACCCGAAACGATTATACGGTTCTAGTGGCTCCACTACCAACTACTAAATCCAGAGAAGGTCACAGCACAACTTAGAAAGACGTTTCCATAGGTTGCCACCATGGTGCCCCGTAGTGTTGGTAAGAAGCATGTTAGGCGTCGGACTCGATAGGAAGCCACTTGCGTTTCAGCGGCGGAGCTCGCTCCATTTTTCGTACGCTATCGTGCTGTGCAGTGAGCACTCTGGATATTCCTTTCTCTGTTTTAAAAAACATTGAACGCTTGTTTATTTAGTTTCGATTTTATTTAGAAATGTTGGCCTTGGTTGCTGTGGTGATGCCCCGAGGAAATGTATATTTAAAAAACCGTGAGTTCTAGTCTAAAATAATAAATACATACGTTCTGCTGTAACTCTATTTTTGCCAGAGCTAACCAATATTAGATACCTTTTTATAGTATGCAAATCTTATCTCTTGTATTTGGAAGACTAGAAATTTTGATTATTCAATTTTTAAATTGGAAAGCATAAAATCCCTCCTTTCTCATGCTTTTAATAATTCATGTCCCTTTTGGATTTATTGGAAAAAAATATCGTGTTACCAGGATATTGAAGGCGTTTTCTTGACTGCCTCGGTATGACTTCGAACCGTAGAAATTTCTATTAATGCATTGACCAGAAATTGGTAATAATGGTAATATGTGGTGCCAAATGAAAACCAGCTTTTATAACATT
The DNA here is from genome assembly GCF_921293095.1 of Ischnura elegans. Classification (NCBI taxonomy): domain Eukaryota; kingdom Metazoa; phylum Arthropoda; class Insecta; order Odonata; family Coenagrionidae; genus Ischnura; species Ischnura elegans. The sequence continues at coordinate 97,207,666 of NC_060259.1, forward strand.
ATTTACCCACAACAGGTGCAAAATATTCAGGTTTCCCTACAATGTATCTCTTTCATTTATGGATATTATTTTAATCATGCCTTGGATTAATATTGATAGCCATCATGCCATTACAAAGTTTGCATCGAGGGAGAGTACCAGCGAAGAACGCGCCCGCCACTTAACAAGCCTCTGCATCCGCCAAATAAACGGTCAATACACTAACTATTAAGTAAACCATGTACAAGTCTTTTTTTTTTTAATTTTATAATGTTTGTAGCGCAAAAATGGTGTCATTCCTAGTCATGTTGTCTTAAGCTGCAATGTGCGCCATTGTCATTTGAAATGCTGTTACCGATTAGTGCGACTATTTCTTACCGGGGGCGGCCTTGTTTGATATTGACATGTTATACTCTGTACCAATTCAGTAGTGGATGTGATCTAATGATATTTTATAGTTTAATTAATCTGATTTCCTTCGGAATTTGAAGGAAAATTTGCACCCTTGGAAATGGTACGAGCATTGTGTGTTGATATGTGGAATCATTCGGATGCATCGTCTACTTTCCCATATGCTGGCTTGTATTATTTTCTGTTTATGGTTTAAGTGTTGAGTGGGATCCGCAGTCGTTAATATTCAGTCACTCGGAAGATGTATAATTGATACCAAGGCAACCGTTTATTCGACCACTAGCTCGCGGACGGGGAGTCAAAACCCATTAGCGCCGCGACACCACGCAATTTCAAGTTCGTTGTGTCTTGCGGGTTGCAAATTTAAAAAAGTTAGGCGCTTCAAATCTTACTTCAAATGGTGGGTACTATCCGTTGGAAAATTCTGTCACCCGAGTTTGAAGACTTGTATCTCAAAGGCCAATTATATTTTAAGGTAAAATAAATCAAATCGTACCTCGTTTAATCGTGTGTCATTGATGGTATGAAAAATATTTTGATGCCAATATAAATTTCATTTTGTGCTTGAGCACTAAATGTCAGCGCATTTTGTGATATGAAAATTTTCTTTCCATATGCTGTATGTGCAATATTTTTAATAGCCACTCGATGTTTTACGTTATCTCTTTCATTGGTATTTCAGTTACCGACCGAAATGTAAAACTATCATTTTCTGTTTCGTTAACGCAACGATTTCGCCGTTTAGGCTATCTTCTTGTTCTTGACTTCATCATCATGAGACCACTAATGGCATCTTTTCGGAAATGGTTCATAATTCGTTATAGTTTAGCATTTATTTCGTGATGCAAGCGCGCTTGAATATCGAAAGCCATCCGACTTGAGAAAGGGAGGGTTACACCGATGCCCAATCATAGGTTCGTTCGCACGATGAATCGCCCACTGCGACTCAACCGGTGGAGAAAGAGTTGAAAATTACGTTTAATTGTTTTTTGGCTGTCACTAAAAGCTGGATATCTGATCTAATGAAACATAATGCAATAATCGTAATTTACAAAAGGAGTACCTTTGACAACAGAGCATAAATTTACGATGGTGGGACTAGATTACGATAACGTGAATTGAAAATTCGATGATAACTTTCTGTGAGTATCATACATATTGAGGAATAAAACCTTCACCCTTATTTGTTGTGTAACGCGAATGCATTATGTGATTTTTTCAAATGTTCTGCTCTAACGGTCTTCTCTAGTTGATGCAGTGGTCTCCGAAAAAAAATTTTAAAAAGCAACATTTAAATGCATCTCCTGCCATTTATTTGATTAGCTTTTGACGACCTTTTATGTAATTTAAGAAATTAACAATGTAACTATGTACTTCCTTTGTAACAAGGAGACAATTTTGTCTTTCATTTTTATTATTTTGTACGGATCCTAGGAATATTAAGTCATTAATGAAAGGAAGTGTCTTTTGGTAGCTGAAACCACTGTTATAATTACTTCACAGTTTGAGATTATGCATATTTATTTCAAATGAAACGTTCCTGTAAAGTTGTACTCTATGATTTTTTTCCTTTATGAATTTTCCCGTTTATATTACAGTTCCTGTTCTGAAACTGTTTATTGCGTGGACGATGTGATCTTACTTAGTCAGCATTTCTATTCTGTTTTCGTGATTTCAGCTTACTTTCATGTCCATGTTTGTAACACATGCTGTATGAAAGTTATCCATTTGTAGCTCCAGTTGTATATGTGTGCAAGGAAGGAGCTAAGTTGCGAAACAATATTGTTCGGGGTGGGCAAAATAGGTTTTTTCCTTCATTGGTGAATTTGTAAAACGATTATTCAATCCTTACGTTAAAAGTGAAAACTGCATTTTTACAGCGTATGGCAATAAAACTTCAAACCTCAATACAATATCAATTTTTAAATTGTGATATCACATATTGCAATGCCAGATAATATTTTTTACAGGGGAAATTATATATCAAGTTTAGTTTTCACTGCTATATTAGTGTAATAATATGTGGATTTTATTTTATGTTCTACTTTTTTCTCGAGTGAGAATATTGAAATATTCCAAAATATTTTCAATTCGTCAGTGCGTCTCATAATTTTGCGTACTTCATGATTTTTAAATCTTGCACACCTTTTCTGTTCCTGTGAAAACGCATGAGCGGAAACAGAAAATACGTTTTTTCCTTATGGCCTTGTGTTTCGGATTAGTTGAGAAATCAAGAAGACTTGTTAGCTCCTCAACAGAAAGCATAATCCGGAAAAGAGACTTAACAAAGATTGGACTGCATGCTGAGAATCGCGGACGAAAGATGCGGTAGTGGCGCGAGAGGATAAGATAGCGAACGGAAGCTCGCTGCGAGTACATCAGAGTAAAGCGACCGGGCTGCGCCAAACAAATGCGCAGCAGCCACTGCTCACGGAGCGGCAAGTGATGCGATTTACAATTACAGTCGAAGGCGCTCTATTGAAATCAATGCGCAACCCCTAGCTAGAATTTTTGACCTAACGTTTCTTTCTATTACAATAGGGCGGTTTCCCGTACTTTTTTCATTGCCTAAATTGAAAGATTATTACTACTGGAGTACGCATTTCACGCTCTTAGATTTTTGAATGACGATATCTATTTTTCGCGATTAAACGAAAAGTGAAAATTTTCAAGCGCGCTAAAACGCGACGACGACGACCTTGGGGCGAGGCTTTGAGCGCTGATACGACGCAGGCTGCTAGCAGGTAGAAGAGTACCCTGCTAGCAGGTAGCGCTTGGTTTAAATAAGGATTTTTATTACTCTATCAAGCGAAGAAAACTTTTCGAACTTAGCTAATTTTAATGTGTGATTATTGAGAGATGTTTCCCTGAGCTCTGTGCCTCATGCATGCATTGGTAATATCAGACGATGTAGAACTCCTATCTACTCGTATAGAAACTAGGTCCCTGTGACGTCACGTGGAGTGGCATCGCATGGGCACCATTCTGGCCTTTTCCAGATGCGGTTAAAATTGACCATTGCCATTCGCCTAAACTGGGATTTCTAAAACTAAATAATTTGTATATTATGAATACACTAATGGTGGGTAAGGAAACACAATCAATTCATTTCGAATTCTTTGATGAAGGAAACTACCCTATTTCTATTCTCTTTTTACTATTTACAATCACTAAATTATCATGATTTATGAATAAATTTTGGTAGGGTAGTAAATTTCTTGCGTAGGACGTCCAAATATTTTCATCTATATATTGTGGTTGGTATTAACATAACAGCTTCCGATGAATTCAAATATCTGTAAGTTCAGATATCTTCTAACCAATCGTGCGGAGCATGTATAAGAAATACTTGTGGCTTAGCCCTGAAGAAGATAGGATTTGTCAAGCGTGTAGAGGAATGGCTTTCGGATGAAATAGTGAAAGAGAGATGGTCATTCGCTCCCGTGAAGCCGCGTCCTGAATAGGCGGCGAGCAAATGGGATCCGACTTAATCCACGTGCTTTATAAAATACAAAGGGAAGCTGCGCGATTCGTCAAAAAGGCTGCGATCTAGCACAGAGCGTCACAAAGCTTTTACACGAATACAAAATACAAATTCCCCATCATAAATCTCGCGGTACTAGGTATTCCAGGGAAAGGAATTGGCTCCCTACACTGAACGTTGGGGACTGACAGACCCGTAGTTAACTTAAGGGTAAACTCTAACTTTATGAACCAAAGGACTTTCGATTTGAGTAATCGAATGAGTTACTACCTTTGGTGATGTAGCGGCTACTTCGGATGTTGGTTTACAGCGGCAAAGCAGTCGTCGACGGTGCGTTTGATATTGAGACGGCGTGATATTGCTCATGATGCGCGGAAAAATTGTCACTGTCAATAACGACGTGAAAAATTATGGTAAAAATGTCCCCCAAATTGGTTGATGTATTTTAAACTGAGCTGCTTCGGTTTATTTACACGTAGGTGATAGAAATTGCTACAGAAATCAAGAAAAACTGTCTTTCATTGGAAAAATACGAAAATTTTTATGGATTATTTCATTTATCACAATTTGAATTCAATTTAATAGATGGATTTAGTTGAGGAATATATTTACCTAGTACCTAATTTCAAAAACCATACTAATATCATTAGTTGGTGTGACAGTTGTTTTAGAAGTGCGTTGTATCTCTTCTCATTAGTATAGGTATCATCGGAAAAGGAAATAATTCTCTTTGTCAAGTGAACTTTATAGCCTTTGATTGTATGTTATCAGGTGATTTCGTCCAATTTTATATGCTTTTGCGTCTCAACAAATTTTGGTAATGGGCCAATTCGAACTCATTGTCCCTGCTGCATGTCACGTTTTATTATCTTCAAAGTCCCTTAGTAATATATTCATTGATGTCGGAATAAGTTTTTCAACACTTTGTCAGTGTCATAATTCAGCGATTAGCATTTCGAAAGTGTCCAGAAATCTTGTAAGGTCAAATGAGTCGATTCGCGGATGAAAAGAGACCTGCTTGGCCGGCATTAGTATGCCTGAGCATTCACCGGAAAGCAACTGATTATCTGTCAAGATCTACGAACTTATTTCGACTGCTTACGCTTCGCTTGGTTTTGAAAATCTAGATTGCCATGGAGTAGGAGGGAGAGACCATGATTTTAATATTATATTTCGTTCTAATTAATAGTTTTATTGAGTTAACAGTTGTTGCGATTATGTGCAAGCATTTTATCACTTGCTAGGGGCTTTTATGTTTAATTGACCTGAAATTCTCCGCGCTTGAAATTCAGGCAATGTATGAGTAATGAAGTATTAACCATTGTGAATGGCAGTTTTTAAAAAATGCGAGTGATTCAGTTTCTCGTCCACAGGAAGGCTATCTTTTCATCACACGATCGGCTAACAACAGTTTTTTACATGCATTACGTCAAATAATCGGAGATACTCCTTATCTGGTGACTCTTTATCTGTGAAAATTTTTCATAAGTTCTTTAACCTAGAAACTTGAAGGTTTTGCATAGGATAATCTGGTTTTTGTGGAGTAAGAATATCGTGATAAAAAGTCGTTGAAATATTTTTATTGCTATTAATTTTAGTTTTAGGGCTCCAACAGTGGCTTGCGTGCCCAATAGGATCCCGTCGGATTATATTTTTTTTCTTGTCATCAGATTTCCCAGGGGCTGTGCGAGCAGCGCTTTACGGACCAACCATGCCTGGGGGTTGGAGCGGTCCCACATCTTTTGAGATATTAGGCGAGCCCATCGCCTCAAATATACCTGCTTCATTCTTTGCGCCCGTCCTGTGCGGTTTGCGTAGGCAAAGCCATTTGAGCTGAATTTGGGGCTTATTATTTGGAACGCTTAACATCGGTCGATTTATAACAATCCAAAGACAAAACGTGTTTACCCATAATGGGGAATTTTTAAGATGCATATATCTGTACGCACTATTTTTATTTTATGTGGAAATTTTATGCGTACGACGTGGTATTTTATACGATCAGTTATTTCCTAAATATTTCTATCTACGTTTAACGTATTCATTTTATCGTTATAGCCGTTTCATTTTTGGACGATGGTAGGATACAATTTGAGCCAATGATAACCATGATTCTGGCGTTCGAAAAATTAAGGTACGAGTGGAAACTTGAGTTCATGTTTATATATCAATGGAATGAAAGTGTTTTAATAAAAATTGAATGTACATTTTAATTATTTTCGGATTGAAGATACTCTCTTTCAGACAATGGAAATAACAACTTTTTGCTTTTCAGATGATTCGGCGATATTTTTCTCTTTGATCGTTCTGTAGCTTTCCTTCCATGAGAGCAAGGACCGAGTTAACAACTCAAAGTTAGAAATATTAAATTTACGATTTTCTAGTTTTACATGATGAACTCAATGTCTTTCAGTTTGACTCAAATCACTTACTAAAGTCATTATTAAAACTCTATATTCGTCACGGATATTTTTATGGACTGGGTTGGTTTTAGACAGCCGCATGAAGTTAGAAGCATCTTGGTACATTGGCATTTTAATTCATCAATTTCTTTACCTTTAATTGCTTTAATTCCCTTTGTTCTCTTTGTTTAGTAAGCAACATAATTAAAATTAATTTACCCAACCAATGACAGCAGCGTATAGTGATTTCTAAGTCCTCTGAATCTCGTTGTCTACAGCCTTTAATCTATATTATATAGATAATATCAATCAATTTTCGGTAAAGAGCCCTGTATAATTCATACATTAACTCGTGTAAAGGCCATTTTACACGGTGCACGTAATTCCGCGGGCTAGAACTACATTCATTTCTCATCATGGCGTGCAAATGCGCGGATGCAAGAACAAAATCTTTCGTTCATGCATTCACGCATGCGTTCTAGCAATTCACCACTTTCCACGACGAAAGGTTGACAGTGCCTTCTTACGCATGTAAGGCTGTGCAATTACGTGGCACGTGTGTTTTACGGCGGAGAAGAGGCGTATATGGTTGTTAACAAATGCAACTGAGCTCATAATACCTCCTTGAGTTTTTCCCAAAGTAGAGATTATCTAGAAAGTGCAACTTCACATTTAATCGAGTTCACATGTGGAGTCAAGGCTTTTTATTAGATGTAGTGAGTTGGCGTCGCCCATGAGTTCTGGAGAATAGAAGTTTGGGAGTAGGCTAACGTTTTACTACCCACGGTACACAATTTTTGCGGGCAAAATTATACCCTTCAGGTAACTCTTACTGCGCTGAATTATTTGGGACGCTATATGCTATTTGTATGAGGAATATTATTGGATGGATGGCGTTTAAAATGCTACTCTTTAAGCATATACTTCTCTCTCCAATCAAATGATGTTTTCTGTATTATCTGAGAATCTTTCTATTTTTCATTAACTTAGAGTTGATGTACATTGCTAACCATAGTGTAGTGAGATACATGTTCTGCTTGAATCTCCTTGTCTTATGGTTTACTCTCATTTCTACCTCAAGTCCTTTGGTCTTAGGAGTGCTCTGTCATCGTCAGATGAACTACGATAAGTTCTCGGGAATTCCTGGGTTATTTTCTCGGAAACTAAAACTAGTATCTAGCATTGCATGTAGTTTCTTGTAGGCTTCATATAATATTTTTGTTTTGTGATGTTTTAATTAGCACCGCATACTAGATATAAAGAGTCAAAACGATTAAAAATGCATTTGTCTTCTCCTTCCTCATTTTAGGCACCTTGGAAATTATTTCATGGGCTATCGATTCTTGAATTTTATGCATGGAAAAAGTTTTGTTTAAATTTTTTGAATCAACAGCCAGTGTTAGTTGGCTTTTACTATAGCGTTATTACTACATCAGCGAATTATGAATGCCATGCTAAATTCACATTTGAATTAATTCCAGTATGGCCTTAAAAATATCATTATGACGGTGCATATTGTCCGAAAGCGACAGTCCGACGGAACTAGGGATATGAGCCCCGGACCCTAAGATCAAAAAGCGCTGGGCTATCAAGCTCCCCTGAGTTAATTAATTTTTGGCCTTCATTTGAAATTATTAAAGGAATTATAGTTTTTGGCTTTTTGGAGAATAATGCAGAATTTATTGTATATTTTCTGAATGGATATATTCATTTCTATTTTTACTTCAATTTATTCAAGTATTTTACCGATTAATGCAGGATAACATAGAGCAATTTTCACATTGCCATACTCATCCCTAAATTATGGATTTTTAAGACAAGACGGCATTCATTCTTTCAAGGCGGCGAAGCATTCATTGAAGCTGCATCATCTCCTTCGCGGGTACTCCATACTTTATCTCATAGGCTCCGAGTAACATATCATCGCAATAGATAGCCCTCGGGCCCCATTCACTGAGCTGCCTTACCCAACTCCGGCCCGAGAGCGGTGATATGAGACCGCATCCAACGCACCGCCGAGTGAGTGCGATTACTCCGCTCCCGACAGCGGTGTGGTCAAGGTGACAGCGGCGCCGGGTGCCGAAATCAGCCCGAGGCGCGGGAGACAATTAGCCGCGCCTCTCCCTCCGTCCTGGCCGCTCCTCGGCCCAACTCACCAGCTGCCTCACCCGAGACGCGGGGGCAGGGTTCGGGGGCGGAGGGGGGGACGTGTGTGTGTGTGCAGGAAGAAAACCCCCTCCGCCTCCCCCACCAACTCCCCCCCCCCCAGCCCTCCCGCGTTTCAGCGTGGAAGGAGAGGGACATGGTCAAGTTGGTCCAAATATAATTTTTCTGGAAATGCCACCGAAATCAGAAATCAATACGAGAAGCAGGAGAGGAGGGCGGGGCGGTCGAAGAAGTATCTCCAGAGGGTGAGGGGGGGGGGGAGAGATGAGCGGGAGGCCGGGGGGTGAGGCGCGTACATGTGGTGCCACCGGAGGAGGCGGCCCGCGGTGCGGCCCGCCCGCCTCGGCCGGAGATAGGAGGCGGCACGCGCATAAGACAAGACTCCCTTTCCCCCCTTACACTCCCCCGCCCCCAGGGAAGCTGCGCGGGGGGGGGGGGGGTGGGAGGCAGGGGGCACTGCTTCCCCTCTCCTCCGTGAGTCATGCTTTCACTTTCCTTTGTCTGTGTACTTCCCGCTCCGGCCGCTAGGAGAGACTCCATCCCCCGCTCCCACCCCTCCCCCTTCGCCTCCGTAGATTACAGGCGCTGTCTCCCGCTTCCTTCCCCGAATACCTCATCCCCACGCGCACTCGACCATCGCACTGAAAGGGGGTGAATTTTTGATTGGCAGCCGATGACCGTAGTTACTCGGGTAGTTAATATAATAGTTAATAAGGTCAAAGTTATGTATTGCACTTCTTCGTCGGCTTGTCGGCGTCGGCTTTGGTCGTTTGAAAAAAGTAAAATTTTCTATTTACTGAGCAAGCCCGAGTTCTGGTTTAGGGAGGCAAGTGGTAATGAGGCAAAAAGTTAAAACGGACATCTTCTTGAAATATTTTATGAACACGCCGTGGTCGTTCACTTCTTGCCCTTCATATTCAGTTCTGTGTTGAATATAATTTGTGCATGATGAATTTCGTTATCGTTTTTGAATTTCAATTTCTATCACTGGGGAAAGTAAGCGATGGCCAGTGAAAGTCGTCCTATACTAGGTTCTTGCAAAAGTAGGAAAAAAACGGTGAATTTAATGTAGTGATAGTAACTTAAAAATTAGTGATGGTAGCGTTAATATAATAGTAGCGATTGTAGCACAAAGCCCGAGGGTTTGCTGAGCGTGCGCGGTAGCCCGGCAATTGTTTTGGAATTCTCTCTGGTAAAGTAATTATATTGCCAATTTATATGAAAACTTAAATTTCCACTGTGGGAGAGGTTTTTTTTATATCCCTCGACTCTTGTCTTCTCTTAGAAACGTCTCTCTAATTATTCATTAACTTTGTTACTCTGATTATTTACTCAATTTACGGTCTTAAGGTGAAGGCTCTTCATCTTTGCTTCCTACAGCCATTTCATCATTTTTTCATATAAGTAGCAATAGATTTGCTGATTGGGCTTTGACAGTTTGCGTGATGCAACTGCACCACACATTAGATCTCACACATTTTCTTGTGCTTATCTTCATTCCTCTTTTACTTTAATGGTGATTCAATGGCCATTATCCAACAATAGCCCCATTCTTCGATGTCTTGGGAACTTTTAGAGTAACGTAATAAAAACCTTTTTATCCAGTGCCACCTTGATATCTATTTTAATTAACATACGGATAATTTTATCAAAGAGCATTTTTTCTTACTTTCTCCAAACTCTCTCCATGATGAAAAAATCGAATTCAAGTAAATTAATCTGAATGATAATACTCCATATATACTATGAAACCATCGCAGATATTTTTCTAAAATTATGGATTAAAAATCATCTTGGTAAACAGAAATGGGATAAAGCTACTGCATTTTTCTGGTTCCGACTCCTTTATTAAATTTTTCTTGAGCTCCAATTTGAATTCGTAGGAAGAAGGTCAGAGATTACGTTGAGACCGCTCCTGTTTCCATAAAAAAAACTATTAAACAACTTTACTTTCCCTAGCCTAATTACGGAAAGGAAGTCGGTATTTCTTTACAGAAATCGATCAAAACAAAAATACATTTCACTTTTGATTCCCCAGACTTAGAAATCCTAGAATATCGGTGTTATCTGGAGAAGTATTGCGGTAAATGCGTTGTCCATGCTTCGATGGCTATTTAAGGCTGGAGTGGACTAAACCAACAGCTTTAACAAACATTTCCCTGGAAATTGGAATAAGAGATTTTGAATGTTGGATTTTCAAGTTTTACTTCGAAGTACCGAGATTGATGTCTTAACCTGTTGGGAAAATCATTAGTAAATTCTTTGGTGATATACTGGCTCCATGGTGGTGTTTTTACCTAAGCTTAGTATTCATTGAATCAACTTTTGGAGTGCCATTCGATTTTTATGAAAACGAAAAAGAAAGAGTATTCGGTTTGAGCTGATGAGATCATATTGCCAAACCCATCTCAGTTTCGCTAATTAGTTGAATTCCAGGCTTTTGGCATTTGCGTGAAAATTTAGGGTAACATTTTAAGGGATCGAATGCATGAATTAGCGCGTAATCACTAAGCCATATTCTCACCGACTTAGGTTTTGCGAACAATATTGGGGTAAAATTGTGCTTTCGGATTGAATTCTTCACTGTTTGGATCTTCTCTATGGCCCAAGTGTTGCTGTGGTGGTTTTAGAGAAAATCAAATTATTCCATCAGTCAACTAAGTTCTTGTCAACTGCAAAATTTGGAATCAAACTTAAAAATGCAATGCGGTTATTATATTTCGGCAGTTTTATTGTTTTCTCTGGTTTTTGAATAATTTTTTGGCGTTTTATAAAGTTTCTACTCCAAAGATAAGTGGATAATGGCGTGGTATTTCAGCGTTTCAAATGAAGATGTCGGGAAAAGTAAAGTGCACTTGCTCCAATGCCCATACACTAAAAAGTTCCCTTTCGGTGCAAGGGCGCTAATACACCGAATAAAACAAGTGCAAGGGTACTAATCGGTGCCTTTGCACCGGAAAGTGCACCTGCACTAAAGAGTGCCCTTGCACTAGTAAGTACCATTGCACCAAAAAGTGCACTAACACCAAAAAGTGCACTAGCACCAAAAAGTGCACCAGCACCAAAAAGTGCCCTTGCAAAAATAAGTGCCCTTGAACCAAAAAGTACCCTTACATTGAAAAGTACTCTTACGCCAAAAAAAGCTCTTGTGCCAAAAAGTTCACCTGAACAAAAAGTGCCCTAGCTCCATAAAGTGCACGTCCACGTCCTTGCCACAAAGGTGCATGCCACCCAAGATACGAGTGAGCTTTTCGTGTAAAGGGCACTGTGTTTTCATCTCAAGTCACGATGGCTACTGCCATGCAAAAAGAAATTTGGCTATTGGAATTTTTCAAATAGCGGCAGAAATGAAATTTCTGATTCCATATGCGGCAGATTTGAAAAATTTATCTTCGGATTTTTCGCATGCCGATAACTAGCAGACAGAAAAGTCTAAAATTTCTTTATCATCATTTGTTGGACAGAAATTTCTTTAACAAATATGGTTTAATCGAAAGAACGATTCATCTCTTGAAAGTAGAAAATAAATACAAAATAAAAAAGATAAAAAACACGCATCTTCCAAGAACAGTATGAAATACACTAAAATCAGCTTTTCGCTACTTTGAGAATAAAGCGTGCCTTAAAATCTGTCATCACATGCCGCACACTCATTTAATCACTTAAAAGGCATAAAATATATATAAAAGAAAAAACGCCTTTTGAAGAAAAGTATGAAGTGCACTAAAATCTGATTTTCGCCATTTTGAGAAATAAAGCGTGGCTTACAAATTTTGCTCACATTCTTCACACTCATATCATCACTTAAAAGTATAAAATAAATATAACATAAAAAAATAAAAAACACGCCTTTACCAAGAACAGTTTGAAATACACTAAAATCAGCTTTTCTCCACTTTCAGAATAAACCGTGTCTGAAAATCCGTCCTCACATTCCGCACACTCAGTAATTTAATCACTTAAAAGTATAAAATAATAAAAAAAATTAAAAATACTCCTTTTCGAAGAAAAGTATTAAATGCACCAAAATCTAATTTTCGCCACTTTGAGAAATAAAGCGTTGCTGACAAATTTTCTTCACATTCTGCACACTAGTTTCATCACTTAAAAGTAGAAAATAAATATAAAAAATATAAGAGATAAAAAACACGTCTTTTCCAAGAAAAGTATTACATGCACCAAAATCTGATATTCGCCACAACTGTTACCGCGAGACTCGAGACTTTCTCGTCTCCACCGTAAGGTAGAATTCGAGGCGAGACTCGAGACGAGACCACTTTTTGTCGAGACGAGACGATGACCTACCTACGAGACTCTCGAAAGTCTCAAAATACGGATATATGTTTTTAATTGGTACATATTTGTTATATTGGCTTTATCCCTAAAACTATGTCCTTTTGTTAAGACGAAGTAACGTTAACGTTTTCATTAAACAATAAATTTGAAATGTAATTCAAAAATAACTTTTTCATAAATTACCTAATAATAAAAAAGAATTTTTGCTGAAAGATCAATTTCTTAATGCACGAGCGTGAATTCTGAGCCATGGTAGGGGGTGTTAATTGCTGACTACGTTTCCTTGTTTCCTGCGATAATAACCTTGGAAAATTTATCCTGCAAAAATTGAATTATGTTATAGAAAGGAAACTTGCAGTGCTTACTTCTACGACAAAAATATCTTGGATTACACTCGCATGTGTGTAAAGTATCGCTCAGTGGCACTTGCAATCCTTCTTATAGTTTGCTTGCTAGGGGAAAATGATGGCCCATTTCGCCCATTGCGCAGAGCACATTACCTCGGCAGAAAGACGAATGATAATTGAAATAACTATGTACCTCTTCCTGTATGATATATCTTCCGAGGTTTGTGAGGATATTTAGCATAATGTCGCTAAATTGTGCTGAGGATGTTACCATTAAAAAGGATAACCAAAATTAGCTTTCCTTTGACTTATTTTGCTAGCCAAAAGTCCATGCTGGATCTACTGATCGGCATTTATTCATTCAGTCCATTCTAAAAGGGGCCAGAAACCTCTAGAAAAAATCTATTTGCAGATTTGTGCGAAATTTCTGAGAGGAAAAATCATTTGCTCTAACCAGCATTTGAACCCAGATCCCTTGATTTTCGGCCAAGTTACTAATTACTCTGATTTTTGAATAAATATTTATTTCTTTCCAATAAATTATTCATAGTGATTTTATGCCTTAAATTTTTTTTAAATGTTTCGATGATATTCCGTTTTAAACCAGCGAGTTGACGAATTTAGTCCTAAAAATCAACTTCTTTCTTCAACTGTACTATCTTGAAAACTGCGGTCCATTCTGCTTATGAGACGTCAAGAAGGGTCAGCTACTTTAGCTTGAAATACAATCATCTTCCTTATAAGCCCACAGCCTTCTCTCTGTCTTCTTCTTGTGTGTCATCACCTCGGGCCCCCAGTGTGTTTGGTCCACCTGGTTAGTCCTAAGCGAAGAGACCATATGCTTCCCTCTACTTTTATTTTTTCTTCTTTTGTGGACAGTAATCAACGAAGATAAGATTCCTTCTAAGCAGTCAGCGTATACCAGGACATACCAGGATCTAATTTTCGCCACTTTGAGAAATAAAACGTGGCTGACAAATTTTCCTCATATTCTGCACACTCATTTAATCACTTAAAAGTAGAAATTAAGTATAAAATAAAAAATATAAAAAACACGCCTTTTCGATGATGTATGAAATGCACTAAAATCTAATTTTCGCCACTTTGAGAAATGACAAATTTTCCTCACATTCCTCACACTCATATAATCACTTAAAAGTAGGACATGAAGATAAAAATACAAGAGATAAAAAGCACGCTTTTTCCAAGAGCAATTTGAAATACACTAAAATCAGCTTTTCTCCGATTTGATAATAAAGTGTGGCTGACAATCCGTCCTCACATTCTGTGCACTCATTCATAATCAGCCACCCAAGCGAAATTCTCCGAGTCATGAAAATATTTTTTACTGCATTTTTAACGGATTTTGGGAATAGCATGTTTTTATGTCATTCTCATTTTATTTTAATTATTTATATAATTCCATTGTTGGTAATACATTTCAAAATCTGATGAAAAAATATCTAAATACAAGTAAAAACGTCATTTGTGGAATTCGGGTTACTATTAGAGTGTAATTTGGTGGTTATAACGGTTAATAAAAATGTTTTTAACTACTGATTGGAGGATTTTTCAGGAAATGTCTTCTTGGGTGGATCATATTTATGTTGAGAAATGCCTTTGATCCCACTTGATTCTTCGGTGTAAGGACCCTGCCTGTCACACCGCAAATTTACCTTCATCGGGAACGGAAACTCGTGATACCTTGGCTTCATTTATAGAGGCCAAGCATTCAATGTCATCATTGTTCAATTAATCATGTAACCGATGCAGTGTTTTACGCACTGGCTACACATTTGGCTGGATCGTTACAAATACCAATGAGTCAGCTAATACTTAAAGCCTTTTAATGCCTCTTAGGATCTTGGAGTAGAGAAATCGAGTACAGTACTCCGTCCGTCGAATAGGATGTGAGGTTGTGATCCCAGTGCCGTTTTTAGTTGAGAGGAGGTCTGTGCAAGTGACCAGTTTCTCTCTTTTCTCCTGGCCGTCCTCTATCGCTATATTGCTCCTGGTTTTCTACTTCATCTTCTTTGCACCAATAAGTGCCCTTGCACTTATACGTAGGTACACTTGCACAAATAAGTGCCCTTGTATCAAAAGGTACCCTTGCACTAAAAAGTGCATCTGCACCAAAAAGTTTCCTCGTACCAAAAAGTGCCCTTGCACTAATAAGTTAACTTCTTGCACTCCATCCTCATGCTGTGGTGTGGGTGCTTATTTGTGTTGAGAGGTTCCCCTTATACAGAGAATCAATAACTAAACCGGAGCATTATTCGCACTGAAGTCCGTTGAAGCTGTAATAAGAACCTGGAAAGAGCCGATGAAAAAATTTTGTAAACATCATCAAAACTCATTAGTGTTTTTGGAAGCCAATAATTGCTGTTTTCCGGTTTCAGTTGGTAGTTTTGAGGAATATATCCCACATTATTTTTAGTTTATCATTATTCTACGGAATATTTTAAATCAAATGGTGTTATGCATGGCATTTAAGTGGAGGAAACGTGTGTGAACACGCTTTCCGATTTAAGGGATCTTTATATGTCTTTCAAGCTGGCCGAGGAATTTATATTTTTGTTAGTTGTCTAAGTAATCATTTTGTTAAATTAAAATAGGAATGTGACGCGTTGATTTTATAATTTTAGTACCATAAATTACTAGATTACAGGTAGATATGGTTTCTTCAACGATGCGTTTTGTAACAATTTCTAGGGAATGGATTTGTCATGGGAAAGAAGAATTTCTCCTCATTGTTCGCAGTAGCCATAAAATATAAAGCTCTAGAGGGCTTTATTTGATGGAAGAGCTATGGTCTTCCAGGATTTCGTGTCTTAGATGGAGATATAAAGACCTTCATTCGAGAGATATTATGGCTCTTAAGTGCCGGCTGACATTTCCCTTTTGTCGTAGCTTAGCCATACTAATTACGATTTCAGAGCGTATGTGTCGTTAAGTTTGAGGGGATTGAGTCTTAGTTACGAAAAGGATGCTAAGGATATGGCATTATCACGAGATATTGTAACATATTGTGGTAGAAATATTCCGCGGTCAACATTTCTTCTACCATACTGTCGGTTTCTTTTCTCTTATTTTAGAAGTAAACTGGGAGTAACAGATTATTCGGTTTATTTTGTGAATTTCATCAAGCAGGTCCAACTTGTTCATGGCGAATCTTTAGGAAAGAAGTTAATTTTTGCCAAGCTATCCTAAGTTGATGCTTGATATTCCAAATGAGCACCAAAATTTCTTTAATCTATGGCATTGATCATTGCTGCGAAAGTTAGGGATGTAAATGCTTGTGGTACGTGATTGTATGCGGCTTTTCACTTAGGAAAAATACGAGAAAAAATTCTTCAATTAGCAGCGGAAATAAAATATTAGTGAGTGCGAACTCTTTATACCTGCGTTTTACGACTGGCAGTTGTAAAAAATATTCAGTCGGCCCAGATTGGGGAGCATAACTTGGAGTGAAGTGTCTCCCTGTCGAAACGGTTTCTATGGGAAAATTATATAAGCTGTACTGGATCGGAATAATGAGAACCTTTCCTCTTGAACGTAATTTTAACTTTAAATAATTAACACCCATCATGCTTTGTCACATCATTTGTCACTTCAAATGCGGGAGCAGAGATCATTATCGAAGTGACTCTAAGTGGTTGTCTTCACTAGGTTTTAATATTTGTAGTTTGAGAGATGGTAGAGGGTCTTTTTTCGGTCAATGCCAGATCAGGACGCAGTACATATCAAGGAGCCATTATTTCGCTGCATTTCTCAAACTCTGTATTACTTTTAATAGACTGAAAAAGCTGATTTAGACTGGTTTCAGTTATGTATTTACAGTTTTTAGTGGATGTCTTAGAGTCAGTCAATGTAATTATTATAGTTCAATCACTACTAATCTCTCAGATTGTATATTTTTAGTCGTAATGAGTTTCAATGTATTAATTATTCTCACCTAAAAATCTATGCGTATTTTTTCATTTGATGTTTCTAGTAGTTTTCGTAGGTAATTAGCCTGATTCACGTGTGAAAGAAGGGTATTGTCAGGAAATGGGAAATTTCATGCGTTATTTCCTTGAGCTTCAAGCCAAGGGGAGAATAAGAAATCAAAGAATAAATTGTTTATTCTGATTTTATCAACTTATGTCATTAAGTCGCCACCGCTCGGTTTATTTTCCCTGTGTAAACTAAACTATTGAATATTTTAAATAAAAAAGAAACTGAAGAAATTTTATATGAAGATAGAAAGTTTGCTGCATGAGCATTAATGCGCATATTTTTTTATTGTGTGAATGGAATTGGAGCTTCTTTTATTCACGACCTGTCATTTGGTTTTTAACGAAAAGTATCCATGCGATTTACCGTTATAAGCAGCTCGATTTTCTTTATACAATTGTTCACATACCTACTTAGAATTCAATGACCTGTGTAAGAATTGAAACCGTTTTGTATATTTCTTTGTTTGTAATTAATATGGAGTAATAAACATTATTATATTATTGTCGTCTTTGAATAAACAATTGAAACTTATCGAAGCAATTTCATTCATGACTCCGAAACACGGAAGATTAGCATTTGAAGTCCTCAGGGCCGATAAAACTTTACTACTGGAACAAGTATAGCCCGCTGGTGCTACAAATCAATTCACCACAGGAGTATTTTCGTGTCAGAATACCGCTGTATGTCTGTGCTAAGTTCATAATAATGTTTACCTATACTAGAGGATTAAACCCTTGCACTATTTTCAATAGCGTTATTACAAAGGACGTCCTGAAGGTTACATGAGATCCAAGAGGATGTAACATGAAATGATGAAAATTTATGTTATGTTTGTCGTTCTCCAAACGGTTGCTCGGTACGGGTGATGTTGATTTATATGATTCTGAGTATCCCGTATTATCATGATAGCATCATGTGCACCAATCTGTCACGATTGTGGTTCAGTTGTGATCTTAAGTAGAGATGGGTCGGTTCGGGTTCCCGGGTCTCGGTACCACCGGTTCTTGGCTGTGGAACCGGTATCGAGAACCGGTCGCATAAAGTTGGTACTTTGGAACCGTCTCGGAACGGTCGCGAGGATTTGAATTTGGCGCCCAAAGCCGAAATGGTCTGCAGCGTACTTAAGGCAAAAAAGTGAAAAGAGATGAAATAACGCATATTTTTCTTTCCGATTGCATGGATTCCACATTTTTTTATTTTTAGAGTTTCTCGCTAACTCGCGCATTTAAGGGTCCATCGGTTTGACGCTCTCGCCAACATAGTAACATTTCCGCAGCCGCGGCCGCTTAGGCCGCTTTCAAACGAGCTGACTTTTTGCCTGCCGCCGTCCACGGCAAGGCGCCGTTCTTTCAACTAACCATCGGTCTCTATGGACGTCTTCAAACGAGTCGAATCGCGCCGTTGACGGCACAGCGCCCATTTGGCCCGGCGATGCGTCATCTACTGAGTGAAATACAGAAAATGCTACATTGAGTCCGCTTTCAGACGAAACGCCTTTTCGTCGGTGGCCATTCAAGTGAAATTCAGGCGGCTTTCAGACGAGACGACCGGAGACGACTCTCTGCAACGCCGTGTGTCGTGCCGTGAACGGCGGCCAGCAAAAAATCGTTTCAACATTTTCATATACACTAATTCTTCGACATACGAGCAAGATGTGTTCCAATTGGGACTTTATCAGCTAGCATAGTCTTAAGACTTTGTTCGTAAGTTGAAACACTATGCTAGTTATCGAAAGATGTAGTTATCATGCAGAATGCAACACTGCATCACAATTTGGCGTTAACTTGCTGCCGCCCAGTTTATCCACGGTGACGCTGTCTCGGCGTGTCGAGCAGTTTATTGTTGAGGTTATAACAACTATGAAATTGAAATATGCGAATAAGTGGTCAATTTCAGTAACAATTTAAGCTACATCGCAGAATATATGAACTAACTCACAAGTTGACAACAAATTAACGGATGAAGTCGTCAGAAGTGGAGGGAGTTTCCCTATTGATCCTGGTGATATGCAGTTACATACTCCAACTGTGCTCCAAGTATATTCTGCGTGGCCCTTCAAAATCAACATCGACCAGTACTGTTTGCAGTGAACGTCTGTTCATGTCAATATTTCTGCCATAAAAAGAATATAATAGACCAATATAGGCTAAAAATGGTGAATGTTGAATCAAAACCTGGAAAAAGAACCAGTGGCTGCCTGATGTAATGAAACATATTGGTCGATCATACATTCTTTAACCACTAGTTCTTTAAACTTTTTTGCTTGGCAAATAAAATTATGGAGACGATCTTAAGTTTTTTTTACAGAGCTTTCTTGCTAATTTACATCTTTAGTGAAATTATTTTCACTCACTTCTTGCGGGTGCTCATTTAAATTTGCCAATAATTCAGGTAATTAGAGTTCATCCTTGGAACCGAGTATCGAGAACCGAGAACCGATGGGGGAGAACCGAAAAAATTTAAGAACCGACTCATCCTTAATCTTAAGTTTTTTTCTGCAGAAGCTCTGGTAGGATCTCATTGTCTTTTTCACTTCTTACCGCACCCTTAGTCTCTGATTCTTTCTATTTAATATTATTAAATTCACTGTATTCAATTTAAATTTTTACTTGTAATATTTTGAAATTGAGTAAATTAAATAATAATGACTGTTTTTACAAAAATATGCCAATTATTCAGATACTTTAATCTTGGACCCCAGAAATATCTTTCATTTCACCGTTTTATTTAGTTTTAGCCCTCTTCCAAAAGCAGCATAGTGTTTACAAAAAATCCTCGTAAGTGAGTTAAAATCATTCGGTTCCTTACAAAATAAGATTTTTCCTCGTCTTTTGAGGAGTTAGAGAACGAGATAGGGCAAAACTCGCCTGCTTCCTTGAACACAGGGTTTGTTTCCTTTTTTTGTGTGTAGGTACAAAATGAAACTGAATGTCTGGTGACTTACAGGTGGTGTCAGATTTATTTGATCTAGTACAACTTCTGCAAGGATAAATTTATCATTGTCCAGTAAACTATTGAAACGTAACGTCATCGATTTTAGACAGAAGCGTCAAAGTGAAACCAAATTTTCCGAATTTTTTTGCCATATTATGCCCAAGTTGCCGGATAATTTTTCTTGAGGTAAATAGTTGACTTTCTTTTTTGTGAAAATTTGATGACGTAAGCAGTTTAAAGTTTATTATGCAGTCTTTAGCGTGCACAATTCAGGACGTAACTATATGAAAGCTTGTGTTCATTATACTGCGAGTACAATGACTTCCGATCACAGGGAAGCCTGCTGAATATAATTATGCATAATTATTTTGATGAAAACGAATACGGTCTGATAATTGAGACACTATTTTTATTAAAACTGATTTTAAAGTCTACTTTGTAATTTGTTTGCAGATAAAAATGCTTACTTTCGCAAACCGAAATTACTTAAGCAATTAAAACCTTTGGTAAGCCACTTCCCTCTAATCTACTCCTGCTGTACGTTTGTATAAAATATTTTGAAGCATAGTCCCTGTCTGAAGTATAACTGGATAAAGTATTTTGAAGCGCAGTCTCCGTCTGAAGCATAATTATGTAAAATATTTTGAAGTATGTCTCCTTATACGATTTCCTCCCCTGATTAATTTCAATATTTGCTCTTTAGAAGTTTCTGGTTTCCTTGTATCTCGGAACTTCGAAGAAATAGGAAAGCAGAAATTTCAAATTATGATTCCTTTGCCCTTATCTCTCTCATTTTTTTTCTTCTTGGTGCCGCCGTTTTATTCAGCGCGTAATTTGGCTTCATGTATTAGCTTCATAATAAAAGATATAGGAAAAATATACGGGTAAACAAGTGGAATAAATGAGGTACCTATATTATCCCTCCAGAATTACTTGGTAATGAAAAAAGCGTAGCTAATTTTGCAGAGATATAACACGCTATTTCCCAAAATTCAAAAGAGGAAATGTGAAATGAAATACAATCATCTTGGAAAGAATAACCTCCTTAAAACATTTTCCTCAGATTATTTAGAGTCATAATGATTCTTCATCTTTTAATTTGGAAATATATTAATTTCTGGACGATACTCTTCAGAGAGTTAGGCAATTAGGTTATTCGCTCCTACTCGTGATAAAATGGGATCCTTATTGAATCGTCGTAACTGCGACTTATCAATTCTGCCCTGGCTCAACTCTAATGTTTATCCAAAGAAGTCTCTGTTTTTCACAAAATCTAGAAAAACTACTCTCAAAATTAACTTTATACATAAAATATTATTAAAGGGTCTAATGAAACTTTGAACGTGAAATGAATCCAATATAAAAGACATAAGAGAAAATGGAAAATTTAAGCTGAGTTTGATCGAATATGAACAAAGAAATTTTATATTCCGCTGTACTAGAAATAAAAGGGAGTTAGCATTATGAGAAGAAGAAAAAGAGAGGTGTCTGACGGATATTGCAGCATTCTAAGCGCGAATCAATTAACGAAGGCGTTAATAGTAGGGAAATTTCGAGCTGAAAGTGCAAAAAATGAGGCATTCAATACTACAGGTACACTATACGCTTAATTTTTTTGTTGATGAAAACGCTATATTTGAAGATTGTCGCTGAACATGCGCTAACAATCAGGAGACCATATTTCCTCTGGTTTTAAAGTTTTATTGTGAATGGATGTAATATTAGCCAAATTACCCCAAAGGAATATTGACGAAGGTAAACCATTTATTCTAGATCATGTGCCTTTCAAGGGTGACAATGATATCAGCTCATGAAACCCCTTCAAAATTTATTAATGATTGATTACACCAACTACGTGTTAAAATGAAATTTAATAAGTACTCAAAATGTAAAACTGATTTTTTTAGTCAAAATATGAGTGAAATTAAATTATGCATCTTGGTTTGATTATTTACATAATTTGAGACTTCATATGCGTCAAATACATACATTTTCCTTGAGCCTATTCAAGTTTGCGTCTATATCCTCCAAATACGCTTTTTGAGGATATGACAAGTGACCACAAAAACGTTGTTAACATCCATAAATATTTCGAAACATACACATTACTTTTACTCTCATCCGATATTTCAACTCGACCGTTTTTTATATAAATGTGACTCATAGACGTGATGGGCTGATAAGTGTAATTAAACAGTAAAATTAATATGAAGTAACCGAGCTAAGGAGAGGTTTCATGGGCATCATCTTTCAAAATAATTCGCGTGATGCATTTTAGACCCTTTGCAGTCGTTTTGGTGCTATTTTATTTTTTGTTAACAATTGCAAGTTTATAATTAATTCCTAAGAGTTCAAAACTAAACTACCTCATCAAATTGCTTGCGAAAGGCCATTGGCAAACTCTCCCGAAATCTTAAAAAACGTCTTAAGTTTACGAGAATTTAGTTTTGAATGCGAAGGATTTAGTTAGACTTCCCCTCTTTACAGGAATAGCCTCATGTATCGATCACTCCTGGTATTCCATTCTCTTATCATTCAACTAGCACTTGATTATTTTCGGTTCGTTGACCGCTCTTCTTTCACTTGCGGCATTGATTTGCGGTGTGATTTATGAGCTGGGATGAGAGAAGCATTTGTGGTACTACCGTCGTACCGGTTGCTGTAACGATGAGTGGTAAATATCCCGATGTCCCACAGCCCTATTAGGTATATTATAAATTTACTAAATTTCGTAAAACTTAAGCACCTTTTTGACTTTACTTTCCTCTCAATTGTGCCTCAAATACCTTATAATGATAATCAGGAAAGAATTATTCTCGAATAGCCAGAGGATATTTCCGGTGCTGGGTAATTGAGTTTTATAATATTTTTTCCGAGCTTCCGTATTATTAAAAGGTAAATGACTGTTTTGGCATTACAGAGGAAGAAGAAATAAGGGTTTAGAGCTTAAGTACCTGCTGCGTCTAATGTCCTACGTATTTTAAATGGCACTTAGATCAACTCCAATTGGGTACGTCTGCAGTATGTAAAGGAATGGATAAAAATAGAACTTTATGCACATTCATGGCCAAGTTATGCGATATTTATCGTCATGCCCTATACTTTGGTCAATTAGGTTGTCCCTTCTCATTCTTAGGACGTTAAAATGCATTCCTCCTGCTCATCTAGGGGATTCCTCATTGCTCACTCGGTTGATCCATTTCTCCGTTGTATCATGTTTCGAATAATAGAATTCTTGACTATAGTCTGTTACTGTCTACTTTCATGCGTCCTGAATTTATGCGTAAAAAAACTAGCGAAAAATTCTAAATAACATAAATTCTAAAATAACTAAAACTGGCGTTAAAATTGAAGGGGCGGTGAGGAATAAACTATGGATTTACATCACTCAAGCAGTCTCTTTTAATAATATTAATTTCGATGTTTACAGAGGTTTAGAGAAAAGCAAAATTATCTCTGCACCTATGTTACACTTACATTACGTACCTCAAGTATGTCATTACAGGCATTTATTCTAGGAAAATATTCTTCTTATCTTGCTCCAACTCATTAATTTTCTTTTCTTCCTTCTATCTCAGTATACAGTATGTTACCAGTACTTTTCTATCAGCATGGATTTTGTAAATCCTTCACCCTTTCATCCCTTTGCATCTTATATTATCTCTACTAGTTTCTTATCTCTTTCAAAGTTATTCTTTCCTTGAAAGCCATTATGTGTATTTCATCGTTTTCTTTGTTCTCTTCCACTGCGTATTCCTCCTCCAACTAACCCTATAATCGGTCGCCTGTAACCTATTCTCATCAGGGCCCCCGTTATGCTGCTCTAAATTACATCGGAGGCCATTTAGTATTCTGCCTGAATTCCGGCATCCTTACGATGAGGATTCCTTAGGCTGTATTTAACCTTCTAAAAAACCATGCTTGCACTATTTGTTTAAGTGGTAATTCTTCATGATCATTTTCCAGTTCGCCAAACATTACTTCAATATCATATTTTTAGTCACCATGGAAAATTTATCGTCGAATAATAATGGCGTATTATATGGCCTGTTCATTCATCTGGAACTCGTACTTATGAAAATTTTATTCCATTAGGGCCGAGATATCATTTCATCCTCATCCTCATAAAACCTCAGTACCATTGACAGGCCTTAACCAGTGCTTTACTTCTCACCAACCTCTATAAGCTTTATGCCTCAGTAAGTATTATACGACAGGGTTGAATACCAAGTAAAATCTATTAAATCGCATTTGAATCATGCCCGTTCATAGCTGGGACACAGCTGACTTCTGAGGAAAATGATTGATTGGAGCTATAGTCTCTCGTGAAAATGAAACTGATTAAAGAAAAGCGCCAATATAGAATGCTGTGGTAAAAGGTCATAAGAAATTCTGAGATTTCCATTCAACCAAAAAATTAAATGCTGCAGGCATGAATGTCGTTTTAGATGAATGAAATCGCTTTGTATACGTTTAGAATATAATGCATAACATGGTCAACTCTGGTTGCTACTTTTGTTTTACATTATTGAAATGGAAGAAATATTGAGATATTTGGAGAAAAAAACACAATTATCACAGTAAAAAATTTGCTTATAACAATGCGAAAAAGAGTAAAAATCAGATTTCTTTTTTTCTACGCTATGATATGCATTTCCACGAGATATCTCGAGTGCAAAAAAAACTTCAAAGAGCGAAAGAAAAAAGGTTTGCACGAGATTCAATGATGTCTTTATGGGAGTCTTAAATTTAACACTAACGGGGTAAGAAAACCCCAAAAATTGCTTATCCAAAAAAATGCATTACATTTAGTCCTAGAATGCTTAGCGTTTTGGTTATATTCTTACATTTAAGACGACGGTTGCGTGGTTACAGTGGACAATGCCCACTGGGCATTGGTAGCTATCATTTCCGATTTTGAAGAAGAACAAGTTGTCTGTAGGTCATGGAGGAGGCAGGTCCACTCACAGTTCTATCGCTTAGGTAGTGGCAGTAAACCACCTAATCTTTAGATGACATATGCCACCTGCTCGACCAATGCTGGTGGAAATAATTTAAAAGAGCAAAAGATAAAAGGCCCACTCGAAATTCGATGCTATTCTTACGGGAATTAAAGCGTTAACAATTGTGGAGTGAAAACTACCAAAAGATTGATTCTTGCAAACAGCCTTTCTTAGCGTGCCAATGAATGGCACTAGGAATACATGATGAAATTGTCGTGGCTGTATCTTCATTAGTTGGAGCTGCCGGTTGATGAGTGAATAAACCAGTCATTCAGGACAAGTAAGAGTTTGCATGACCCCTCCAACTTCATTCTTGCTATTGATGTATATTTAATCAATGAACATCAACACAGACTTGGCAAGATATGAATTACCAACTGAAATTAGTTAACATAAACAAAATTAAATGTCACTACCTTTTTTCTCTCGTACATTCATTGTGAACAATTAAGGAAGGTAATTCATTTATAGATATTTGAAATAAATACGAAGCTAACGTGGCCAGCGACTTTTTCGCGATAAAAGTTTCTTTTAAGAATCGCAACATTCGCAGGAGGTAATGAAGGAAAGCATTCGAAGAAAGAAGGTAGCTCTCAGTTTTGGTTTTCAATGGAAGCAAAGAATAAGTACGAGTGCAGAAGATTTTGAGATTCTTGTTTTATGGTCGGAATAGAAATTTCTGTGGATGCTGCAAAATCCTACGCAAGAATTTGGGAAATTATAGGCTTCCTTTGAAACCAGTGATGTTTAAAGATTACATTTTTTAAAAAATTTTGCTTCTACATCATTTGCAAATGCAATATCTACTCCAAATACGAAGCCAGGAGCCATTAAAAACATGAGGATTAAGGGATTAGTCTGTTGAAACTTTAGGACGCAAAGTCTTTGCGTGCTATGGGCGTTATATCACGCCATGTGAAGTCCTTCGATATATGCTAAGGGCATTTTTTCCAAGGGCATTACGCCATCCGTCTTTTGAAAAAATCGTATTTTGACATTCAATTCAATCAAAACGGTAAACCTCTTAATCTAACCTATGAATAGACAAATTAAAAAAAAAACAAAAGAAAAATCCATTGCTTAAAATGATACCAAACACGTATTCCTCGCATTAAAGTTTGGCTGTTGGGAAACAGCACAAAAGTATATAAAATGGCCGGCAATGAGGTACGGATCTACAGTACTAAGGTCAGCACGGTGTCTTACACCTTTTCAATTCGTTGTCTGTCGTTGTGACGACACTAGATCAGCATTTTATGACTGAACTATTAGAGCAGAGCAGCACGAGGTATTAGTATCCTGTATACTCTCCATCTTTATTCTCTTGCTCGGGTCATCGTTGCCAAGGGGGTGGCTTGAAATGGATGGAGAGCCCAAGACATCGAAATGCGCTCACAATGAGACTGAGAGCAAATGAAAGCGGATCCATTTTGTATATGATGCGGCGTCATAAATAAAAAGCCATCCGAGGAGCGGACTCCACTTTCGAGAATGGGCCGCGTGCATGACGCACTAAGTCCATAAAACGAGAACGACGGCCTCTGGGACACGGGCCCACAATTCCCCGTCCTCTTTGATCGGCCTTCTTCATTTTTCTGTAAACGTCCATCCCCCCGGACCTCCAGAGGATTTAATCCCTATAATGTTTCACCCAAGTCCACCAGACTCAATCCTCCTCCCCAACTCCTCAGGTGGGACTGGAAAAAATATCACGGAAATTGGGGACCTTAAGAATGAAGGGGCAATGTGCCTCGGACATGAACCCAGGAATGCCCAGGATTTCGACATATCAATATTGGTGCTCTTTATATATTTACTAGGAAAACATCTCCATTACTCTGGAATGTAGTGCTCTTGTCACATTAAGATATCGATAAATGGTCTATTTTTTACTTGCGTCATGTAGACGTTTCGTGTTGTACGCTTCTAAAATTCCTTGTAAGCCACAGTATCTCTTATTTTTCATCTTAATTACCATTTAGTACCGCTTCATAATTCATTTGAAGCTGCAATTGGTCTATTAGTGAGCGTTTTTTGTTGGCCTGGCTTGTGGGGTTGCGCAGAGTATCACAATGAGTAAAGCCTTACCTTTGTATTTTCTAAAATTTCATCCAGATTCCGAATGAGTAATGTTTCCTTGTGCGAAATGCCTAGCGATATATTAAGGGTGTGATACGGTACACTAACATACATTACCATTACTCTGAGCTTGAGATAAATAGCCATATTTAAATGGCCTAATGTTGTAAATGATTGAATTTCATTATTATCACTACTCCGAAATTTGGAAAAGGCAGGTAATATGTCAATACTATTATATTATTGCACAATGAGGTACTCCTATGGTACTCACCGGCACATCGCGTAGTTGACTGATCGGTAATCGCACAGCTAGGTCTCAGTATGTTGAACTTCAAATATCAACTGTTCATGCCGAAGAGGCATTCAAAATAGCACATGATTTCATTGCTCTGCTATGGCGTCACGTCACATGCAACGCAACAGCCTTTAACAATGCTACAAACCATGCTTGGCGCTACAGGTGTCATGGGCACTGCGCTATGAACTCAAGAGTCAGGCGATATGGCGTCACATCCAACTGAAGAAGAAAGATGCCGTACCCAAAGCGTAGGCCTTGAATGTATTCTTGTTATTGCGGAGTGATTCTCTACGTAGCCGACACATGCACTAATGGGGTCACACACGCACACATTAAGTCGCAATTCATTGAAGGAATTCGGTAAATGGAAGGGAATGATAAGTCACGGCGAAAAAAAATTTCTTCCCCATTCAGCCATTATCCATTTAAGAAAACGTGAAAGTTGCTCTCTCTCTTTTCATGACTTGGTGTTGTAATTAGAGTTTAGATCCTTTTACTCGTTCAAAGAGTGTAAGCAACAATGAGACATGAGAGGCCTATGCAAAGGGTGGAGGAATAGCTGAGAAATGGTAACCCTATCGGCACGAGGATGTGACGTCATCAAATTATTTGCGGAGATTGCGGAGAAATTATTCAATTTTCTTCCATGTACGACAGTTTAGAAATTGATAGATGGCGTATTATAAAAAGTTCTGAATTAATGTATAATAGTAAAAATAAATCAGTTTTTGGATTCAGCGTACAAAAATACATGGTACTCCATCAACAGAACTTGAAAAACATAGTAGAACCGTAAAAATGTAGGCCTGCGTTATTAGCATTACACCCAAACAAGACGAGACAGACTGGAAACTCAATCTGCACAAATCACTTAGCTCGCACGTTTCTGCCAAGAAAAAAGATTTCCCAAAATTTCATGATCTTACACGCTCGTCCCTGTCTCCCATCCGTATTCTCTCCAGTAGAGGTGGGTAAAACTGTTCATTTTGATGAACCGTCCACTTTGAACCTGTTCAGCAAAAAGAACAGTTCAAAATATCTGTTCGTGGCGAACAGTCAGGCTCATTCAGGTAGAAAATACTGCTTATCGGACCTTTAGAGTAAACAAAAGCTTAGTGTGGTACCATTTGGTTTGTGCAGCTTGTCATAGTAATTTCAAGCAAATTCTGTCCCGGGCCATTACTAGGTTATCCGTGTGCAGGACAATATCTGCTGTCCACTTGTAGAATAAGGCAGAATTAATTTTCATCAACCTAGCTTCTGATGTTATTCGCGTATTTAGCACCAGAAAAGTTTTTAAATGCTGCTCTTTTATTAATTTATTTCTATTTATTTAAGGAGTTGCTCACATACAGAATTTGTGCCAATTTATAGTGACGCAGCAACAAACAAGAAATTTTGACATAAAAAATCAGAACAAAGAGTATAGGCCTAAGATAGTAAGGAACAAAAAAAGAAGATAAATGGAAAAGGAGGTAGAGAGGTATTTTAGACTTTCATAAATAGCTTACTGTTCTTTATAAATATTTTTAGTATAAACGTCATTTGTGAATCTCTCTCTTAGACTCCTTGGTAAGATATCGATTTTTTTCTCCTCGTTACAGCCTGTGTCAGGTATCTATCCACTCTAACGACGTAATTAACTATCAATTAATTAATAATAAATAAATAAATTAATAATATATAAATTAATTAATAGCATGCGTAAGACGGTGAGAAATAATCAGTTTCATTGCTAAATTAGTACTTTTGGTAGAATGTAAAAATAGTATAATATTCAGTACCCATGGAATTCCGTAACATATTTAAATATTAAACATCGAAAACAAAGAAAGAGTTAGCGCTTTGAGGTGTATTTATGTGCTATTAAGCTAAGTGGTCGCAATAAAATACATAAAATATTGCAACGTGAAAAGCCTAATGTCATCAAATAAAATCACCTTGGGTAACATATTGTTTTCATTCCTTCGCAAATGATGGATATATGCCTCTGTAGACTTTCTCCGGAAGAGTAACAAGTCCTTCCCCTTCGATGTCTAATAGGGTGGTTCCCTATTATTTTTTTATTGTCTAAATCGAAAGATTATTACCCCTGGAGTACGCATTTCACACTTTTAGATCCGTAAATGACGATATCTATTTTTCGCGATTAAAGGAAAAGTGAAAATTTTCAAGCGCGCGAAAACGCGACGGCTAAGTAGGAATGATGGGAAAAGCCCGTGTGACGTCATTCTGGTTCCCGCTGTCGCCGTGTGAGGTAACATTTGGGCGACGATGTGAGCGCCGCTGCGATGTAGGCTGCTAGCAGGTAGCAGAGTACCTTGCATTCAGGTAGCGCTTGGCTTAAATAAGGATTATTAATACCTTATCAAAAGAAGGAATCTTTCCAATCATATGCAATTTTAATAAGTGATTATTAAGAGATGTTTCCCTGAGCTCTGTGCCTCATGCATGGATTAGTAATCTCAGACGATATAAAACTCCTATCTACTCGTATAGAAACGCGGTCCCTGTGACGTCATGTGGAGTGGAATCGCATGGGCGCCAATCTGGCCTTTTTCAAATGTGGTTAAAATTGACCGTTGCCATTCGTATAAACTGGGATTTCTAAAACCAAATAATTTGTATATTATGAATACATTAATGGTAGGTAAGGAATCGCAATCAATGGATTTAGTTTTCTTTGATGAAGGAAACTACCCTATTAAACTACAAACAAGTAATTTGAGGAAAGCTGAAGCCAAATTTTTGTTTCCCAAAGTCATCAGTTCAGACCTCTTAAAGCAACGCAGGGTAAAATACTGATTAACCCAGTGTACAGTTAATTCCATTGCGAATAATTTAATAGCAAAATATAAAGTGGATATAACATAGTTAAACAATTCATATTTAACTTTTCCGTTTGCTGAAATAGATTTTTGCTGTAATATAACTAATCAATATAAAAAATTAACCTAAAGTTTAAATTTAAACTATGAACCAAAGCAAAAATTATGAACAGATAACCGACCCGTAAATTGGACCGTGAACCTGAACCATCGCATCCTATTCATCGAACGCGAATGTTCAAATGAACACGAAATCAAAACGAACGCGAGATCCGAAATGAACAGCCAGAGGAAACGGACGGCCTCCAAAAAAAGAACGCCCACCGAGAAATGAATATCCTCCGCAAAGTGAACGCCGCACTGTGGGCTGAAATCGAAAAAAGCTGGTCAAAACCTCAAAAACGATTTTTTGAATGCAGAATTTGAAACTTTGTACAGTTGTTGTAAAAACATTAGTGCATATTTTCACGCAAACCGTTTTTCATTGGTAAATTTTTTGAACAAATAACTTGACCTCAAAGTTGAACAAATTTCGCAGAAATTGCCATCATTGAATTTTTTTCGAAAATCAGCATGTTAAAATTAATGCCACACCTTTTGTAGTAATTCTATAGAAGCAAAAATTTACAATATTATTATTTGGCTTATTATTATTAATTCTAAATAACTTTCACGACTCAGTTGTATTATTTGTGGCCGATACGATACAAAATGGCGGACCCTGTTTTTCATCGAAATTTTGTGTTCATGTAGGATTTTAAAAAAAGAATCACGGAGTTACCTCGAGATATTTACACCACATATACAACAAAGCAAATGAAGTGTGATACCAGAAGTACAGCTGCGACCACCTGCGACGCCGAAATTAAGATCGATTTTTCGAACGTTCGGCACAGTTCGCAGCTCGCTGTTGGCCACGGGGAATATCGTGCTCGACAGATGTAGGACCTTGAATCTTTTAAAGCAGATAAATTGTATAAAAGATATAATATGTTAGTGCCACATTTCATTTCCATTTCGTACAACCTAATTTTTTCACTTTCTTGCGATATTTATCCTTACGTCACTATTTCGCCACCGATGCTGGCGAAATAGTATGAAAAATAATAAATACTATGATTAATTAAAATCACTTCGAGTACAACCCGCTGCACTCTGGGATAGGGGATACGAGACACCTGCCGTGAGCGAATATCCTATGCATCCACCAGTCTACCACCCTATTGGTCAAAGGTTTAAACGCCCAAGGGATAGTTAAGGCTGCTCGGATGATGCATCAGCCTCCTTGGCTGCTGACTTTTCGGAGTACTAGTCGTACTCTATCCTCAGAGCCAAATGTCGTGGCTCAGAAAGCGGTCGCCTTATACTGCGGTTCTCCCGGAATAACGGAGCGCTAGTCTCAAAGTTTCTGTTGTTTATAAATTATGCGTTTTCGACCAAAACATCATCAGTAATTTTGGTTACCACTGGCATCAGCTATCTGAGGTTAAATTTTCTTGACATAATTTTTCTCCACCAATTAAAATTTTTTTTTTCGCCGGGAAAGCATCATAATTTTCGTTTTCATAACTTCTGATGGTCAGACTATGAAAGTGTACATTGCGCTCGCCTCTGGAGCGAACCATTTCGTTATCTTGGAAGCTCTCTTGCGTAGATGCTCAACCCGTGATAGGAAAGGCAAGCGTGCAGTTTGAAGGGACGAAAAAAAATACACGCTGAGTGGTTTGAATATCTTATTTGACAAATAAGTGCCTTCGCTTCGTGTCGGCCGCTGCCGCTCATTCACTTAATGACGGCCTCGCGTGACTCGGGGGCCTCAGGTGGGCAGCGGGGATGGGGCGGCAGATGATACGCCGGGGGCAGGACTTGTCGCCAAAAGGAATGGTTGTTAGTTGAATATGCGGGGGCGGTCGAGGGATGGAAAGCTGGGGGCTGGCATTCTGCGAGGCCTCCGACGTAGTATCTATCGAGTTTCGACTCTTTGATAATGCACCGCTTTAGGCAATCGTCGAGAGGGCCTATTTTGAGCGGCAATGGATTTGTTTTTCCCTTCCCTTCCAGATATACCTCTTCCTAGCTTAGTCCCTTTCATATGATCGAAGCAATAAGCCATTCCACCTTTGAAAGTTTTGTTTTTCTTCCCATTTTATAATTTCGAATTTGATTCTGCGAGAAAATGCGATATCCCAAATTTTACGAATCCAAAGTACCGTACATACATGGGGCTATGAGAATGATATATGAGTGAGTACTCAAGCGAACGTAATAATAGCTGCTCTCCCCTTTCCCTGCTCTAACTTTCGGTTCGAGTTCTAATCCCACTCAAGTTTTGCTGCCAATTTTTGTCCGCTGTCACGGAATTCATGTTTTGATATTTGTCATGGCCACTTTCCCATTCTATCTATATTATGCCTTCGATGTTTAATTTCTCTTAAATCTTAAACATTTGGTCACGTTTACACCCGGATTTGGATAATATTTTTCAACTGGTATACGTACATGTTGATAAAAGAAGCTCTTGACTTATGAAGTAAAATACCATTCTATGTAATGTTTCTGCTCCTATGGACAGATGGTTGCTGTCTGGTTGTGGAAATATTTGCTCAACCTAAGGTGTTACACTGTTATAAATGCAAGAATACATGAGTAGCAAAGATATTTTTATGAATTTGGACAAAATGGGTGAACATAGGATGTATACTGTGACCAAATGGAAATAACACGTAAATTACAAAGTTTTAGTCCTTTCGAACTTCATGACTATTGACTTGAATGAAATTTTTGTCTTTTAGTCGCGAAGGCTCTTTATCCTCTCTTATACATCGTCCAATTATTTACTCATTGTCTTCAGAATCGTTTGTTTCTTTGCCGCATACCTTGACCATTAGGCCAAACCCGGCCCCCTCCGTCACACAGCCCTGTAAAATAATAAGTAAATACGAGGTAAAATTCTAAACATTATTATTTCACCCGATCAATTTTAACTGCAAGTACAAATCTCAATGGGAAAACAATTTGAGCGTGGGACCAGTCTCATACATTTCATGGGAGCAAATGGAGTGCAAGTAAATTTTATGATCATGTAAAAATTAGTTGAGGATGTATGGAGGAAAGTTGGGCTAAGTGACGATGACGTTGAGTTCACGGGCGTATTTAGGGGTCATGACCCCCCTTCAAATTTGATCAAACATTAAAATTTTTTTTATTAGTTTAATAGTTTTTGAACTATTATAAAGCATTAAAGGTAGTGTATATGTAAATGCATGCCTAAAAATTCCAAGCGTGACAGATGTTTGAATTGTATTTATCTCCGAGCGTAGCACTCCCTTCGCATACTAACAAATTATACTTCCACGTCCATGAAAAGGCGGAACTCGCCCACTACTCATGAAGGCAATCTGCCAATAAAGCTAGAGGACTCAAAATATACTTTGAGAAATTCCAAGAAAATTCAGAAACATGCATTAAGGAATACTTAAGCCATGAGGCTACACTACTAGCAAACTTACCTATTTCGTTCTAACGCTGCCATTATAGTCTCTTATTGATCGTAGAAAAAGCGAATTTCTGAATCTATCTTTTCTACAATCTCCATTATTTCATATATTTCTGAATTTTATATGATCTGATCTACCGTACCATATTGGCGTTGGTAAGATATGGCTAACTTCGTTGGAAAATACACTGCTCTTGAATTTACGTAATGGCTTTAGTTAATTTTCAATCTACGGACTGACAGAGATTCCCATCTACCGATTCGATCGATGGATTTTTCTTCCTCATTGGAAAATCCACTAGGATCGGTAGAATATTAATAGCGTACGCTTGGTTTCGTTAGTAGTAGGACCCGCCCGCCTTTGTGACGGTGCGGGATTCCTCGTCCCTTCCCTTCCTTCCCTATCCCCTCCCAGGAGGCGACGTCGGGCTCTCATCGCGGCGGCGCCTCCTTCCTTGTTCCTTCCCGTCCTTCTCCTTCTGGGTGCAGAGGAGAAAAGCTAGCGCTTACAGTCCCTGT
The DNA here is from genome assembly GCF_921293095.1 of Ischnura elegans. Taxonomy (NCBI): domain Eukaryota; kingdom Metazoa; phylum Arthropoda; class Insecta; order Odonata; family Coenagrionidae; genus Ischnura; species Ischnura elegans. The sequence goes on from NC_060259.1 coordinate 97,241,910, forward strand.
CCCAGGAGTGTATCCTTGCGAGCCCGCCCTGGAGTCTCGTTTCCACTGACAGAGATTCCCATTCGAGTTCATCTAAGAATCCGTAACACCAACAAGGCTATCGTAACGACTTTTCACCTACCTCGCAGATCCTCTCTGCACGCGTTCCAACTCTGTCTTTAAGCATATTTCATGAGGATCCCAAACACTAGCAGCGTGTTCCAAATGGGGTCAAACGAAGGAGTAGTAGCTAATTTTTCTCAATTTTTCTAGTATTCTTTCAACAAAAACCAATTTACGATTAGCTTCACCTGTTTTTTCGAATATGTTTATTCCACGATAGATCTTTACTGAGTCTAACTCATCGATATTTCACGGATTCTAGAGTCTCTAATTGGGTACCCTGAATGATACAGCTATGTTGTGGGGAGTTATTTTTTCCAGAAATTAATTACTATGCATTTCTTTCAAATTTCACTGTACATCTATATCTAAATCTATATACTACCCCGAAAGCCGCCTAAAAGGCGTGTGGCAGGGGGTGTTAGGTCACCAGCCTTTTGCACATAAAAAGGATATGCTCTAGCGAAATTACGACTGGCATTTATTAAAGACCTTTATGGTTCGGGGGAAAAAGGAATTCGCAACTCCCACGGCTCCCATCCTAATTCGCTAAACATCTGGGTAACGCTGTCTGTACGCCCGTGTCGAAGACTTTGTTAAAATCTTAAAATAATGCGTCAACTTGTCTTTTCGATTTCCCAGATTTGAGAACGTCGTGAATAAAGAGCGCGAGCTGTGTTCGCATGGTCCACTTTTTCAGAAGCCGCGCTGACAGCCTTGGAGGAAGTTACGACTGTCTAAGAAAGTCATGATATTGCTAACGATGATATGCTCAAGTATCTTGCTTATGTTGTTAATGAAATTGGACGATAGTTGTCTGGGTCACGTCTGTTTTCCTTTTTGAATATCGGTGTAACGCTTACGATTTTCCAGTCTGGCGGTAACTTTCCTACGGATATTGACTTCTTGAATATTATCTCTAAGTAAGGTGCGATCTGTGGAGCTAACACGCGCAGGTATTCCCTCCGGAATCGGAGATTTGCTATTCTTAATCCATTGTAGTTGTTCAGATATCCTATCGCGTTGTATAGAGATTTCTTCCATCGATTCATCAGTGTATGGGATGTCAACAAGAAATTCAGTATCGTCTGTAGTGTATATACTTATGAAGTGGCAATTTACCGTGATAGCATTGTCAACATTTTCGGTGACAAGTATCAAATAACGAATCTACGGTTGAATGTTTTCCCTGAAGCTTTCTCTCGTACGACCAAAAGGATTTCGGACTCTCTTCGAGTAAATCATCGAGTACTTTTTTCTTGAGCTTTCGCAGTGCCGTTCGCATTGATTTCTTGGTTATTGAGCGTTGTGCAGCGTAACTTTCTCTTGCTTCAACTTCCTTCGATTTATTACATAACGAAATGAACTTTCTGTACACGTCGAATAATTTCTGTTTCCTAAATTCTCTTCTGATATCGTTGTTGTACCAGCGTGGTTCTTTACTATCCTATTTCAGTTTTTACGGAATTTATTCGTTGATTCCTTGGCGCAGAATTTCTAAGAAGTGTTTCCATGTTACATATGTGTTTTTATTTATTGATGTAGCTACGAATTTTGTGTAGGAGTCATTTGGCATCTCGGAAAATTTAATGAAGTTGCATTTATCAAATAGGTTGATATTACGTTTTGGTTTTACAGATGATATTACGTCAATTTTGAACGTTGAAAAAATTACTCTGTGGTCATTTATATCGTCAATAATATCGATTTGTATAATCAACTTAGGATGGCTTGCTACTAAAAGGTCTATAATTTTATTTTCTCTCGTAGATTTGTACTTGGAGGAGAGAGTGATTTGCAAGTACGTTGAGTAAGATCTCGCTGATTTCTCTATTCCTTGAATTTAGTGTTACAGTGTAAGTATCCCAATTTATATCTGGAAGATTGAAATCTCCCCCGATAACTACTATACATTTACTATCTCTCAGAGTAAATGCGGATATTTGATTTTCTAGTTGGTAGATAAAATCGACTTCGGAGTTTGGAGGTCTATAAAAAGAGCAAACATGAATACTTCTTTTGTTTCGCTATTTAATTGTACACCATACGCTTTCTATTACTTTTCAATTATTTCGTGGGCGGCGCTGTGTAATTGTGATTTAACTGCTGTAAAAACTCCGCCACCTGTTCTATTACGTCGATCGCGTCTGTAAATTTTATATCCAGGAGGAAAAACTTCGCTATCGCTTTATACCTTCCGTAAGCCAGCTCTCTGTCCCCATGACCACGTCTGCGTCCTGAAAAATATGCTAGATTGCGGCGCGCTTGTTTTTTATGCTGCAGCAATTGACTACAACAAGGTTAATGTCACATTTTTAGTTTGAGTTTCGAATGGTTCTTTTCCAAGCTTTTGTGTACTGGGCGGCAGAATTTTACTGGGAGTATTAATAACGTTTGGTATGTTTTCTTTCTCTGGAGCACGTGTTTTTGGAATATTTACGCTATTGTCTGAAGTTACCGCTCCTAATCTTACTTTCTTGTGAATACTTTCGCAATGCGAATTTCCTCGGAGGCTACGTTTAGTTAGATCGTTAATAATCCCGCTAGATGACCTACCCTCTAGTCCAACAAATACCTACAAAAAAACTGTAACTGCCACGCATCGCACCACGCTTGGACAGCAGCAAGGTCGTTTGTTAGTCCATTCCTCTCTTTACTGGAACGGATTTTTCTGTAGACTACAGCGTTGATGATCATGATCCTCCTCCTAAATATGATGTTGAATCCACCCCTGCTTGAGTCATGGGATGAAGGAAAAAACTTAGGGGCGTTATGAACAGTGGTCAGATGTAAAATTACAAATAACAATTCTAGAAATAAGCCAAAAAAATTGATAAAAAATATCAGGTGTTGCATCCCTAAACGAATTGAGAAATTTCGCAAGGAGAGCAAGGAGCTGGAAACACACTTGAGCCTATGTGGTAGAATGTGGAGAGAAACAAGAAGCTATGGGTATGGAATTCAACAGGGAATATTAAAACGGGCCAAACAATTTAAAATCACTTTAAAAATTGATTGTTGTCGTTTCTTGATTGCACTGTTTGTAACTACGCAAATTGAAAATCTTTGCTATGAAGATGTTAAACTTGATTGAAGTTTTCTTAGTGGAAAATAAACCAAATGCCTAAAAACATGGGTCATCATCACCATTAGTTGCCCATTTATAATTTCCTTTTTTTGCATTAAAATTTATTTATCTTGGTCCCCAGCCCTCGCCGTTGCCATTATAAATGTTTCAAATCAATACGACGTCTCTGCATTGAAAAATCAAGATATTTCGTACAATTATTTAATAATAGATAAGTATTACGTCCAGCGAAGATAACAATTTTTTTTTAATTTTAACAGACCTCTTTCTGTGTATATTTGGCCCATCTTGTGTGATAACACAACTGCCAGTAGCCGTGAGATAATATGTTGAAACAGGAAAAATCCATAGTAATATTTAAAATGCAAAATTATGTTACTTTTAATCTGGGTGTAATCATTGATTTTAGCTTACTGTTTAAATGCCGTTTGCGTTTTTATATGTATGTTGCATTGTAGCTCACAGTAGCCTTGTAGTTGAAGCATACTGCATAAACACGTCAATTTGTTCAACGAGTGTATTCACCTTATAATCGCATTGATTAAGTGATAGAGATAGATTTATTTTTATTATTATAAGTAATATAGTAGTTAAAGTTTATTGTGGTGGAGTGTTTTCGGTTCATCTAATTATTCGGGTCATCTAATATCCCTGTAATCTAATTATTAATAATAGATGCACTCAGTCTGTGCTCTACTCATTCTGGGCAATGTTTATGGTTGATTTATGGTTTATGAAGATTTCAGGCAGCATAGGTGATGAAGTTTCTTTTTTCTCGCTTTGATTCTCTTTCTACAGCATTTACCTATCTCTTTGTAATATGTCATCTATGATAAAAGGATTATAAGCGCTTGCATCTAGGTAATTGTGGATATTCATGGGCATTCTGGGAGTGGATAATGATCAAGAGCAAGCCAAAGGTTATCACCGATAAGGGGCTTTAACTAGCTGAAATAGCGTTTACAAGCCATCTCACTAACTGCCAAAGTTACCCTACTGCTGAGCACTCTTTAGAATTTGCAAAAATAAATTTTATATTCAATAGAAAGTTTAATGGTGTCGGAAAATAGGAATTGCTGCTAATATCTTCATCAATCATAATAAATGCACACACAATGGTGGACCATCGAATGAAAATTTGGAATACTTAAAATGTGGCCTTACTCAGATTCTGTTGAGATCATTTAAGCATAAATATCACCTATAAGTGGAAAGTTTTGCTAGTAGCCAGATTATATGATTAGTTTCTCGTTATATTTTGACCTAACGAACAACACAGGTCTGCAAAAAAAGATTTTTTCAGCTGCATGAGATATTTTTGCTGAATTGTATACTTTAAGGTACGCTTATTTCACAAAAAAATCCATTACTCTCCATCACGTATAGTTTTTGTTTGAAAAATAAAAACAAAATAATGAGAAAAATCAACTATTTATAGCAAGAAACACAGCTTAATATTTAAAAACCTATATATTTATACATAACTTTATGCTTACCCTTCTTCCTCGTAAAACCTTTTCTTCTTTTCTTTGATGCTTTTCTGAACTCGTTTTTGGTTTCCTTTTTTGGTTTCTCGCTCAAGCATCCAGCAGTAGTCCGCTGACATACTGGCATACCATCTTCCTTAGTAGCATCTCTCGATATCACGTACATCCTGATGAAGTCTTTCACCTTGTTCTATACTGTGGGCACCCAACTTTTTAGGAAAATATTATATATGGGAGTGTAAGAAGTGAGCATTTCAGCTCATCTTGCACCCTTGAGCTTTAGACGCTGTCGGCATTCGCTGTACAATAGTTTTATATTCGGGAACCTTAGAATTTCCGAAAAACTTCTGCACTACATTTTTGAAAGAATTCCATGCTTTTTTTTTCGATTCCTCCCATTGATTCAAGAAGGTGGGGATAAGACAAAAGTTTTCTTATGTCGGGGCCTGTGAAAACTACGTCTTTTAACTTTGCTTCAGACAGTTTCGGGAACTTGAAACATATATATCTAAAACAATCCCCTTTCCCTGTCTTTTTGCAATGATTTTACAAACTGTCCTATTAGCCCCAATTAAATACGAAGAGGTGGCATTAAAACCTTTACTGGCGGAACCAAAGTGGTATTCATAACGTTTTTCTCACCAGAAGTTAAACCGTGTTGTGGTGGCCAGTCTGTTGTTGTCCAGTGTAGCTCTCTGCCTCCACTATCGCACAAAATAAAAAGCAAGGGAATTTTGTATAACCTGACTGTTGACCCAACAACGTTGTAAGTATTTTAAAATCTCCACAATCCATCCATTGATGTTGTTGATATTTGATTTTCTCAAGAATCGTAGCGAAGTCATTGCAGTTTTCTTCCATATGAGCTGAGTGTCCCATTGGAAGAGATGCAAATACATTTCCATTATGCAGCAAGACTGTTTTGAGGCTAGTTTTGGATGAATCAATGAATAAGCGCCATTCTGATGACTCATATTCTATTTTTAAGCATTTCGTGAGCCCACGAACATCATTAAAATAAACCATATTGCCCTCTTTAGTGAAAAACTGGGTGAATTCTCTCTCTCGATGTCTGTACCAGGAAAATGAGGTACCAGATGATAAAAGATTTTTTTGGCCTTGAACCTAGGAATTCGGCTGCATCTTTTTAAAGACCAAAGTTTCTGACTAGGTCATTGAGCTCAATCTGAGAAAAAATTGGGGGTTCCTCGTCAACTGAAAAATCTGATCCAGATTCGTTCTGGGGAGCAAACGTTTCTGAGTCCCCTGGATCACTCTGGATGTCATCTAAATTAGGAGGTGGGTGCGGAACTGGTATTTTAGAACTATGGGACACTGGACGAATAGCTGAAATAAGGTTAGGGTAAGACACGTCCATCTTATTTTTCGTATTAAATCCTCTAACGTCTACCGCAAAGAAATAGCAGTCGGTTGAGTGATTTTTCTGTTCACGCCATATCATAGGAATGCCAAAACGAAATGCAGTTTTATAACCCTTAAACCACAAGCGCAGATCTTCCTCACATCTTCTGCACACCTTATGAGGAGCCCATGCTTTGTCTTGATCACCAAGTATTAATTTGAAGTAAGCAAAATAAACCTTCTTCACAAAATTACTTATATTTCTATGTTGACTTTTCACTGTATCTTCACCATATATATAACAGAAGCTCTCCAGAGAAATTACACAACCTCTATGAGCCACATGTATAAAAACAAGAGCACAGTAGCGTTTGAATGCTGGATGTTAACTGAGTGTGGCAAGGCAGGGTCAGCTAGATAATTAACTTAGCCTGTTATAACATGATTTATCCAGCTGCAACACGCTGAAATATGCTCAATCGAACTATTCAATCCAAATTAATGTTTAGACATGACAATAAATGCAACCGTCTACCTAACACCAGAAATTCTTTATCCCCCCTTCCACTTAATTATAATTATCTGGAAATATAGAAAAAAAAACGGACGTAATTATTTACGTCCATTATTTTTTCTTCATTCCTAGATACATTCATAATTAAAATTAGGGTAAGAAATCTTAATTTTAATTAAATTTGAAGCTAAAAAAATAAAGTACAAAATTTTTACCAAAAAAGAATTTTACACAAAATAAAAATACAAATTTAGTATTGTGATGAAATTGATGAGATGGAATTTTAAAGATGTTTTTTCACTTTTAGGACATCAAAATCGATAAAAAACGAAAAAAACCCATGCAGATTTTTTAATTGCAGACCTGTGTAATTTATCGTCCGATCATAAACCTTGTCCCTCTGATATTAACATCAGGAACCATCTTATGAAAAATAATTGTCAATTACTAGTATCGTAATTATTTGTCTGAAGAAATTGGTTACAGTATTTTGTACTGGAGTAAAAGATGATATAATAGTAAACGAAAATGATTTATAATCGTACTCTTCCTTTTTTATCTGCTGTCCTAATCATCATATTTTCGTTTGAATTTGATGCGAACTCGTGAATTTTGTGACCAGCCTTACAAGGGTGTAATTTGGAAACAAAAATTTCCCTGTGCTATGAAATGAGCGGATAAATAAGTACGAGTGTGGACCCGGCGTCCATTACAGCCTTACTACACTCTTTTCATTTGCCCTTGCCGCGCTTATTTTCTTGTTCAATACTTCAGCTCAAGACTAATGTAAGCATCAGTGGAAAAAAAGCAATCCGTTCGTTATCGAAGCGTTTACATTATCTTCAGGACTTTTTTCTACCAAACCTCCTGGAATCGTTCAAAGGTTAACTTCATTTTAATACCCATCACATCTTTACTATAATGTATTAGGCCATTGCCGGTATCATTGCCTCCAATATTTCTTATATTTTTTTTAAATACCTTGTGACTATCTCATATTTTTTAATGATTTTTCAAGAAAAATCGCATTCGTTAGTCTATAAAATATAGAAGCGTTCACATTTCTAATTTGTTTTTTTTGCTTATAGAAAAGCTAATGTCTGGGGAATATTTTAAAATAATGTCATATTTTTCAAAAACTGTTTTCCTTATTTTATACAAGGGAGTGAATAATATTTCAGCGCAAATCACAAATTTAAATTTAACACTAGTCGTGTGGCTGAGAACACTCTTTTATATCATGAAATTTTTATTTCTCTATGCTATTTTATGATTTCCCTACAATTATCAGGCTGTATAAAACGTTTTATTACATCTGGGAGTGGAGTACCATTGAATTGAACGCATTTAGCGATTTGATGACCCATCTTTGATTTCTCAAAATGAAGAGAAAATAAACTTCGAAGCTGCAACGTGAATTCTTACGTAAAATTGATCAAGTATATGATAATCTGTTGTCGGCAAAAGCTTGTACTTATTGTGCATCTACAGCATAAAATTATAAATGTTATTTTTTACCTTCCTCTCCGCTGCCCAAGTCCTTCAATTGCTCCGTATCATTCTTTCATCACGCTCAAATCGATTTATGGGGTTGAAAGTCTGTAATAAAATACCGGTGAAACTGATTTGAATTTATCAAATGATTTAATGATCCTCTACATGAGAAGTTAATTTCTCTCAATGGTAGAAGGGAAAGTGAAGATCAACCGGAGATATCGTATCATAGTATACTATCGGTTGGCTTTGAAGATGCTCGTAGAAAATGACGCTTAAAATTAATTTTTTTGGTTATAAATCAGTAATGAACTACCTTTTAAACTAATTCGAGTAAATCAAAGCACATGATTCTCCTCAACATGAGAAGTTAAGCTCTCACAATGGTAGCAGGAAAAGTGAAGATCAACGTGAGACATTACAGTGCACAATCGGTCCTGCTCCATTGATTAGAGGCGCAGAACGTGTTTCAGATGGAAGCTCTTTCACTAATGGCTCGAAATTTGCTGATTTGATGGCGTTACGGAGGCCTTCTTCACGAGTGTCGTTTTGCTAAGAGGGCACTTCAGCCTCTTCATATCTTCCGAACCCAATGGTGCGCAGTTATCCCTTCTTAGGGTTTGACCTTCCTCCTCAGGCACTGCCCCTGCTCCCTTTGTCTCTCTTTCTATATCTCTCACTCCCCCCTCTCATCCACCCTCCCGACCCAATAATCTCCCAAGATTTTCATTTCCTTTGATTTTCATTAGCGAATGAGGCGGACGAGCCGTCGAATCAAGGTCTGCCCATGAGGAGGAAAATTGATGTGTTTTATAAACACTCAATTATAATTATGGGTGATAACATTTTTCATCAGCAAAAGTTCTTTCCTTCTTGTGATATTAAAAATAAGAAAAACTGTGCAACGTGCCAACTCTCATAAAGGCAATTATTTTGCTATAAATGCAGATATTTTCGTAGGGCTAAGTTACGTGAGACATTATTTTTTCCCTCCACTTTTCAGTGAAAAGGCAAGTACCCATTCCAAGGGAAGAATGTTAATCAAAATTTATAATTTTGGAATACAAAATCAAATGAGCACCTGAATTGCAGTGCCCTTGATCATTCACTATCTCCAAAACGAATATCCTAAAGGAAATTATCGCTTCCATTATCCATGGCATGAACGCTTATTAGACTGACACCTCCTTCTCAGGGCTCTGTTATAAGGGTTAACGTATAATACTCGGTATTTTAAACCGAAGATTGATTTTTACATATGATGGAAGCGCTCAATCTGTATTCGGCTGTTATCAGTGATACGCTCATACATGCTGCGTTGGAGGATGCATCCCTCACCTACTTCCCAAGTGACTTATCACGCAGCTATGACTGGCGAAAAATTATACAGCGAAGATTTTTTGATGGTACACACGAGAGGGTTCAGCTAGATTTTAACCGGGGATTGTGGCGAAGTCATCATCCAATGCCAAGTGCTTTGTTCATGAGGCTACCTCGTTCATAGCAATTAATGCTTTTATGACGCGATGATCCATTTTGTGACTAATATTCTTATTAGAGTTATAATTTTAGAGTAAAATAAGGGTGATTCATAATTTGCTTGTCCCCTCTGAATGAATATCCATAGTCATCAGTAGCGATTGACGGATACAGGATTTTTTTCGAATCCGGACTCGGATCGGATCCTTGATTTTCGGAGCCGGATCTTTCGGATAGGATATTTTCGGATCCAAATGCATTTTCGAATTCCTGCTATTAAACGAAGTAATTATTCAAGTTTATTCTGGGTACATACAATCAAAGGAATGCTTTTTAGATTTTAATGGACATTTTAATATTTTTATAAATTAAAAATAATTTTTATTGGCTTTCAAGTTGTTTTTTAAAAACATCTTTACAAACGCAGGACATAAACTGTTACGCTTGGGTTTGGAAATGGAAATAGGAAAAATCTTCGTATAAATGACTGACTAGTGGTGTAGCGAGAGAATGTAGTCTAATTTTAAATAGAAAACTTAGTGGCAATCAATTACAGCTGAAAAATAAACAGAAATATCGTCAGGAATGCGTCGCGTTTGGTCTAATTCTTTTCTGAATTCCCCAACGTTTTTTCCGGGGGGTCCGGAACCCCCGAAATATAAAAACACAATTACTTTCCTTCATAAAAGGAAACAAAATATTGAAAGATCATGACTTTCCAATAGATTTCTTTGAAAAATGAAGTTTTTTTAGATTGTAAAGGGTGTTAAAATTAGTTTAAAACCCTCTACTTTTTACCCTATTGTTAAAAAAATTTCCCCCTGGTTTTTGACCCCCCCTAACGAAATTCCTGGCTACCCCACTGCCATTGACTGAATTCAAATTTTCCTCACGCACGTTTCCCCCGAATTTTGTCACTTTGTCATCGCATACCGACTTTTGTTTCACCCGAAAATGCTACAGTATGGTGAGGTCGATTTAGCATTTCCTCGCGGTGATTTCACGCCACAGTGCACGCGCATACATTGGTATAGAAGAGAATTTTTTTAATACAATGAAAGACATTTTTATCAGTATATAATTAAATTAAATTGCAACTGCGGAATCAGCAGCACAATTAACAGTATTTAAAACAGCATTAACGTCACGTGCGACGAGGTGCTCGACCGCTCAGCATGAGGAAGGGGTGGGCAGCAGAAGCGCGTAAAGGGGAGTTGGAGGGGAAGGAGCGCGCTCCCTCTGTATTTCAAGCAACGAAGCTACAAATGAGGGAGTAAAGGACGAACAAGTCAGTTCTTGCATCAGTGGCGTTGTTGCCTTCAAAGCGAGCCGGGCGCGCTACGTGATACATGCAGTTGGCGTTTCCAATCCGTCTCTCCTTGTTTGAGGGATTAATGCTACGCTTGTTTCTTTGAAAATTGTGCTGTTTGTACAATGTTGCATATTAGTGTAGTCTAATTTTAAATAGAAAACTTAGTGGCAATCAATTACAGCTGAAAAATAAACAGAAATATCGTCAGGAATGCGTCGCGTTTGGTCTAATTCTTTTCTGAATCTCGTACATGTCATCTCATTGTCGAAGCTGTCGCGGCATCTTTGGGCCCAGAAAGTCACTCTCCTAGCATTTGTTGTCTAGAAACGGAGAATTGAAGCAGATAGGCCAAAAAAGGTCAGTTGGTGAGACGGGGTAGGGATGAAACACGCTTCAATTGTTCTCGTGTAGTTTTATATTTTCCTTAGAAGACAATGATTCATGGTCCATGTGATTTCGGAAAAAAACAACAGAGGCACGGGCTGATGGACGGCCGAGGGTGGTTTTTTACGACGTAGTTACTTTTTACGTAGTCATTATTCTACAACGCTGAGATTCCCCCGATGATTGTTCAATCTCTTGAAGAGAGTCACACTATGTGCCAGGTGTATTTTACCTTTTTTTATTTTCCACGGCTGAAATTCTGCTACGTAACCTCTGCGAGAGCTTTCAAACAATATGGTTCATGAGTAGGACAATAATCACATGCAACGGCGCATTCGAAGGGAGAATCGGAACTCTTTCCCCCCTTATTGCATTCACTGAAGCTACTATGTAAAATTTTTAATCCAGATCCGATGTCTTCCGCGACTTTGGATACTATGTATCCGATGAAGGGCAGTACGCGCGGATATTTGGATCCGAGGTATCCATGCGACCATCCCTAGTCATTAGCCATTTTTACAAAATTATCATTTAGCCATTAGTTTCAAAATCGGCTTATGCTCCTCTACTTGTCAGGGTGCACCTTGAATACGCGACTAGCATATAGGGTCCGTCGTATATAGATTTCATCAATGAACTTACGAAGGAAAAATTCCCCAAGACTGACGATATAGATATCGTTATAAAAATTTTAGATGAATAGGAATTGAATCCCCTATTGAGCAAAATAGGATTAGATCAATCTAAGAAATCAATAATAGCTGGAAAATTATCAAAAATGGGTTTTAGGAGGCTGGTTTCATTATTTTCTTTAATTTTAGTTGGAATTTCAATATCACCAGTGACGTTTTTTAAGGAAGAAAGGGCGGGGTTCTTCTCAGAAGAAGCAGTGGAGGAAAGGCTGAAAAACATCCTTTTATTTGCTAATGAGGGCCATTAGATTAATCCCAAAAGTCGCGACACGTCAAAAGACAACGAAAAAGTCCCAGAACACTTTAATAAAAGGTGTTGAATTTTTTTTTAATTTCCTCTAAATTTATAGTTATTTAAATGAACGATAGTCACACTTAAACAAAAAGTTGAAAGACCTTTTTTAAGCGCACTAGCTGTGAGCACGCAGAGTTTTTTGCCTGAGCCGCTAGATGGCGGGCCACCGGTTGTCACCTATTCATGTTCTATCGTTTCAAAAATTACTTTTAATATTAAGTTATGCCTAATGTTTGAAGTTTTAACGATGATTAATGTTAACTTTATTACTATCAAGGTCCCAGTCATAGAATAAAAAGTAATGAAATTGAAACATCAATTTTAGTTGATCCCTTCTCACTCACGCATTCATTGCATTACTGTATATCAATGCGTCCCGACACGTAATTTGAATTATATTATTATTCGTTGGTTCTAAGGCCGACAGAAATTTTTGAGATACTTGAATATGAATAATACCAATTTGAACAGGTTGAAATGCCATATCGCCAATTCTACGTTAAGTCGATCTCAAGCTGCGGAAGTATGGTTAAACCAATTTTTCCAACCAGCATCAATATGAAAGTAGCTACTTTCACTTGCCGACATTTTTTAACTATCCAGGATTTCATCCGTGATCCATGGTTTTTTCTTAACAAACTTTCTTCTCCCCAGAACTTCTCTAGCGACCTTACAATACCTATTTAAGATATTTTTCCAGCCATTTCTCCACTAATTTCTGGGTCCGCTCCAATCCTATCTGGCTTTATACTACTTCTTGAAATGCATACTAATTTTTAGCTCCTTCAGTTTCTCTAGTTGCTATGATTTCTTCACTGATGTCTTTAATTCCAGATGGAATTTCATCATCATTGGCGTATGATCACTCTCGCTGTCTGCCCCAGGGTAGCTTTTGTAGTTCTTTACCTGGCTCCTAAACCTCCGCTTCACTGAAATATAGCCTAGTTGATGTCTTCTTTTGTCTCCTGACATTTTTAACGGATATAATCTTTGCTTACGATTCTTTTGTAGTGTATGAGCAACTACTGATTTGTGTTCTGTGTAGCACTCCAGGAGCCTTTCTTCTACTTCATTAAGATTTCCTAATTCATAATTTCAAGATATACTTCTATCCTGGCCTTCGCCGAAGACAACGTTGCAATCATTACAACAATAAGGTTTTCTTCACTCCTTACATGCTTGATTACTTCCGTGATGTCTTCGTGAACGTCTTCAACTTCTTCATTCTCGTAGTCTGTCGTAGGCATTTACACCTATTTACGTGTATCTACCAATTTAGTCGCTAACAGGATCATGACCATACTTACATTGTACTGCAGGAAGCTTTCCAGTCGTATTCTGGCGTAGGGGTAGGAAAATCGATTTCAATTTTGATTGAAAGCCGATTATCTCACTCTGATTGTCGATTTAATCGAAGTTGACTTCTTGTTTTGGAAACTCTATTTTAGGCGATCGATTTCCGATTTTTTGGTTACTACAGAATTTTAATTTTGCCGCCTAGCTTTGCATAGCTTGATTTCTTTACAAGAGTATTCTTGGGTTAGCTATAGTTTGGTCTCATCTTTTGTCGGTAAGGAGTTGTAACCGAGGTATACGAGGTGTGCTCAAAAAGTAACGATAATATTGAGGCTAAATTTAAAGAGTTTATTTGCCGATGATTATAAGGCTAAAAGTTGGAAAATAGTGAAAATGGGAGTAAAGGGGAATGTTTGGATCTGAGTGAGAGTGACAATAAGGTGTGAAAAACACACGTAGATATGCCATTGAGGCCACGAATCGATTTTCGAAAAAATTAGGATGAACATTCTGCTACAACAGAAGCTTCTTCTTACGCGGGCAAAACTTAATGCCAGATTGGTCTTTTATGAACCCATCGAATGGTTCTCAAGTTTTTTATTGTTACTATTAAAGTATTCTACCAATTAAGGCAGGTTTCCATGGAGTACTTAAGAAGCATTCTGGGAGCCTCCCCTTCCTCCAAAAACTTCCCTCTTAAATTCACAATAATGCCCACTCCCTTTCAAACTATCCAAGAACCCTATTCTCATCCTTCCTCTCCCTCTTTTACCTAACATTTATCTAACACAGTTTTCAACATCCCTTCCCTGATAAGTACTCGCTCCATCCATATCTTCTGTCTCCTCCGAATCTCATCTCCGAAGCTGCCTATACTCGCCCACCATGTCCAGCATTCAGCAATTCATTATAACATCTTCTTGAATATCTGGATAATACAGGACGTATTATTTACTCATTTTTTTGAGTTTTTTTGTGTAAATTACCTTCCTGATGATCTAGCGTTAGCAGATATGAAGTGTGTCAGCTACTTTTCTTCGTGGAAGCTATGCCAAGAAAACATAGCTCACTGAAGTGAAGGCTTCTGGGGGGGGGGGGGGCAATTCCACATTTAGCTGGAGGAAAAAATTGAACAGTAGATTTTTTATCTTCGTAAAGGTCATAATCGGGTTATGAGTGATTGAGAATTGCGACGGGCGCAAGTGAGCTCAAGTGTTTGCAACGAATTCCAAGATTTGACAGCATTCATGGATGAAACGAGTCAATGAAAGAATCAAACTTGTTGGTTAAATATACGTATATTTTTCATATATTTTGAGTATCTAATTATGAGAAACCTCGCAGTAGGAGCAAAGTGGTTGGAGTGATGAGATGCTGTCTTAATCTCGCGGTAAATGCATATTCTGTGTTTGCACTCCTGTAAATACCGAAGCATGAGAAAAACTAACAGCTGAGCACAGCAGTACGGCGATGGATAAATCATGTCATAAAAGTAATTATATGCCAGACTCCGCGGAGAAAATACTGGTTCAAGGCATCAATGAAATTGTAAGAAATGCTACTCTTGACATTGGGTCATGTCTTACATGTTAGCTTTTCAGCTTGCAAAAACAGCAGTTTCAAGGAGCGAGAATGAAATGGGAACAATAAGTAAAGATAAGGTTAACGCCTTCGTTATATGCTGACTTGGAAGATAGAATGACTGGAAATAATACTTTTGGTTTAAAAAAAAAATACGTCGTTGTTATCCCAATTACGAGATAAATAATAACATGGTCTAACCTTTATCAGCCATGAATCAAGATTGTATTTTTAATTCTGAAATGAACGGAAAGGAAATTATTATTTTTTACAACTCTACGAAAGAGGGTGCACATTTTTCAAATCGTTCAAATTCCACCAAATGTTTTTGTCGCAGGTAGGACGTGTATATAAGTATTTACTGTCCACCTAGAAAGTTTGGGAAAAATGTTTTACAGTACGTATAAAATGCTCGAGCTCAAATATGCGTTTTAATGCGTTAATAAATTCTCATCACCTCCGTAATTCATTATTGTTTCATTCCTTTAAAAATTAATGTTTAAGTTTTGAAAATATTAAGTTTTCGAAAATAATCAAATCTGTGACCATTGCATTATTTATTGATGCTTGTTTAGATGCATAGCAGGTCGGACTTCTCTCCTCCCTGCGTGCTTACGCATTACATGAAAAGTGCGTGCTACCACGGGTTTCTTACAGAAACTTCTATCTTTAACATTTATATATATAACACTGCATTAATAAATTTTAATGAATTCAGCACCTATCCTTATTGCTTCCATTAAGCTATATTTTGCATTTTGCGGCAACGACATACCCGTATTTCAGCAGACAATTTTTTTACAATTTAAAAATTTCTATTACGATTTTTCTTTAAATTGGTACAAAAAATCGATTAATTGGAAAATTGATTTAAAAATCTAAAATCGATTGATCGAAAACCGATTCTTGATTTACATTCTCAGACCCTATTCTGGTGCTCTTTCTAAGCATTATCCCAACGCCAGCATCACCATTTAGAGATCCTGTCTGAATAATCCTATGTATTCCAATCCAAAAGTCTCCCTCCTCAGACCCACTTCATTTCGCTCATTTCTAGCTCGTCGAGGTTCACTCTTTGCATTTCCACCTTCACGTTCTCTAGCATACTACAGATCCTAAGTGATCTCACGTTCCATGTACCTACCTACCCTCATAACTTTATCATAATTGACCGATGTACCATCTCGGGAGGTCCCCGCCCGGAGATCCGACTGGGGGACTAGCTTACCTCCGGATTGTTTTACCTGGGAGAATTCCATCGACCTCTCGGGATTAAATGTGGCGGTTTCCCCTTGCCTTCCGCATCGTGGTACTACAGCTGTTAAAGTAACCGTTACCGCGCCAATAAAACATTATTATCGCAATATTGATCACTGTGTTCTTCACCCATATGATGAAAGACTGCAGCCCTCTTCGTCTGCCCACGGATGATGGGGGCATAATTGTTGGCGGCCTCCCATCGCATATCCACGGCATCCTCGCAGGCTTTATATATCTTTTAGATGGCCTCAGGGATAATCCTTTAGTATCTCAGAATGCGGTCGTTGTTGTCCAAGACTGCTTATTCAACAAGAAATATTTACTTATATTGCAGCTAACCTCTATCATTAGAGGTCGACCCACCATCCGCAATCTGGTGGACGCACTCGGTGGCTTAAAACCCTGCCGCGCGCTCTCATATCTCATTGAGTTTTTATTAATCCGCCATTCACCCTAATGTTTTCACGTCAATAGTCGAATTTGAGCTTCTCACCCACTGCGGAACCAAAAGTAAGATGAACTCAGGAATACATTTCTTCTGCTGTTGCTTATATTATTTGTCTTTTCGCCTTGCTCCAATATGTAATATAAATTTTATGATGTAAATAGGATTTAATATACTTTACGGTAAATCATGCGGGAAAGGTCATTCTGGAACATAATACCTTCATTTTTTGGGCGTGAAATTTGTATATAGCCAAGAAATTACCATCTGCTTCCAGAATATCAACCATTTTTGCGCATTTTTTGCCGTGGATACTTTTTTACTACGTGTGTGAAGACCTGGTGAGTACCTATTCTTGTGCATGCCTTTTTAGGTAGCCGGTACTACTAATGGGTATCCTAATTGGGTTGACGTAACGATCACAGCTGTATTGTGTACTAGATTGATAAATGAAATTGTATGTTTAATGTCAGGGATTGATTACCCATCTTTCCTAACAAGTCATACGGAATCTCTATCAGCTATCTGAGTATTCAAAATTTGCTTTGTGGAAATGTGGCTACAATTTTAGCATGCTGGAGGATAATGCTTAAAGTCATAAATGAAAACGAATAAGATATTCAACTTTCCTGGCGTACGTTATCAGAGTATAAGGATTTTTTCACTGGGTCAGTTGGTTTATTTCTGCCGACGTTTCGGTGGTCGAATCGTCCTGAAGTGTTCACCATGAGAAAGACAGCCCGTTGAAACATCGGCAGAAATTCACCAATTGACCCAATAGTCTTTGCTGTGGTGATTCAGATTATCTGAACCGAATTTCATCTTATTTTTAGGTTTCAGCTTTTTATACAAAAAATCTATTTCCGAATGCATCGCGGTAAAATTCCCTGAATTTTTATTTTAGATGTAATATTTTTGCGATATAAATGTTTGATGAAGCGGGAATTAACGCACGCGTAATCTTGCATGTATTGTATGTTATTATTGTCGAAGATGAATTGATGCTTTCATGATGTTCGAATAAATACCGTCGTGGTCTCTTTGATCGAAAAAAGGTCCGTCATACCCTCGCGCTACACCGCCCATAAATTTCATTATTTACCATCTAATCACATCCAATAGGCATAAATCATCGCGTGTATTTTGACCTATTTTCATTAAAAACGTAAATGTTAGGGAGTTGCTCGTCAAAGGAAAATCCTACGTATGCTCAGTGGATTGCATTGTGTGCATACATTCCATTTGAGGCTTCCACGTTAGATTGAATTGTTTGAGGCCACGACTTTTATGCAAGAGGGAAACGTTCCTTTTAATCGAGTGGGTTTGATTAATTCAAACCAACTCGTTCATTGTGGTGTGCTTGGGTACGGAATTGATCGCGGCCGATGGCGCCGAGCAGTTTGAGCTCACGTTGGATGACACGGTACGGGTAAGCCAATTGTAAGGCTTTTCTGCGTCACGAATGGAAAAAATGGATAAAAATGGAATGGGACGGTGATGGAAAAAGCTGAAATACGGTTTGAAGGGAAATAAATATAAGATTATTGCTGCTGCTGGAATTAGAGAGACCCAGAAAAATCCTTTGGCGTGTCACGTACGCCGTTTTTTCGCTCATGTTTTGCACTGCGCCGCCCAGGTATTAGCTGTGCCAGAAATGAAATGAAAAGAGGTGAGGCGAAGGGAAAGAGAACCTTAATTTGTGAATCCTTTCTAGAACCACCACTTCAGATATTTTTCCCAAGACTTCACTCGAAGTAAAACGAAGGCTTTTAAATGGAATGGCAATAATTTAAGACTCGTTATGGAAGGTGGCGACTTAAGTACACCTGTATACATTTGGGAATGAATAATGTGACACAGTGTAAAACAGGTTTGGAATGTTAATCATTACATTGATTAAATAGTCTCAAATTATATATTTTTTCGGATCTGCACGAAAAGGAACCTTGAGAAAATAAGGTTTGGTTACAATAGCTTTATGAGAATTTTATGGAGGTTGAAATTACGGTTAAATTTTAGTTTTTTCACCATGTCATTCATTAGTCATTCATTTTCATCTTCGATAATATTTTAAATCTTCGCAGGTTTACTAAAATGGAATAATGCAGCATGTGAGAAAAGGTTTTCACTTCTGATTGTCTTCATTATGATACACCTTTCTAACAATGTATAATATACTCCTTGCCCATTTAGCACTGAATGAGGTTTTGCTTTTTCATCATGTATGGAAGGTCATGAAGAATGAGTGTATACTGCGTGCTCCAATAAATTTTTATGTATGGATGTTGACTCTAGCACGTGGCTTTTTGTCTTTTATCGAATATGAAAAGAAGACTATGATTATGGAAATTATTATCTCTACCATTTACATGAAGAGATACGGTTTGGATGACTCGTTTTCACAGTAAGACTAGGGTAAATTAAGTCCATAAATGAATTTTAATACCCCGAGAGAATTTTCCATTTTGGAATCAGTATCATTTTTTGAGAGTATAGAAGGTATCTCTTCAAAGATCTTTGCTTGAGCATAATATTTTACAGTACAGGACAGACACTAGCAATTAGATGGAGGTACAACTCGAGAAATATATGCAAAGCTATATGAACTAATTCCCCTGGATTGAGCATCAAAAGTTGCCTTCTTTGATTCCCATAATTTATAAATTCAAGTTTTAATAAACAAATAAACAATTGAAAGCTGCTGAGAGTGCGGAGGGCAGTTATTTACCTAAATTCTTAGTCCTACGTTATTTCAATGGTCTTGATACTGAGTTTCCCAGCCACATATCCGTATTCCCATCCCTGATTCAGGTGCATTATTTTTTTATAGTTAGGATACGACAAAACTTGACATGAAGACGAGTGTTAAAATTTTACTTATTCCTAATAACTTTAGGGGCGTTAACGATAGCCACGTTTATGTAATGTATACTAATTAAAGCATTCATTTTCATTGATAGGGAATTGCTCTTTCTTATAGAGAGTCATGTTTCAACGTCACTTTTTCGTTACGATAGACGTTTGTGACGAAGTTTGATTAGATGAAGTGTTTTTGAGTGGTGTTGCCGCGGGACGAGACTTGCACCAGTCTCGTTTTCTGCACTCGGGTGTCGTCTCGAATCTCGGACAAGACTCTTGTCTTGTCGCCACCAAAATAAATTTATCACCATAAAAAGCCGTTTCCTTTGCGCACGTAATCGCCGAATCGGAACCACGAAATAGGAAAGCCATTAATATAAATTTCAAATAAATCCCGATCCGGACACCAATTACGTCAATGCTTATAAAGTAATTGATTTTATTGATACTCAAGGAATAAACTTGTAACATAAAACGAAAAATTTCTACGAAGGGAGAATAGACACAAATTTACTACAAGGAAATCAACAAAAGGCTTAAGAAAATAAACGTAAAAATAGTGTTAACCCCTCAAGCGCATCCGGCATGTAATTGAATCCTATTCCAGCGGCTAGATGAGATTTAGATGACTTCGCCCTTTTTTAGAATGCTATCATTCAATAGTTTATAACTTTCATGACATATGATCAGCATAGTCGAAAATTTTGTAAACATGCGTTATATAATGCGCTACTCTATGATAATTTTTCAAGCAATTTTAATAAATATTCATTGTTTCATGTATCTCGTTCTCTAAACTAATGAATACATTTTCAGGTTTCAAAGATTTAAAATTATTTTAGAATAAGCTGCGAGACCTCAAACATTCCATGAATTTTTTTATCATTACATGACATATTTTAGTGATATGGAGTTGAAAATTTCATAACCAATTGGATATTTTTGATAAGGATTACCCGTTTCGCCTACATGAAAAATTATAACTTCGCCCATTTCTTTGAATTTGTTCTATTATTACTGAATCATTTCATATAAGTACTTACGTTCTGTTGTTTCTAACGTCAAGATGGAAATATTCAAATGACTTTACCTTAGTAATTCTGCTTTGTGTGACATGATAGGAAACAATTGAAGCATAAGCCCACTGCTCATTGTTCACACCAGTACACGCTTTCTCTCCTTTTCCCATGATTGGCACAAACTGCACACCTCCTTTGGGGGTTTCCTTCCCAGCAGCAGGAATTCTTCTCAAGAAATGTCTTTCGGTGATTCTTGGTACAATGTTGTGTAAAGAGTGACGGCCATGTCCAAACCACAGAAGAAGGACCTACGGAGTTTCCGTAGGTCCTTACATTGTTATTTCAATTATCATCCGTCTTTCTGCCGAGGTAATGTACTCTGCGCAGTTGAAATGGACTATCATTTTCCCCTAGCAAGCAAACTATAAGAAGGATTGCAAGTGCCGCTGAGCGATAATTTACACACGTGCGAGTTTTATCCAAGATATTTTTGTCGTAGGAGTAAGCGCTGAAAATTTCCACTTTGGAAAATAGTTCAAGTTTTGCCGGATGAATGTTCCAAGGTTATTATCACAGGAAACAAGGAAATGTAGTCAGCCATTAACACTCCCTAACACGGCTCCAGAAGTCATATTTATGCATTCAGAAATTGATCTTTCGGCAAAAATTCTTTTTTATAGTTGGATAATTTATCGAATAGTTAGTATTGAATTGCATTTAAAATTTAATACTTAACAATAACGTAAAAGTTAATTCTCTTAACAGAAGGACATAGCTTTAGGGATAAATCTATACCAAATCAGGACATATATATGTAATTCGAGACTTTCGAGAGTATCGTGGGTGTGGTATCGTCTCGTCTCGAAAATGAGACAGGACTCGAGACGAGGACGAGAAAGTCTCGCGGCAACACTACTATTGAGCAAAGAATTCTGTCAGGGAAGTATTCATGGCTATGAGTTGTAACTGCAATGGAGGTGCTGACCTTAAAGTCTGAGACTTTAACCCCTGTTTACTGAGGAGGCGCAATTCGGGTCGCCAGATTAAATTGCATTGTGTTGAACATACCTGTTATTTTTATTTCATTTTACGCAAGAATGAAGTCATCCTCTCATTTCCTTTCTCATCTATGGGTTTAATTGAATTGTTTGTACATGAAGTGTTGTATCGAAACCTGGGTTGTTTAAACAAATTTAAGTTGAATTACACGTTAAATGCTTTTCGAGTCACAGTCATCAAAAATGCTCTCTCACTAGGCATTTAAAGCGAATATTGATGTGTATAGGTGAGGGTCAAGCTCACCATTAACTAAACTAAGAAGATTGAAGCATCTTTCATCGTAGGTGGTCAGCCCCTCTCCCTCAGGAATCACAAATTTCGATGAATTTTGTTTGGGAGTGATCGGAGGTTTTGGGATGTGAACATAGACTCTTCTGTCAGGAGACAAGCGTTACACTCACTAAGTAGACCCACCAAGCAGCATGCTCCACTCACAAGAGCTTTGTAGATGATGAAGCATTAAATGCCCAAAAGCATGTTGTACTTCATCAGTATTCTTTTTGAGCTGGACTTTACTCTCTCCAGAACCATTCCATAATTGCTGGAAGCTCTGAATAGTTTTTTGAATCTGAATCGACCATTATCATTCCCAGATCGACTCCCACCAGTTTAGGCCAATCTTATTTGGAACATTGATAAAGCTGATCATAAAATTCATAATTCCTGTCATGAAATGTCTATAAAATTACTACTTTTGTTAGTAATAAAAAGGAACATTAAGTATTACCATTAAGTGATTGCTCTTTTCGTGGTTTTAAAATAAAGTTTGATAGAGTATACCTAATGGGCTTTCTTTAGCAAGATGGCATGCATTGTCGGGATGGACCACCCATTCGTAATGTTATTAGTTATCATGACTCACATCGATATCGCACAAGTGTGGGCTGCTGACGGTGTATTAGGATGGGCTGTCGTTAACTAGGCTTTAGGGAAACGTTATGCGGAGTTTCGTATCCCGTTTAGTGCGTATGTGGAGGAGGTGGTATGGTGAGCCTGGGCAGAGTTTTGGTTAGAATTAACAGTCGCGGATTAAGACTGCTATTTTCGCTTGAGTTCAGGATCTGATTAGTCATTCGGTGAAAGGCTTACAGTCGCTAGTGGATGCGTTATTAAATTGGTTTTGATAATTCTGCATGGAGATTAAACAGAGCAGTTTTCTCTAACCTGAAGAACGAAGAGAGGGGCTAATTATGATGGCTGGTGGATAATAACAAAAATAGGCAAAATATTTATGATCAGAAATAATTAGCAATTTCAGAATCATGTTTGAAGAAAGTGAAAGCAGCATAATAGATATTAATGAAATAGTTGTGCCAGAAAATGAATTTGAAAGAATTGACGAAATAAGCATCGAGTTCCAAGGAGAAAGAGAGCTGTAGAAAAGCCTAGCATGTTGCTTAGTGGGGTGAAAAGAGGCTTGTAACGCTCAAAATTGGATATACGATTGTTCGGAGTGGTAGAAAGACGACATTTTAGCAGCATTTTGAATAAATTTATGATTTCTATATCCGGATATTGGGTTTGAATGACTTTATTCCGCAGCTCTGCTGACCAGACGAGACTGTCTCTTCCTGCGCGATATAATTTTTTATCAGCTTGTTTCAGCTACTTCGCCATTTTTCTCTTTATCATTATCGTGGAGCTGTTCCCGTCTTCATTTTACTCAGCACTTGCCCTGGCCATAAATGGGAAAGCGATTACGCATAGTTATTTCCTCCAAATTCGGGTTTCGAAGGCAAACCCTGTGAAATTGAAGACATATCTACAGTAAACATTGTAACAACTCATCGTTAAGAAGAACCATCGCTCCCGCTCGTTCTTTTTTCGCGACTTATTTATAATTACTTACGTCATCATCTTGAAAATTTCATGGTGTGGCATACTTGAGAAAAGAAAAATTTTAAGCAAATTTATATAAGGTTTGCTATGTATTCTCAGAGAATTATAAATATAAAGTTAAATCCAGTAATACGTCTGGTGGAAAGAAAACTAACTATCACCGGTCTAGATGATTTGATACACCCTCAAACGCATTCAGCACCAATGTGGACTTCATCTGCGAATTCTCCACCAGCGCCTTGGATACGGCTCGAGTACCATCCCCCCAATCTTTCCCCCATCCCCGTCCATTCCCTCCCCTCCCCCTGCACCCATGCCAGAGAAAGAGAGAGAGAGAGAGAGACGATGCACGACAACTTCAGAGATTCAATTCCGAAAATTCGGACATTTGGGAGTTGGGCGGTGGGAGGGGAGTTGAAAAGCGACAGCAGCAGCAGCAGGGGGGACGAACCCCGGCCCCCTCGAGTGGAGACCGGGAGAATGCGACGCGACCCCAGAGTGCAAGGGCAGCGATATTTTCAATTTATAGCGATGGGGTGGGGCAGGATGTAGGGTCAAGGGTGGCGGTGTTTGGCAGGGGGTGGCATTCGGAGTTGAGGGATGGCTCACTCTTTTTCTCACCGGAAAGATCTTGCTCCACATCTTGTGATTTCCGTCTCCATACACTGTCCGCTCCTCCAGGTCAGAACGAAAACATTGGCTGGGCTTTCGAGGCTTATATGGCCGTGCCATAACGCAAGAAACTTACTTCTCGAATATGCATTGGATTTTAAAATTTTATTTTCATGTACATTTTGTAGGGCAAATAAAGGGGGTGTATTCAATATTGGCCTTATAAAAAGATATTTATTTCTTTTATATCTACGAATAGATTTTTTAATTTTTTACGGAGCTGTGGAATAAAACTTATTGTTTTTCTGTTGCAATACTTCACTGGAATAAGACTAGTATGAGTGAGCGTTGGATTATACCCGATTATTTAGCAAAATCTTCAATATTTTGAATATAGTCAAGTTTTTTTATCGTATATGAAATTCGAAGACTACAGTCGTACACAATTTTAATTTAGGAATAAAATGATGACATAGTGAACATTTTTGTGTTCTAATTATGAATGGCTTATTACATTTCCTCTACCTCCATGTATCAGTAACGATCATGCATTCAATTATCTTTTAGCTAATCTGTAGGCGGGTCGAGTCATAATTTTAATACACAATACGTTGAATTTTTTGAAATAGTATCCTTCCTCTGACATGCCAATTACCCGCTGCCAATTTAGGAGTTAAATTTGCGAGGGAAATGGGATTTCTGAATTGAAAATTGCATTTCACAGCTTGTTTAAAAGACCATTATTTTTGCGTTTAATTGCATAGTAATCGATATAGTTAGTAATAATATTGAGATGGCTCTATCATAACTCAGGCTAATCCATCAAAATAATGAACTAACCGAAGGTAGATCGTGCAGAATAAATGTTATTGGAAATAACGATGAAAAGCTATTTCCTTCTGTGTGGTTAAAATAGCCCGTGGTATACAGCATTTTTCCTACTTCTTTATTCTTACAGTAGTTTCTGAAAGTGTATCGTACTTTTTGTTTCTTACTGTAGTTGATGAAAGCATTTTTTGAATTTATTCCTCGGTATTTAAGTATTAAGTTTTTCCTCAGTGCAGTCTTCGGACTTTGGGTGGTTTCATTTTAACTGGGTCGTCGTCTCCTTACATTCAAAATACTATCTTCTGGTAACCCACCTAATGTTCGGATTTATTCGGAAAAAATATTCATTTAATAATCACTAGGAATCACAATGTTGATATTCACATCCCTGAACATAGAAGTTCTCACTTCAATATATCTTTGATAGTAACAGCTGCCAGAATATGGAAATCACTACCAATAGAACCAAGAAACTTATTATTAACCGCCTTCATTACATTCATTTAAAACAAAATTGCACAAGTTGCTTCAAGGTAGTTCATGGCATTTCCCAGTTTAACTAGCCATGCCGATGTCATATATTACTAATGTGATGAGGGGATAATATATTTTGTATTCTGGCTATCATTTTCTAATAGTGTTGCGTTTTGCTCTTAGTCTCGTACATATTTTTTGAATAGTGGTATTATTTCCAATGCATTTCATGTGTGTGGTAATTTTGAGCGGCTAGTTTCCTAGATGTAAGTGTATGCGTAAGTTTGTATAAATTTATATTTTGTTATTTTTTCCCTTTTTTTTTTTTTGTGTTTGCACTTACTGAGCCTCGTTGTCGTGTTTTTTGTCCCCCTGTCAATTGATTTTTCTTGAATTGTTATGTAGTTGTAAAATATCTCATGTGCCAGAAAGACCCACGTTAATAATTGAATTGAAATAGCCTCCTGTGTCCAGAGGTTTCGAAAACGTGTTGCAGAGGCATTTTTGTTTGAAGAATTGGATATCCATTGATTTGCACGAGCTTTGAGCCGAGTTAAGCCCTCAAAAGCTATCATTTCGATTGTGTGCTGTTCCAGGTGAAAACTAGCAGTCAGTGTTTGAAATTTGTCCTCTTTATCTTCTTCTCTAACTGTATTGCTGTACAGTTAAGCTGGATTCTGATTAGTCTTTCCTTTTACCTCCGCACTTTAATTTCGTTCCTTCTTATTTCCAATTGAATTTGTGCCCACTGACTATATTTTTCTATTGATCAAACAAAATATTTTCCACCACGTTTAGGGCCAAAAAATAATGACTGGCCTCCAAAATGTGGGTTTAATGCTATAATCTTACCAGATAATAATTCCTCCATGGCTATCTCACTTCCATTTTACAAACGAATCGATTGGAATAACATATAATATTCAGTGGGCAGCTAGCTCTATTGTGTTTCTCCGATTGATATGTACTTTGGGATTTGAGTGCATTCATTCATTGAACGATAATTCTGGCCTAAAGTATACTTGGAAATGATACTTTCTCTCCACTCGTTAGAGTTGTTGTGAGAGGAGGAGAGGATTTGTGGGTAACGTGAGGCGAAATTATGCTATGATTTTCTTTGAAAACTTATGATACTTATGACGCCGATATGTTTCTGAAAAACAGTGCTTGCGGCGATGCATTGTATCGTGGTGAACGGTTGGTATGTGATTGGTTTTAGGAGTTCCCATTCTGTGCATGTTAATGGCGATGCTTTTCCAATTGCACTGTGGGCGTCCACAGGCCAGATTTTATCCTGGGTTAAGGACACTTCCAGAATAGCAGGAGAAATCTTGCGAACAGCAGGTCTGGCCTTAGGGCGCTGGCAGCATAGTTCGAGAAAAGTCACAATCGCCATGATGAAAACGCAGAGAAAACCCGGACTCCGATCCTTTCTTCAGCAGGTATATCAGGTGTCTCTTTTCCCTTTTACATTCCACAGATGATCCTTTCTTTTCCGCACTAATTTGCAACTGTTTCAAAGTTGTGTAAGTTTAAGCTTGCATTCCCTAATTTTGTAAGTGACCCACAATGTAATATCACTAGCTATTATTATTAGACGAATGAATACGATGTTTAAACTTTGGCATGCATGGGAATTGGGGTTAGGGTTGCAAACTTTTTGTCCATCAAAATATCAATTCTCTTTCTCCATTTCTCGATCGCCCCCTCTATGCGAGTATCGAGAGTTTATGCCGTGTCACTCTGTCCCCAGCCCCGCTTTGGTCACTTCACAGAGGGATTGAAATGGAAGTGAAAAATGCAAACGCGCCTTAGTAGTCGAAGCGACCATTTTGATTTTCCTTCAAACTGATTTCGCTCGCCCGGGTACGGTCTTTAGGCATTTTCTACATACAAATTGGCTGGAAATAAAGGAAGTCTTCCGCTAGACCACAAATTCTCTTTCTTATTCAGCCGTGATGAGAAAAAATGAATCAAAATCCAAAATTTATTTACGTCGGAGGGTAAATAGCAGAAATATGTAAGTTATATTTGCATTAGAGATTCACTGTTTTTGTCATCCATTTAGGTATGGATCCCATACATTAAAGGATTAGTATTAATGCGCCTAGAATAAAACCAGGCGGAGATGAAAATTTTATCTCAAGAAATTTCAGCTCTCTTATTTGTTTTAATCTTCTGTGATTAGATTATATGGATATCAGAGGGTTTCCATCTACCACAGAACCGTTGCCCTCGTCCTTTTTCCATTAAATGTTCCTATCCCTTTCTTTCCTTACCTGTGAATTTATTTGTATGTTTGTGCTTAAGGCGCCGTGCGAATGAATGAAGTAGTATATATATATTAGACCAGACCTATTGACACGCTCAAGGAGAAAACATTTGACCATGAATTCCAAGTTTTCCACTCCTCTGAATATTATCTTTCCTGAGCAAAGCCTGCTAGTAATTTATGAACGACTGCGATCATTAACTTGTAAATGACGGGCTGCAACGCGCATGTAGCAGTCGATAAGCCTTTAACTTACTCTTAACTATTGAACCTTTAAGTATTCCACATTGCGTGCTAAGTGGAAAATGGCAGGTGGAAATGAACCTATGATTTATGTGGCCCGCTCCCTATCCTGGAGCAAAAGCCGTGGCGTGGAGGACCGAGGAGGCGGCGGGACGCACGCTGGGGAAGCGGGCGGTGGTGCCGCTCTCCCCGAGGTCCTGTCTCAAAGAGAGAGGCTGTTTAATTTGCTCGAGTACCTCGTAAAAGTTGAAGTGTTGCTCGCCGCTGTGGACCGCCGTGGGTTGGTGTGGCGGGCGGGGGAGCGTTTATGAGGTCCCTGGCGATGCCCTCCGCGCTGATTTCTCATCGAATAAGTTGCGTGCGAGTGTGAGTAAGAAGGAATTCCTCCCTCCCTCACTCCTCTCTTGCTGGACTGCATCCCTTTCCGTGTTGCTCATTTGAATCTTTGATTGACCCACGATGAACGTCCATTCTCTGACCGCCTTTTAGTCACATTAAGGAGAGGAATTACCCCCGCCTAACCGATCGTATTTTGTATTTTTTTGCGACGAGTTATTCGTATTAAACTTATACTTGGCTATTTTAAACTTAAATTAAATTTTCAGGATGCGTGAAGTAGACCTTTGTCAAAATTTTCCGGTATCTTGAGCATAAATATTTTTAGAAATGCTAAGGTTTTCATCATCACAGGGCAACAATCCTCTAATTGGTTAGATGTAGCTCTTAACTCAGTTTTCCTGTCGGCTAATATTTTCACGCTGTAAAAGGAATAAGCAAAGAAATTCTCCGGCAGCTGTTTCTTTTTGTTCTGGTTGCTCCTCGTGCTTGCTCTCGGCCAGGCAGTAAGTGTCTGACACGAGAGAGGACGAAATACGAGGAATACAAAAAAAGCAATCGTTCAGTGGCGCTGATCACTCGATACATGTGGAACCAACAACTCATAAATACAAAATACAATGATTGCGGGAAATTCAAATTCTCAAACACACACAAACGAATTTCTTCTCTTTCACATCCTTCTTTACATGTCCCAAATATTTTATTCGCGGCCTTCCTTTTTCATTTTTACCATTTCTTGTCCCTCGACAATTTACAATCTGGCCAACATGTCTTATGAGTATGCCAATTAGGTTGTTCCGTCTTCTTATTATGCCTTTCACGAGGTTTCTCCTCATTCCTACTCTTCTCGATTTCCTCATTATCTACTCGATCAGTGAGGTAAAATTTTTAAATTTGAGATAATAACTAATGTTGAAAAGGGTCTTTTTCATACAACCTCATATTTTCAAGATGAATGATTAATTTAAAAACGAGTTATTAGTTAAGAAAGAGGACTAATTTAGGCAGAGAGATGCATCCTCTAGCGGTGAATTAGGTCTCATTCACCACAACTAGAATTTCTTATAATATTTTGTATATTCGCCAAGGAATTAGCTTCCTCGTATACAAAGGCATTTACGATCTCTCTGACATTAACAGTGCTCGATGGAGGGTAGTGACGGATTGGATGATGATGGATGTTTAGTTACTATAGTGCAATTCTTATGGAAATAGTTTGGAAATGCTATAGTATTGAAAATAAATTTCAATGTAGTCATTTTGAATTTGAATTTGGAATCTTAAGTTAGAATACTCCCATGTGATTTACTCTTATCTCAATTTTTTCTGATCGACACTCTGGCGATCGAATTCAGACGTAAAATCTTCGTCTAGACGTAGACGTCTTAACTCAGATATATCTATCATATTTATTCACAAGGTTTGACTTATTGGAATAAAAACAATAGAAATTTTAAACCGTATCTTTTTAGTTACACCGTCTCATATAACATCGGAAAACGGCCTGTTTGTATTTAGGTATGAAAAATGCCACCACGGCCTCTCTTATATGGTTTCACTATAACTTGTACTGTTATCGCGTCAGTTGTTTACGTTCGCTTTTCTGGCGAGATGTTTCCGCGTGTGATCGAGAGGGGTTTGTATTAATAGCGTTTGTTTCAAATTATCAAAAGATTATATATTTACCCGACAAACGATACTGATTAAGTTCTCCTGGGTTTCCCACAGGGTATACATTGCGGCTGCTGGTGATGAAGGTAAAGACAGCGTATGCGACTGGGAGAGCTTAATTATCTCACCTCAGTGTTAGCAGCTTAGTCTCCATTTTTCCTAGCAAAACTGCAATGCTGAACACATTTGTATAACTTTAAATAATATAATATGTAAATATAATATATTGTGCGTTGCCCTAATTAATAACTGATGCAAAGAATGAAAAAAGGTATCGTAAAAATGTAAGAAATTGGCCGTTTAACATTAATGTTGAATCGAATTTGATTAGATAATGTATGGAATGAGGTAGATCAGTGCGATGTCAAATGTCCTAGTTTAGTGCATTCATATACTATATTCATGCGGAAATTCAAATTTTTTGTTTAGTACGTGGGCTTCTATTCGGAATGCCAGCATTGATACACTTTTGTTCAAATTTTTAGCGATACTACAAAAATATTCCAAATGTAAAATGAGTCGGTAACCCCAAAATGGAATCTTAATTCCAATGAGGAGCCTATGTTCCAAAATATAGATGCATCAAAAATTGTAATTACATGTGGAATAACCATTATAATTATTATAATTAACTACTTAATCTCTCTATCCTATCTCAATCCCACCTCTTGTAGGATTTACGAACAAGCTATCTAGATGAAACCAGTTTTTTGCGCTTCCTCTTATTGGGAATATGATTAAATGGGAATAGGTTCAGATGTATGAGTTCAATATCTATGGAGAGACATAAATGGTATCCCGAATAGTTAGTACACTCATTGGCACAGGTCACGGATGAAACAATTATGCTCCGTCGTTTACAATGATCATAAAATCAACTAGAAGTATTCGTGAATTGGTAAAAGTAATGTAGAAGTGCAAAAAAATGTTGGAGATTTGGCCACTGTCCGATGACCAGCGACGAATTCAGCTAGGTGTCTATTTGGGAAGGTTTGACTTCGTGGTACTGCATAATTTCCAAGCAATCATGAAAAAATGAGATACTACAACCCTATGAATTTACTTCAACTTATGAAGAAAGAAATACTTATAATTAGTTCAGTCCCTTCTTGGATATCATTTGGTATTTAAATCATATCCAGGTCTCACATGAGTCAATGCCTTTTCCGATCGAGCATTTTCCCATGTAATAAAGGGTCCAAATTTACGCTACGAATTCTTCTCCCATCAAATAGGACTGACAAAATTGGCTGAGCGAAATAATTTTGAAGCCCCATCTAATCGCCGAACCCGTAAGATTTGCTAAGACACTCATTCACCCTAATCTTCATTACTTAACTCTAAAAATCCTTGCTAAGTATGCCGGAACTATCCACAGCTCGCACTAAAACAACATTTTTATTTGTTTCAGCCCAATGCTGAGTAATGAGCAGAGATTTTTCATCATAATCAACATCAGTCAATAATGCTAAAATTGGTCTGACGCAGCTCTTCATTCCTCTCTCCTCCCCGCCAGCCTTTTCATAGGGACGGATTTATTATTTTATACATCCTTTACTACCAGTGCTACGTAACTCATTCGGGGCCGTCCCTTACCCTTCTTCCCTTCCCCCTGTCCTTCTACGATTATTTTCATCGGGCCATCATGTCTCATAATATGGCTAACTGAGTTATCCCGTCTTCTCATTAAGGTTATCAGAATAAATCTCTTTTCTCCCACTCTTCTTAGCACTTCCTCATATTACGTCAAAATTCTAAAGTTATGTTAAGCCTCCTAACACGTACTCGACTTGAAATGTATTCCTCTGTAACTAATTTTATGGTCGGGGCATGAACAATCAGCCTATTTCGACTTCTATCCCCTTCCAATTCTTAAACCTTCATTAAAATCACATTCGATATATTTTTAGGGGGAGAGAAGGGATGGTCCACTTGCCACGCGCGATAAATGATTATTGCCGCTCGGGAATATATTTTAAAATATACGCGCGAGCGAGGGAGATATTTTTCGATTGCGTCTCGCGTGTCGCCCCCAAATCCCTCGTGTTTTTGTTGACTCGTGGCTTTTCGTCCATTTAATGTGGGAATGGGGGAGATAATCGGCCTGATGATCTGCTGATAAATCGCGATGATAAATGATTCCGAGGTCGCGCTCCGGGTTGAAGGGGGCAGGGTGTGGTGGGTGGGTGGGGAGCCGTGTCGCGCGGCCCCCGCCTCACCCACGCTCCAACATTTCACACGGCCTTCTTCTCGCTTCACGCATTCCCATTGCATTGGACGAAGTTACCCCCATCATTAATACTAAGTAATAGCGTAATTCACTTAAATCTTTGATGAATTCGCATCCCTCTTTGTTCTCAAACAGTAAGGCCTATTACGCAACGAATAAAATCCGAAGAGTTAAGCGTACCAATAATTTTATAATGTAATTTATCCATATTAAAATGAGCAATTGCAATTTTCTACGATTATAAAATTTATTACAACCTAGGTTTCACGGTCAATACGTAATACTCAAGCTAACTCGTAATGTAGTAACATCGAAACCTAGGACGTAATAATTTTATAATTTCGGAAAATTACTAGTGTTTATCTCAGTGCACTACTTAATTACTTCATGTTATAAGTAAATTTGAGCGTAGTCACGCATGTGGGTGTGGAGTCATTTGCACTAAGGGGGATATGCGTAGAATCATTTGGACTAGCCGGGATTTGAATCCTAATCTCTCAATTGCTGGTTAGGTATGCTTCCAGGCTTGGTGATTACCCTATTGGCACCAGATAGAATCGAGTTCGAATCCCGTCTAATATCCCGTCCCTGATATTTTCACGAGATAATTACATTTAAACGCTTATATAAATTTTTATTTCATCGAATAAAGCCGATAGTACCTGATTCTGCCTGCCCCGGAGTTGATTTGTGTGCATGAATATATTTGCTTTTATAGTAATTTCCTCAGTATTTTTTCCTTTGATATTTTTTTCGCGTAATTTTCTTGTAAAAATATTCATTACTATTATCCGTATGATGAACACCTAAATTCCAATGATCAAAGTATTGTATGTATCAGGCGTCATATGCCCCCCACCAACTCATCATCTGTCTACTTGTAATCTCCTACTCTAATTTCGTTTCCTTTCATGCAAGCGTATTGGTTCCGCGATTATGTTCATTTTTCTCACCAATTATTTATCTTCAATTAAGGGCACATGAATCCATCTTATTGAATCCACTTTGTGTTCTTAGAATTTACCATTAACATGGTGTTTTTCCCGCTTTTAGGAACATTCCAGAAAATACAGGAACTCCTGAAATCCCAAAATAACCCAATTGGCTGTCTTGTGGTGCCTCAGGGGATGAATGAGGCAAATGAATGAGTTACAAGCACCAACGGTCTGAGAGTAGATAAAAATAGTTGGGATTAGAATCCGGAACGTTAATAGCACCCAAGTCACCAACGAATTATAACGGAGTAATCACATTTAGAAATATCGAATGCGAGTATGTTTTGGAAATTATAACAACCGTCATTAGAAATAATAATTTATTGATTTTTTACTTTTGGAATAATTTTATTTGAAGAATAAGTATGTAGTAGGAGCCCAGAACAGTCTATAATGGTTCATAAATATATTCAGAGAAGGTACATTCAAATATTGGTCATAGCTTTTAAATATTCTATTTGTGATACACTTGGATGGCCACATTGAAATATATTGAATGATTTGATTCATCAAAGTTTTCAATACATTCCAGTTTTGGAGAATTTATTGAAAAAAATTGTTAAGCCTATTTATTACAATGGTGCTTGTTTTTGGCAATCGTTGGAGAAACACTACATCACGGATATTGTGGCATTGTTAGATCCAGTAAAATTTGACTCATCACATCCGTTATATTAGAAGTGTGGGGTACAATCGTTTGATAGTAGCTACTCAGATGAGCAGTATTAATTGCTGAAAGGATTTCGAGTGTTTGGTGCTTTCAAAGAAAATTTTCTTGGATTGAAAATTTCATTATGGTTCGCTGAAAGATGGAATGCGTGAAGAACTTTTCAAGGGAAAATTGGTCAAGGGTTGTTTAGGAATATGAGAAAATTATGCAATTAGTGGCTGGAGAAAAAGTTTGATTTCACGGATCATGATACTGCAATTTGCATGCTGCAGATTTTATGACTGGCGTTAGGTAACCTTCAAACAGTAAAATAAAAAGAAATCGCCATTAGTAACCCAATTCTGATTATGGTTGCCAATTATTCCGGAATACTTACTATTAATTAATGCTTTTTTCATTTAACAATCGTTCAAAGTCAGTCATTTTTATTTTACTCGTGTAAGAAATTGAAAAAATTTGATTTTGAATTCTGGCTTTCGTTTATATCTTAATGTGGAAAAGTAACGCACTAGAAAAAATTCTATGGATAAGATTTTCCCTTCTATGTACGGTAGGGCGGATCGGAAAAATCGATTTTTTTTCAAATCACTCTTTCCCAATGAAAAATAGTTGTGACCCCGATCAAAAATACGGTCTGAAATTTTTGAGACTCCTAGGTGAACCCCTGAAACTCGCTCAAATACCATTTATGGGGGGGAGGGTCAAAAATCGAAAAATAAATATTTTATGGTCATTCCCCATAGAATTTGACGAGTTAGTGGTCTTAAGGGCAAACATTTCGTGAATTTTGACGTTTCTGCCACCTTTAAGCCACAAAATGCTAAAATCCCGCGAAAAGAACATTCCAACGCCCACGCAGCGTCGCGGATAGAAGAGCGTCAGGCCGCTCGCGTCCCCTCCCCGCTCCCCCTACACGCCCCGAACGCACCAAAATTCATCCCGCGTGTGCTGCTAGGAGGGCGCTCACCTTTGATAATACAAATCGGCAGATGGTAGAAGGTAAAAAAGAATGCGTAGTGAGGCAACTTGTCCCTTTTTTGACGTCTCGTCGGCATTGTGCAAATCGACGCAACCAACTTTTAAAGCATTAAGGAAATATTTTTGTATTGTTCGCAAAATTTTTAAAAGCGAGAACGCACGCAAGGGGCCTACGGACTATGAAGTGGCCACTCGAGTGACTAGAAAGGTGTGCAAATTTTCGAGACGCGCTTCTCTTCCGTAATGTCTCTGACTAAACGGATTTTACGGTGACGTAGGAATTACCAAAACTCAGGGAAAAATGTGAAATGATTATCATTTCAGAGCGTTGATTCAACATCCTCAATCGTTAAAGTAAGTGGTAAACAGTAGTATATCGAAATTGTCGGCATTGGTGAAGGCAGGGATAATTCCTCGCCTACCATACCGAAGGTCGTGGGTTCGAGCCCCGCCTGGATAGGTTGCCCCTTCCAGAATATGGGTGTGTGTGTGATCGTCTGCTGTTTATTGTTTTAATTCCCGATGTAAAGGCCTTATTGTGCTGTTTTCCGGGCTAACGTCCCGCCCAATCTTGTGAAACTTGTCATGAGTTTCTTGTACATTAGATCAGTCAGAGTCACTGAAGGCAGTGCTCTCTCATCAGCAAGAGAAACGAACTGTGGTGTCCACCATGGCGCTATCCTGTCACCTATCCTCTTCAATCTATACGTCAATCTCAGCAGATATGCAGGATAGGTGAGAAATAAAATCCCACCCGCGGACCAAAACGGAAACCAAAATCCAGGCGTGTCTGTTCCCACATTGGGCGGCGTCCTGGTCAGCGTCTGTCCCCATGTCGGGGGCAACTGCTCTAAAGACCTGGCAGTAGGTATAAAATGCAAATCCCCCATCAAAGATGGAGACTCGGAATATGAGATGCCTCGGAGAAAGGTCGCTGCCTGGGGTTCGCCAGGGCACGTCTGGAGCTGACGCTGGACGTGACAGCATGCAAGCCGTCAGTGATGGGAGGTTGAACAGGCGGACACCCATCGGGGAACCCGAAGGAAACACAGCCGATGATAATAGAATGGATACCACGTAAACATCTGCTATAGATGCTTCCCAATCTACATCTGTTGAAAATCGAGGGACCACTAAAGCAGGAAAAAATCGTGTACGCATGAAATGGACTCCCGAAATGAATAAATGTTTCATTCAGGCGTATTACACAATAACCCGACTTGAAATAGATAAAACTAGCTAAAGAAAATACATTTTTGAGAAATTTAAAGAGGATTACCCAGAATGTATAGTCACCGAACAAAGAGTCGCTGACCAGAGACGTGCAATTGTATTAAAAATCTTTTACCCGCCACAATACTGGAAGAAATAAATTATCAAGTAAGCAAAGAATTGTCCAGAAGTAGCCTTATAGACCCACCAATAAGTCAGGATGAAATCAGTTTAAATGT
Source organism: Ischnura elegans (assembly GCF_921293095.1). Lineage (NCBI taxonomy): Eukaryota > Metazoa > Arthropoda > Insecta > Odonata > Coenagrionidae > Ischnura > Ischnura elegans. The sequence continues at coordinate 97,278,240 of NC_060259.1, forward strand.
TGCATCTGCATATAGCGAAGCTGAACCGCCAACAATCCGCGTCCCGTAGAGCAACTTGAGAGAGAAATTTTACAAACAGGAAACTCAGGAATCATCAATAGTCAATGCGATGTAGAACAGATTGACACCAATCAGTCCAAAACGACAAATCTCGAAGAGACTGAATTATTAGAATTGTTAACCAAAACGGTAATAGAATATTACGGTTCTGATCCCAGCGAGCGACCAAAAATTCCAAAAATAAATACATCAACAAAATTTATGCAAACCGTCGCTATGGTCAATAATGTTCTACCTCAGCTAACCCAGTATTTAAGCAATATTTTCGACATCCATACATTGATTTATGCTCCCTCCATCACCATTATCAACCACTTAGGCTTCAAAATCAAGCTCAGCATCCGATCTGTAACAATGCCAATAAAAAAAAGAAACAATTCCATCATGGAGAAAACGCTTAGAAAGCTATGTAAAAATCTAAGACAGCAAATTGGTAAATTGACCCAATATCAAAATGGAAATAGATCAAGAGAGTTGGTATCATCACTTAAATGTGTTTTTAAAAATTTTAACACTGATATAGCTAAAGAAAACCACAGCCGGCATGTCAAAGAGTTACTCGAACTTAATAAACAAAAACTAGCAGTTAAAGTTCGGCGCCTTAAAAGATACAATAAGTCTTTCAATAGAAAGGAGAAAAAACCGGGAATTTAAAACCTACGAAAAATCATTACAAGAAGCTGAGATCATCTGCAACCACTGATATCGAAGGTAAATTGCTAGATCAGGATGGAGTATACAACTTCTGGTCCTCAATATGGTCGAAGCCAACAGAAAGCAATTCGAGTGCAAGTTGGATTGGAAACGAAGAAAACTTGCACCTCAATTTAGTTGAAATGCAGTTCACTAAATTCTCAACCGAAGACCTTAAAATAGTTTTAAGAAATGCACATAATTGGAAATCGCCAGGTCCTGACGGAATTCAAAACTTCTGGTATAAATAGTTTACGTCTCTACATGGAGCCGTAGCCAAATTTTTTACTGATATTATTAATAATCCAACAAACCTCCCTGAATTCTTCACCAAAGAGATAACATGCACGAAGCCTAAAAAAATGAATACGGAAGATCCTACACAATATCGACCCATAACATGTCTACCTGCTACATATAAAATACTCACATCTTGTATCACAAATAAAATATATGGGAATTGGAACTGTCCCACATATATATTTCCCATATACAACAAGCATGCAATAACATTAATATACTTTAAACATCATCTGGATTTGCAGGCAACATTAAAATGATGGATGGAGTTCTTTTTTTAGCACCAAGGTTAAGGACAGATTGTGAGTATTTGGGCAGTATCTTTTGTATGTCTTTGTTGCATTGTGATGGGAAGGATTCGTACACATAGTTTAAAATAATGTCCTTAAAATTTGATTTTATTTGTACATCAATGCTAGTCTTTCTTGTGGCCCCCTAAAGGTATTAATTAGTAGCCAAGTCTTCCTAATGTCGTCTTTGTTTTTTTTTCGAGATTAGAGTGCACAAGAGATTTTAGACCTCCTTATCAGGGAAGTCGCCTCATTTCTTTGGGTTCTGTAGTTGTTTCTGTGCGCTTTGTTAGTTGGGTTGGATTTATATTTTTTGAACATTATGTCTCTTGTCTGTATTTATGAATCAATAGCATTATTCATCCACTAAAGTTTAAATGTTTTATTACCGATTTTTTCCTGTTTCCTGATATTAGATACTGAATATGCATAATTTAGTTTTTCGCACACTTGCTGATAGATGCTGTCAGAATCATTGAATGTAAGCAGCGTCGACTATTTTCTATTAATTAATTTCTTCTATTCATTAATTTCTTCTATTCATTTATTATTTTACTCTCCGGCTACAAAGATGTGAGGACTGTATATTATCATCACCATCAGCAGCTCGATTCTGTAAATGTCATACCTGTGCTTCGCGTGGTTCGAACCACAGTGGAGTTCTCACGCCTCTCACCGTGAAAGACGTTCAAGCGATCCTGTAAGCCTGTGTCGTGAGATGTTTGACGGATTGCGAACGATCACTTCAGTTTCTTATGTTGGTAGCTGTGCGGACGCGAGGAACGAATCAGAATCTCCGATACAAACTTACTTCAGCGGCCAACTGCAACTTCAGTTACCATAGAGAAACATATACAATGCCGTGGAATATTCACTCCCAAAGTAAATAATACTTCTTTACTCAATTTTGAGTGAGGTATTTTCTTTTAAAAGTACCTATTAATGATAAGTTACGGTTGTTTAATTAGTATATAGCTATAAACTGGACATTTCCTCTTTTATATGTTGTCAAGTGCTGCGTATCAAAGTCAGTTATCACGTAGCGAACTCGTAATTGCACAATTAGCTCTAATTTCCTCATAATATGGAGCTAATGCTTACGCGGAATGAGAGCAAGTGTTATTTTATGGTTCATTCTCGTATGCGTTTGAGCTGTTCTCATCATTTCAGTACATAATTTTAAATGCGCTGTGGTGCGTATACATACATGTCTGATTATGCAAGCACATGCCACTATATTCACGATTTAAACTGATGAAAATGTTTCTGGCGCGAATACGAGTAGATTATCAACAGTTTCTGCTAGAGGACGAGATGTTTACATGTCTTAGTATTTCTATAATGTCAACAGAAAAACGAATCATGTTGGTCGTGTTACTGAACGGCAGCAATAATGCATGGAAGTGATGGAATATATGATCAATGTTTATCTTAACGTACTAAAGTATGCCCCGGCAAGCCATCTAAACGTCTACGAATTAATCGTGGTGTGAACTCAGTGATCCATCGCCAATCTCACGTCTCGAAGGGATTGTTGATATCGCGTATCTGCCGCCGAAGTATGTGCATCTATTGCCTCCGTCGACATTGGTGCTCATGAAACAGTAGCGGAGGTATGTAAAGAGCCTCCATTCTCGTTAATAAAAACAAATCGAAGGCTTGAACTTACGAAACAAATATTAAATAAATCTGATAACATTCAGTACCGCACAATACTTTTACCGTTGGTTCTACTCCAAATTATTATGAACATTAAGTTGTGAGTATTTTACTTGTACATTCTAGAAGATGCACAATTATAAGATAATTGTGAAACCCTCAGCGCAAGGTTTAACTTCCCACCAACTTCAATCGCAATGAAGGCCAATCAATTTAAATACGACGCGAATGTAAATTTAACTTTACGCATTTCTTTTATTTGTTTTTAATACATATTACTTATGGGAAGTGACAATATGAAATAGCCACCATCGTAATTAATTAATAATGTGCTATTAATTATCAATCACAGCGTAAATTCATAATGAAAAATTAGAGCGCATTGCCGCGACGAAGCTACCACGGGCCCTCTTGGGCGTGAATACTTCCACGGACGCGGCTGTGAGAGTGACGTCACTATAAAGTTTCAGAATCGCTCCAGCGTCAAAGCCGTGAATACATTGACGAAATCCGCTTGTGACGGCCATATCACATTTACAGAATCGAGCTGCAGGTATGTCCTTGTTTGTATGTATGATAACACCAGCAGGAAAGCGATCAGATATTTTGGTTTTTATTATGAAGCCATCAATTTTGGATTGGAAGTCTGATATTTATGTGACCTAGGCTAATACCACCTTATTTTTTTAAACTTCTGTTCTTGTGCTTTTAGTGATGCATGTAGTGAGTCCATAGGTTGCAAGTAAATTTTTGTAAATATCCACCATAGAGTCTTTCTTTGGCTTTAAATTTAAGTTAAGATCACCAATCAAAATTATTTTTTTGTCTTGTCTGCTTTGAAGAAAAGATTCCATAGTAATGAGAAAATCTTTCTTGTTTAAATGTGGTGGTCTATAAATACATAATAGTAAAATAGAGGCGGAGTCATTATCTATTTTCAAGAGTAAGGATTCACATTCATCTAACTTCAAATCAACCACCACAGCGGATACACCATTCCTTAGAAAGAACATTACTCCTCCACCCCTTTGATTTTCCCTCAATTTATGGAAGGAGCTGAAAGCAGGCAAACGATAAGGATGTAGCTCAGATGTCTTGATACTGACCTCAGCCAGCATGCACCCCAGCACCCTCCCTCCATCATCCAGCATTCTGTTCAACACCTTTACTTCATCCCGATTTTTCTTTAAAGACCTCACATCCAACAAGTAACAAATGTAACCTTTATACAAATGAATAGTGTTAATTAATTTATAATTGCAGTCGTAGGATATTCATTCTACATCGGCAGTAATAAGAGGTAATGGATCCATGGAAATCGTATCACATTTCACCAATTTACTTAGATCTTTCTCATTTTGTAACTTAATTATTTGGGCGTTTTCACTTTTTCTGACTAGAACTTTACAATTTTTGTGCCATACAAATTTATAACTTGGTTCTTGTGCCTTAGTTTTAGCTTGCCATAATAGATTCCTTTAAAAATATGTCAGGCTTTCATTGATATACACTCTTGAGTCTGGGTATTTCTTTCTCAAAGGAGCAGTATTTAAATCCTTTTTAGAAAACTAAACCATAATTTTACCAGATTTTGCTTTTGCTTTCGGTGTGACATAAATATCCGAAATAGAGTTCTGATCAACCTTGATGCCAGTTTCATTGGCGATGTCAATCACTTTACTTATCAAAATTTCACTGTCATCATTATCCCTCACAGGAATAGGGTAGTTTCCTTCATCAAATAAAACGAAAGGCATTGATTGCGATTCGTTACCGACCAGAAGTGTATTCATAATATACAAATTATTTGGTTTTATAAATCCCAGTTTAGACGAATGGCAATGGTAAATTTTAACCTCATTTGAAAAAGGGCAGATTGGCGCCAATGCGATGCCACTCCACATGACGTCACAGGGACCTAGTTTCTATACGAGTAGATAGGAATTTTACATCGTCTGAGATTACCAATGCATACTTGAGGCACAGAGCTCAGGGAAACATCTCTTAATAATCACCTATTAAAACTGCCTAAGGTCGGAAAGTTTCCTTCGTTTGATAACGTATTAATAATCCTATTTCAGCCAAGCGCTACCTGCTAACAGGGTACTCTGCTACCTGCTAGCATCCTGCGTCGTATTAGCGCTCAAAGCCTCGCCCCTAGGTCACCTCATTTGCGGCAGCGGGAACCAGAACGACGTCAAACGGAGTTTTCCCATCATTCATACTTAGCCGTCGCGTTTTCGCGAGCTTGAAAATTTTCACATTTCATTTAATCGCGAAAAATAGATATCGTCATTAAAAATCTAAGAGCGTGAAATGCGTACTCCAGGAGTAATAATCTTTCGATTTAGGCAATAAAAAATAATAGGTAACCACCCTATTTCAACTATTTCTAATTTGATTTGTATCTGTTTCTGTTCTAGTGCGTTTACCGTCTTTTCTAATTCACTAATAGTTCTGTCCTTTGCTGCTCTTTGAGGTCGCTGATCGTGTTATTAAGATCAGTCACAGTGTTTTTTAAACTATTAACAGTACTCACAAATTCATCGTGCCCTTGGCTGAGGAAAGCAACACTCCTCTTTATTTGCTCGATATCTTCTGAGGTGAAGGCAGCATCTGCTGATCCAGCCTCTAGTTGTTCCTCAGTCGTTGAAGAAGACTTATGTCTTGTACCTTCTCTTTCACTGCGACGGCAGGTTACACATCTCCAGGTTTCCTTCTTCTTAGTTGACATTGACCGGTATGTAGATTCTCTTATACCGGAGCAGTTGTGGTGCATGCACAAAACACATCCATAGCATTTTACATGCTCCTCGTGGAGAATGGTTTCGTCACGCTTGCCGCAATTCATGTGAAACAATGTGTAACACATAGCAAACACGTGAGAAGAAACTTGGGGGGCCAAAAACTTTTTAATGGCGTTTACGTTGACTCACGACGTTAATAGTACGAGATATCTGATCTTAATAGTATTATCAATGTAATAGATGAGACAAAAACAGGAAAACTATAGACCCACTGTAGCACGTCCGTTCACTGCGGCAGCTATGACATAAATGATAAATTACTGCAGTGGACCGATATGCTAGTATTAATAATAAATGCTAATATTATTAATAATGCTAATATTTATGATAAATTATTGCAGTGGACCGATATTTGGCCACATGCCGGCGCTATGTAATGCCGATTAGATTTAAGCTTAGAATTAGAATATATTAGGGAATAATATCATTTAACATGTAATTAAGTCCTAGTTCTTCCTAACCTTAAAGTGCATTGCACACGCTCACTATTAGACTATTTTTCAATTTCTCCTACACTTACACTGGAAAGGTATACACTGGTCCCTTACACGCTTGTTAGTTCATGACCCCAATTTCGAGAATAATAATATACTCCAATGCTTTTTAGTGCCATGGGCACATAAAAAATGCTAAAGATGTGGTCTTACGACGCACAGGAGCAGCAAGAACCATGTCAGGGCTGAAAAGCCCAGTTAATGAAGGATCGGGATGAGAAATCGAATTTTTTAAAATATTTGTATTATTACACCGATAATAATTTAGAGGGGATAAAATAAATCTCATTTGAAATAAGTTCAATAAATAAACACACGCTGAATCAATTGCAAAGAATACACATATCATTGTTTGCCACTTGCATGTAGGTATCAGTAATTTACACAATATAATACTATCGTATGTAGTAGGTTTTTAAATGCATATAGGCGACCTACTCTTACGCCTTCTCTTCAGGATTGCCAAAATGAATGGTTTGCTGCTAGAATTCGTGAAATTTCCTCATGGAGGTTGAAATAAAAATTCGTAATTCCAAAAAATACTTAAATGCATTAATGGTTCAACACATGATTAGTTACGTCACTAAGCGAAATATTTGGGTGAAAAAAATGCATGTTCGCCTCGAGATTGAAAAAAATATGAATCTATTTTCTCGAAGTGATCGCTCTGAGGCGAAGCTGGTCCTGCATTATTATATTTTACATTTATTTAAATAAATAAAAGATCGTAGCACTTTTCCACAAGATTTTTTAACGCGTACAACGCGTTTCGGCTCACTGAGCCATCATCTGGCGCAAGACCGGGATTAGGAAAGACCGGGATTAGGAAAGACCGGGAAAGACTGGCGTTTCGGCTCAGTGAGCCGAAACGCGTTGTACGCATTAAACAATCTTGTGGAAAAGTGCTAGGATATTTTATTTATTTAAGCATGTCTAACTTCTACCAATTTAAGACTGAATCTGTTGAACTTATTTTACATCTGTTGATTAAGGCATTTCAGTTTCCGTTTTTTTGAGAAATTACAAAGTTTTACTTGAGCTATCATGATTGCCATCATATCCAATGGGATCCCAAGGCTTTCCCTCGTGTGTCGGGCCTGAGTGACTTCCAGCCGCACTAAGTGATTACTCTTGGGAGGGCAGTCATTTAGTTGTCCGAGTTTTTCGACTCGTGGCGTTGTTTTTTTATTCGTGTGTGCGTGGGGTGATTTTATTTGAAAGCCAACCGGGGAGGGATGGAGGCAACGTGATAGCGTGCCCTGGGTTGGACCCTGGGGGTGGGCTTGGCTTTTTATTGGACGCCGCTCTCATCTGATCTGTGCGTGTCCACTTTGTATTATCACGAATACTTTTATAATTACTCAGCGACCAGGCTAAAATTTAGCCGCGCTACCCGATGATTATCCCAATTAAACGGATAAAAGATTAGACGTAGATTTCATATATTCTGTCAGAAATGTTATTATTTGGCCATGCGATAAGGATTTGAGTTTTCCGGTACAAAATAAATTAGCCCTCCCTGATATGATCTGGACAAGATCAGGGGACCCCAATCTGTGATTTTTTGACAGAAATCTTTTTTCATCTAAGTGGGATCGATGTTTTATCTGTTTACTTAGACGAAGCTCGTGTTATTTCAACCAAAATAATTAATTAGAAATTTATTTCTTTTTTACGAACAGATATTCGTACACTTGTGCCATTTCTTTTATTTTGAAAGTCGATGATTATTTATCATACTTCACTGATAATTCGCGTAAACTGTTTTGATTTTTTAAAATATGTCGTGTCTGCTACAAAGCAAACATTTTATCTGTTCAGTGCACTTTGTCAAAAGGAAGTGACAACCACTTAGTGTCGTTTAAAATTTGGAAGCTTGACTTATTTGATGAATGGGAATGGATGTTTAAGATTGAATTATCGGTTCATTTATGAGGCACTCAGTATTACGGCATGAAATGGAGGACTTGGCGCTTGGGCTCGCCTGCGTGAATGTGAGAAAGTATTAGTGAGTATTCTCAATATTTATTCTTATTTAGTGGCTGATGTATACATGGCTTCAAAATTATGCTGGGTAAAACTTCGTAACTTAAAAAGAGAAAATTACCGCACAGTATGGCATGAGTCGACTATAGAGATTATTGCTAGGCGCTTGAGTTACAATTTTCGTTCGATAAATTTGGGGGCCAATTAAATGATAAATAATTATTACACTCTTTAAAGAGGGGATTCGTATCGTACTTGGAAGGATTAATGAAGTACTTAACGTTAATTGTGATTTGTGCGTCATCATGTCGTTTTACTCTCGCATTGCACAAAGATTTGTTGGTTGTTTTATCCATGATCAGATGAAATTCATAGGATTTTGTAGTTGAGTAAACAATATTTTCTTCAAAAATTTACCTTTTCTTTTAAGGTTGGAGTTATTACATGCGTTTACCACTCTTTGTTATAGTCGGCTCATTTGTAGTAGAAAAATTAGCAAAGTATGCGTCAATATTAGGGTATATTTTAAGACAATACTGAAATAGATACAAAATAATTCCCATAATATTATTGTTTGTCAGTTTATTGAAACGTGATCTACAGAGTAAAAAAAACATTCTTTACTTCTGTGACGACGTGCTGGTTTAAATTCGAAAGAGTTCATTACCCTGCAGTTGGTCTAGTGCGCTATTATCTGATGTCTGTAAATCAACCAAGTAAGAATCATCACTTCCCAGTAAGCATATTAAGGTCCTATTACTTCTAATTTAGAAAGGGGATATCAAAAATACAAATGTACCATCTAGCTGACTTTCCCATATAAATCTTTAAGCTATATTACAACGTCTTTAACCATGGATTGATTCTGTTTTTGTGGATCATTTGAAGACGGACGAAAACTTTGGCTCTGTTTTCAGGAAAATCAGCGTTATCAATTTTCCGAGATGTCTTTTCTCCCTCCTCGTTTGCTCACCCTTTCTCTTCCTCGTTTATTTGGTTTGATTCCCATTACACGTAGTTTAGTACATGTTTGGCTTGGTTCCTGTCGTTAAATTTTGTCTCACCTTCGATTAATCGGAAGAAAAATCATGTAATTAAGTTCTAGTTCTTCCTAACCTTAAAGTGCATTGCACACGCTCACTATTAGACTATTTTTCAATTTCACATAGGATATTAGCAGCGTAAAGAGTTACATTTCCAAATTATGTGGTGTGTATGGTATGAGATCAAGTCATTGATGGTATTTCCTGGAAAAGTACCCTTTTGTTTGATAAATCATATGGAGGAACCGCTTCAAATCTTTCTCCTAATTTCCTCATAAAATAAACCCTCGCACCGATAATACCCCTGCGCAATTTCATCTGCACACCCCTTTCCAAGACGAAATACCTTCTGTTGTATTACCTAGCATTTTAATTTTATAACAGCTCAGATTAGTCTTACTTATTTTAATTATCACAAGCCGTCACCTGTCTGTACAGCTCCTAGAAAAATGAGGCTCTAAATTGTAAATGGTCTTTTGAAAACTCAATACTATTAGATGGTTCTACCTCCGAAAATTCACATAGAATCGAACTGGAGCGTCAAAGTGTAAAAAGCTTTCACCGCATATCTGTTTCCAAAATATTATATTGCCTTTCACCTGATGATCACTCTAAGTTAAAACGTGTCGTGTGTTAAGAGGACACTTTGCTCCCGCTCCCGGTCTTTTTTCGGGACGAATCACTCTTTCAAAACTTATGCCATCGCCTTGAAAATATCGGGGTAAATAGAATAAACCCTTCTCAACATTTTCCGGCAATTCAAATTTTAAATTTTTCCCAAGAAATCCACTTAGATGTAAGAATTTAATTCTGAGATCCAGATAAATATTTCAACATTTTTTCTTTGTTAAAAATTTTGCGTATGCTCCTCATGGTAGTTAAAAATTATGTCTATATCGTCACGTCAAGTTTAGGGTGGCTCTAACGTTTCCCGACCGATGCTGGTCGCTTCATACGTTGAAATTTTCCTATTCTATGCATATAGAATGACTATTATATGATGAAAACGAATGATTTAAACGAGTAATTTTTCCGAGAAAAGACGAAATGCGATCGGGCTAGAGGTTGTGTTGCGTCCTCTTACACTAACATTTGTGGAAAGTGTTGCGATGTTTTTCATTCGCGGATACTATACATCAAACGAAGCCTGTGTCTTTTGGCAGTATCATTACTCCAACATGAACATTCTTAATTTTGATCCACTACCCATTGTTGGACTATTGGCAACTCTAAACTTTGACAAAAGGGTCTGTTATGAGTAAGGAGTCATCGTGTGTCTTGGGGGGGGGGGGTGGGTGGAGGTAGGAGGGGTGGGATGCACTCCGACCACGGCGCTAACGTCGCTCTGGAAAATTAGTCGCGAGAGGGCGAGGTGGTTGGGATCATAAAGCATGAACTCTCCTTTTAATACGGTTTTATCGGTCGAGTAACGATGGCCGCCGTGATGAAGTTGGCCTGTAGATCGGTCTGGGACATGGCATTTCAATTTCATACCGCGTCACGACGACGGCCAAAGGGGGTTAGGGCCGGGGGTCTTGTATCGGGGGGGAGGGGGGGCGTTGGAGTTGAGGCGGGCGCCTTGGAGGATGTGTGGGTGGAGGAAGTGCTGATTAATTATCAGAGAGCAGGGCCCCCACCCCACAAAGCCACCCGCAGCTCTCTCCTCCTTACACCCTCTGCCATCCACCCTCTCTCAAACCCCCGGTTGCGGTGCTACGAAAAATAAGCGGGGTGTGGTGGAGGCCCACCCTTTTCGATATGAACTATTAATGATCCAAGCGACGATACTTTACGAGTGTCATTTTTATGCATTTTTTTCCTCCTATCCTGGGCGGTGTGGTTGAATAGGCCAGTCATCACTCCTGGAGAGGCGTCTGGGTAATGGGATAGGAGCGAGGAGATCGCTCGAATCGATTACAAGAGACAAGCAGTCGATAGGCAGCCTAGTCCACCCCCTCGTCTTCTTTCCCCCCACCCCCACCCCCTTCCTTCCCAGCCACACCTTCGCCTCCGCGGTCCTGACGCTCTCGACCCACTGATCTCTCGCCCAAACGGAGAATGACAAAGAGAATTATTGACACTGACTCCGTGACTTCAGAACGATTTGGGTGTATTCATGGGATGAGGGAAGGGATGATAATTGGCTGTTAATGTGTCTCGGGCTTCCCACCTGGTTAGGCACTCAATTTCGATGAAATACCTTAATATACCTTTTGCCGAAGTCGAAACTTTTTTTCTAATTTTCTAATTAATTCTCGAGTAGTTTCCATTAAATAATTATTCATCGAAGCACTGCACAGAGGGCTCGAATCGAAAAAAGCTGGCCATAACCATGAAAACGATTTTTTGAGATAGGAAGTTGAAACTTCGCATACGTATTTTCAAATAAATTGCGTATAGGCTGCCAGATTATTAATTCCCTGTGTCTTCACGTTAACAATATAGTTGAGGTCAAATTTGAACAAATTTAACGAAAAACGACCACCCTCGATTTTCCTGAAAATTTCCAACTTTATCCTCGTACAGTGGTTTCATGAATAGTTGTATTGGCAAAGCTGTTACACCATCTTAATTAAGACTTGTGTTCTTTTAATTGAAGGGTTTTCAAGGATTTTTTTCATTAACCATAGATATATAACAAAATGGCGGAGACTGTTTTCATCCACTTTTTACATAAACATAGAGAAAAATTAGATACTTCCGCCAAGTTATTTATACCACGTCGTTATATGAAGCTTCTATATTGTGAATGTAAAGTAAAATCTTGCACCAACTTGAAACCCCGAATTTTAAATTGTTTTTCGAGCGTGCAGTCAACCCCGGTTCTGGCCGGCGAGCAGGTGGAGAGTACGGCGACGCAGCAAGCGGGTGGGTGCGATATGGCCACATTCACTTTTAAATCAGGATAATAGATATAATAATGATAGAAACCACCGGAAAGTAAAATTAATAAATATTGCTACGACTGACTCCTACTATGCAATCGCTGGGCACTGCAAGAGGCACACTGAAAGGCTTCTTTCTTTGAGTGCATTCCATGTACTATGTGGGGAAAAAGTATCCCATCAGAGTATGTGCCACCACCATCGCTTCGCAGGAGAATGGATTCCCTTTCTAAGGGTATATTATCCTTGGAATGAGACGAGGGAAATTCAAATACGGTCTTTTTCAGCCACCAAGGTCGTGATGGTGAATTTGCCTGCCTCGAACCGAGGGTCGAACCTATTTCGTACTCCTCTCTAGAATGTTGGCACATTCGATATCCTTAGGAATTGTGCCTTCCTTTTACCCGCTATCTCCCTCTAACCCTCCTTTCCGTTCCTTCTTCGCACCTACTCTGGCACTCGTAATAAAATTCACTTTCAAGCCCATCCCACTTCCTCATTTTCTCGTCTCTGAAAATTCACGGGATAAATATTCGCTAGAGGTACTCTGCAAGGCAGCAATGGCGAGGAGCGATTTTGAGCATCAGAAATCACTATAAATACACTGGTCAACAAAAAAATCTTTTTCTTCTGTCCTAGAGATGTTTTTGGGTGATCCTAGAGGTGCTTTTCGTCCTGATTCCGAATCTGGGCTCATATATTTTCTGTCAAGTCTAGTTTCTTTAGGACAACCGAATTAAATAAGGGTTCAAGGATATTTAAGCAAATAAATCGTGATTTGAAAAAATAGGGTGGTACTTTCATAGGATTTTCTCGTATATTTAGCACATGGTAAGTCCCAATTCAGTGTCCATCAGTAATCTGCAAACATGTTGCTAAAATTTCCTTGGTACAATTTTTCCAAATGTAAAATATCTTGATCGAAACGCTCATTGTGTTCATCTCTAACGGCGCTGCGGTTTGGTGGAAAAAGGCAAGGTGTGAGTCGAGAAAATAAATTTTTAAATTCATATTGCAGCTCATTTTTTGGTACGATTTAATTATATAAACCACCAGATCGTGATAATTTTTAGCCATGATATTTCCAAAAAAAATGTCAGATACATTTCTGAATGCGTTCCACGCTCTTCTTTTCGTTTACCTCAATTTCTGTTGAAATTCCCAATCCTTAAGCGCTTCCCTAATCTGTGGCAAAATACAAATTCCTTCTTTGATCTTTGCCTCACTTAATTGAAGGACTTTTTGTTTCAAATAAGTAAAACCAGCACCATTTTTGTCCTTGGCTTTCACAATATTTAAAGAAGTCCTTATTCATTATGCAGAGGTGGAAGAAGAATATTTTTTGGATCGACCAAAGGCTGACAAAGGACATTTTTGGATCCAGGAACGAGTTTTTTTACGTTCCGGACAATTTTTTTTCAAGTGATAATTTTTATGTCCCTGATATCCCACTCGCAGATGAAGCAACAACATTTCGTATAGCCAAGCTGTAAGCCTAGTAAAATTGCAATTACTTTTAAGCGGCCACAAATTTTCCATTTATATTTTTGGTAGTGATTTTTTTTCTAAAAGTAACTGCATATTCTCGTGAGGTTCTTTCATTGCAGTTTCATGAGTTAACAGTATTAATGGGAGTTCATTGCCAATATGTTAGAGATTAGCCTTTAAAATAACTTAGGAGTATTAATGAACAAAAGCTAATCATCCGTGTTGAATTCAAAATATGATGTGAGGCCAAATACATTTATACCGAAGAATTACTTCATCCCATTCCGAATATATGTATTTGCGGCAAGTTCGATGTATACGCCAAGGCTGTGAAATAATTTGTATTTAAAATTGTGTAGAAAATAACAATTCTGTTATTTTCTGTTCATAATTACCATTATATAATTATGATATTGATTTATGTTCACAGAAAATTTTTATCATACCGTCTTCATTAAGTTTTTTCTACATTGTGTTTAATTACCAGTAATTATCGTTTTATTCACTGTACTTGATATTATGTTATCCTTGTAGGATAAAATTCTCTGTTTTTTTACCATTTTATATATTTAAACCCTCTGAGTGCCACGAGCCGGTATATCTTCTCGAGCGTGGACAGGATTTAAAATCATAATGAGTTCATGTATTTTGCTTTATCCTTTATCGAGTGTAATAGTATATTATAACCAAAATAATAATTCCATTTTAGTAAAATAAAATAAAACAATACATCGTTATCTAAAGTAGTGATTTCATATTGTGTTTTTCCAAAGTACCACAAAATTCTTAGATTTACGAAGGCACTTTTTGCTAGTACTAAATGCCAAATTTCGGCGGCACTAAGAGGATAGAAACTTGGATGTTCTTGTCAGCACATGAAAAATGGATAAGGAAATAACAACATATCGCTCTTAGATACGTAGAATTAAACTTCGTAATTTGATTATTCGTAGCATTTAACTTCGTAATGATCCATATTTAGAAAATCAAAGTATGTATACTTTTCCTATTCAAAAATCATACCATAAAAATTGATTATCGTCTAATCTGTTGAGGTGCTGGATCAAACCTCCGTATACTTTGATATTGTCATAATCCCATGCATGATTATAGCATTAATGTTAGTTGATGCACACTGTTGGCAATTTCAGCGTGAAATAGTCGTGCTTGTCCACTGAAACAACAATGTCATGCGATAGTGTTTTCCATAACTATAATTTAAGGGATTTTATAAGGAGAAAATCGCTCCGAGTATGAAATAATTTTGTATAAAAATTAGACCGAAGAGTTCAAGAAGAATTTTAACGACCAGGAATCGAGGGGGTGGCAAATATAGGAGGCAGCGAATTTGCAATAAGTGACCTAGAAGATGAATTCCTCTGGCTGTTACTAATGTACCCCTTTTGCGTGGAAAGAACTACGGCATACTTACTTCGATTTGCCCACCGAAATTTTCCGTGCAGAAAGTACACTCATTGCCCATTCAATTTTGTTGAGAAAAATGGAGGAATTAGATAAAAAATGGAAAAATTCTAATATATCTACACACTGTACTAAACGTCCATTCCATCTCTAAGAGGTCATCCCTTTGCCGATGTGATAACCCGCTCTCCGGTGTTCGGGTATACATCGCCCGTGGGAAGGAGGTCCGTGAATTACCTTATTACCTGCCCATACGTACTATCTCTACCACCTTACAGACATTCAATTCAAGAAATATTAGCAACTTTGATTGACAACATTTCAGGGATGGAGTGTTCTGTTAGGGATTCTTTAGTTTTTTATTGTATTGTGCAAATGTAAACGAAATTGAAATAGAAATTTCTAATATGTAAACATGGTTATAGCGATGCATAAAACGCATCATGGATCTTTTTGATGAAATACATGTTAATGACAATTTGCATTCGACTTTTTGACTATTTGATTGGCACGAAAAGTGCGTACAATACACAAAAAGTATACGGTTATACAATCCTCTATTCTTGCTTCTGGATTTACAAATCTGATTGTCTTTTTAACGCCACAAATATATGACCATTAAAATAGATATATTATTTTAAAACTTCTCAACTCTGCGTTTTATGGATCGAAAAATGAAGTGGTCGAATTCCTTGTTTTGCTAGGACTCTCAATCGTAAAATCCGTGAATTCATAAAAATCTATGCTATTTTTCATTTCAGTAATGCTAACGGCCTGAATAAAATCATAAGAAATTCGTAGGAATACAATTCTTTTCCACTGGTTTATTATAAAAGTGTACCAGCGGTTTCGGTTGTATGATCAGAACCATGATCAGAACTTATGTCCCATAATAAAAATCAATCCAACAATCATAATAATTTACTTGCAATTACATACTCTGGCGTATTATACTCCTGAAGGGTCCGATGAATTTCCCTCGGCCTTTGTTGCTTTAATTCGCAATTCAGCTGCTCGCAAGTCGCGTGCCATGAATTGGTAGAGATCCGGCGGCATCATGTGAATTGCTTTTATTGCGACTTCGAGCATGAAACACGCTAAGCTACCGCACACGCCCTTGTGGCAGACAAATATTTAAAATCTCGGCTCAGTGTCGTTTTCCCCCAGTGGCGGAGCCAGCGGCGAGCGCTTCACGCCCAGCGCAATTAATTAGTCAAATAGCGGGCTCTTTCCCCACAGAGCTCTTTCCCTCCCATTCGAATTTCTACCGCAGCCCCATTCAATTCCCCTACCTCTTAATCGTCGCTCCGCTCCCTAATCCCTTTCAACCCTCTCCAAATGCTTCAATGAACATGGAGATTTGATAAATTCCAACTGTTATTTTGATGCCATTTTCGCTTCAGATTGACCTTTTGGAAGTGATACCTATTTCTGTCATTTACCAGGCATGATTATATTTAGTCAGTTATTTCTTGCCTTAAAAATGAAACTTTACATATAATTGACATTCCTGTTGCTATTAATTGTCATATTTAGAATACTTATTCACTCTACTCGACTATAAGGCTAAGAAATTTCCTATTTTAGACTAGGAGTTCTTTAATGATGAGTCAAATCTACGTCCTTTCACACCAACAATTATGGTGTTTTTTGAATGAATACTCCTTATAAGGGTACCTAGCACTTAGTAGATGTGGTACTTTAAACGAGATTACGACATGTATTAAGTACCCCGAACCATGGAGTGCTTGTGCGATCATTTTGATTTGTGTGCTAATGAAAAGTTTCAATTGTGTTTTACGCCAAAGCTGGTGCACTGATTCCAATCTAATGGCTTGTAGAGCGGATTGTTATGTTATCGAGTGAACGATCTCGTGACCACAAAGTTTCATTTTCAGTAAATTTTAATTACGAGTTGTGTTCCTTTGGTTGCAAATGAATATTTATGTAACTGTTCCTGTCGCGTTAATTTCAAATGAAGGAAAAGATGATTATAGTTTCTTCACGCACTTGTTTGCGGATAGATTTGCGGGCATACCAGAGGATGAATTCCTGCGTTGAAAACAGCGAATCTTAGGCAAGTTTTCAGATTGGCATCTTAGGTGCCTCGTCCGCGTTCATTTTAAGCGCACCACGGTTACACCAGCTGCTGTGTTAGAGTAGCCGGAGGATAGCCAGGTGGGAATTTAGAATGGAATGTAAGGAAATTTTGTCCGCCCTCTCTTTTACCGCTAAAAGTGTAGAGCATGGGCTATTATAAGTGGAACGAAAAACCCTTGGACCCCTCCGACTTTGGAGAAATAAATAAAAGTTTAATTTTCGTTTTCTGAATCAGTTGAATGAAACGTGGGAATGGCATGCCCGCGGTAGGCAATGATAATTCATAATTCATCTATTCTGAGACGTCACACAACAACATGCTTATGCATATTTTGGAAATGGAAATCTCCAATTTCCGGATCACTACAATAGAGGTATTTTTTCCATTCTTCTAGCAAATCAGTGTTGATATCAGTATTGTTTTATATATGCCTTTTCCTAATTTTATCTCCAAAATACTCCACAGATGTCCTATCGGTTTGAGATTTGGTGATTGTGAAGTGAATGGTTCAACTGTTTGGATGCGTTATACACGATCCACAGCTTTAAATTCTTTGCCGTGTGCTTGGGATAATAGCCCTTTTGAAATGTATTTGTATTTCAATTCCATCATGTCAGTATATACTTGAAAATTTTGCTTCGGTACGACGATGCACGTCTTCCCTTCCACAAAGTGTGACTTACCTACTCCAGCCGAGCCCATGCATACCTACACCACCCCAGAACCAACCCCATGTTTCACTGTTGCTTTAAAGTTATTGGTATGAAGCTCAGTATTGTTCTGATGCCACACCATTTGATGACCATCGGATCAGAATACGTTTTACTTGCTCTCATTGGTGAAAATCACGCGATCCTACTACACTAAAGGCTCAGATTGATGTTCCGCGCGAAATCTACCTGTCTCTTCCGATTGATCACGCTTTTCCACGGCATCCTCCTTGCGACTCGGCCGTCGAAACCATTTTGCTTCATCACATTCCTGACGGTACCTACATATACGTAAACACCACACATCTTTAGTTCAGCAGTTACCTTGGGAGCGCTGGTTTTTGGGTCCCTCTAGATCTCCAGCACGATGAATCGGTTGCCACTGTCAGTCAATTTCCGTGGACTTTCAGCTTCGGGACTTGTTTAGAAGTTTTGGTCTTCCCGAACCGATTTACTATGTCGTATACTGTTGACCTAGGTCGTCCGACATGTCCAGCTATTTGATTCAGTGACTAACATTGATTTTAGTGTCTAATAATGAGCATTCGCTCAGCTTCAGTCGTCTCAGTTGCCTTTCGTCCCATGCCTGTCAACACTTCCGGTCGCCGTTCCGTCAAAGGTGCGTTTCCCCTCGCCATATTCAAGGGTCCCACAGCTGGACAGCAAAGACACCGTTGGGCTCCGATAAACGCGAGTAAATCGACGTGCACCGTGTGTTCAATACTTTTTGCGCGCAAAATTTTTGTATATACGTCTATTGGACTCAATTTATAGCAAAGCAGCATCAAATTCACATTCTCTCAATTTTTAAACCTTTACCGGAGCGGTAAATGACAGTACTACATTCATGTTGAATACGAAGAATACGTGCAACGGAATTAAAACAGTAATAGTAGGTGGAAAAAAGTACTGTCCGAACACCTTTAGCACTCATTGTAAGTCATTCGGCAGAATTCTGTACTTGCGATAGAAATTGAAATTAAGTACGGGTACATCTGCATAATAACCTGCAACCCACTTCTAGGGTGTATGGTAAGGGGCTATCAATCACTAGCATGCATCATGCGAGAGGATTCCCACATGCATACCACACGGCAAAAATGTTACGCATACTAAAATAATATACTTCCACATATATGCAAAGGCAAAACTTACCAGAAACTTATGAAGGCAATCTGCCAGAATAATGGCGGTGCGTAATAGTTAAGTTGTTGCATCATTCCCCATGTTCACTTCTGCCTGTCGGTTGATAGACTGTGATCATTATTATCCTGTATAGAATAAAATAACTTTGTTTTATTCCACTCTTTATTTTAAATAAAGTGTGGAATAAAACAAAGTTATTTAATTTTTTTCTATAATGAAGCAATTCCACAAAGTAACGCCTGTGGCCGTGTCTGATATTATTATCCTGCTTTCTAAAATGCAGTCGGTACCTAGTAAATACTACCCTCTAAAAAACACGAACACGACCAGGAAAGCTTGCTTTAAAATTCCAAATCGCAAACACCCGCAGCTGAGTAATACATGGATTTTGTCAAGGTCGCCATTTTCGGTCAGTATTTTAAAACGTATTAGCTGTTCTCCAGTCGCCCGCGGCCTCGTCGAGTATATTTTGGATCCTAGCCTAGAGCAAATTCCGTGATGAAGGTCGTCGGTCTGCCGGCGAAATCAAATGGAGAATTCGGTGGAATGTATAAGGCCTGCTAGAACGCGTCCAGTTAGCAGGTGCTCACAGGGGATGGGGGAGGGGGAGGCGAGAGTCACTATCACTGTGGCTAGGGAAGTCACGGGTTTAGTTGGCATGACTCAGTTGCCGGAATTCTTTCGGACTCAAGAGCATAGTGGCTTGGAGATTCATTCTTTGTGTTTTGTGGAGTTCTTCAAAGGACAATGAAACTCAGGCCATCCCGTGTATTTAGAACTTCTTTCTTTTGGTAAGTGTATTTTACATTCAATCTTATGTCATTCATTGTACCATTGACTTCAAACTTTTAGCAGGGTATGTCGTTGACAGTTTTCACTCCAGGTAGCGTGCTTATGGGACCATTTTATGTGGCAATTTGTGAAATTTTTCGTGGATCTTGAAGTTTCAATGTAAATGGCATCACTTATTTTATCACACAAATAAAATATTTTATTTGATGATCGGCTGAAAGCCATTTAAAAACTTATCCATCGTAATGGGCCTTTTGAATGGTAGTTAGTGTTACTTGGATCATATTTTGTATGGTTTAGTTCTTATTCCGTCGGCTTGAAGAAAGTATCAGGTAATGCACATATTCGTTTTTTTAAATGAAATCTCTTTCCTTTCGGATAATAGTCATCAGTGCATTGATCGCAGTGATTATGGGACCATTTTATATGGCAATTTTTAATATGTGGCCTTTCTCAATTGCTGGACTTGACGAATATTTTGCGGGGAGATTTCACCTACTGGTTCTCATTTGCAATAACGTAAATTATATTGAATAATGCATTTAATAATGAAGTAAAATTAAAAGATTCTCCAAGTGCGAGGTGGCTCAGGGTAAGGAAATGGCCCCCTAACCTCAATGTATGAAGTTCACACGCCTGTGGTCTAGCCCGAGGTGAGCTCTATCCTCATATAACCAAGCCAACCTTCGGGTTGAGTTACTGAGTGAGTGTGAGTAGTTAATGGCTCTGATTTTGACTTTTTCGATGTTTATTTTTACTGGTATTAAATTTTCAAGTGGCCATAAGAGGTTAAGTATTTATTTTTCAATTTGTTGATCGTGGCTCAAACCATTTATGGAGTTCGAATTACGATGGGAAACCATTGCTTGGGAAGTGCTAACGTGGAATTTATATTCATGTTAGTTTTCCTGATTTGCCCTCTCGTTACATTTAACTTTAGGTACCCTCAAATATCTACTTAAATTTATTCAGTGGCAAAACGTATCCTTCTAGTTAAGAAATTAAGCCTGAATCTCCGGATGATTTAGGGAAATCGGTAATATTAAAGATTTTTTAACTTCTTTATTAAACATCCTCTAGGCTTTCGTTTTATACAGATATTTTCTAAGTGAAGAAAAAGTGGTATTATGAAGCGTAATATTTACATATGAATTTTATATACACAAAAAAAGTGTAATGTTTTAAATAAGTTTTGTGGTTATAATCTCATTTGGATTATTTAATACCTTGTGTAAAGGTTTGAACTATGTGCCACATAAAAATCAGGTGCTCAAATTTCTACGCCGACGCGTCGCGTCGCCACACGACGCTTTTCGTGGAATAGGACGTTTGAGTGAAGAAATTGAATCTATTCCTTGTCGTTTCACAAAATATCGTATTTTGTGAAACAGCTAAGTCTTTTCTTAACCTTTGTGCATCATGAAGGAGTTTCACCATGTTACGCCAAACACCATCGCATTTCTATTCCTTGTAACTGACTGCATCATAGTTAGGTCGGTTTGGAATCATAAATCATCAAGCTGTCACTGCAAAGGACTTCAATAGCTTGGATAATTTTTTCTACGACGCCATGGTTGAAAATTATTTAATTCGCGCATTTTTGTCGGTTATGTCGGTGGCTTAAAATCTTGGTTTTACCTCTTTGTGTGGAGGCAGGCCAACGGTCAAACAAAAATTAATGCCTTCCTCGTAGAATAGCGGTCGCTTATATTTTAAATTTGAGGATATCCGTGCCTTATATGGGTATGAAGCAATGGAATGAAGCAATATGGGTTATATGAAGTGCCTACATCATCCACGGGCTTTTTCTGTCGTGAACACTTTTTAAAAAAGCTGTTTGGGATGAAAAGGCCAATAACTCTATTCAAGAATACGAATTTAACCACTTTGGTTGCGCGTCATCTGGCCCTGAAAATAGCACTCACGTGCCGTCGGCTATTTACGCTTAATTGTACAACCATACCCACCCTCCTATTCACGGGTTCTTGGTTCATGCTTGTTCAACCGTGGAACTATTTCCCATTGATCGGTCATGACTGCCGTAGCGCTGCGGAAGCGCTGACTGAATACATTGGTTGGAGTGAATTCAGCGAGATGAGATTTCGAAACAGGATTGTCTCATTTTTATAATTCTTACCAGCGTTATACACCCTCGGAATTGTTATCAAATTGTCGCGCGTACTCCAGTAGGCTTGCGTAATTTTCATCCGGGAGAAAATGGATTCTCGATGGAATTTGACCAGGAAATTAGCAGCTGAAAAGATTTGACTTGGCTGGTCGGTTTTTTGAGGATGCAAGAGAACATTGACGACAGCCGGACTGTTAAATCATCGGAATCTGAGTGAGAGGTATTCTGAGAGGACAAAGGACATTAAAATGTTAGTCTAGGTATGAACTTTATGAGAGATTAGATAATAAAATACTGCTAAAATATATTTATTTAACTGATAAATACGCACGCTTAAAAAGGAACACTTGCACTCTGGACTTATAAAATACTGAGCGAATGAGAAATAGGTAAAAAGGTTACGATTCTTAGAAAAAATAGGTGATTTTTCCCCCGAAATTCTAATATCGCTCCGTACCAACTGCGAACATTTTCGTACGAATAAAAAGGAATTGATTGTCTTACTGCTGTTTTGATTATGGTAAGGATATTAAAAGTT
Source organism: Ischnura elegans (assembly GCF_921293095.1). Taxonomy (NCBI): domain Eukaryota; kingdom Metazoa; phylum Arthropoda; class Insecta; order Odonata; family Coenagrionidae; genus Ischnura; species Ischnura elegans. Next base: position 97,300,782 of record NC_060259.1, read on the forward strand.
TTTGGCCTCCATTTCCGTTCTTTTGGTCACATTCCATTTTTCTTCCTGCTCATTTGAGTGATTTCGAAAATTAGTTCTGGAGGCGGAGATTAGTCGTAAATTTAATATTTTTATTACGAAAAAGTATGGTTTTATTTTTGAAAATCCATCAAAATTGATGTATATTGAGTGTGTGAAACGGTGACAATCAGCGGAATTCTTAAAAAGTGATTTTTATCCGTATGGTCTGGTTACATTTTACGAATCATTATTTTCATTCACGTCGAACATCATCCACACGTATCTCCGACGAAAATCAGGGGTGTGACTCGTCACTACATTATTTATCCTGTATTTTTCAATTCATTGCGGAAAAAGCGTGGATCCCATTCATTTCTAACTTTAAAAAAGTCATTCTTCCCGCAGCATAATATTACATCGAAAAGTCAGCAAGCTGTCCTACCTATAGATCGGAATGAGTAAAAAAGAATTAAAAACGATATCGGAAAATGGAAAAAGTAAAGTTTTTTTTAATAAACCTACTCTTAATGGAATGTGAAAATCAATTTTTTCCCACCTATTTGAATAATTGTAAAAGATTTGAGAATAATACTAAATATTATGAAATAGCATTGAGCCTGAGTCTTAGCTCAAGCCTCTTCACCGAAGTTGTTGAAGACTTAATAAGCAGATATCGGACTGCAAAAACGGCCCCTTCGCAACAGTTTTCAAGAAACTTCCTTGGATCACATAGGATTTTGCGGGTAACGCGGTTTTCCAAATAGAAAGTTTTTAGGATAATTTCATCTATATATTGTATAAGTAATTTGCATAGAGTATTAGTGACTGTATCTTTGCCCGTTTCAGCCTGATTATCTGTCTCACTTTGTTCCTGAAATGGTTCATGAATATTATTTTGTTTAGTGATATACTTGTCTTACCGATTAACATCCAGATTTTCACCGTATCCTGCCTTGTTCCATTCTTCTCATTTGTTGAAAGTTACTCTACTAAAAGGTGAAATTATGTATGAAAAACATTTCTTGCCTCCGCCGGGATTCGAGCCCTGGTATCCCGATTAACGGTCAGGTGCGCTAATAGTTAAACCACGTAACCATTTTCTTTCAAAGGTGAATTTAGAACTTGGACTTTGCGAACAAGATGCTGACATCTCAATTTCACACTGTGACTTAGGAGGCTGAGGTCGTGGATATCGAGCCATTGTTGTTAGTGACTCCTTAGAAACGTGCTATAAATGTGATTCCCTATAACGTATCTCATAACTTGCAGGTCGTAGAACATAAAAATGAATGACAGTTATACGCTCTCAAGTCTGTACTATCATGGTGTCCTTCGAACAAACTTTGTGCCAGTTTGTTGACCGGCTTTGGATGAATCGTCTCTTCCACGGCCAACTGCCCGCTTCGCATTGCAGCGACGCAACTCACTTGACGTGGATAATGCGCATCCATCCTCCCCCGAGCCTCATACACGCCCTATTCTTTTGCTTGAATAATAGAGGCGCCGTATACTCCGGATTTATCGCGGAATCAAATTCCGGGAAATAGCACGTGTGTGGGTCGGGGGTGTGGGTAGGCGGGAGGAGGGGGAGGGGGTTGGGAGGCCAAGTATACGACCAGTTGGCTGGCGGTGTTAACTTCTTAAATCCTAATGGTACCATTTTACCACGGCGATAAGCAATGAACTTTGCCCCTTTTGCCCCATTTGTAGCACTATTAGCCCGGAGTTATTTAGTTCGCATTTCAGGCGCCTCACGGCTTGGGAAAACGGCAGCGTGTTCTGCCAAGTACCACTCCCTCGCAGTGTCGCTTGAGTGCGACTCATGGCTCTCCCGTCTTCTTATACACCCTTCCTTCGTCATCATGTTTAAGTTTTCATGTAGTTACTACGAAACACGTTTTTATATAGAAAATAAGTATCTCATTTGAATCTATTGGAGGCTGAAATGTGGGGATGGAAGTAACACCCATAAATGATGTTGCATCGGCGTTTTGTATCAAGATTGAATTTGCAATTAATCTCAGATGATGATTTGTGCATCCTTTCAATTTTATACGCTAACTACGATTTTAAAAGCCTCGACTATATATTGGCTGTGTTGATTTGAAAACTATTGTGTCAAGTGTTACGTAATCATCCGATTCACAATACAATCTTATGACGTTATGAAAATTAAATGACTGGAAGCTAAACTGCTGACATGTTAATTCTTCTAACACCCATAAATTATCTAATCATTGAAGATATGTGTCAAGGTTAAATTTGAAAATAATCTTAAATTATTTATGGTAATGTCGATACAATTTTTAAAACCCTTTGGTCTTGCTCTTCAGTTCTGAAAAACTTGTTATAGCTCGTGAATTATATCTATTCATCCGAATCTCATTATGATCGTTTGGCGTTGATATTTTTATGGACAGGCAGGGTTCACCCGTGTTTATAAATTAACTTTCTTGCATTTGATGCTACTGATCTGATGAAGTAATAGGGCAGTACAAATTAAGTACAGAATCCTTCTAGCCGCTTTTTCAAGGGGAATACTTCCTGCCACCATCAACGTTGTAAATTTATATCGTCCACTTTCTGACGGTCAATTCTTGTGATACAAAGTAAAATTGCCCTACTTCAACCCCTTGGAATTAATTTGAAGAAAGCTCAGCCTTAGTGGCGTGAACTATCTCCGAAGTAGTGATTAGTTAGGGTCACGAGTAATTGGATATTATTTAAACAACATGCGGAATTAGAGTACAATATGCATTCGTCACTCTTATGTAAAATTAAATAAAATCTTGTATACCCCGGTCTGTTAGGTTATTAAAAACTAGTTACTAGCTCGTAAGTTATGTTTATTCTTATTCGCATGAGCTCATAAGTTATGCGTATTCATTCGAATCACATTATGATCGTTTTGAATTGTTAATTTTAAGACCGTACCGGCAGGGTTCACTCGTGTGTGAATCAGTGTCACAATACGTATTTGTCACCGCTATGTAAAATAATATGGAATCTCTTATTTCCCGTTGATATCGTTCTTTTCCGACATTATATCTTTCTGTGATCATGGCATATTATCTAAAATTGTCAGCATGTTGAAAGCTCAAAATACCACTTCATACTCTGGCAAATTCCCGCTGGCAGGATTCACATCGGCTATATGAAACGCGTGCACCAAAGTGTCTTTCGTCGCGAAGCACCCGGTGAGCGAGGCCCCTGCCGAATGGTGCGCCACCAACGCGTGGACCCGCGCACGCCATTACGTGCACCATAATTTCGGCGCTCATGTGTTGGTGCGGCATTCGGGACGGCGGGCACTCAACTGCTCTCCCTTCCAATGCCGAGGTGAAAGACACATTTATTATCCATAAAATCGGGGAACGGAGATTCTGGAAAAGACTGTGTTGACCTTCCGGAGACCTCTTTAAATTGGCAAGATGTGCCGCTATTGGATTGATTTCCTGGCTCTCCGGAACCTCTTTATTATTTTCCATTATCGCCATTCCTTCAACCCTCCTCCTCCCCTCCTTACTTCATTTTTACCCCTCCGACAGCGAATTATTTCCCCCTCTCTTTATTAGGCCTTACTCACGAAAAGCCGTAGATCGATGAGCTCAGAGCTTTTCGCTGCCAAATTATACTTTTTTGTGAGAAAAATACTTTGAAAGAAATATTTTTGTCTTTTTGAAATTAGAGCCAAACTGGAGCATCCCATCATGGTAGTCTGGAATGCCTTCCAACCTTCATACATTGTGGAGAATGGTTAGTGAATTATTCCAGGCTATCCGGGAGTTGCATTCCATGAAAAAGTGGAGATATGCAGTCCCTTCATTGATCTCTCTGATAATATGAATTGAGGTATTTTATGGAGGCGACTGGCTATTGCGATTGGCTGATATGATTTTGTTTGGAGATGATGTTTTGAATTCTATTTCAAGCTAACTGTGTTCCTTAGTAGTGATTTAGACCCTCATTTCGGTGTTGTTTCCATATGCCCAGAGGGTACGACTAATATTAGAGACTCAAGAAATTGCTTAATATATATACCGCAATTCAAGATGTTTCTTATCACTCACATCCTCATAGCCAGTCAAGTGGTTGAGTGGATCTTACTGAAGTGTACAGTTTGGGGTTTGATGTTTGCCTTCGCTCTCTACCGTATTCAAATGAATTGTTTCAAATTTCGCATATTTTTTGTCTCACGAAGAACACCTTTTGTGGTCTCTGAATATTCTGTAGTAGATCTATCTCCGTGAATTGGCTGCTTAGATTTGGATCAATTTGCGTAAAGAATTTTTTAGATTCAATTCTGTTCACGTGCAGTTAACTTTATGCTGCAATGTAGACTCACCTTCAAAAATTTCTAGTCCAAATATTGGGTGGTGGTATGGCTTCATGTTCTTTTTAGTACATACATTAGAGTTATGACTTTTTGTACAAAATTTGATTTCCTCTGCCACTTAAGGATGATGGCCTTTCGCCAAAAAATAATGTTAGAAGTCTTAGTTTTGTTCTATTTGTTAAAGTCACCCCCAATAAGAAATCGCTGATTAGAATTTCAGTCATATACCTACAGTATAACGTACATCACCGTTCTTTCTAGTCTTGTCAAACGTTCTTCAAAGTTCTCAATCTGTATGATGAAACTCTGTAGAGTAGTCTGGATGTTTATAAGACTCTCTGAAGTCTTCAATGAAAGTATTGAAATTTATATTAGTTGATAAAAGTGTCCAGAAAGTTCTAGAAAATTCTCCAATTTTTAAGTATATAACTGTGCACTGTAATTTGTGCTCTTCTTATAATTCTTATTCTAAATTTCTTATTAAATAGTACCAAGTCTCCAACTGCAATTTGAAATCATTATGTCTCATAAGATAAGTGCAAGTACTATTGAAAGGAACAAGAAAATCTGGGAAATGATATGAAATTTCTATTTCATTTAACTCTGGCTTTCCGTTTTTTTTAAGAAACTGGAAGATTACCAGAAGTAAAGTTTCATAAAATACCTAATTTAAGTAATTCCGGGTGGAATTAGCGAGCAATACTAGCTCTTTTATCATTTATTTATTTTACCAGAAAAAAGAACCTTGCTACTCAAAACTTGTAGATTTATCCCTTACAGTTGGGCAGATTCAGCGGGGTAGCCATGAATCACCTTTGAAGGGGTCTGAAACCAGGGGGGAAATTTTTGAAAAACAGGGTACTAATTAGAGGGTTTTAAACTACTTTTTTCAATATTTATAATCGAAAAAACTTAATATGTCAAATAAATCTTCTATAAATTCAAGATTTTTCAATAGTTCGTTTTCTTTTATGAAGGCAAGTAATTGTGTTTTATATTTCAGTGGGGGAGGGCTGGAAATGACTCCCCCCTCGCTACGCCACTCGACAGATGTGTGTTACTACAAAAGTGTTATAAAATTGCATCATTAAAATTTAATTTGTAATTTAAATAAAAAGTACTAAAAATAATTTCTTCACCTTATATGTGTATGGTGGTAATACTAGTTTTTGGGTTGGGGTAACCTTTTTCAAAAACTAAATAGAAATAATATCTTTTTACTTATTTTTGAACAAATGTCCATCAATTTATAGCACAGGAACATGGGGTTACAAAATATTCATTACCCTAATGTACATCGAATAAGGTACAGTTGGATTCATGTAGTATCATATGTATTCATGTATTCATATCAACGGGCTACAATCACATCATACATGGAGTGCCGGGTTCGTGATGGGATATTTGAAATGATTAAAACACTATGTTCATTTTCACGAATAGTTTAATGCTATCAGCCTCAAAGCTTTTAGCATATTTTTCAAGACCAAACAGTTCGGTTTTGAAAAAAAGACGTTGTAGCTGAGATTTTTGTCTAAAAAAACAACGATGTAGAATTAGAAACCGGTAGACAACATTAAACATCTCGTGGAATTGAACAAGGTATTTTAGTCACGTTTAATAGATTAGCGTCTCACAAAGGAACGACTGATTCCTTCAAAGTGCTGGCGTGTTGTCTCAAAATTTTCATTCGTAGGGTGCCATGGATTTTCTCCAGCCTTAACTTCGCTTGAAAGCGGTCAACAATGGCGGCGGTAATAATTGGCCCACACCTATTCCACCCGGCAGCGGGCGAGTGTTTCCATCGCCGTCTGATTGTGCGGCGGTTGCATTTGAATTCCAATCGGATGAATTTTTAAGCAGTCCTTGTCAAGCCTCTTTTCTCCCTTCCGTGGTGAATTTTAAAGAGGCCTCGGGGGACCCTCGGGTGCCTTCAGTTCCCCGATACCAATCCTAGCCGAGCCATATATCCTCTCGAGTGTCTTGCTGACCATTGTGTCGAGGCTGGTGGCGGCATCTAGACAGCCTTTTCATTCGTAAGAGTAAATATGTCTTCGGCAGATACCGTCTACTGATGGAAAAATCAATTCCGATTAAATCGAAAATCGAGTTTTATTATTCGATGATCGCGGAAATCGAGATCAAGCCATGATCTTTGAGTTTCGATCCAAACTCGATTTTTCAACTTCGATTTTAACCATTTTGTTTGATCTCATCGGCGTCACGACTGACACTATGCTGTTTAGTGATGGAAGAATCGAATCCGATAAAAATCGAAAATCAAGCTTTAATAATCTAAGGTCGAGGAAATCCAGATCAAGCTATGACCTTCGAGTTTCGATCCTAACTCGATTGTCAACCACAATCTCGACTATTTCGTTTGAAATTAGCAGCGTCACTACCGGCCAAAGTTAACGTCATCCGTCACATTCGAGTCTTTTTTCCTCTAAGGCCATTGGAAAGGCACGGTCATCAAGAAATCATATCATTCAGTTGATCTTTTTAAAAATTTTTGTGAAGCCCAATGATTCCAAAACCTTAATGTGCTTGCATTAGTAAATAATTACTTAGGATGTTTATTGTACAACTTAAGTGTGTATTTTGAGTATTTTCCGATTGGATAATAAACATATTTTTGTACTAATTATCATTTTAAAGACCCGTCGATTGTTTCGAATAATCGACCTTATGGTCAAATTTTGATTTGTGTTAAGAAGTCGTGCTTTTCATTTTAATTTCCCGAAAAATCGATTTCAGCCGACCTTTCTCCATGGCCATGACCATTGCATTCAGCTGCTCACATGTTCGTATCACAGAAACGAAATACTCATTTTGATGTCTACGGCTGTGAGTCCGTCTCACTCCATAATATTTCCCGATTAAACTTTTTCGTCGTTCGGTGACTTTTTTGGTTAAAATTAGCCTAAAGATGATGCATGAGTTATATATTGGTTACGCCATTCATCTCAAGTAAGCAGATTAACCAGTTTGAAATATTTCTTTGGGTCGCCATGTGTATCATAATGGCTAAAAATAAATTGCCTGTTAATGTGGTCGATTGCCTAAAAACGTACGTGTTACACCGAGTAAAATTGCAAGCAATAATTTGAGAATAATAAATTGCTACATTATACTACTTTTGGAGCATCGCAAGCCTTGACAGCCAAATATTGCTCTTTTCGTATGGATTAAGTGATAATATTTGGTAGAAATAACACCATCAAGCTGAGATTTGTTTGCTCACAGTCCGTCATAGGTTTTGGAAAATTTCACATCAATCACAATCAGCCACGGAAATCCTTTCGTGCATGAACTGCATTCGTCTGCATTTCAAACTCCTATTCAGAAAATCGAGCAACGGATAGGATTAGCCAACCCCTGGAACTGGGTGCCAAATTCATTCAAGTCCATTGAGTGTGTCACCTCTCAACGATTAAGCACATGAGTATAAGACGGTCTTCGGTAAGTTAGATACTATCCTAAGAATAATTTTCCCAATGCATGCGTCTGTGACTCATCAGCATAGTTGCAGTCCGTTTTTACCCACTTTGTTGCCAGATACATCCGCAATAATTCCTTATTCCGCTATAGTATTGTTTTTATCTTGTTCTTGAATAGCTTTTGGTTTTTTGTTGCTGATGTAATTCCTTGTCACATCAGCTTTTATTCTGAGTGAATTTCTCTTTGTAATTTATCCTACTTGAGTTCATTTAAGGAAATAGGATTACAAACATTTTGTAGGAGGTTGTCAGAAAGCTAGAACCGTTACATGTGTCGTAGCTCACTGTTGTTTTTTCTTAAAATTATTTTTGCGGTTAAATGTGCCTTGTATGAAAATATTTGGCCTTATATATTAATATATCGCTAAGCCTTTGTATGATATTATATATCCAATGTCGGGTGACATAGTTATTGGTAAATAAAAGCGCGACATGATAGAGCGAAAACGACTACAAACATTTTGTGCTTCCATATTCCATGACTATTATCGTAATTGCACTTTTCCTGGCATTTCAGTCATTTGTTTTTGACAGCTAAGGAGTAGAAAACTTATAATTTGGTGATGCCTTTATTATGTTTTTAGTACTATCGTATAAATACGGGAAATCCTATTTAAGATGTAGGATTCTATGAATTTCCATTTGCAAATTTCGAAATGTGATAAATATTTTCAAATTGACTCGCGTATTGAATCGCAGAAAATTATAAATGCCCTACTATAATGGAAGAACCTTTCTGCTGAACGCCACTTGCTTGGCATCTGGGAGAGAAATCTTCAATGGAAAATTTAGTCTCGCTGATGATACTTTCTAGGGGGTTTATTGATCAAAGATATTTCTTCAATTCCGTCTAATATTTTGATCTCATATGATAACTCCTTCGAATACATTATGGGTGATTATCTTTTTCATCTTCTTCAGTCCAAATCTATCAATTAGTGGTTCTTAAACGTAGAAACCAGAAATACTTACCCAAATGTGAATATTTTGACTATTAATAATATCACCGCAAAAACAACGCTGAGGAATGTCTTCTTTACGTCCTGTCACCTTGGTATATTTTAACCCATTAATCCCCAGCGTTGCGTAAACGCAACATTATTGAACCCTAATTCTCAGAACAAGTTTCTACCTCAGAATAATTTTTTCTTCGATTTACTGACTTTTTTTAGTATCTCCAGTTCAACTTTGTCATTTTCACCAACAATTTCATTTATATAATAGTATTTTATGACCGATGGCGTTTGGCATAAAAATCGATTCGCACACACGAGACACCCTAAGAAAAATCACATACCCCATCATGTCCGTCATGGCAGAATGGAGAATTTCCTCCGAAGGAATACTGATAACTCCCGGCGAAGATGTCGTGTGTGCAAATCAAGAGAAAAAATGAAAGACGTAACCTAAGTTTTAAAAATAACTTTTTTTTATTTATTTACCGGATTTTTTCCAGCGTTGCGTATACGCAGCATTATGAAAATCTTATAGTATGATGAAAATATTTTTATTCCAATAATTAACCTTAATTAGGCCAAAATAAATCGAAAAATGTGACACAACCTAAGTTAAAAGTCCTACATACAGTCTGGGGAACAATGGGTTAACCTGTTCCTATTTACCCACGCCACGGTATCTCATTTTGCTTACGACTTCAAGTTAAGTTGCCTTCATGAAGTTGAACTATTCCCAAGACTAAATAATGATCCCAAATTTGATCCCAAAAAGGTTGTGGCTCAGTTAGTAGTCGCAATCCACATATGCATTTCGAGATTTCTGGCTTTAGTCCATTGTGGTATGTGAGAGGACGCATCGGTTAGGTTGAACTGGTTCATTTTGGTGACGTATTTATCGTTAAAAGCTTATTTTATCGTATGGCAGAATTTCCAAGTACAAAGAGGAGATCCTTTTCAATATTTCTCTGCATTTCAAATTCGAAACGTTTACCACGATATATATTTTCTCAAGCGTAACTTTTTCATATTTTAGGAACAGTTATATTGTGACCAAGGTTTGAGTACATAGATTAGGCCCCAGTCAAAATTAGTCTTTATTTCAAATACCAAACGTTTGCCACGATATTTTCTCAAGATTAATTTTTTCATATATTAGGTACTTGTAAATGTTGACAGCATTGTATGCTCCTTAAATTTTCAAAATCATAGCGCAAGGTTTAAGCGTATGTAAGAGAGTATAAGTTATAAACGTTCAAAAGTAGCGTAAGTAAAGGCAACAAAGCACTAAAAGACGGCTAGTTGAAAGGGAGTCGTACGTCCTGTTAAGGATACACCGGTCCTGCGAAACGTCGGCAATGAATGCACAAAAGAAGAAAAGTGAATCGGTATCAATTGGACAGGGGCTACCAAGCAGGCAGCAGCAGCAAGAGCGTTCGGCTGGCTGCTACTCACTCACTCACCCCGCTGCCGAGTCGTAGATGCATCTTCCGGAGTGAGGAGGCCCTTACGGCGAAAAGGGGAAACTCAGCGATGCTTGGGGCCGCTCGGCTAAGGAGAGTGTGACTTGCGGCGATGAAGTTATTTTACGACGCCCAGTGAAATGTGCGCTCTCAAATAAAACTTGCATTCGTGTCGCTCTTGGTTACGGAAACGGAGGGAATAACAAGCGCTTGTGTTAAGCGTGGATTATTATTTCCAGCGCTGTTGGCGCGGGCATAAATTCATGGTCTTGGGGATGGATGAATCCCATTGAATACCCAGCGAGGGTGGGGGTTGAATTCTGTAAGTGAAGCAAGTGCATATGACGAGCTCAAGTAAGCACTCAGGCGATTTTGATATGGCTAAATAAGTGCCCGAATCCGTAAACAAGTATCTGCGGGTTCTGAATGACATTGAAAATCCACTTTTGGCTATAGATAAGATTTTTCAAAAGGGCATTTGAGATGGCAATCACTTTGGGAACGTGAGAAAATATTTAAGCTGAACAACCACTAGAAGTGCCTGGGATCACTTTTATTTGTTAATAATTTCTTAAACATTTCCCTTTACAGAGGAAAAAGTTTGGAATGGAATGCGAAGTCTAGTGTTTAAAAATAACAGGTATAGAAAGAGAAAATTGAAGAGTTTACTTGAGTTTGTTGGTTAAGCAATAGCCACTTAAATATTTCAATTACCTCTGTGAATGTTATGGTTAAACTAAATCTCATAATTGCTTCATGGTGTTACCTTATAAAGACACTTATGATATGTAAACACCTATTGTGCACACATTAATGAGAATATGGAATCTTAATTGCGTACTATGTTAATTTAACCTATTTTACATACAGTAACAGGGGAAAATTTCATTTTTTTAATTTTCTTATAAGAAGGAGGTTGTATACTTTCTTAAGGTGTACGCATCGACGACGCTGTTTTTGACGCTCAACTATTAAATAATATTAATCCTTCATGTTGAATGGTATAGGATCACTTTAATTAAACCGATTGAACTATCGTGAGGTTTTTAAATAATTTTTTGTAGATATGAATATATGGCGTATTCTTCCGTGATTTGAATTTAAAGGAAGTCAACGATAGCAGTATTCTGTAAACTCCTTCAGTATTTTGTAACCCTAATTTATTTTGACAATTCCATGAATTTGGTATGTTTAAAAAAAAATTGGTGTCAATATACGACCCTTATAAATTTTATGAACTAAAGAAAAATTCTAACCTCAGTAGAATACACTCGAATATGTACATTTTTCCGCTCATTTCCTCATCCGTGAATTTGATACTAAGGATTTTCCTTAAATGGATTCAAGTCAGATTTAAATCACCCCATTGTCGGAATGAATTCCTTTTTATTCCTGCTCGACCTCGAATCTGGGGCGCAGATTTTGTATGGAAGTCGGACTGTTTCCGTCAGCTGATTTCCATTTATTGATCGTCTTCACCTACAAATATGAGTGGAGGGATAATTAACTACCTTCCACAATCGAGTCCGTCGTCACTTTTTTTCCAAGCGTCTACTCGTCTTTGCGGGTCCTCAGCATCGGTGGCTCTTTAGCCCACTTTCCCTCGTTGAGAAACGTGCCCCCCCCTCTACTCCCCTTGTCACCGATGTATACGTGCCAGCAGACATAATTGCCGCTCCAATTGCTGCTTGGGAATACTTTTTTTCATCTCCATTCCCATCTGGGTCCTGACGATTCAAATCATGAAATACCTCTTTGAAGGGACCAATTTGAACTAAAATCATAGAAATCCATTGAAAATTATGAAGACCAAACGATCAGATCGTTGGTATTCTATAATAAGAGGTGAAGTTTATGCAAGGCGACGAATGGTAATCCTGGAATTTTGAGCAGATATTAGTTATTTTTATAATTGCGCTCCTGCTTCCAGTTAACGGCTAAAGTCCGGCTTGATGAAGTCAAACATACCCCAGAGTAGTTTAGTGGGCAACAAAATTGAAGGCTAAAATTTTGAAACTCATGACGGTCTCCAGCATAAAATATTTGCGAATAGAATTCTGGAGGGTGGGTATCGGAACATCATGCAGGCGGACATTGAGAAGCAGTGACTCGTAAATCTTGAAAGGTAGAGGTCTACATTTAGATAATAATTGCCTATTAGAATTTAACAGGCGACAATTTATAGATATCTTGAGGGGAAACACTGACTATGTTGAAATGTAAGGTTTTTTATCCAATCGAAGTTAGCGAGCAGTCTCCAGTAAAGAGGATTAAAAACAGGAGAAAAACATCAAATAATCACTACCATACATTTTTATATCCCATACAGTTATGTGATACGCTTTTTTGACGAATTTAATAGTTTCATTGTCATATTTTCTGCTCGATCATATGTTTACTAACATCCTTTTTGCGAGCTTGGAATTATTTCGTAAATTTATCCCAGCATCCTCTGGGTCACTTGCTCATAGTGAATTTAAGTCAATTTCTTCTAATTTTCTCGGTAACGAACGTTTTGCAGTCCTTTTGAATCAATCTCTACGCATTCGGAGTTTATGCGATTAGTCTAAATATTGTCATATGTACGGCGAATAAAGATAAAATGAGGACATACGGACATACTAATTGTACGAAGACTATGAATTTCATATGAAATTTAATCAACTCTTATGCTTGTTAAAGAAAAGAAAATAGTACTCTCCCAACAGAATACTATCACTCTAATTTAAATAAGAATCGTCTCCAGCTGTTCCCGTCCGTGCTTAATATCGCCGTAGAATTGAAGTCCAGAATGCGCTCTCTATTTAAGGCGGAATATTTTGTTTCAAATTTAATGAGTGAGTGTGTTGAGTGAAAGGATTCGGATTTATGGATTATGCAGATGAGAGTCCATATTTGAATTTCAATCGCTCTGTTTGAAACTCAGTGTATCTGAACGACCTTCAAGTCATAATGGCATGGCAGTCTCGGAGAAGATAGGGCTTTAGCTTTAGTCTCTCTCCTAGTGAAATCTCCTCGCCGAAAAAAAGAAAGAGCCAGTAGGAGAAAGATTTCATTTTTGGGAATTTCGGCAAAATAATTGCTTAGCTTTTGCTGGGCTGGAGAGTTCATTTTTCGTTGAGAAATTGCTGCACTAGTGCGCTTCAGTATTGAATAATAAGGATAAGCCTCAGAAGGTGTTCTATCTAATTTATGATGGCAAGGGTCAAAATCTTACGCATAATGTAGGCAGAGAAAAAACCGCTTTCGTGCTGTAAACTCAGACATGAAATTCTTGACTTATCTATAGGGCGATAAAAATGTTTTGTTCCGAATGAAAATATTTCACTCTCTCAGGAATGTAATTGCGAGCTATCCTAGCTGAAGATTTGCTCATAGTGAATTTAGGAATAGCGGTTAATGCATTTCACTTTTATCAAGTGATTTTTTAATCGCTCGCATTTTACTGTTACTACTTCTTCCATTTATTTTGAACTGTGTTTTTTTATAGGATTTCATTCTTTTCCCATGGAAGCGTGCGCAAAAATAATGAACAACTTTTGCTTGATTCTAAAACCCATTTATCCTTTATAGTCATCTATTTCTTACAAATTCAAATTATGAATTAAAATTCCCTTTTCTATCATGCTTCAAATTTTCTTCGGATTTTTTATGTAGCGTAAAATTATGGATATCCCATCCAATCATATTCATCTTCAAATATTGTAATGCCGCGGTGAATATTTGGGGCTAGAATGGGAAGTTTCTTGATGTAATTCCAAGTAAACAGATTTTTCTGTGTCCGTGCAATGCAGTGTTTAGTGAGCACCCACTCATATGATGTTCTTCGTTATGGCTTATCTGTTCCACTATGGATATCCTAGGTGTCTATAATGCTATAATTTTTCCATCAGGAATGGTTTTCAAGTCAATTTAGCCAAAATCAAACTTTTTCACTTTTTAAGTGTAGTTGTTGTAACCACCTATTTGAGAAAACCCAATGTTAATTTTTATTAATATATCTTTTCTCTTCATATAATTGTATTTATACTCTATTTGAATAAATTTCCCTTTATTCACTGCTATATTGCAACCTGGTGTATCGCAATCATTGTTAGAGACTCTACTGTAATTATATTTCGCGTTACTTTCTCCATAACCCAGTGTAATAATTAGGTAGGTATTAGTTAATTTTTACTAGTCTATCGCTATTTACTTCCGATGGCATTTCAAATTTATTTTTGTGAGCTTATTTTTGTGACGGCTATTTAAATTTTTTCCGTATTCTACGGTCTTTATTCTTCTGTGGCTCGCTGTAGAGCATAAATGAATGTATTACGTCAATATCTACGGAGAGGGCATCGTATGCTCCATACAAATGTCTTTGCAGCGGGGTAGTCTGCTTGGATGGATCCGGTGTGTTCTATGGGGCGATTTGCGGTAGTGGATCCAGCCGGGAGGCAATCCCTTTGATTTTAACACACGGCACATAAACGGGATAAGGTCGGCGAGCGGTGTGAGGGGCGCGTAAATGTTCCCGGCACTCTCCACGTCACTTTTGGCCGGAATGGATGTGACCGGGTTCGTCCAGGTGATGCGTCTTATACGGCCGACGATTGAAAAGGAACGAGTGAGATGGCCGCGCATGAATTGCCCGTGTGCCGTGTGTGAGGTCTGGACCGCGTCGTTTGTGCGTTCGTGAAGCGCTCCGGGGTATCGTTCTCACCTCCTCAATCCCCGCTTAGTGGAGGCAATCAAAGTTTAGGCGTTGGGGTGCTAAAGATCTTCTCGTTCAGCCCGATGGTAAAGAGTGACAGTTTACTCCTGGGGAAAAAATAGACGACAGAGTACGTTAAAGAAGATCAACTCGTGAAATCTCGGCGTATGATTCCCTAACACGGAATGTTTTTTATAGTAGGGCAATTGAAATAGAAAAACGGCAAAAGATTGACTCGAATTTTTTGCGTGGGCAAGCTATTAAGCTTTCAAAGAGAAAAAATGCTTAAATATGAAAATGTTAGTGGATGTGACCGTGGAATTAACAGCTGCTTCAAGCCAATATAGGATGATGATCTTTGAACGCTTTCTTCACGTGACAAACACATTGGGCGATAACGTGGATGAACAGATATTACGTTATTCCTAGCATTATGCATGAAAAACTATTGATATATTTTGCGTGGTTTATTGTATGTTTTCAAGGCCTAGTTTTTCCTAGTTTTTTTCGCTAACGTGTTTAGTTTTTCAGTTTATTTATGTTCTAGCGCTATTCGTGAAACCCCTACAAATTTAAAAAGGAGCTCTCAGAAGGAGGGCATTAGAAAAATGATCATTTGAGGGCTGGCAGGAATGCACGTTCCATATTTTTTTCATGAGTGTCTTAGGTAATACCGTCTGCAGTCGAAAAATTCAACAGCAGTGAATATTGAGTCTGCTTTTCATGAGGCATTTTGACATACAAGCTGTAGCTTGAATTTGCGTCTATCCAGCATGGTTCATTGCTAATATAGTCGCTAAGCTCGTAATGCTGTGATGATGCCAGTGAGTGCAATACTCCTTCCGTGTACGCTATGAATTCTCCAGCGAAAAGTCAAGTTCACGAAACCAACTATACTTGCCAATCTTCCTCTTACCAACAATTTCATCGAATAATAGTTTATGAATTATTTGGATATTTTGCATAGAGCGCTGAATTCACATTTCAACGCGCATGCAATATGTATACGTTCCTTATTCGCTGCCACCGCTTAGGGTGTTCAGTATTTCTTCTAAGAATGATTTGGTGCTTTTCCCGCGTGTCAATTGAATGAAATGCTCTAGGGTCTTCCACCGGGTGAGTTAATTTATTACTGTCGACGTTTCTACCAACGATTCGCTGGTACTCCATTTGTTTTTCCTTTTGGCTACTATTAAGTTAATAAGCGAGCTGCACCAGAGTATTCCGACCGTAAAAAAATGAACTCATAAATTAAAGTCTTTATGTTTGAATGGATTATTTATATCCTCCGATTTTAATAACAGCTGGCACATGTACTAGTTTACATGAAATTATATTTATAATATAAATTATTGCATACTTCAACTCTAATCATCACTTAGATTACCGGAAAAATGTCATTCCTATTGAATTTTACGTTACTTCGATTTTATGACGGTCCTTCTTTCCATTAAGGAAATCTTGGATCTAAAGGAGTTCAAAAAGTATTTATTTGTCTGCGCTTTAGTTTCCTTTTATTTAAGGAACCATATAAATCTAAGCTGACATTTTATGTCATTCTATTCTATGCAACTCAGTACTGTTTAAATCCTTCTCTATCAGCAAATGACACCTGATTATTTTCGTTTTTCTTTCCTTGAGTCACGTTTTCCGTGAGAATATTTTGGAATAGTACGAGGCGTGTTCGGAAAATAATGGGAGTGTTAGTTTTTTGAAAATAATTGTTATCTTTCTGGAAAAGAAAACCTTCCGACTAGTCCCCACTAGAAATTATGCACTTTTGCCACCGTCTCTTCCAATCCTCGATTGGAAAAGCCAACGATTTCTTTTAGTGTCATCTATGCTTCTAAAACGACGGCCCTTTCTGGTTCACTTTATTCATTTCTTTCATCACCAAAAACGGCAAAAAGACTTACATTGGTTATTCCTTAAATAAATAATACGCAAAAGGTAACAAACATTAGAAAAATAAATAAAAACTAACAGAAAACAAAATTTTTAAACATAAAGGGGCACTATTGATTAGACAATGGTGAATTATTCAGATGGCATTTTAATAAGGAGGATTTGTAACTAGTGGCAGAGGAAAATAGGTCCAGGGAAGGGATTTTTGAAGCTATGGAGTTAAATAATGACGGGATTCGGTAGAACAGAGAGCGTTGAGAGATGGAAAGACGGACTCGCGGAATGTGAAGCAGAGAGTTATTTCGTAAGGGGCGAGGAGGAACATGAAAACAGAAAAGAGGGAGAATTTCGTTTGTCCGGAGAGAACCGCTAAAGATTCTATGCATCAGATATAATCAGGGATAAGACACAGCGGCTTGTTATGTCAGATATCCTGAGGGAGGAGAGGATAGCGTCACGGCATTATATCTGAGTAGTGGGTAGTAGAGTAGAGTAGTGGGAGTAGAGTAGTGGGGCAGGCGGTAGACCAAACTGGTGAGCAGTATTCTAGTATGGGGAGTATACATCCGAAAAAAACTGTTCTTAAAGCGGTAGGGTCGTGAAGGTCTGTTAGTCGATATAGTATACCAACAATGGCCACTGCTCTCTTTACGATCATCGAAATATGATCCTGAAATTTTAATTATCATCAAAGATCACACCTAGGTTTGCAGTGGGAGGTTACAAGAGGGATAGGCTTATTTAAAAGGCTTAAGAGTGTTTCAGGGGGTTGTTTTTTTTAAAGTGAATGTCATCATCGCCGATTTAGAGGAGTTGACCCGCATCAGCCAAGTAGAGCACCATTCGGAGATAAAATTGAGTGCAGATTGAAGGGAATGTGAGTCGGTGGGGCGATCCACCTTTTTGAAAAACTTGCAATCGTCCGCATACAGCAGAACGTTGCAGCCTTATTTTTGGAGGTAGGAAAAAGTCGCACAGACTCATGTCTAGCGAATGTGGAGGCTGAGGCATCGTAACAGTATTGTTTTCATCCAATGATTCACGAACAAGCGATAAAGTGTTAGCAGAAAATGGCCGAGTTCATAAATACATGTCTAACCTTAGCGGCTGCCGTAGACAAGTAAAATATTAATACAGCTAAAAAATTTAAGATACTTCAAGTAAAAATATGAGTAGTTAAAAGAGAGAGAGACATACGGGTGTATGCCGCGTGAAGTAGTGAGAGACCAACTGCTGGTCACTTCTTCATGGGAATGAATTTGGTCATTCCCTTGAAGAAGTGACCAGCGGTCGGTAACGGAACGTCGGGGCAATCTCCACAACGCCACGCGGCATAATACATCCGTGTGTCTCTCTCTCTTTTTATCACCATGAGGCGCGAAAGCTTCAATTAAAAATATGAGAACATAAGAAAAAAATTGACAATCGGACTGCAAAAATCGGTCTACAAAAATTGCTTACTGTCTACTATTTCACCAATATCGTTGGTGCAGGAACGGAATAGGAATGGGCCTATGACACTATTCTGCGGGACGCCAGAAGTGACTCTAACCTCGTTGGCGGCTGCTCAGTCTAATACTACTCTTTGCACGCGGTCGCTCAAAAGTTCTCTTATCCAGGAAATGAAATCTTCATCCAGGCCTTAAGATTTCAGTTTTATTGCAGAAAAGTTTCTCGGGTTTTCCACCGGTTGATGTCGTCCATGTCTCCCGAGAGGCATGGACGACATCAACCGGTGGAAAACCCGAGAAACTTTTCTGCAACTGATACGCCGGGAAAACCTAAGATCATATTGCAGTTTTATTAATAACTTTCCGTGGGGTACTTTGTCAAATGTTTTTTTGAAATCAAGAAAAATCGCGCCTACTGGAATGTTGTCTTATCCACTAGAATTGGTATAAAATTAATTGCGTATGCTTGGTTTCTCTATTTAGTGGGCCCTTTTCGCTCTGTAGCGTTAAGGTGTTTTTCCCCGTCCCCTCCCTTCCGCTCCTATCCTTTCCCAGAGGCGTCGGCGGGCTCCCATCGCGGCGGCGCCTCTATCCTTTTTCCTTCCTCTCCAGCCCCTCCCCGGGTCATCGGGCGGATCAAGCCACGGGCTTGGGTCCCGGCCCCGGTGTGTTGTATCCTTGAGAGGGTTCACCTAGAACCCTCATATTTCTTGTAATTTCGGACGCGAAGATTTGAAGGCTACACTGGCAAGAGTTGGTGTGCGCTAAAATGTTAATTATTTGTATTGCTTATACTGGTCAACTTCCACATGAAAAATGAAAACCACATCTTACAAGAGCACATGCCATTAAGGCTCGCGGCGAGCAGCAATATGCATGCTAATGTAATAAATTAGAGCACAAAACGAGTATAAAGTGCCATAAGTATTCTCGAACACTTGTAATTCACATTAATCCAAAGGGAGTTTACTTAAAAACCTACATGCTAACCTTTATGTACCCTTATACTAAAAGGACCATTCCGCAATATTATTTCAATTAACAAATAGGATGAAAGAGAAGTTGATTATTTGACCCTCGAGCGGGCGCACCTGGTATTTTTACACGACCGGGTGCGTGGCGTACTTTGTACACGATATATTCATTTATATGATAAAAATAATCGATTTTTGTTAAAGTTTATCTTTATTTGTAGAAATTAGTTCAAGCTTGTACAATTATAGGTGATACAGATATAAAGGTACACAGGTGGTACACGGCCGGTCGCGCGACGTAATTTATACGCTACGGGTGTCGGGTTCCTCTTGCCGATCGAAAAAAAATTGCTACAACATTTTGTGCTTTAAAAACTCACGCTATAGACAGTCAAAATGACATGTAAGAATACACGAGCCCATTCAAGAAAAGCAGAGCACGAGGACGCATACGCCAAGGGTGTCGGTTCCTATTCTTCCGTAGCCCATCCAAGCATAATAACAAGAGGAGCACCGACAAATGCCATATATTTAAAAAAACGTCGCTGTTATAGCTCCCCGTTAATCTTTTGCTATGTTTTGGAGGAGGGTAACAGGTCTAGCCTTCATATTTTCGCGTTCGAATTGACACTGCATAAATACCTACACGCCATTATGACGGTGAAAAACTTCTCTCATGCCTATGCTTGCTGCAATTAAAATTAATGAAAAACTTGACGTCTTATGATCAAAATGAATACTAGAAAATAGAATTCCATGACAAAGACCCAAACCCTGGCCCCTGGGTGAGAGTCTATCACGCTGCCACTGCACTATCTGAGCCATCTGTTGGGAGACGCGATATTTTGGTTATACAAGGCTTGTTAAAAATACCGCATGGAAATTAATTAATTACAGTCAAGCTAAGGCCCATTCAATAGAACCGTTACCAATTGAGAGATATGTTCACCATTCCGAATGCCATAATAAATATGACATTGAAAAAGGCGGAGTAAGGTACGTGGTCTCCCCTTGTTAGTACTATGAATTAAATGGTGGAATTCGGGAATCTTATTTCTGAAGCTACGGCAACTAATCACGGTCACGATTATTGCTTCGGAACTAGTATTAATGCGAATTGGGACTATTTATGATTTGCTCTTGTCGATTGTGCTATTTTTAGGATCAATACCCCTGATAAATGGAGCTGCAGATTTTATCGTCTCACCACTAAAATTACTTGAACCTTGACTGCCTTTAAAATTATGACTCAACTGACGTTTATCATGCTTATAGTTACTACCTGTATTATTGCAAATTGGTAACCTTGATTCTGAAAATGCTGATTTTTCTTTCTATTACTCTAGAAGTGGATCGCAGGGTATTTTGAGGATGCAGATTGCGTGCTTTTATTTTTTCATTATTCGTTTGGGGGGCGTACTTGTAGGAATTCTTTTGCATGGTGCATGCTGGTGATTGCTCACCCCCTGCCAATTTCATTAGAGGTGGCTCGTATGGAGTTGTATAGATGCAGATCCCTCCGCAAGTGGAAGATTAAATAAAATAGTGTAGTTTGGTTAAAAGTCTACCTCTGCCAAACACCTTTGCGGAACCTCGTCACCAGAATTCCGGATAAACGTGGACAAGCCCATGCTGCGATGGCCGTCTCCAGAGGACCTGAATTATCTCTGGGAAGGGTTTGGAAAAGGGTAGCGATCGAACACTGCTTGAGTCCAATAAACCTGGCTGGATCTTGGCCCCATGAAAACACCACTGACCGCTTTTTGTTTAATCTCAAACTACGTCCTACAACTGACTCAACGTGCGCTTAGCATTCATGTGGAAGCAATCTCAGTGCTATGCACTATTCGCATATTTAGGATCTCATTTATTTTTCTGCTGCAATCATTACGCGTCGTTTGAGCCCTCTCGTTTCTCTTCGGCTGCAGCTGTCTTTTATTGTCCTATAAATGTTTTATTTAGCGGGAGGACGAAGAGCCGTGTTTATACCTCTGCTTATTGTCGGAATTGCTGGTCCTGTTTTTCAGCATCAACGTTTTTATAGCCTCCTCAAATTATTTCGAGACCACACTAGATCTATTATCATCTCCCTCCAAATACCCCTTTTCTATTGACCATCCGTTCTTGTGGCGCAGAATGCAGTTTTCGCATGAATGCGTATTATTTTTTGACTGCATAATTTTGCTCTATCAGCATATGGCCGTTTTTGTCATGATACTGTTCGACTCGGTCCTTTTTCTTCCCCGGTAAGCTCTTTTGAGGTATTCTCTAGGCAAATTTTTATTCATATCCTAATAAGTTGTAAAGATAGTTGAAATATTATTGTTAGTTAATTAATAATCATTATAAAGAAAATGTTGGATTCATTCTCGATGGTAGCGGATACCCAAACATTAAGGCTCAATTTCATAAAATAACGGTGAAAATAGTGCTATTAATTTGGGGATACTAAAACTTGAAGTATTTTTTTAGTATCTTTCTTTTATACATATAGATAGAAATCAGGTAGGATATACCTTGGAAGCATATGAAAGAAAAAGAAAGCCAGGAACGGGAACCTGAAATGAGTGACAGAAATACTGAAAATATTGTTAGTTGTGATCGATGCCTGCTCACTTAATTATATCTTTGTAGCAATCGTGAAGGAAATCATCGTTTTTACATGATTTAAAAATGCATATAAAAAAACCTGCTTGGCTGTTGTGATAAGAGTGATCAGAAGATCAGAATAATGCCCCTCTGTTCAGAGATCGCAACTGTGGTGACTTCTTCATCAGCCTGAGCCAGAATGGGGCTGAGAGTGAGAGATCATTGACCCTCGTTGTTGATAACCTCTGTAGTTACATCTTTCTCGATTGCATGAGTCATTGTATTGATTGTATGAGCTACAATTGCTGTTATTGTTATGATGTTTGATAGTGTATCCTCTAT
This sequence comes from Ischnura elegans, assembly GCF_921293095.1. Taxonomy (NCBI): domain Eukaryota; kingdom Metazoa; phylum Arthropoda; class Insecta; order Odonata; family Coenagrionidae; genus Ischnura; species Ischnura elegans. The sequence continues at coordinate 97,322,991 of NC_060259.1, forward strand.
GATTACTTTGTATAGTCTTTATTATCTATAAGATTAGTTACATGCTACATTAGCACGTATGAGTTAGTTTCTAAATGCATGGACGCGAGAATGAACGCCAAAATGCACCTTAAAGTAACCAAATTTTGCGATTTCAGAAAAGAAGAAACATGAATAGTGGAGATTCTATTAACAGGTGTAATAGAACCTATTATAATTTGGTACATGAATGGTCATCAAAATTGTCCTTGGATTTAGGCATTAGCTCGCACGGTCTAATGTATCGTGTAACCAGCCGCATAGGAAATAAAGATCACACAGGATAATAAAAAGAGACATATAATCAAGCGTAATAACACTTAAGAGTACTTATACACAGCTCATACTAACTATTCAGCTATAATAGCTTATTATATCTATCTAACCTGATTTAACGTTCTGACCTCTAGACTTGCGAACGGAGACGTTAGCACTCTTGACTCCGTTGTGACTTAGCCGAATCGTCTAAACGCCACTCTCACGAACCATCTTTCTCTCCGAGATATCCGATATATTGATTTCATGCAATAAACAGAGCGAGCTGAAGGGATGAAGCGCCCACGTCCGCAACTTGATCTTCGAATTGTTCTTGACAATCCTGAAATTCAATTCAGACACTCTTATTTCGACTCTGTTATTTTCATGAACACTTAGAAGGAAGCTATAGTAAAACGCCATTGACTCCGGTCTAAGAATTGACTAAATTTTATAAAACTTCGTAATCTTTCTTTCATCTAATGGAGTTGCAATTAGTCCTCAGTGTGTGTACCTTTTGGTTTTAATTTTTTTGATTCAAAATTATTTCAGCGTTTTTGAAATAATAATTGCTACCACACTTATTTTGGCTTATTTTTATAGACATGAAATGAAATAGTATTTTGTGCTACTTACTGCTACTCTAGATCGTAGTGCTAGATTTGGGATGCTATATTTATAAAAGTATTTGGAATGCGTAAAGTACCAATTTTGAAAATTCCGGTGAAATATTCGATAAGTGTTAGTAAGATTATAACACGATCATTCTCTCCGTACACACGATAGAATCAGTCAATTTCCTTAGGTCTGGGTGATGCTTCAGTGCTTGCTGTTTCAAGGAAACGCAAAGCAGTGGAAGTAGACTTTTATCTGAAACATATTCCAGTTTCTATCAAAACAGTTCACAACCATTAATTCCCGATGTTGTCTGTGACCAACTTTTTTTATTGCTTGCGCCTAGTCAATGGCAAAATTTTACGTTACAGGTTTTAATACTTAAAATTTTGCAAATGCGCGTTAACCTGGTTCCTCCGGAATATTTGGCAGATCCTTTTCCATGTGGCCGGTTGCGGCTTATTTTCCACCTCGCGCCAAAGTCATTCATGGCCGGACGCAGCGACAAATCCGAAGAGATTCCGTCGCTTTCAGCGAATCCGCTCCCGATCGAGTCATCTCTACCTCTCGCAGTGTCATTTGTGAGGCGTACTTACAATGGCCATCTTCTTTCTGACGTGTTACGCTGCGAAAACAACACTGGGAATGTGACGCCAAATATGCCAGAAAGAATTTTGCGCTCTTTTCAGATTTTAAGCTTCGGTCAAAAAACATCGTTCAAAATTTAGCTTGTTATTTCCAGGGACTCAATGAATTACGTGCTTTTTTACAGTAGCTTCTATATTCTATTACAGTTTTATCAGTATTAAAATTCAATTTGTAATAAAGATAGTTGAACCTTTTAGGGCTCTTTGCTCTCCATTAAATCTTTATTTTAAAATTAGTTAGAATACATTTTTTTAAGTATTAAAAAATTGAAACTCGAGGATAGAAGGGAAGATTTATTGTTTTGACGTATGGATGGCATGATTTATGGTTATGAGCCTAAATTTAGAAATACGTGTGGTAATCGTTGCAAGAGTACCTTTGTTTTATTGCGTATCACAAAAGAAAGTTTTGGACTACGATAGCATGCGAAATTCAATACAAATTTGTGGAAAAATTATGACCTACATTTTCACAAAAGTGATATTTTTCGAATTCATTTCTACCTAAGTTTTGTTTCTAACTTGGTATCCCAATTAGCAGTTGGCATCGTCGGGTTTATTACTTTCAGTGTTTTTCAACCATTTTCTATTATTAGTAAAATTAGACAAAGCAATACTTCCCCTGGATTTTATTTTCACACGACGCGTGTCGATGTTGCAAAAAACATCATCGTTATTTGGAAAAAGGAAACGTGTCGTGTTAGCATAAAATCCTGTGGAAATACAGCATTTTCTTATTTTACTATTATTGAGAACTTCCACCACCTCGTGCCTCATATCTAACAAAACATTTTCTATGAATTGAAATTTGTATAGATCGTTTTCGTAGCAATATAGAAAGCTATTTTTATCTGGCCCCGAAAAGAAATTCTACGTATTTTCGTGTGTATTTCCAAGACCCCTAATGACAAACGCGCGTTTATGTCTACGAACAGTTCATAGGCCCTTGTTCCTGGGTGTACAAGTTTTGCTGCTGTTAATGCACTTATGAAAGATTAGGAGAGACTGGATTCAAGGAATTGTAAGAACTTTTTTGTGATAAAGAACTAAAGCACTAATTAGTGATTGGTAGAATGTTGAATGATTATTGTTCGCTAGAATTGGGACTTGAGGGCATTAGACTTTGGAAATGAATATTACCTCTCGGGTATAAAAATAAGCTGTAAACTATAATAGTATTTGCTCAAATGGCGTCATACTCTTTGAAAGGGACGGAAATACTAATGTAAATGCCTATTTATACGGTGAAATAACCCAAGTTACTAATAAACAAAACAATGCAAATAGTTGATGTCTTAACATATGAGCGCGTCAATGAACACGAAAATACACCATGTTACGACCCAACTTGTGCGAATGAATGGACGGAGAATAGAATATTTTCTGATTTGATTCATGCATTCGTACATGTTCCGTTCAGGTCCACAAAAATCATTTATGCAAACAGACATTGACTCGTACGTGTCAATGTATTGACTCGTACGTGTAAACGGGCGTTAGTACTTGTAGTAACAGTATCCTCAAATTTCAATGCCAAAGTCTAGATTGAATTTGTGCGGATTTCTAAGAAAAGGTAGCTTCTATATCTCCGCAATGCTAGAAATGCGGTAACGCTGAAATGAAAAATGTGTGGGATCCCTTGGTCGGACTGGTGGGATTACCCCCCCCCCCCACCCAGTAATACGCACAAGGCGGACCCTGGGCGTCATTGCGCGCGGTCTTATGTGTTGCCGCTGGCAGCGATTTCGACTCCCTTCGTCCCTCACGAGGAGGGACGCCGCGGCGGGGGAGCGATGATTGAGTTGATGGCGGGAAACGTGGGGGGAGGCGGGGGTTTTGAGGGGTGTGGGCAGGGAGAGGGGGTTTTTGGGGGGGGTCTTCCCAGCGGCCAGCTCTTTTTCTCTTCTCCGCCCTCTGGAGGCTGACTCTCCGTCCGCGGTGGAGGAAGTAGCTTTATTGATTGGGAATGGCGACCAGGCGTCTCATTTGACCGACTCAATGGTGTGGGGGAAGGAGCGGCCGGGGGTGGTGGTCGGGGGCGGCCGCGCTCTCCTTGCGAGGCGGCGGGATGGGGCCGGGGAGGCGTCAACAGATAACTTTTCTCCGCCGCCCCCCGGCGGCGGCAGCTCTTTCCCTTTCGGCCGAACTTGCCCCTCCACCTCCTCCTAGGTGTCTCTCATCGGCAGCGGGAGGACTTTGGCGGTTTGTGGGAGGGCTTGGGGGCGGCGGGAAGAGTTTTCTGGGGGCAGGAGGGGCGGTGGCGAGGCTTTCTAGAACCGCTGACCTTCTCCGATATCGTAGGAGCTCTTAATGAAGACAACGCCCGGACTCGGAGGAGCGCTGTGAAAAAAACCTTACTTTCAACTCGGAGCACTTGAACTATCTTTTCGGCGTCGATTTGCGGGCGGGGAGAGCTTTGCACGAAAAGGGAAAAGGCTCGTAACGCGGGTTTACGGCCTTAAGTAGACTGGGAGTTTCACACTCAGTGACGTGGGGATTCGGAGGTACTATCGGTTTCTCACCGCGGACTTCCGCCTCCGTGCGGTCAGCTTCAGGGTCTTCTGTTTGCAGTGATGTTTAAGGCACGCCCTGGTTGTGCTCCACAATAAGACTTTATTTATCGGATTCGAGTCTTATACGCGGTCAAAAGTTTTAACTCGTAGGGGATAGGTGGTCGAACAACCCATTGCGTCTCTATGACGTGGGCGAGTCCTAGGAACTTTTCCTTCGCTATTTCTCAGAAATTTGATTGGAAACTATTCCAGTAAAAGTGAAGGCAAGGATCTAACTCTTGCATTAACGAATAAAAATAGCCAGAGGCCATACTATACTTACACGTCAATGATATTTGCTCAAAAGTAGCGTGGAAAGGTGAAATTTGGGGATTTATATGGTCTTCCATCGCTCCTGTTTAGTGCAACCACCATCATACGAATGCTTAGTACTTTTTAATATTACCAGCGAATGAGTTCATTATTGCGTATAAAATTCTCATTGTGGTTATTTTCTTGTCGCTCCTCTCTCTTAGAACATCATATGCATAACGGGGTGGTAGTTTTTCATTCATTATTATAATTATATGCATTTATAGTTTGCGTAAATTGTAAGGAGTTTAAAAATGAAATTTAAATTATTATTTTAGATTTTTAAATTCCATTACAAATATTTTTGCAGACATAAATGTTATTTTGCTCTTTGGAGTTCATGTAAATTTTTCCTTTGTGAGATATTCAAAATGTCTTGTATTATTGTGTGTAATTCCACCCATCGGTAATAGAGAGACATAGACTGCAGTTGACAGATAGCTTTGCCTTGTAAAACTATCGGTCCTTCTCTCATGCGTAACTTGAAATGTTTTTCGTGTTTTGTAATGACAGCAGATGAGGAAAGCCAACATTTAAATGCAAAATAATTATCTTTTGAGGTAAATTTAGTCTTGTGAGCTTGAATTTGTGCTGGAAATGTTATTTCCTCGAATAAGGCTGCTTTCAAAATAGCCCAGTAAAGATTCCATGGGTGAAAAATCGACTCTAAATCGCTGACGTCAACTTCTGATTTGTAAACATCCTTGGATGAAGCAATCTGAAGTCATTGTTGGAAAAAAAAGGCCCAGAGGAATTTTTTTCTCCCGACGAACCGCACGTATTTCCTCATAGTAGAAATGAAAACATTTCCCACAGTAATCAAACTTTGATTTCCTCCTTTGCTGAAAGAGGAACGTTATTTTGTAATCAGCGCCATATAAAGGGACGTTTCTGGAACGACGATTACGTCCAGTACAAATAATGTGTTCACTATAACCGTATTATTGGTGTATTTACTTATTAATTGTATACTAAGGGTCACCACATGAAAAAGTTGCTTCCCGCAGCTTTTCCTATACATTATTGTACTCTATAATGTTTATTAGTGTCTTGGAGTGTATATCTTTATGAATTAAATGCAACATTTTTACCTACGTTTTAGTATATTTTTAAACCTAATGAAGGTAGGTCTAAACATATACCGAAACGTTGGCCAAAAATGGTTCATACAATTTTTAGAGATCTAAACTGAAAGGCACTAATCAACGTTAAACATTTAGGTCAAGAGAAAGAAAAATAACGCTATTTACTATATATAATCCAATAAGACGACTTATATCAGTGGATATATTTTTGGCATACTGTGAAATTGCTCCCACTGCTTTACAAGACTCCATAAATGCCTTTAAGAAATAACGAAAATAACGAGGAAAAAACGGAAGAAACAGCGTTATTAAACCAATTTGTAAAATATATATGTGATAATAGAAAGCATGGGTAGACAATGTCATTACTCCAATTGTATTTCTCAGTGACATCCAGCGTTAATCTAATACTTTTGTCTCCCGTGGAAATGTTTTCATTAAGAGACGAAGATCATAGTTGGCCTCAAGGATATGGAGCAATTTCCGACGAGTATCTGAGCTTGGATTTCATGGCAGCTTCATGCGGCTATACAATTTGCTCCTCTCACGCCTGTGATCATATTGGGGTGTTTCCATGGTAACCATCGCCTCGTTTGGCTGAAAATGCGAGAATATTTCTAAGAATTCGAGTGTAGGCCTTGCCTGCTACCGTGTAGATATTGTAAGATGGGGATCGAATTAGCGAGAGGATGAGAGGAGACAAGACAGATGAGAGGGTCTACTCTAATTACGACACTTTTTCATATATTTCTTAGCACCCTCTGGATAAAACATCGACGACGCGAAAGAATGGAGGATGGGCAAACCTTTTTTTATTTCTTGGATTTTTGTGTGCGGCCGAAAATAATTTTTCTTTCGTTGATGTCTCCATTTCCCGGGTTTCCGCCGCGTTTTGTTATCAGAGGTGACGACAGTTTTGCCAGGACTCCACCAGGCGTATTTAGGTCGATCTATGTTTTTGCCGCGTATATACTTCAGGCGTTGTTTATGTTGCATCCGTCTTCTCTATTGAAATTCTTGAGAGAGTGTTCAGAAATCCGTCCAATCACGGCGTAGCAGTCAATATCATGTGAAAAAAATCCTTGCCACTTGCAGACAAAAAATAATGATAATAATAAAATTGAAAAGAAGCATTAAAAAATAATAAAAAAATGCAAAAACTACAAAACTTACTTAAAAATACTAATGAGATAATTATTTAAAAAAATAAATAATATAAGAAGGAAAAGCAATAATTATATTTTTATGTAATAAAAAATTTTCTGCTGACACAAACACAACACTATCCCCCAACACAACACTTGCGCACAATAGTAATCAATTGTCAACTGGCTTGTTAGGATCAACTGGTTGACAGTTGACAGCTACATCGGCGTATCAATGAATGCGTGACGGAAATCATCGCTTCGGCCTGAAGACGCCTGGTGGAATCCTGGCGAAATTGTCGTCACCTCTGACAACGAAACGCGGCGAAAACCCGGGAATTGGTGAGATCCACGGGTTCTGAACGCCACGGAAGACTCTGATATTGTAAGATGTCTTTCATTCTTAAATACTGAATCATTTTTCTGAGTATCTATTCTTGCTGGGTTACATATTTGCCATGTCCATACGAATCATTTCGTACAAAAATCGATGAAATGAGATCAATGATTTTTCTCGGCAATATTTTCTTATTATTTATGGATATCTTACTCAATTTTTCCGGGAAAAACTCGGTCATTCAATTAATTTTTTTCATAGCTGTGATTAAGTTGTGTAGTTTTTTTATTACTGCGTTAATCACATTAGACCAAGTCATTCTAATGTGTATTACAAATTTTGAGAGCAATGTTTGATCTTCTACAAATATTTTTTACGTTTAGTCCAGAGTATGCACTTGAAAGGGACATAATTAGTGAAAATAATGCTTGTATCCTCGTTGAAGGGAATCAGGGTGACACGGAGACTTTTGCTCCAGCGAATTCCCTCCAACACTGTCCATGTACATAATTGTGTGCTTAACGGGGTGATCAATTTTTCATATCCTGCCGGGGAGGAGTGTGGGGAGGGCTTGGCTGGTGATATTAAGGCACGCACGCTTCATTCGCTAATGAAAATCAAAGGAAATGAAAAACTTGGAGATTATTGGAGAGAGAGAGAGAGAGAGGCAATTGTGGGGGAGGTGGTTGGGGGAGGGAGTGGGTAGGGGTTGAAGGGGAAGGGCGGGGAGAGGGGAGGGGAGGGAGGAGGAAGCGGGGGAGATAAGGGGAAGAAACCCGTGGACATATTCGAAGATCTAAAGGCCTTTCTTATCAAAATGGACGATGGAGAAAAAGAACGAAGAAAGAGGAAATTGCTTTGTTTTTACTTGAATATTGCCGTTGAAAGAGGCTCCTGAAGGCATCTAATGATGCAGTGCCTCTTAAATCTCCTCTCATTACCTCGCAAAGGTTCCCTTTTTTCCAGAATCAGTGAGTGAGAAGAGGAGATGAGGTTATAGAACAAACTACGTGTACGTGGCCCACGGTGGCATTTATTCTTGTGGCCGAATTGAAATCGGTTGTCTGTGAGCGTGGGAAAAAATATTGTGCGATGTAGATCAGTGTGCGCATTATCGTGACTTTCCGTACATTGTGGTATGGATTCTTATTCGACTATTTTGAGGAAAAGCAGTACAAATGACAAGAGAATGGGCTAACGAAACTGAAGCTTGATTAAATAACGTTTTCCTGCCTCATGGTCCATTTTCGTTGAAAGTAATGAATCTTTGTGTTACGTACATGAAGAATCGGTTAGGTTTATATGTTAGCTCTTCAAACCACTTGATGGAAAATTATTCTCTGGGATACCAGGCCCACAAGATCCTAAAGAGCTTCGGTTGCTAAAGCAGTGGACGCATCACTTCCTCTTGTTCTGTCTTTTTTGTGCTCAATGACTTGATTACAACCTATGCCGTCATCTTAAATTTTATAGGCTATGCAGAGATGATCCTAGTGTCAAAATGTGCCTGTATTACAAAACTGAAAGTTTTGAGTCTGTATTTTCTCTGACGTAAACTTTTTGTGCTTGATGTACAAGTAGAGTTTTGAGTATTCCCTAAAATTTCAAGACAATAGCGCAGGCTTTAAACAAGGCATATATCCGCTGATTTGAGGAGGTCAGGGAAAATTCAAAATATGAGTGGTCAATCGGGTAGAATCGGGTTTTTTAGGGCCTGGAATGAAAGTACACCACTGCCGTTATGAAATGACAGACATAATTAACTACGTGAGCTTTAAACTGATGAAATTGATTAAATATAATTAATAGTAGCGGGCGTAACTTGGTGGAAATCCATAATCGCAGGAATAGAAGGATCAACAACTTTGCTATTTCCACATAGTATGAGCGGCAAAAACCTTCCTCCTACCTGGACATAGGCTTTCATTGATGTAGATGGGGTTGCTCGTTGCCAATGAAATTGAGTTCAGTGCGGAGGATGTCACGAGAGAAAAGTTTGCAAAGGAGCTCTTTATAAGTAATAAAAATAGATTAAAGAACAATCTTTTTCGAAAAACAGTATATGATACATAAATAGTAAGACAGGAGCTTTTTATTACTTGGAGAATGAAGCGTGGGTGCTCATTAGGTTTACTAGAAATGAGTGTAAGAGAGTCCGATGAGTGAGCAAGGAATGTCACGTGAATCCTATCCGCAAGCCTTGTCGTAATGGCGTATTTCTTCTTTTTTACATTCTTAATAACCTGTGCTGTGTAACTCATTCGCGGCTGTCCCTTGCCCTTCTTCCCTTCCACCTGTCCTTCTGCGGGTGTTTTCATCAGGCCTCCTTCGACTACGTTGTCCCGTCTTCTTCTTATGGTTTTAAGAAGACTCCTTTTATGTCCAATGTACTCTTCTTAGCACTTCCTCGTTACTCACCCAATCGATCCACTTTATCTTCATTCTTTGGCGGCACTTCACTTTTCTACTGCTCCCACTCACACTTCATTCTCCGAGTGATGTCAAGCTCATCTTTTATTTTGAGTGCATTTTATACTGATTTTAGAAAATGGTGTTTTTAAATCATTTTTATCTCCTACTTTTTAGTGCTGAATCGTGTAATTTCTGGCAAAAATATATTACGCAGATTAAATTTTTTTTTAAATCGACGTCCTGACAGGAGAACGTGACATAACGTCCTGACGTTCCTCTACTTTTCTTACATTTCCTTAGCAGTCAGTATGTAATTTAATAAACCAACTACCTGAATTTTTAGTATCAATTTATGAATATAACGAATTCTTTAATTAATTTGGCTCATGATTTCAAAATTACGCTTTGAAATCGTGTCACAATTCGTATTCATTTCATAGTCATTAGAGTTTTAATTTTCGAGCTCTCAGCTGGCAGAACCGTAAACATTGCACGAGCGCCCTTGAGCTGATAAATTCTACTCCTCTAATGAGTTAACCTATATTGGACGTCAGTGTTGCATTAATTTTTTAAATTTTATCTCGGTGGCACATTGTTAATGAAACTAAATAATGCAAAATGTTTGATTGATGTTTAAATGTGTAATCGTTTCATATTATTGAATTTCTTGTCTGAGGTGTTCTATTTCATCGCCACCTGGAGAAGTGGCAAATTGAGTCGTCGACTGGTGTGAATTGATTCGAAGTGCGAGTAGGCTACATCGAAACGGCTTTCGCTCCTTCGTATTTCCTATGAAGCGCCCTTTTTATATCCTAGATGGGAAGAGACCTTGAACAAAATTATATGCCGAAGTGAGATTAAGAAGACGTATCAATTCCTCGAAGTCCGTCGAACTAAGTATTTTTTAAGTATTGATTTAGACTTGAACAATCAAGCAAACATTTTTAGGTTATATAAAGTGGATCCATATCAACATTTGTTTGTATCTGAAATACAAACGTCGTATATCTAAGGTAAAATTTTCAATTTGCGCGCATAGATTGACGAGAGTCTACTCTTTGTATGCTGGACATTTCAAAGCGATATCTTATGTATTGGATATCTTATGGACGGGTGTTGCGGCACGAAAAAAGGCCGATCGAGCAGGATCGAATCTTCCCCTTAACACATTGTTCTTTGATCTTGAAGCAAAAACGTATCTGTTGGCTCACCTGATACTTACGCTTTCCATTGTGATGCGAGCTTCATCTTTTGACTAGAATCAGTATATTTGTTCATGCTACGACATGAGGGTATATACAATGCGTACATGTTGTATATGTCCAGAGTATAATAGAAATGTCACGTAGCTTTGAGAGAGCTTTAGTATCCTCTATCGATTGAAGAAGTTGGATTGACCTGGACCCATGGCCCTGTTACAATTACACCAAAATACATTCCTTCCTTTAAGTATGATTTATTTCTTATACCTCAATGAAAAAATATTGCTTTAAACTTTTTAAAATAATGCTATTTCAAAATAGGCTATATTGAAAATCTTGCGATAGAACGATAAAAATTAGATTTTTCCATGCTCGAATACCTTCTTTCAACTCTGTGTATGACGTATGAATCCTAAGTTACGAAAGGAAGGGATGGGTTAAGATTTGAGACATAGTGGTGAATAACCTCACATTTTCTATATTTTAATTGGTGGTTTTAAACATAATATAATTAATTTAAAAAGCATCCATGCCTTCTGTTTTTACTTGGGAGAGTGCTCAGCTCTCCATTATTCTTCATGAATTTTCCTTTTTGCTATAAATTTCCAATTATCCTCCACAGGGCCTATTATTCTCATTTCTTTCTCTAAAGTCCACATGTCCAAGTTTTAAAATAACCGCTTTTAACTCTGATGGTCTGTTTCAAAATTAGAGCTGTTGGAGTTTTTACGATTAATCGAAATTAATAATAGTTTTTTCCATAATCAAATCTCTTCTCTCGCCTTACCGCACACTTAACCCGTTAACGCCTAGCGGTACCAAATGGTACCAGCTGGTAGTGCAGTCTAAACGGAACTTTTTTGTCATTTACCGTAATTAAATAGGATTTTTGAGTTTTAAATTGATAAGAATATTTTTAGTGGCATTTTCCGAAAAGTGTGCTATTTTAAAGCTGTAATTAAGGCATTTTCAGCCGTTTAAAATTTGAGAATTATCAAGTAGCCCAAAAAAACGGAATTTTTAGAATAAGCATTTCGATTTTCTTTACTTATGCCTTATGTACTGTTAATACAAAGGTTTTATTATGTAATTATGCCTTTATAAATTTTTTCACCAAACGACTCAGAATTTCGTAGACATTTAGATGCATGATTGCCACAAAAATCTCAGAAACCTTTTAATTCAGGTGTTACCGGGTTAAGAATACTTTGCCATGGACTTCTTATCCAATCAAAAAATATGATCGGGTTATTATAGTGGCGGGAGCTTTTAGGCTTCTCACCACGTCGGTTCGGGATCAAATCTCTTCGGTGGCGGAGGTTTTTAGGTAGACCGATCCATGCTCTCGTACTTCGTGGAGGGAACTCCGTGCGTGGGATGGGACCCTTCCTTCATTTCGTTCGGAGCACGCTAATTAAGACGGATTTCTCGCCTCTTACCTTCCCTGTCCTTCCCTATGCGCCAATTGACCTAAACTGTCGGTCGACTGCTATAGTTACTTACCTGCCTACGAATGGCTTGATCAGTGGCGCAGCGAGGGGGGGTTTTGGGAGATAAACCCCCCCCCCTCACTGCCCCCCCCCCTTTGCACCCCCTCCTTCCAGAGCTCAGAGAAATTTTTAATCCATTTTACTTATTTTATCAGTATTACTTATAGCATAGTGCTAGGATTAATCAAATATCCCTCAGAAAGCCGTAAAAATCGCCGTTTTGTACCATTATTCTTAAAAATTTTATCGAGGAGGACCTACGCAACTCCTACTTACCCTGGCGGGTATGCAATACCCCTAAGTATTAGTTGCGCCTAAATCCCCCCCCCCTGGGCTTAATTCTTCACTACGCCCCTGGGCTATATCACTTTATCAATTTACGGGACAATTTTTTAAAACCCTCGCATGCAATATGTGAAATTATTCATTAATACGTCCCTCTAATCTCACACGCCCCAGCTTCATATGCGGAAAATATTCTGTTGACTATTCCTCAACGCAAGAGTGAAATAATTCTACTTTGGGAATGCACGTGTTTGTGTGTGGATCGAGCCGTGCGAGCGGGTTCCGTCCCCACCGCAGGCTCCTTTGATGCGTTCCCGGTGAGCCCCGTGATCTCTCCCAGCCACCACCACTTTACGAAGAAATTTAAAAGTAATTTTTGGCATAAGTTAGCGTTGTTATTGTGGTGGTTTGGTCGTATGAATAGCAAAAGTTGGTCAAATGTAATAAAAATAGTTTAACAATAATAATAATAACAGAATAACGTTTTTACGAACGTAATCACAAATGGCATTCGAGAGGTTTTACTCATTTTTAAATTTTTAACCATTATTTTTCATGTATTTTTCCTTTTCTGCAGTAAATTTACAGTTACCCTCAGCTGGGAATAATTTTCTAATTTTTTCTCTCATTTTTATTTATTAATTTTTTGTTAATTAATAATTTAATGCAATTATTTTTATCTGCAATAACTTTGTAGTTACTAAATCTAGGCGAAGGTTCAAGAGGTGCCAGACGCACATAAAACTCGTGGGAGAGCATATATTTTTATATATAACCATTAGTGGCCGAGTCCGTTCGCGCAGCCCAACTCCTCCCCCCTCCCCTCCCCTCCCGCACCCACCGCAGAGCGAACTGTGAGTGCCACGAATCCTGCCTCGGCTGCCCTTTTTCTCAAATACTTACGCAAACCTGCATTAATATAATGCAAGGTTGCCATATCGGTCCAACTCTGTGGAAAAACACAAAGTTCCACCCCCTCCCCCTCGCTGCCCCCTTTTTTTGGTGTTGCTGTTTGTCGAGACGTTTAAAGGCTTCGGTTGAATCCAATCAACTCCAATCCTTTTATTTCATCGAACAGTTTTCAACTGAAAACTCCCGTATATAATGGTATTACCTGCCTGGAACCTATCCGATTGTGGTCTTGATGTAGCATGATTCGGCTTGGCGATTCAGCGAAACGGAGACTTCTGAGGTGAAAATGCATGTAATGCATTGATCTCGGCTCCCTGGGAATGGTGACAGAGATGAAATCATTTTGCAGGAAGAGGACTGGCTCATCCTTTTGCGGGCACAGCGCATGAAGCAATATGCTCCTTAACAGACCAGGAAATGGATGGTAATACTATTATTGCTCTTGAAATCCCACGAGGGGTATATGATAATGTTGCAGTCACTTCTTAGTTTAGTGTCACGTTTAGTAAATTTTAAACCAAAGAAAATAATAGCACCATTATTTTGAGAAAACTCTAACAGTAAAAAAATAACATTCCTGTCTTAATGCTGAAATTTTATATCGCATGTAGTTCCTGCTTCTCAATTATTCAGTGTATTTACATGCCAAAATTCTTTATCATATCTGTTTTACGACACGATATATTGGATATTTATTTTTAAATGTCAGTTTCGCCGTCTTTAAAAATCGAATGCACGATTCATTCAAGCAATTCCTATGCAACGCGAATCGATCCACCCATTCCCTTTTTTATGGAATTCCGATGGACTTTGATGGAACGGTTTTGGATGAGCGGAGGAGGTGAGCGCGTCATAATCGTGATAACGAAGGGCATAATACCATAATCCTATGTAGCAACAAATTTGGAGATAAGCGCCAGTGTCGTAGCCAGGTGGGGACCCTGGGGTCCGAACCCCCCCCCCTTCCCCCCTCCCCCCGAAATATACAAACACAATTGTTTTCCTTCATGAAAGAAAACAAAATATTGAAAGATCGTGACTTTACAAAATATTTATTAAACAAATGAAGTTTTTTCGATTATAAAAAGTGTTAAAATTAGTTAAAAACCCATTACTTAGTAGCTGGTTTTTCCAAAAATGACCGCCCTGGTTTTGGATCCCCCCCGAACTAAATTCCTGGCTACGCTACCGGAAGTGCTATCGGAATTTTGCAATTTGTTTGTAATAAAAACTGGGAATTGATCAAGCTGCGAACTATGCATGATCGGGTAATACTGGGTGACATTCGATGGCATAGATGGCTGATAAAATACATGTCATAATTGTGCTGTTTTTCATTTGGAACATTGATGTCCCATGTCTTGAATTTTTGAAGTGAATACGATTTTAAATAGATGCCAGTCTCCCATAGCTCTCATAACAAATTTCAATGATCGAAAAGTTTGCTTTAAAATATTTTAAATAAGCTATGTTAGCGCTCTTTTGAAAGAAATGTCCTATCAAATCATAAATGGATACTGATTATAAATTTTTATAAAGTGCTTAACGATTGCCAGTGAGGTGTTCAAAAGGTAAAGATAACATCAGTCAAGTAAAAAAATTAATCATTTGAGAAATTTCCATCGATATTGTAGCTTAACTTTGAGTAGGTAAAAATTTTAATGCAATAGCACTTAAACATTTATATTTAAATCCTTATAATTCATAATATTTGATAATAGTACAGCAATGAAATGGAAGGCAATCTCATGTCGTAGGAAATTGAGTAAAACTAGTAATAATGTCAGAGCAAACTTCAATTCATGGCATAGTTTCCTTCATGGACATGCGATGCACGTGTTATATGGTTTTTACCACGAATTAAAAAGACAAAAGAATCCAAAATGTTCGGTAGAAACAGCATACTACCTGGACATCGTTTCTCTCCATGATATATCATTTTAAATAAAAATCTGGACTTCATTTATCTTATAAAGGGAATTGTTTTCTTTTCCCTATTTCTTAAGGTAATATTGTTTACCTCATCAAGGGCATTTGTTACTTTTCCCCATGTCTTAAGGTAATATTAATTATTTGCCACTGGATTGATTTGCGGAAAACTGCACTTTTTTATTTTCTCACTGATGAACGTCTACCAGGCTTTGGTTCAAGCAATATGTTTCCTTTTCATGGTTTTTATCATCAAGTCATTCGCTTAAAAAGTATGGAAAGTGAGGTAGACTGTAGACTCTTATTCGAAATTTCCTACTTTATGTACCAAAAAAATTAAATTCAAGAACTTATAGATAATCATAACAAAAATAAGTATTTATTTTTGTACTAATAAAATAAGTATTTATTTTTGTTATGATTATCTATAAAATGTTTCATTTCATTAAAAGCCCACATAAGTGTGACTATACAGATCCGAACAGTGTTCTGTTCCTTCATTTTATAGTTTAAATGAGGTGGCCGTGTATCACGGTGTTTGCATTATTATCTCTCAAGAAAGGCATAGCTACACTTCCATTATCAAAGATATTTTTTTTTCGTGCCCACGACCCACCGCGAGAATATGTCCTGTAGTAAAGGTGCTTTGACATTTTTACAAGGGGCGTCGACGAGTCTTATTTGGCTTCATGAGCTCATTTCCTGCAATAAGAGCTCTGAAGATTCACTGGATCGGCTTCCATGTCTTTCACATCGATCGCCTGAGGCAGGACTTGCGTGATCTGGTGAAAAATTCGAATTGTCCCCGCGCGTTATACTTTTATAAAAACGGAGGGGGTTTTAACTTTAAATTGCCTTCATGAAAATATTTAATCATTACGTAAAATAACACACCATTTACTTAATGGGGAATACTGGAAGAAATGGACTAGATCTTGGGATATCCAGAAAGTTGCTGTGTGTGAATCGTAAATATTCGTGTAAACTAGCATTCTAGTAAGAAATCACCGTAGGATGAATAGCATAGATAGTTGCTTTACATAAATCGTAAATATTTGCGTAAACTCCATTGAATCTGATTGACCTTTTAATTAGTTCATGGTGCGCATCTATGGGATGAGTGATTTTTTTAATGTGATGGATATTTTTTATCATAAGAGCGCTTTATAAAATTTCTCTTCATTTATAAAAAGCAACCTTTTTATAATGAATGTAGCAAATCTTTGCGATGGTTTTCCTTACACCAAACCGTAAATATCCTGCTTGGCTCTTAAGAACTCACCGGTGTATTAATAATTCTCAAATAAGTACACCATACCTACTAATGGCAGAATTTGCCCTTGACTTCGTCGCAGTCTGTCTAATAAATGGTTCACTCTGGAATTACATTTGGATTATTTTCTGGTGAAAGTTTTTATTAGAGATTTTATACTTTTGTAAATAGTTACTTCATACCCTTTAATGGCATTCATGGATCTAATTAGGAAATTGGAAACTGCCTCCACATTGTAGTTCTGAATTCAGTCCTACGAAATATATTTATAGTAAGTATACTTTAAAAAAATATACGGTTTACCCAGGAATCCCATTCGGATTTCCTTCTGCTGAAATTTTACATTTAAGATTTTATATTTTTTTTAATGTTATTTTATACCCTTCAATGGAATTTGCAGCACTAATTATGATTTTCAAACTACCTCTGTTTTGTAGCTCTAACGTTAGTCCTACGATTGTGTACCTATGGTCTCTGATAAAATAAACTAAACTGGATTTCCTCAGCCAAGCTGGTCATATTATATATGATGTAATTTTAATTGTCTCCTGAAATTTAAGCCCTGCGTGATGAGGACGCCCATGGTAAAGGACACTATAAATTATGAAGTAGGGATGTTGAAAAGAAGGGGAAAGAAACTTATTCCTCTCTCGATTACGATGGGGTAGAAAATGCCGTATTTTTTCAAATTCACCGTTATTGTGACATTAGGATATCCTAAAATTCTTCACCTTCCATTATTTACGTTGCGAGATTATAGAAAAGCGTCAGCTATTCGGGGAAAGTCCATTCCGCACGTGAAACAGATGTATTTCCAAGAATCCTTCACGATGTGAGATCGGTGGCATGAATGACGGTTGGTGCGGTTTAAGTCCTCCCCTCAATATCCCCTCCCCTCTCTCCCTCCCCCCCTCACTCCCCCCCCCCCGCCCTTCCCCCTCCACCTCCGCACCCATGGGCACCCTTCCGCCCCACCCTCCCAACCGACCACCCCGCTCCCGCCTAAATTCAATAATGATGGATTCCTCTAATTGGATTTCAATTTGCTTGGTTTACCCCTTTAAAATATGTCCGTCATTTTATTTTTTCAAATGAATTAGGCTGTTTGTGACTCGCCTCAGAACAGGCGAGTTGCCTGCTTCAATCAAGCATTTACAAATCCGATATCGACACTTACCGTCATTGCTATTGTAACGATATTTTGGCGTATTTAGTCGTGAAAATAAGTCTTTTTGTATTCCATTTATCCAACGTACGCTGAGCGTACAGGTCATGTCAAATTCATGGAATATTATCGTACAATCAGGCGTGAGGGACACGTTCACTTTTGAATGAAAATATTAATAAATGCAACCTGACGTTCTCATTTTGCAGCGTAATACGCAGTAACTTGTATTTTTCCATAATCTAGATAGCATTTCGCAATGCTGAAAAGCAATATGTTTACTTGATTATGTATTTTTATATTTAAATTTTGTATTTCGAATGACTTTTTGTAGGTTCTTTTTTGGAAAAACATTACCCTGTCACGCGGTTAAGTCAAAAGTGTAAAACAAGAGCTTCTTTTAGTTTTCAGATAATTCAAAATTAAAAGCATTACCTGCGTTTTTATAAATGGCAGAATTTCACTATAATTATAGATTGGAGAATTTCAATTTTTCTTTGTGCAGTGCAAGTATCTCTTGATGACTTGTAGTATTTTGGCAACTAAGAAATGTATGTATATTAGTTTGCTATCATTTTCTATTCATTTGCTACCGGTAGTTATGGTCTGCTATTCTTGTTGCCTTTGCTACTCGAACTTGAACTTTAAGAAATTTCATTAGTTAATGCAATAGGATTTTACCTGCGGATGGATGTTCGTTATAGTATGTTTTAAATTTATGGGAAATTTATTATTCTTTAATATGAACGTAGTGACTTATGCGACTGTCTAGATCCAAAACTATTTACACTAAAATTACCCTTCTTTTGAGGGCGAGTATTCATTGGGTTATGGATTCGGTATCCGCGATTATAATGACATAACTGCCGCGACATTTTTCCTATTCGGTGAAATATATGCATTTTTGGTATGTTTCAATTTTACAGTTTATCTTGATGCGTATTGTGAAGATAGTTGTCCGGAACGGATTTGTTGGCCGAAAGTGGCTGGGTGGGAATATGTGTATACAAAAGAGAATGATGGAGTAATTCATCATTTTTTGTGACCATTGTGATTAGTTTTCTGGAATCTAGTGTAAGCCCTGTCACCAAAAGGAATCAGCATATTTTTCCAAGCTCTCGATGATGACCAAGGACGTAATAACTATGAATCTCACGCTAAAACTAAATGTTTAAAACATGATTGGGACATTTGTATAGGTTACGAAGCAAAGGACCCATTATTTTACTACTTATTAAGAGTTTTTACACGTTTTATATGTTAACCACTGAAAACTATTGAGTAGCACCCTGCTTTTCGCCCCAGCCGTATGATCTCATTTCAATCGTATATCCTCATTTATTCTAGCATTTATTTCCCTTGAAGCATGGAAAACTGGCTTAGAAAAAGCTTGCAATTTCTGTAGACATTCACATTATAACCTAATTACAAATGAAGCCACCAATTTTAGTACTCGCTATTCCTTGCCCTCTACATTTGTTTAGCATAAAAAGCTGCAATAGGATCGTTCGCCATTTTTATTACTGTCTATTGGGATTGAGTTTGAAAAATACTTAGAACTCTATTTTTCCTTTCTCCAATCCTTAGCCTACTTTTACAGCTATTCGCGGCAAAAGTTCAACGTGCTTCATAATAGCTTATCATTCCGATTTATCTACCGAACAATCTTATTTAACAGCTACTTAGCGTCTGAGTCAACGTCTGACAATTTACGTTTGACAAAAGATTTTTCTGTTCTGAGCCACTTATAGTGTATTTTAAAGATAATTTTTTATTTGTGACGCAGTGCTACCTACACGATATTTTTGCTTTCAAATGTTTTCACCGTATTCAATTGTTCGTCGTTCATTTCTGTTTTGCCTCAACCTGATGCATAATTTAATGTGAAACCAATCCTTCATCTATAGTTTCCATTATGTTAATTGGTACTATCAATAATTAGGCTTACTTAATTCTTTGCCAGTTTTGTAAGAGCTGTCCTCCTCCTCCCATAATTCGGTGAATTGAATCCAATCCCACAATGGCATATTTTTTGGCTTGATCGTTCTCTTTTCACTCTCAAGAGTGGGTGCTAATAATCATGTTAAACATTCTGCTGAGGAGAAATTACCCAATTTTAAGCCGTTAACCATTATTCTTACGGTTAGGGAATCCCTTTAAAGGGGCAATGTCCCATTTCAAAAGATTCAGGAAGTTTTGTTAAAAATCATGAAGGAGAAAATGGGAACATTCTCGATGAACACATTCAGCTATCAGAGCATTAGAGTCGCTGTAGAATTTTTGGAAGATTCAGCGTCAAAATAATTCGACATCATCGCATTAGGTTTTTGTTTATGCAATCTCGATAGGTCACGCTGGTCGCAGACTTCTGTTAGCCAGCGCGTCCAGTTTCGCGAAATCGGTGAAAGGGAATTCTGAATTTATCAAATGAGGATTTTCGGCGTGGGGCTTCCCTATTTGAATTTTATTTTTTCGTTTGTTTGGACTGAAGGACTCACAAAAGATGCAGCCATGGAAATCTAATAAAGTATATTCAGTTGGGCGCAAGCAGTTTTGGTGGTGACTATAACACAGGTGATCTTGCAGGGCTGCGTGTGACAACTTTTACACCACATATCTGGTTAATGGGCTCCCGAGTCATCAAAAGTCTGTAATTAACCTCATGCATGACACTCGAAGCATGCTTGCTATGGAATTGGCATTGGGACTTCACTGCGAAACAATGTAAATCGCCTTAAACACTTTGCTGTTAATACAACCACCGCCAAACCAACCGCCTCGATTAAAAGAAGGGACACATGTTTCATTCTACGTTTTTGAAAACCTTAAGTTATACCTTAGATACATTTTGGCCATCACGACACTATAATCAGGGTGATCTCTGCATTCTCTTCGGGTTTTCACCGCGTCCGTTGGGTTTTGGCGACAACAGTTTCGCTGACGTTGCAGTCAGCGTCTTCAGGTCGAAGGTGAAGTAACTCGCAAAATTTCCGCCTTATATAAGCTTCTTCATCCCGCTGCTGCTCTCTCATTGGTCGGTGGTTGGAGAATCATCAGGGTGTGCATTTCCGAGTGTAAATTACCATGAAAAATAGGTCTCTTTTTCTCCTGCGATGATCGGAATTCGTCCTTTACTACTTTTTTTCCATGTTTACATCTCGAGAGTTGGTCAACTGACCGTAAACTACATCACCACATAGACGAAATGTAAAATTGAAGTTGAAGTCAAAAGAGAGAGAGATAAGTTATATTTTCATGCATGAAATACCTATTTTTTTCTGGTACCTAAAACTGAAACTTTCGATGATTTGTCTCCGCTACGTTATAATTGCCGTTCTGAGCTACGAATCAGTTGTACAGATTGTGAGAGAATACGTGGCACTGTCTTATAGGTGGTTGTTATTCGAGTGCTCTTTTTAGAAAAAAGATGAATTTACAAGGAAGCCTTATGAGGCACCTACGGAATTCTGTCGATTCAGACGGGCGGGAAATTTATGGAATAATCAGGCGAGAGCGGTGAGAATGGCATTGGAGGGGTCCGCATGAGCGATGGCCTCTTCCTCGCGAAACGAAACCTTTCCAGTCTCAAATGGGAATTCGCAAGTCTTTCAATCATGAGGAAAAGGATGAATAAAGCATTTTTGCATCCAATTGCTACGGCTCGTGCACGGAGTGACCCATTGAAAAATCTTGCGCCATTTATCTCCACCAAGTTCCGTAAGAACCTCATTATTCCGGACAAAGTTCCTCCTTCTCGAAATAGATGTCACCTGAGGAGTCTATGGGCTGTTATTATCAATGCGGCTTGCAAATCGATTGACAGGTATCGGATTCTAATTGGCGGTTCTCACTCGATCCGCTTCTTGCCTTAGAGCGACAAGACAATTTCTTGCCCCGTTGCGTTTGACGTGAACCTACACGTTTGAAGAGCTTCATCACGAAGACCTCATGCGCGTCTCGTTGATTCCGGTATTATGGATTCCAGTCAAGAGAAATAATCATTTTATGCATGTGCATATCTGTGGTAAGAAGGTTATTAGAAATCAAGCGTCATATAGGTCATAGGTTATAATTAATTTTCCAACCATTTGGAAAAGCCGTGAGCTAATTTTGATCTTCTCTTTACGACCCACGTAACACAAAATATCTTCTAGATGTCTACAAAATATCTAGAATGTCCTCGGCCAATGCCTAGAAAATATATTGTAATACCTTCTAGACATCTTCCAGATATTTTGTAGGTATCTGAATGTCCACTTTTCTGATATCTACAAGATATCTTTGAGAAGATATTTTCTAGTCATTCATATTCAAATTGGATCCATTGGGGAAATTCAGGATGAATGATTAAAATATGATATTTTTCGGGGTAACAAGAGTTTATTTTCAATTGACAGCCTACTGGTGGAGCAGGAGGTGATGGTATGGTGTCTTCTGGGAATTCTTCCTGAATACTGGAACCTCTCTGGCATTCACTTCTTTCTAATGGGGGCTTCCTCCTCTGATTCCAAAATTGAAGTTACCAAAGCAGCTTACAATTTCCTTTTAGATTTCTCAAAGGAATCAGCAACATTATCAATGATTGTTGATTTAATGTCTTGCAATATAGGTCTTGAAGAATTTTTAATGCAAGTTTTTGCCAACGTATTTATACATCTTCATCAGGGCTATGAACGAACGACATTTATATGAACGAATACGTAACTGTGATACGTGAAAGGTTATGGCATTATTTGTTACTATCGTAAAAAAATAGTTGTAAAAAGCAGAGACTAGAATTTTCACATGCCCTTTATTCCATTGAATGGGATTTGTTTATTGATGGTAACTTAGCTGAGACAGTTCATAGTTACCTATCAATTTTGATTAATTAAATAATAGTAAATTTTGTTTAAATTGTCGATGCCTGTTCTTTAATTAAAAATATTTTTGTTTTTTGAAATATGAAATATTTTTTAAAATAGTCGTTTTGTTAAATTACTTTCAGTATCAAAAATCCTGGTATTATTGAAGGCTAAGCAATAGCCATACTTTCATTTAATAGACATATTCTAGACATCTAGTAGATTCTTAAAAAAGAAGCTACTGTAACTTTAAATCGCTTTTATAAACCTTTGCCTGAAGAGTTGCCTTTGATTTTTAGTGCACGTACGTATAATGACTTTATCTATCCATCCACCAAAAAGCATAGCAGTTAAAGTATTTTTTCAATAGTTGGGTTTTTTGGCGAATTTCACTGAATATATTCAAAAAGAGTCTCCGTTCAATAAAGATATATATTCTAGACATATCGTAGATTTTTAAAATATCCAAGACATTGATTTCATTTTTTTAGACTTCTAGTAGATATATCAAATATTCAAGACATTGAAGGTATTTTCTAGACATCTTGAAGACATCTAGTTTATCCAAGACATTGAAGATGTTTTTTAGACATCTAGAAGATATTTAAGATATCCAAGACATAGAAGTTATTTTCTAGATATCCAAAAGAGAGTGCTGTGTGGGTTATCGTGTTCAAAAAACCACAAGAACTTTAATTTTTGGAAAGAAATATTTATTTTTCGTCCACATCAATGTCATCGCCTTCAAACTACTCCCCCTTTCGCCCTCTTGCCGGCGCTTCTTCCATTACTCGAAATACTTCTCAATCTTCATCTTTGGTATAAGCTCTGTCAGCAATTTCTTTAAATCTCATCTTTACTTGTAAAACGACGCGGACCTCTTTATTTTCGGAGATAGAAAAAAAATTACATGGAGGAATGCGTGGCGGATATGGAGGCTAAGGCATCATTACAGTATTGTTTTTGGCCAAAAATGTTCGATCAAACATGTAAGTGTGAGCCGAAAATTGTCAAGCTCATAAAAACACGTCTAACCTTAGGTTGCCACAGACAAAGTAAACGATGAATAGGTACACCTGAAAATTTTATCGTAGTTGAGGGGTATGTATACACGAAAAAAATTTTGACACTCGGACCCAAACTCGCAAGAAATTAAAAAAATAATAATTCCCGTTACTTTATGGATACACCTACTATGCAATTTCTCATGCTGTAAATTATTTGCAGAAAATTTAAAGCACGAGTAAGTTTGTATTTTAACTGTAATGAGAGTTATATGTAGTGGTATCCTGATTTAAAAGTCATCATGTACAAACACGATCTGTAGTTTCCTGAAGCTATTCAAGAAGTATTTCATCATTTGGCATAGCCGTGAGCTAACACAAATTTTGATTTTGGTTTGCGTGAAATGCACCATTTATGAAAATGTTTTGAAATGTTTTCTGAGTTTTGCCTGTATTATCACCTACTCCATCTCATTAAACACAGTGTTGCCATCTCCAATTTGTCAACAGATAACTGTTAACCGTCTCCTTGATTACGCTCATCAAATATTTATAAAATTATAGAGTAATTTAGTGAGTTTTTACTCGTATCGGCACCGTTATTATAACTCGGGCACAATGTCTATCACGTGTTTTGTCATTTTTCTACCGCAGGTAATCCATGAGTATCATATCTATCGGAATGTACGCGACAGTGAAACCATATCAATCGGAGACGGGAGAGCGGCGAAATCAATATCTCCTCATGCGACTGAGGGTAAAATGCGACGAGGAAGTCAATTCCGTTTATTTAACTTAATGCGGGAATTGCATAATAAATAGACTTTAAGTTTTCCATCGAAGACCTACGTGAAATACACGGGTAATATGAAACGCGTTTTCTCTTAACCACGATGCCCTCAGATTGATCATATCGATTCTACGAGTAGCAAATCGAAACAAGAAGCAAATCGGAATCTTATTTTTTAACTATTCAAGATATATTTCAATAAAGTTTGTCCTCAAATGCAATATTGGATGCATTGTTAAAACACTACCCCTTAGAAATTTATCTACCACTGCAGTGCACTGGAAGTAGCGAAGTCGCCCGAAGAGGTGGCGAGATACACTTCATCGTATACTAAAGCGAACAATCGCTAAATGAGTTTTCCTAATCGAAGAAATAAGCTGAAAGTACGGATGAATTCTTAGTATTCCAATCATGCCTATTTTCTGCATGGAATTTTTCTTGATATGTGTTTCGGCGTTACTCTATATGGCTATTTTTAACCGCAAGTAAGAATGCCTTCCAAGTTAAACAGAGCTTTTTAAATTTCTAATTCCTCATTTATCTTTACCACATCAATATTTAATTTTTCAGTCCTTAAAAAGTTTAGCATATTATTGTTATATGACATTTTGAGTATATTTTTCCGAACGTTAGGGTGATTTTCATTCTACCGTTTTTTAATCGGACTTCTCCATATGCAGGTATAAATTGATGTGCGAAGGGTACCTCGCTTTACACACAAAACATTTACTTCGGAAGAATATTCGTTCTACGATATGTCCGTGGGTCTATTCATACCAGTGACGAAGCGGAAGGAACCTGGGAGTAACCTATTTTCTAACCCACTGGCAGTAAGCAAAATATATTCTTTCCGATGATTTTGAAATAATAAGCGTATCATTCCATTCGTGGTATATCTCTAGGCGGCAAATTGGCGTTTGTGCATTCAGTCTGAAGGTTGCCAAAATTCTGAAGCCTCCCCCCATTCAAAGCAAAGCGCTGCACAGTAGGCTAGAATCGAAAAAAGCTGGCCAAAACTTCAAAAGCTGTTTTTTTGAGCTAGGAAAATGAAACTTCGCATATATATTCTCAAATAAATTGTGCACATTTTTCCAGATTATTTCTTTCCTGTGATTTCACGCTAACAATATATGTGAGATCAAAGTAGAACAAATTTAGCGAAAAACGACCACCCTCGATTTTTTATGAAAATTGCCAAACTTATCCTCGTGCAGTGGTTTCATGGATATTTTTATCGAAAAAACTCTTATACCATCTTAATGGGCAACTCTTTTTCTTCAATTAGAATGGTTTTTAAAGATTTTCTTTCATCAATGACCATAGATATATAACAAAATGGCGGAGCCTGTTTTCAGCCCATTTTTTTTGCATAAACGTAGAGAAAAAGTAGATATTACCACGGATTTCCGCCAAGTGACTGCTACCACGTCGTTTTATGAAGCTTCTACATTGTGGATCTAAAATAAAACCTTACACCAACTTCCAACCCCGAATTTTTAATCGTTTTTTCGAGCGTGCGGTCGACTCCGGTTCCGACCGGCGGCGGCGGAGAGTACGGCGACGCGGTAAGCGTGTGAATGCAATATGGTCTCATTCACTTTTATATCTGGATAATAGATATGATAGTGATAGAAAATAATCACCAGAAAGTAAAATTAATAAATATTGCAACTTATGACTCTTATTATGCAATCGCTTGTATTGATGTATGCCAAGGTTCAACTTCCTAGCTAAAAAAAAAACGTTGTTGAGGTTTGCCCAGGTTTTTTTCGATCCTAGCCCACTGTGCGCTGCGTAGATTTATTGGCAAAATATCGTTTTGCCTAGGACTCTCGGAGACATGATTTAATCATTAATCTTATAAGCATGCTAAATTTTTACGGAATCATTTGATGCACTCGGTCTCTCAGATCATCCAAAAGCGTCATAGTATTTTTTCAGCGTGGGTGTGATTCAGCGGCATTGCAAAATATTCGTACAGGTTATTTTTATGCAAGCTCTAAAAGCTACCGAACCTGGGTATATGGTTATTATGGGTGAATCGATTTTTGAAACCTTGTCGGAGCAAATGAGAATCAGAGGTGGAAATCCGAGAAGAATGCAATCAATACCAACTCTTGAAGAAAAAAAATAAATTCCGCAAGGCCGTATTCTTTGCTGGGCAAAAAAATTGGAGGGTGTGGGAAGTAAGAAGGATGACAGTGGTGGGAAAAATTAAGCCGAAACACTATGAAACAAACAATCACTCAAGCTCACTCACTAACCTCAAAGATTTGCTCATTGGAACAAAATTCCGCG
Source organism: Ischnura elegans (assembly GCF_921293095.1). Taxonomy (NCBI): domain Eukaryota; kingdom Metazoa; phylum Arthropoda; class Insecta; order Odonata; family Coenagrionidae; genus Ischnura; species Ischnura elegans. The sequence goes on from NC_060259.1 coordinate 97,349,561, forward strand.
TTGGGCTCAATCGCACTTACACTCAAGTTAACGAAGCTTCCGCTTACACCAGTGACCCACACACACCAAATAAATAGGCAAAAATTAAAACTAGGAAGTGCATTCTCACACTCACGCACCTCGCGGATTCGCTCTAAGGAACAAAATTCCACTTAGTCTCAATCAAACACACACACTCAAATTTGCGAAGATTACGCTTACGCCAGCGATTTTTCAGGGGGAATCATATCAGCAGAAATGCCAAATCAGCGTCAATTCGAGATTTTTCGTAAATTTTTGGCTCTAGGGTGGAAAGGGTTGTTTGTCAGGAACTGTAAACTTTGTTTTGATGAGAATATCATAATTAGAATCTAAGTTCTTTAAAAAATGGTGGGTAAATACTCTAGTCTTTGAATCACCCTGGAATGTTGACCTACAAGAAAACAGCAATGCATAAAATGAATGTGACGGAAAGGAATAAACTTGCACAGAATGATAAGAAGCAATCGGCGAGAGATATTTTGATCAAGGTAGTATATGGCATATTTTCATTCATTTATATGGAATGGTTGAATAAATTTTAAGTGCTTGCTTTATTTTGCTATATATTACGCTATATCATTTCGCACTCTGTGGGGCAGTTACCCGTTGATACTTTAAAAACAGTACTTCAATATTTTAGATGTTTTGAACACCTTATAGCTTTGATAAATCCAAAACATTTAGCTGGTTACAGTTTTAAATTTTCATTAGTGAGATCCTATATTTTACACGATATTATTTGAAGCATATTCGTAATTGGTGCCGGAAGAAAAGAACGGTGGAATGAGAAATGTACTGCTTGAATTAAAATCGTATGATCGCTGATTTATTGATTATCACCTTATCTCGGCTTCTGCAAATGATTCCTCTCAAGAAAAACGCTCCATTCTCCGATCACGTATTCTACGGCCCGTTTGTCCTTCAGTCTCCTCTTTGGCTCTCTATGAACGAAGAGAATGGATCGCCTCGTTCCCCACGGACCGAACTTTTTCCCACTCTCAATCCCCTGCCATTGGTCCCTTGCCATCCAAAGACGTGTTACTTTTCAAGCACGCCGGTGATTAAATCGACTGCCCTCGCCAATAGGAATCGCTCTCCTGCTCTTGGTTTTCCAGGAGTGTGGTTGTCTACAATACTAGCGACTCTTTGCTACTTCTATGCGTTCTATTCGATGATAGGTTTTTGAGAAACAGTATATAGTTATTTTAAACGAAAGGACTTCATGATTTAGTAGATGCAATTTAATTTTATGAAGCGTGATTCAACGGAGTCAGACGAGATGTTGTGGAATTGATTAATTAATATTGATAAAGAAAATATTTTGCAATGTCTACAGATAGAGGGAGTGTACTTGATGATGAAGCAGTAGCATTGAAACGCGTTGTACTTAATAAAAAGTCTAAGTGGATAAGGTAAAATATTTTCCATTTTCATTTTTATAAAACTTTCTGCCAAAATAGTTTTATAAAAATGCCAAAATAAATTGAGTCGGATAGTGCCGACCAGGCCTCATCATGGCCGCAGGGCCCTCATTATTGGTGTTTTTATAATGGGGTCCTAAAAGTTTTTCATGAAAGCCTGTACAACTTGAACGAGAATACAGATTGTAAAGTTTATTTCATTTTTGTGTATAATTTTACCTTCTAATGCAATCATTTCAGCTTGCAAATTTTCTGTTTCATATAATAATACTATAATAATAATAATAATAATAGTAATAAAGCCTGTACAACAATAATAATAATATAAATAAAACAATATAACAAAAAATATATATATAAATATAACAATAATAATAAGAAACAATCCAGCACATTATATCTGGCTGTAAGATGCTAGCTAATACAGAATATTTAAGTAGACATAATCAAGTTGCAAAAATTATCCACCAAAAACTGGCTTACCAACAAAAGTTAATAGATACTAAGACCCCATATTATGTGTACCACCCTGAAACAGTGCTTGAAAACGGCGAATTTAAAATCTATTACGATCTGCCTATTCAAACAGATAAAACTATAGTTAATAATAGACCAGATATAGTGTTGATTGACAAGAAATATAGAACTTGCTACATAGTTGATATTGCCGTGCCACTGTCGCATAACATCGAAAAGACAATTACAGGAAAAATTAACAAGTACCAAGATCTGGCAATAGAAATAAAAAGAATATGGAATATGGAACAGGTTTATATAGCTCCAATTGTCATCTCAGCTACCGGTATCATCCCAAAACACATACAAAATAGTTTCAAAATACTCAACCTCCATCCAAATACTTACATCAAACTGCAAAAGGCTGTAATAATTTCAACCTGTCATATCACGAGAAAATTTCTCAACGCAATTCAATAGTGAAGAGTTACCTTGGTGAAAACCCGTGCTCTTAACACTTAAGCTACTCAGTGAAAACTGAAGAAAATTTAAGAAAAAACATAATAATAATAATAGTAATAATAATAATAATAAATTTATACACTATAAATAACGTAATACAACTTAGATATTAAATTTAATTAGCCCCATATCATATTTAATTTGCGTAATCCATTATTTATAAATTCGATTATTCTTCTCGTTTGAAATAAATAGATCGTGTTTCGTAATGACGAAATATGAAGAAGTGCGTGCCCACTCGTCTAAAATTGACGCTTGAATCAATGTTTGTTTGTGCTATGTGTATAAGTTGTATGTAATTGACTTGGTTTATCAGTCTTGAGTGACGAGAAGCCTTCGGGTGTCTTCTGCTTGGGGTGCCAGAGTCGTAGAACGCAAGTTCAGTCAATGTTGGACTTCGGAACCTCTTGCGTGACCCGATTAAAACCTGTTGCCAATGTGATACCGGAAGTGATCATGTGAACCACTGCGAGGGGGAGAAGGCTGAGTGAGCCAGAAAATTGATCGTGTCTCTTGCGTCCGCAAATCGGCGCAAGGGAGTAAAATCATGCTGATATTGCACATACCTCTACCTTAGCGCAAAAATGAAGCTTACACAAGAAGGACAAGCATTAAGAATCACTCAGTAAATGATACATTTCGGCCGATTTTTTGAAATTGCAATTTTATTTTTTTGGAAAACAATATTTGATTAGAAAAATACCTGAGATTTAAATCTGGAAAAAAATTTGCTTCGTTCCAGTACCAAAACGATTTTGAATTGATAGATACGAGTGTAAATGTTTAATCAAATATTGATGAGTAAAATATATTTGGATGGCATCAACGTTATGATAGCATTTTCAGTGAAGTACGACTTCTGAAGAATCATTAAGGAACGGTGAGTAAGCCTGTGATAGCGAATTTTAGCTGCTCGAATGGCTGACTCACCTTGTATGTCTTCCTTTTGATTCCAACTTCAGTCGAAAGTTACTCTTTGCGACTTAAATTACGTATCTGAAAGTGCGATAATTTATAATATGCTGTAATATCAGCATAATAACTAGATAAACTGATATGCTTTCATCGAATTTAAATCAACTGTTTCTGTCATGCTTTATGTTCAACTAACGGCTCTAATTTTGAAATAAATGAAATTGTTTTTTATGCATGCATTTTCAGGCATATCAATATTATTTTTATGCATAGGTATTATTATAAACTTTTAAAGGACACCTCAGGTAATAAATATAAATAGATGCCAAGAGATACCACAAAGACAAAAACACAAATAAAATAAATACTCGCAAGTTTAAATTCAAAATTTCGACCATTTCTCAATCATCCTCGGGAAGGAAACATAGTATAGGTATAAATAATTTATGTCATTCCACATAATGTTTATTTCCGACTGGTTTCGACTCCATTGGTTACCCTCAGGAACACTCGAGAATAATTCTCATAAATATATTTGCACAAAAAGTGGGGGTGGGCAAAATGTTGGGGTGGGCATATGTCAAAGTGGAATTCAGGGCGAGGTGT